>NC_142870.1:72777500-73453928 GCF_051225735.1 Oryctolagus cuniculus | reverse complement strand
GATAATAATAAACATATCACTTAAAATGCACTAAAGTATATGCCAATGCATTGTTTGGACTCTAACATAGATTTTGCAACTGGGTATGAGGAACTTACTAAATGCAGACACATTGAGTCAAACTATTGCCAAACAATATTATATTTGAGAATTTTACCCACTGAATGAGAACTTCCCTAACCTCCTGATTTAAAAGTTTCTTTGCTGAACTTAGTTTCATTCATATATATCTATATATATTTATGTATATATATACACACACATATATAAATGCAGAGTATAAAATATATAGCTGAGTTGAAGGTAACACCATCCTCAGTCTTCAAACAGTTCAAAAATGTTTGGGTTCAGAAATTATTTTTCCTTTTTGCCATACTTTCCTCAACTATAAAGAGGGTAGAAAACATGGCTTCTACTTTCTGTCCTTAAATTCTTGGTGAGAGGCAAAATGAGGTCATATAGGAGCAATCTGAATGCAGTATTTCTAGAAGTTTGCTGAAGTAATCATTTCCCCCCATATTTCTAAAAATAGTGGTGAATTAAACAAGGTAAACCATGGATTATTTAGCATTCTATTAACCAGGCATTTCTACTAACCATCGTAGAGGGCAGAAACCTCTTAGTTGCATATATTGTACTCTGTGGGAAAAACAAATACTGAACAAAAATACTAATGCTAGACAATATTATAAGCAACTTCTAGACTTCAGCAAAAACAAATTTACCATGTCTTTTTACTCCTTCTATTGATAAAATATTAAGATACTACAAAGTGCTAAAAGGCGTGCTTTGTCAAATAAATTTAAATTATTTTGAATTTGCTTATAGTGGTAAGCTTATTAAATCATTTTAAAAAATATTTATGGATAGAGTATACAAATACTATAACAACTAATTTATTTGTTAAATATGCCCCCAATGAGGTAGCATCTTATTTTTATTTGGGGTATCCAGATGTAAAACCTGAAGCAGTAGACAATGAAATTGTGGGGGTAGGACTCAGAGATTTGAAAGTCTTTTCGTAGTCACTAGACCAAATTTCCATGTGACTCTCCTGCTTAAATAACTGTCCTTTATGGGGCTGGCACTGTGTGCACAGCCGGTTAGCTCCCTGGCCTGAAGTGCTGGCATCCCATATGGGCACTGGTTCGAGACCCAGCTGCTCTACTTCCAGCTCTCTGCTGTGGCCTGGGAAAGCAGTAGAAGATGGCCCAAATCCTTGGGTCCCTGCACCCATGTGGGAGACCCAGAAGAAGCTCCTGGCTCCTGGCTTCAGATCAATGCAGCTCCAGCTGTTGTGGCCAATTGAGGAGTGAACCAGCAGATGGAAGACCTCTCTCTCTGTCTTTGCCTTTCCTCTCTCTGTGTAACTCTTTCAAATAAATAAATAAATAAATCTTTTTTAAAAAAGTTGTCATTTGCATGATTTGTTGGTGAATGTTATCTGTTTCTCCCTAAGTAGCATACTCCCCATCCATCATAATGGGGGGTAAAAATCCTTGGCTCCTTGGTAAGTCATGAGGATTAAATATAAAATTTGGTGCAAACTTAATGTAAATGAATAAACTGTTCAGAGTCACTGAAAATGGAAGCTGGCATTATTTCTAAGTGGCTCAATTTGAGCCATAATTACCAAAGTCATGTGATTCTAATTCCTTTCTTTTGAAGTGTAATTAAAAAACTCTTAAGAGATACAAAATGAATTTATGAATCAAAGTTTCATCCCATTTTTGTAGAGAAGTTTTCTACATAAAGCATTGTGAATATAAAGATGGCTTTATTGAAAGCAAGTGTTTTTTTTTTTTTTCACTCACAGACGCATTTCTAATAGATCGCACACTTCAGGCAGGAAGAATGGCTTCCTTGTTCCCTTTGTATCCACAGTTCCTATCCTGGAGCAGGTGCTCCCTAAGTGCATGATGCTAGGGAATACTGGAGGTAAATCAGAGCCACAGTAAATTGATGACTCTCACAGCATAGTCAGTACAATTTTCTCTTTTCTTCCTTGCCATTACTGGCAAATTAATGAAATTATCTTTCTGTCGTTTGCTTCAAAAGTAATAGTTTTGTGTGTGTTTTCGTTATTTCCTCTAAGTCTATTGACTATTCAAATTTGAATCAATTGTTACTCACACAGTAGAATTTTTGTTTTACCTTGGCACATAGAGTTGATGTGTTAGCTATATTTAAAAATGTTTAGGTCACATCAACTACAGATAAAATTAAATTGCATGCTTCATTTCCTCATACTGTTTAAATGAAGATATTTTGAAAATTGGTAGTCCTCAAAGGTTTACTTAGATTATTAGCACGATTATTCCCAGTCACAGAAATACGAGCTATTCAATAAATGGCAAACAGATTGGTCTCTATGCAAGACACTTTACCCATATGTCCTTTTATGACAGTTGATTGAATTAAGTGTTATTATCCCCATGGGCTAGGGAGGTTGAGTATCTTGCCCAGGGTCACAAAGCTCATAAGGCCTGACCTCAGAATTTAAAAACAGAGAAGACCCAAAGTCCATGCTAACATCTACTGCCATTATACTCAGGAGATTATTCATGCAGTTTGAATATGGATACTGGAATGGCCTCTCACATCCCTAAAGCTTTCTCAACTTTAAAGGCTGCATGCTCACCTCAGGAATACTTTCATTTATCTTAAATGTTTGTGCCATATTAAATGGATATGATCCCAGTGAGAGGAAATTTTACCTCCCTAAATATATATCATCCTTATGTTCTATTACACTGAGTTTTGTGTAATGCACTTTCACATAAACTTACTTTTACTAATTAATTAGCTGGTCATTCAACTACCAATTCAATGAGAATATTAGGTGGAACACATTGCCCATATTCTACAAAGATAGAACAAGAACCTTACCCAGATGTATTGAAATATAGTTAAATAGACTTACGTATGATAACAAACAGTAACACAGTGAGGAATGGGAGAGTGTTGGAACCCAGGTAAAGTTGATGGTATGCTAAAGAAGCATGCAAAGAGGCACTGAATTGCAGCTATTGGCAGAAGGAAGGCTTCAGAAAATGTGGAGGGATGCATTGGCTATTTGACAGAAAAAGAAAAGAATTCCAGAATCAGTGTTTGGCATGATTATGGCACAGTATCTTCAGTGTCCATAGCACATTTGGAGGATGGCAAATGACCACTGTACTGGAAGCATGACAGTCATGGGGAATTGTGGATGATGACAGACTGGGTAAAAACCAACTCCTGGGGGTCTTGACTGTAGTGCTGAGGTGATTTGCACTTGCTTCCATGAACATAGTGGAGGTATAGAAGTATCTGATAGAGATTTTACTATTCAATGTTCATTTTCAGAAAATGACAAAGACAAGCCAGTAGAAGGGAGATTAGAGAAGTGAAAAATGAGAGGTGTTTGTACCAGTCCAGAAAGAATGGTGAAAGAGGCGATGGTGGCAAAGGGAATGAAAAGGAAGGGACAATAGGGAACTTTCAGAAATGAAACTGGGTAAAAACAGACACTGCTGATTTGAAGACATGTTGTAGTGCCCGGGGTTCTAGTCCCAGCTCTACTCCCTATTTCAGTTTCCTGCTACCACAGACCCTGGGAAGCAGCAGGTGATGGCTCAAGTAATTGGACGCTTATCACACACATGTAAGCCAGGATTGACTTCCTGGTTTTGGCCTGGCCCAGCCCCAACCACTGAGGACATGGAGAATTGAATCAGGAGAAGGGACTCTCTCTGAAATAAATAGGTATTTTTTTAAATTTGATCATGTGTTTTCGGAGGATTTGAATTAGTTACAGAGAGACATGGGTGAATTTATTCGATGTCTTTCCTATTTGTTCCCGCCCCAATGCTAGCATTTTCGCCATCCTCTGGACATTAGAAAGCTAGGCTTTCAGATGAGCAGAAGGCTCCAACAACATGACATCATTTTCTAGTTAGTGGACTGGGTGCCCTCTCAAGGGAATGATATTAAGGGTATTTTTTGATCGAATGAGATTTTGACAATTTTTTTCTTTGGCTTTCTTCCCTATTTCTCTTATATTACATCATATGGATACCCCTACTTCCTTATGTCTTTTCTCAAGTCAGAGACAAAAGAAAAAAGAAGGGGCTACCGTGCCTGGACCCCTGACCACATCTCTTTCCTCTCCTTGACTCTTTTTTTTTTTTTTAATTTATTTAATTGAGAGAGAGAGTTACAGAGAGAGGGAGAGACAGAGAAAAAAGTCTTCCATCCACTAATTCACTCTCAACATAGCTGCAATGGCCAGAGCTGGGCCAATCCAGAGCCAGGAGTTTCCTTCAGGTCTCCCATTTGGGCACAGGGGCCCAAGCACTTGGGCCATCTTCCAACGCTTTCCCAGGCCATGGCAGAGACCTGAATCACAAGAAGAACAGCTGGTGCTGCAAGAGGAGGCTTCGCCCATTATGCCACAATGCTGGCCCCTCTGCTTGACTCTTGATAACTAAAATATTGAAGACCATATTTAAAAAAAAAAAAAAAAAACAACCTTTCTCTTCAGAATGTATGCATTGCACAACTCCAGGCGTACTGTTCACAGAACAACAAATAGGACACCATGGGGTAGCTTCCCTCGCTAGCTCCTGCTCTTGTTCTAATATTTTCTACCCACCCAGACTCAACCCACTACTTTTGCTCTTCTCTCTCAAAATTTTATCTTTTTGATAAGATCTTAGGCATACTACAATCCGCTTGAAAATTCCCGCTTCTACTGTCTCAATCTTTTGTTCGTTTTGATCATTGCGTCTGCTTTTTAGTGTTATTTCTTGTGATCATTCATTAACAAGCAAGTCTACAAAATAGCCAGCCTTTTGCAAAGGACAGGTAGTGTAAAATCTCTTAAGATAAGGAAAACAAAGAGAAGCCATTTTTAAGGGTGTATCTGCATGTCCTCAGTTACCATGAATGCTTTTCAGAACACTAGGCCAGGAGGTGCTTCTCCACCAGGATCTAACCTCATAATCATGAGTAATGATCACAAGGAAAAAAACAAAATAATTTAAGAAAAGAAACGTAAAAGAAAATCATATATTTCATTATTAAACAAGTGTAACATGCTTTTTTCTTTTTTTTTTCTTTTTTTTGCCCCTTACTCCCATATTCCAAGACTAGGAAGATAAATAACAGTGGGTTTAATACTATTGACAGAAGACTTTCTGCTATGTAAACCTGCTTTCTCTACAAATGTATCATGGCCATAGGGGACAGAGAGAGCAAGATTGAAGATTCATTACTATATCCCCGTAAGCAAAGAGCAAATGAATCTTATGCCTGTCTCTCAGAATACTTGGAATGACTCACTCAACCAGCTGTCTACATCCCTTCTGGCTGGAACTATCAGCACTGCAATTGAATAATCTCACGTTAAAAGAGAAGGAAAAATATGAATCTACTATACATGCGTGTATTGTAAAGTAGCATTGTATCTAATTGAGGATATACTACAAAATATTCTCTGTATTTAGATTGCTAAACGATCAGGCATCAGATCCTTGTATAACTATTGTAGTTTGTTTTCAGATGGCATTTTTGGTTATAAAAGTCATGGAAGATTTTTATTTGAGGTGACACTTCTATTGGGTCTTTGTTTCTAAATTCAATATTAGTGAAAGATGGAAGCTTTAGAAACTGCCTTATTTATCCTTTCTCCAGCTACTTGGAGCTAGACTATTTTCAAGCATGTTAATGTGCTTCGTCTTTATTTTGGAGAGGGAAATACTAGATTTGAAAAGACGTAAGAGCTGCCATCTGGTCCTGGTGATTTTTCTACATCTCGTTTATCTATTAGGTGTAGAACATCTTGTACATTAACCACTATTTGATCTCATAATTCTCATCTGTTTGTCTTGCCTGTTTCCAAAGGCACTTAGCAAATGAGATTCTCCATAACATCTTACTTAAAAATGTAGAAACAAAATTCATTTAACATCCCAGCCTATCAAAAAGCTCGTCAAGGAGTTTGTGTTCCTCTGCCCTCTTCTTTCATGCTGTTTTCATGTTTAACATCCAGGTCTGTGGTCCGTGTGCTCAGTTGTTTTTTTTTGTTTTTTTTGTTTTTTCAATTTTTCTCATCTAATGTTGTCAATGAAGAACTAACATACACTTTTGTAATTAGGAAATTGCATTTTGTTCAATACACAGAAAAAAGCTAAATAGTTTACTGGATGATGAAATTGTGGATATTATTTTCATTCTTTTCTATCTAAAGTTATATATTGTTCTTGTACATATAAGAAGTGTTATGATATAAATATCAGGTGCTATGGAAGGGAAATGTAACATTCTACTGACAGCAAGAATTAAAGGTAAACAAAGTGATTGTTTTTTGGAGTGAATGACTTCATTGAAAACATATTCCTATAAAAATGTTTTATGCAATTGATTAATACAGACACTTTTTTTAGTATTCAATTTTTTTTTTTTTTTTGACAGGCAGAGTGGATAGTGAGAGAGAGAGACAGAGAGAAAGGTCTTCCTTTTGCCATTGGTTCACCCTCCAATGGCTGCCACGGCTGGCGTGCTGTGGCTGGCGCACTGTGCTGATCCGAAGGCAGGAGCCAGGTGCTTCTCCTGATCTCCCATGGGGTGCAGGGCCCAAGCACTTGGGCCATCCTCCACTGCACTCCCTGTCCACAGCAGAGAGCTGGCCTGGAAGAGGGGCAACCGGGAAAGAATCCGGCGCCCTGACCAGGACTAGAACCCGGTGTGCCAGCGCCGCTAGGTGGAGGATTAGCCTATTGAGCTGCGGCGCTGGCCAAGTATTCAATTTGAAAGTAAGAATAGCAACTACAAATGAAAAATAAGAAAAACACTTGCTTTTATTTGGTTGGTTGGTTGGAGTTTTTGTACTAAAAAAGGTAAGTTGTATACTGGGCAGCCATTTTAGTCTGGAAAATCTGAGAGCTTCCTGGGAAGGAACTTGTGATTTTCTAAGGTTAAGTGAGAGAGAGTGTTCCAACATAGGGAACAGCAGTTTGAAGGCCCTGAGGCAAAAAGAAAATGTCCCTGTTTTGAAAAATAAGAAAATTAAAAGTAAGAAAATTATCATAGTGAAATGGTACAAAATGAACCTTTGAGAGAATGTGGGAGTTGGGTCATCCTGGGCCTTTGGCCATAATAAATTATTTTGGTGCTTATCTTTTTTTAAAAGATTTCTTTTATTTATTTGAAAGACAGAATTACAGAGTGAGGTAGAGACAGAGGGGTCCTCCATCCGCTGGTTCACTCCCCAGATGGCCACAATGGCCAGAGCTGCGCAGATCCAAAGGCAGGAGCCAGGAGTTTCTTCTAGGTCTCCCATGCGGATGCAGGGACCCAAGCTCTTGGGCCTTCTTCTACTGCTTTCCCAGGCCATAGCAGAGAGCTGAATTGGAAGAGGAGCAACTGGGACTAGAACCAGTGCTCATATGGGATGCCAGCGCTTTAGGCCAGGGCTTTAACCTGCTGAGTCCCAGCGCAAGCCCTTGGTGCTTATCTTTAAGAGAAAGATGGGCTATGAAGAGATTTAAGTTGTATATTTGCCATGCAAAGAGGATACCTAACCTACTGGAGCATTTTGGGGGGTTAATGTTTAACTCCAAGTTTGATTCATAGAGACAGAACCAATAGCAGGTGCATTTGTATTATAGAAAAGTCTACAGAGGTATGGTAAAGTCAGATACCACTTGTCAGCAGGACCCCTCACCTTTGGTCTACAGGACTTTTAAGCTGCATGACAAGAGGAACATTAGGTGACCAGGGGCAAGAATAAAAAAAGTAGCACTATTCTGAGGCAGAAACTGGGCTCTAGCACTTCCCAGCATTTGTGGTTGATGGTAGTACCAGTCCCTCCTGTGAGGTGGTATAGCTGATAAGTAGAATTCTACGGATCCAATTACCATTTAGGCAAGCACTGGCCCCTCCTTTGGCGTGAGAAAGGCCTGAGGCTATGATTTTGCCAAGGTTGATTGCCTTAAGCTCAGGGCCCTAAACTTAGGGTCTTAGCCAATTTCCATGGAGATTTGAAGAAGACTCTGAGACTCTGTCTTCGAAAATTTAACTTTTATCTCTCAGCAATAACATACCTAATGTTGTGCATTAAAGGGATTACTCTGGGTGCAGATTGAAGAGTGTAAGAATGAATAAAAACACATGACCATTGCAATCATCAGGCAAGAAGTTGGAGGAGTTTGAATTACTGCTGAAGTGAAGACATGTAAATGGGATTTATAGATTGATTTAGAAGTGAAATTGGCCAGATTTTGTAATGAATTGATTATGAGAGGTTGGGAAAAGGGCAGTTATGAGGTTGGTTCCCAGATTTCTAGCTTGAATTAAATGTATGGTGTTTCCTTTCTCAGAGAGGGAACACATAGGAAGATCCCAAATTTGAGCAGCCTGGTCATGAATTCAGGTTTGGATATGTTGGGGACACAACTGATTAAATGAGATAAAGCTCAGACAAGGCATCTCTTGCTTCTGCGGGAAGCTATATAGAACAAACCTACTAATCAGTAAAGAAAAAAAAACAAACATCCTTCCACCTTTAGCTACTCATAGGGCAAGTTGAAGGCTAAAAATCTAAGTGGTCTCTCTTGTTCACAACATTATTGCCATCAGTATATTTACAGAGATTCTCCATTGTCTTAGGATTACCTAAAGTAATTGCCTTCAGGCCTACGTTGTCTTCAGAGTCTCAGCCTTGAATGTGTCAATATACAAAGCAACCTAGGAATCCATGGTTACTCTTGTGTATAGATTTAAAATAAGAGCAGGTGTCGAACTTAGTAACTTCATTGGAAATGTCATTTCGGTCCAAGCTATTGATCACTTTCCTTTGTCCACCAACAGGATTCCATGCGTTGGAAGGTTGCTGTCTGCCTCTCTTTCTCCCTAATTTCTCTCTCCTATTGTACCCTAATTATTTATCCATGTACCCCAAGTCTGGGAGTTCATTTCTCTATAGGAAGTAAGTGATACTATATAAAATGTTCCAAGTCATCCCTGTGTATTCCTCCAGACCCCATATATGTTCCCTGGATGAAGTGTCTGTGTGTGTGTGTGTGAGAGAGCGAGAGCGAGAGAGAGAGAGAGAGAGAGGAAAGACTGTATAAAACCATCTGAATATTTATTAATATAATGTGTTATCTATATGGAAAGATTACTCTTCTGTAATGAAATTTTCAAAATTTTAATATATTGTTTCATTCTTTGATGATAATCCTGTCTAAGGCTCTTTTAGCTTTAAGAGCACTTGAATAGACAGTTTGAGATATTTATTTTCTCTGTACAATGTTGAAAGACTTGATTGATTGTGGTAAGACGGGTTTTGAAATGCAGATTTCAGGAACTCAGTGGTAGATGTCAAAGCACTTATGTATATGTATATTGTTCAGTTTCTCTTGCATTTAATAAAGATTAAAGTCTTTAGTGAAGAATATTCAACTCATGGGAAAACATTTAAGTAGAAGCCTACTCATTTTTAAAAAATGTGATCTATGTTGTTTAAGTGATGTTGAATTAGTGATCTTTTAAAACATTGCTTTGTTTGTTGTAATTATAAAAATGTCATCAATTCCACCCTTACATGAATCTTTATTATACATTAACATGAAAAAGAGCTAAAAAGTCTGTAGAAAATAAGATATCTTAAATACTGTATCTTCTCACCAGCGCCACGGCTCACTAGGCTAATCCTCCACTCATGGCACCGGCACCCCGGGTTCTAGTCCCAGTTGGGGCACCGGTTCTGTCCCAGTTGCTCCTCTTCCAGTCCAGCTCTCTGCAGTGGCCTGGGAGTGCAGTGGAGGATGGCCCAAGTCCTTGGGCCCTGCACCCACATGGGAGATCAGGAGGAAGCACCTGGCTCCTGGCTTTGGGTCGGCGCAGTGCGCTGGCCATAACAGCCATTTGGGGAGTGAACCAACGGAAGGAAGACCTTTCTGTCTCTCTCTCACTGTCTAACTCTGCTGTCAAAAAAAAAAAAAAAACTGTATCTTCCCTATGTTTAGTTTCTTTTTCTGTGAAGCATAAAACAGTCCCAGAATAAGTTGCCAGTCAAATGTCAGCTTCTACTCAACCTAACTAATGCACAGAAAGTCAAGGAAAATTGGGAAGAACATTGAATCTTCCGTGGTATGGAGCCAGTTGCCTGGTTCAGGTGAACAGGTCTTAATTAGCAGAAACTTCCTAAGTACCTTCGATAATGATGCTCTTGCCTCTGCAAAATCCAGCAGGCAGCAGGTGAACTTCAAAGTAAAGACAGTTTTAACAACCTCAAGTCTTCAATTTTGAAAGAAGATTCAGTGAGAACTCTAAGTTAACTGGCTGAATTCTAGTCTTTAGAATAGAGTAGTTAGGAAAAAATTACAAGTGTCTTTCACATACAGCATTTTTTTTTTTACTTTTTATGAATGCTTCCAAAGAAAATTAATTTCGGTTTTGATACTGGGAGTTGTATAGCTTGACAATTGAGAAGGCACATATAAAAACTTGTTAATGATTTGTTATGTGGAAGGATAGATGTCTATGCATCCTAAATACATTGAAGACTTGAGATATTGGTTGGAGGTACTTAAAAAGTTCATGGAAAATATATATTATGAAAATCTATGCAGGTATTGCACAATTTTTTATATAAAAATAATATTTTACTTTCTGTTTTCCAAAAACTTTTTGAAGTACCAGAGTGTGTTGCTTTCTAATGACTGAATATTCAAACCTTGTACAGTACCCTGGTGAGGGTGACAAAATATTTGAAGGTAGGTCAGTGCTCTTAAATTCACAAAATGATAGCTGAGCACCAGAATAGCAATGCCTCCACTCTAAGAAAAGAAACAAACAACAATTTTCTAATATCACTGTATTTGAAAAAGCACTTTAGACTATGTGCTGTGAATGTACTTGATATTCACAAACTTCTTTGATGTATCAAATTTAATCTTCAGGCAAGTCAAATCATATTCCACATATGCATCTTAATGATGTGTCTCTGCCATTATAATGTGGATACCATCCTTATTCTGAGTAAACCAGCACATTACAATGAGAACCTGGGATATACATTATCAAACTGTAAAGTTTTTCATGGGATTCAGAAAGATAATGTTTGACTTTACTTAATTTACACATGTTCTATGATGAGGAACAGAGTAAGACCTTTTTGAAGGTCAAAAATACCCTCTTTCCTGTCCCATTATATGTTTTTTTGTTTGGTTTTTTTTTTTTGGTGTTTTTTTTTTTTTTTTTTTTTTTGACAGGCAGAGTGGACAGTGAGAGAGAGAGAGACAGAGAGAAAGGTCTTCCTTTGCCGTTGGTTCACCCTCCAATGGCTGCCGCAGCCGGCCCACTGCGGCGCACTGCGCTGATCCGATGGCAGGAGTCAGGTGCTTCTCCTGGTCTCCCATGGGGTGCAGGGCCCAAGCACCTGGGCCATCCTCCACTGCACTCCCGGGCCACAGCAGAGAGCTGACCTGGAAGAGGGGCAACCGGGACAGAATCTGGTGCCCTGACCGGGACTAGAACCCGGTGTGCCGGTGCCGCAAGGTGGAGGATTAGCCTAGTGAGCCATGGCGCCGGCCCCCATTATATGTTTTACTTTGCATACTTTCTTGCCAATTGATTAAGAAAATCACTACAAGCAAGGGAGAAAGTAATCTAAATAGCTATCACATCAGGTCCTTTCTAATACCATTCCTTTATTCCTGGCTTCATTATTGTCTCAAAGTAAAGCCTTAATATTATCTTTTGGCACATTTCATCCCAATAGTTGTCATGCTGGTATACTTTTTATTCCATCCAGATTTCCAACTTTTTAAATACCAGTATTAATGTGACCAGTTTTATAAACAATCAAAATTTTAAACATAGTGTTAATCAAGAGCTTAGAAAAATTTGTGAATAGTTATTTGACCAACAATAAACAATAATGGAAAAAAAATGCTGATGTAATAGGAATTTGCACCATCCAATGTCATACAGTTTTTTAAGCATGGAGTTGAGATCAAGAGTTTGGATGATCTATGAAAGGTCTACTTCATTCCAGGCAAGAAAAAATAAGGAAGTCCTAAAATATCTTTGCTATTTGAAAATTTTAACTTCATTCAAAAGATATTTCAGGAATATTTCTATAGGAATATGTACCTAAGGTTTCCTCATATATGAAATCTAAATAATGGTATACATCTCATAGGGTTGAGATGCATGCATAAGATAAAGCACATAAAATAACATAGTATCTGACACATAGCAAGTATTCTACAAATATTAGCTGTTACTAGGTAGGCCATGTTAAAGAGCTTGCTTTGGTTGATGACTGGGATCAACTGAGGAGTATTCTTTTTCAAGAGAATCATGGTTCTATTTGCCTGGTAACCAGCACATTGGGACAGTACAAAATAATACAGGAGAAGATTTGACACAGGTGGGTCATAGAGGTAATGAGGGCTCACTCAGATAATGTCAGAGTGATAGAGGTAACGTATTTGTTCAGGAGGGTTGAATATGCAGAAAACCTGATGATCAGTTGGTTGTAGGAGGTGGGGTAGAAGGAAGCAACACGAAAGATGCCCATGATTCTGATTTAGGTCAATGGATGTGGACTTCATTAAGATGGGGAATACAGGAGGGAGAGCAGATCAGGGAACAGGGGAGAATTTGAATTCAGTATTGAGACATGGTTGGTTAAAAGTGCCTAGGAGACATCCAAGCATAGGTAGCTGGTAGCATGGAGCTCAGAGGAAAGATTTGGTCTATCTAGAAAGTTGAAGATTGACTCAGCACATATTGATTGAGTTTTCTTTGTGCCAGGAACTGTTTGGGTGTTAGAGAAGTAGATAGAAAGCGAGTAAATAATCACATAAGTTCAGGAGGTAAGGGCTAAGAAGAATAAAATGCGGGTAGGGGATAGGAAGTCACAATGAATGAGTTTTAAGGATGTGGGATAGACATACAGCCTTATAAACATAAAGTAAAATTTCCCATGCTGTCCTTTGTAAGAAGCTAGGTGCAGCCTGTTGGCATGTGACAGGTAAACTATGACTTTGGTATGTAAGTCATTACAGACAAATGAACATACAAAAGACAGACAAACAAACAAAAGCCTGTAAGCATGATACAGGTACAGTGTTGAGGAGGTGGACCAGGGAGTGGTCATATCTGGTTGGAGAGTTTGAGGAAAATGTTTCAAGAATCAAATGGCATTTGAGATGATTGTTATGGGTAGGTAAAAACAGAAAATACCTATTTTCATGAATGGAATGATAGTTATGTGCTTTGTAGAAAGTTTATAAAATGGAAGATATTTTAGATAAAAATGTTTACCTTTGGATATATAGCTAATTTAGCTAATAAATATAGTTTAATGCTGTAAATACAGCATCAGCATTTTATTGTTACTTTTTATTAATATATAGCGAACAGATTTCAAGAATTTGCTAGATATGATTCCAAGAATACAGTAATACTTTCCTTCCTCCCTCTCTCTTCCTTTCTTTTTCTTTTCTTTTCTTTTTTTTTTTTTTTTTTTTTTTTTGAGATTTACAAAGATTTATTAGAGTTAAAGTCCTCCAGCCAGAGCAGCATGGAGGAGGACTTCCAAGAGAGGAAAAACCCAAAAGGCCCCGTAGCATTCGAGTTTTTAAGTACAATTGTGGAGGAAAAAATACTTGACAATCCGATTGGCATTCAGTGACCAGGTGGGGACAAAACCCAAAGAACCTGATTTACAATTCTCCATCCTGTCTGGCCTGCTCATGATAAAACAAGTTAATTGGAAGTATGTTATCATAAAATATATTTTAAAAAGATGTCTAACTTGACAAGTGATTATGTCTCTAAACCTAGAGGGATAGTGTAATGCAAATAATAGAAGTGGGGTTCTACTGGACAAGTTGAAGATGCTGATCAAGGATCAGAATAGAAGATTGGTTTCTTTAGCCACATGAGTCTAGTCTTATTTTTCCACCACCGGAACCTGTTTCCTAACTCTCCTCCCCGTCTTCCTTCCTCTTCTCCTAACTCCAGTTCCTCCTTGTACTCCTTCCCCTTCTCCTCAACTTCCTTCTTCCCCCTCCTCTTTGGGAAAACCTGTACTGTTTCTACCCAACTTCCTTACTTGCACCACACATCTGGCTTTGCTGCTTCACTTGGGACAGCTGCAGCTGACAGCATGGCTGTCCTCCCCTTTCCTTGATAACATTTGCACACATGAAATAATTTATCATTTTCAGATAGATTTCAGTAAACACTAGCTACAAAGGGTCCAAGGAGTCCTGAGACGTAACACGGTTCTGCTTATAAAGTACAGGTTTCTGTCGCATGTAACAGAGAACTGTTAGATGGGTCCTGTTTTATTTTAAACATTATCCAGCCTCAATCCACAGCAACTACCACTCTCTGTATGGAAGATGCTTCCTGTTGACCAACAATTCTCTGTTGTATGTTTTGACGCCTTCAAGGTTTTGTTCTCCAGATATTAACTGGAATTGTTCTCTTCACTAACACAAAGATAATTTTCTAGAAACATCATTCCAGTGGATTGTTCAATGACCTCTTCAAATATCTATAAATTCCAGAGAGCTTATTATGTTATAATCACTGCTAGCTTTGATCTTCTGTCTCTGTTGGGTTCACCCACTTTGTATTCCTTCACCATCCAGCAGCAGGTATTTTTGTCTCATATTCTCCTAATTCACATGGAAAGCATTGAAGAATGTACACTTTTTTCTCCAAATTATATAAGCAAACACGAATAATTCATACAGGATATTCACTTCCTAACTAGAGGGGCAGTGGGATTCACATGAGAATGTTCAAAAAAACATTCAAATATGAGTGGTCATCAAAATGTTCATGGAAAATATGCACTATGAAAAAACTTTACGTGGGTTTTAAAAGCTTTTTACATCAAAATAAACTGATATTTTCCCATGAAATCTTCATGTTAGAATACCGTAAACCTTTGTTCATGCATATTTCTTCGGTCAGTTCTTACTCTCCCAGTAATTTCCCCAGTCTTTGTGTCTTTATCTTTCTGCCCTTCCTTTCTCTTTATTCTCTTCACTTCCCTTCCCTTCTTTTTCTTTACTTTTTTTGAATGTTATGGTCCATTAAGTCATGTAACCTAAATGCAGAGTTAATGCTGCCCTTAACCCTGAGGACAACCTCTGAGTTTTATCCAATTCCTGGAAAGTGACTCGGAAGGCCTCCATGGGACAACGGATCAACCCACATTCTAACAAGAAAATCAATCAATTTACTTTAAAAGGCTTACATTTTATCATTGTTTGAGACAAAAAACAAGTCAAGATTTATGAGTTCCAAGTACTTCGGCAGCCAACAACACAACCAAGGAACAGAAAACAGAGAAAGAGGCAGTTCTTGAGAACATATGAAATTCTTCATTGGCTGCATTAATTTTTATTAAAGAGACATGACCAGAGCAAGTTTATTAAGGACGTCTCTAAAAGAAAGCATTTCAAAGTAAGTGTTTATCATAGAAACCCTTCTTTTATTCTTGCTGTGAAGCCTTAAAAATCAGTTACCCATTATCTAGTATTACCAGTAGAAAGAGTAAATTCAAGTGAGCCAAGCCAGATATGGAGAAAAAAAGAAGCATCTCCAAGAATTGATTAATATAAATACTCTCTAGGTCATTAACACATGCATGTCTTCATCTCAGTTGATGTTCCAATGGAAATAGTTTAATAGGGAATACAGGAGATCAGAAGTTAGGGTCCTTAAATTACTAGTTACTATAATACAGTCCCTGTAATGATTCTGTGTGACCATCCTCAGTTTTCAAATGGGGAGATAAATTCCAATAGGTATTTATTTGTTTATCTAAAATGATATGTTATTATATGGATCAGGATTCAAACTAAAATCTGATGAAATTTTTAATTCTTTCCCCAAAATGACCTTGTTGAGAAGAGCCATTTAGAGATCAAGTCAAGAAGAATGCAGAAAAAAGCATATGTTGCATGTTTCTAGTTTCTTTATAATCTTTTCATAGAATTATTCTGTCGCTGTTGTGTGGGTTTTTTTTTTTTTTGCAATAAATTCCAACTAACCAGTAGTGTAGAAATCTGTTTGCCTACTTCCAAGTACATAATTAACTCTAAATATTGTTGATTGTTTTTTATGTTTACTTGGAATAAGTCAATTATTAAGTCAATCAATTTCAACCAAGTATAAAACCATCTAGTTGGGGCAAGCATTTGGTATGGTGGTTAACATGCTGTTTTGGATGAACGCATCCCTTTTCAAAGGGCCTTGATTCCAGATTTGGTTTTGCTTCAGATTCTAGCTTCTTGCTAATGTTCACCCCTGGAGGCAACAGCTGATGGCTGGGGGACTGGTGTTCCTGCCACCCATGTGGGAGACCTGGATTGGGGTTGCAGGCTCCTTTCTTTGGCCTGGACCAGCCCTGTCTGTTGAGGGCATCTGGGGAGTGAACCAGCAGATGAGAGCTCTTTCTGTGTCTCTTTGCATTTTAAATAAAATGAAAACAAATTAATAATTATTTAAAAAATTTAAATAAAGAGGAGATTTCAATTTTTAAAAATCTGGTGCTTTTTTTTTTTTTCACAGAAAACAAAAAACAATAAAAGAGACTGTAAAGTGCCCACTCCTAGGTTTTTATGTTTTATGGTTTGTTTAGATTTACCTTTTGCTCAGTATAATGGAGACTGAGAGAAAAGGGGCAGAAAATAAATAAATAAGGAAATAAGGAAAGAAAGTGAAAAGGAAAAGAAGTATCCAGGATCGAGACCCTGGGCTAGAACTCAGGGAAGCCCACAAAGAGACTTAGTATCTGCTTCAGTCTCACCTCTGTGGCCTGCACTGCTCTGCTAAAGGAAAAGCTCAGGGTTCTAGAAATAAGACTCTCCTCACAAATCCCGACTGAGTCTTTGAGGGCTTCCATTCCTGTCCTCTCTCCTGTGCGGCATTGCCATGTGGTCCCTGGGAGACTGCAATCGATCCTCTCTCTGCCTGTGCATCTGCTCATGCTTAGAAGGCTGGGGAAGCCGTTAAGGCTGGGAAAAGAGGTAATGATGGAAGGTAATGAAGGACTGAAAGAAAAGTTATTCATGGAGAAACTGTGTCCTGAAAAGAGACAGAATGAGGGAGAGATGGAGATGGGGCAGGCGTTTGCTTTAGTTAGGATGTGAGGGCCTAGATTCTGTGGCAATACAATGGCAGCTCTATCTCCATTGTGTTTGTTAAGCGTCTTCCTATTTCTGTTTTCCAGAGCATGTTTAATGTGTCCTTGGCAGGGGACGCTGATGTCAGCAACAATCTCTGCATTACCAATAGCAATGCACGAAGCCTGGATCAGGGATTACATCAAGGGCTGGCTAGCTAATGAACATGAGGCACAAGGCGCAGATGCACACTCTCTGATAAGAATGGGTTGCTCTCTGTGTTTAAGCAGAGAAAGTTAATGAAGAAGGATTTCAAATTCACATAACTCCAAAGTGAAATGTTGGTGTCATTCACAGCAATAGGGGATTTGTTTACTTGACGTTTGTGTGTGAGCCTGAAAGCCAAGGTGGGCTGGTGAGGAGGGGCTGCCCGGGGGTACAGGATGAAGCAGCAGGAAGCACAAGGTGTCAGACCTGGGGACCTCATGAGATAACTGAGAACGGCCTTGTTTAGGATTCAGCTATTCTTCACTCTTAGCCATTTTCCTGCATCCTTCCTCTGCAGTCATTTATTGCTGTACGTCTTCTGCCTCCTGTCTCTTTATCACTTCTGCCTGTACTGCCAGCCATTCATCGTCCATCTGCAACCCCAAACCAATCTCATCTTCTGGAGACTCAAGGATCTGTCACACTGCTTGTGTTTATCAATCTCGCCCCCACCCCACTCCTCCCCACAGCATCTGTGCAGGATTGTCCCCAGATAGGCTGACTCTATAGCATTGTGAGGAACAAGTATTCTCAGTGGTATCTGGAAAGAAAAAAAAGAGGAAGAAACAAGAATTGGCTCTTCTTTTTATTTTTTTTTGGCATGAAAGGGTTAAGGATCAGAACAACACATTGCCTCTTACATGTGAACTCTTTCAAGATCTACTAGAAAAACTTTTTCAGAACTTTGAGTTAATGATGGCATAGCAGAGAGAAATAAAAGGAAGGAAGACGAGATTTAAGGGGACGTGTGGAATGGTGGCGACAGAGGCAGGGAAAACAAAGGAAAGGAAAATAGAGTTAATGTATTTGGAATTTTCAGAATGTTCAATGTGTCTTTTCTCAACTATTTTAACATGTAGAATAATACTGAGGCATGGCTGCCTCACTTATCTTCTTTTGCCACGGTCTCTCTTACATAAATGTGCCCTATGTGAGACAGGGCAAGCCTGAGTCTCTCTGCTAGCTCCTGTCATTCGAAGGGCTTGCAGGGGAAGGAGATTGGGAGATGTCTGTTGGAGGCGTATTGTTCTAATGAATACCCTTGACTTCTGACAGGAACCTCACAGCCTCAGGTGGGAGGAGATGTGCAGCGGGCCAGCACAATTGGGACTTTTATTGGATTGGTAGGCTGTTAGCCAGGCCCTGCTGCTTGAAAAGCAAACAACATCTCCCTACTTGCAGAGGTAATGGAGCTGTTAGGGCAGCTATTCAGGAATAACAAAAGACCAGAACTCATCAGACCCCACACAATGGGTTAATCTAGTTACAAGGTAAAACAGAGGTGCCCTCGCTTCCGCCCTGGCTCCTAGCACTGCTTTCCCTAGATGCAACAGTGAGCTAATGAAGTCAAGCTGCATAAATTTCAAGGGGAGCACATGAGGAAGAGGCAGAGAAAAAAAAAAAAAAAAAGAATGGGAACTGCAATAAAATAGAAAAATAAGCAGAGTGAAAAATTAAACAAAGAAGGGGAGATGCTCAAAGACAGTGAAGGATCCCAACAAGCAATCATCAGGTGAGAAGGGAATAACGACAGAAAGTAGGATTTAAAGCAAAAGAGAGGGTCGGTCCAATTGATCCCAATCATCTCTGCAGAGAACGGATAGCCTCAGCTCAGCCTCACTGTTTATCGCCTGAATTGTGTGATTCGTTTGCTGTAATATGGGCAGACCAGAGAGTCGCCTGTTTCTAAACAAATCTGTCACCTGTGGGCATCCATCACAGATTTGCACTCAGTGGTTCTTGTTGGAAAGGGTTGAAAGGAAAAAGGATTCCATTCAAGGAACAATGCTTTGAAAGTGTTGGAAGGCAAATTGGCATCTTTTGTTGGGGTTGGCAAGGAAGAAAACTTAAGGGCTTACCAGTAGGGTCTTCAACTACTTAAGAAGCATTTCTTTACTTCTTTCCCTATGTTGACGGGGTCTTCAGTGAAGGGCAAAAAATTGGAACAGAACACATAGGAGTGAGAAGCATATTTAATCAGCAGCAGGGAGAGTTCCGTGGCCGTGGCCTGACACTGAATCTTGAGTGTTGTGCAGATTTGCTGCCCTCTAGTCCCCATCAGGATTGAGGACACATCTCTGTTGGCTGTTAGAGCCTCGTGCTGTCCAGTTTTCACCCATAGGCTGCAGTGTGGCTGTCCTGCTGAAATGTTGTCTAGCAGTACACGCTCTCTGGAGGATATACATAGAGAAAAAGGGAAGAAGATAAGAGGGTGAGGAGTGAACAACCAGGAAAAGCTACAGCAAAACAGCTGTAACCAAGTGTTCTACATGGTCAGCAATCCCAACCACTCAGGTGTGTCTGTCTGCTTTCTAGGCGCGTTCCTTCAGATTATCTTTATCTGATGCCGCTCACTGTCCTTGGCCTGCAGTTGTCCGTGTCTTTCTCATATTTTTTCTTTCTTTTCCTATTGTTTCACATTTGGAAACTTCAGTGTTGATTTAATCTCCATGCACCACAACTGTGAAGGGTGCTGTGAAATGTCTGGTGGGGCTGGCGCCGCGGCTCACTAGGCTAATCCTCCACCTAGCGGTGCCGGCAGACCGGGTTCTAGTCCCGGTCGGGGCACCGGATTCTGTCCTGGTTGCCCCTCTTCCAGGCCAGCTCTCTGCTGTGGCCAGGGAAGGCAGTGGATGATGGCCCAAGTCCTTGGGCCCTGCACCCCATGGGAGACCAGGAGAAGCACCTGGCTCCTGCCATCGGATCAGCGTGGTGCGCCAGCCACAGCGCGGCGGCCATTGGAGGGTGAACCAACGGCAAAAGGAAGACCTTTCTCTCTGTCTCTCTCTCTCTCACTGTCCACTCTGCCTGTCCAAAAAAAAAAAAAAAAAAGTCTGGTGGGCCTCTGACGTCCAGGGGCTTAAGTCCTACTGCTGAAACAAAACTCAGAAACACAACCCGTTTGGGAAACAACAGTCAGATGCTAAGAAGCATGAGGGAAATAGGAAACAAAACATGCAGTTGTATCGCTGCTTATGCTTCAGGCTATGAATGTGGGGGCCCACATTCCTAACCTGCTACACGGCATTGGGCCAAGGTTTAAACCCATTCCACTCAGCCTGTGAAGGACCACTCAGAGTTTAATGTATCAGCAAAAATGAGAGAGCTTGGCACACGTCCTCCCAAATACATCGTCAGGGCCAAGCAGAGCTTTGGAATCCACGTTGAGCCAGGAAACCCATATGTCTGAGTGATGGATGTTTGTGTATTGTTAAAAAGAGAAGTCCCTTCATTACTCATTCATTCCCTCTCTCTTTTTTATAAATTAAAATGATACAGAGGAATACCTTTTACCGAGCAGTTAAAAAGGAAACATTAATATATATGCAAATAATATAATATAAAAAATATAATATAAACAATATATGTATGTACATATACATACACACACACACTAGAATGCTCTTTTATCTACTAATTTACTAATTTAGCCAGTGGGTTATCAAGGGTGTATGTTCTGACCCCAAGATTCACTGTTGTGTTGCCTCAGAGTTGCAGACTAGAATACAAGAAGTCCATATTTTCCAAGAGGGTAAAAGAAGACAGTTCTGCAGTTATACCAGAGGTAAGATAGGATCAAGCAGATTTCCACCTTTTTCTCTAGCCATGGCTGCAAGGAGAGTAAGAGGGGAGCCAGAGGTACATGTTAGGTGTCACATTTCTGCCACTATGCCCACATGACTTTTGTCTTAATTCCTCTCCAAACATGGCCTGAACCCTGAATAACAAAATCATGCCTGGCTGGAAGATGGGACCAGGAAATACTTTGCTGGTGTGTGCAGGCTTAGGGAGGGGGATGGTTTTCTGAGGATCCTCTAAAACCGCTTCTCTTTTTAATGCTGAATATATCACTACATAAATGACTTTGAAGAAAGAGGCCTAAATTTTTAACATAAAGTATAATAAATGAGGGTACATCAAAAAGTTTTTGGAGAAATGAAAATGAAAAAAATTTTTGGTAGAAAAAAACTTTGAACACTATGCATAGTTTTTTTTCATAATACACATTTCCCATGAACTTTTTAGAAGACCTCTCATATAAAATAAAAATAAAAACCTTAAATCATATTCTGTCATCTCGGTGCTGCAAACATGGATGGCGTTATTTGTCAGTGTAACTGTATAATCATTTCACTTGGCTGGATGTGCTTTAGTTGGTGACACTGCCATGCTACATATTGTGCACTCATACCACAGAATAAGAAGTCAGGTGAAATGACTCAAAGAAATTCATTTTTATACAATCCCAAAATAAGTGCTAATTCATTTTTTGAGATTGAAAACAGTTGAGAGTCAATATATTTCTATTTTATTAATCATACCCATTTCTATGTAATTTATAAATTTGACTATTTCAAAGAAAGCCTTTTATAAGCTGTCAGAAAAAAGAATCAAAATTTTTCCAAAAGCCAATGATATCCCTAGACGATTTGGTTTATTTAGACAAAGAGCATTTTTCCAAATCTAATGAATAATTTTGATGAAGAAAGTTGATGTTTGTCCTTACTCATTCATTTTGCAGTTCACCCATCAAACCCAACATAGTGTTCTTAGCCTACAATACTAAACTACTCTCTCTTACTCCTCTAAGAAACACTTTCTTAATTTCTGAAAAGAGTCTACAGGGCAAGCAGATAAGAGAGATCAGAACACTCATAAGTGTACACAAAAGGGTGTAAGAAAGCAACTGCATTGCTTTCTTAAGACCAAAAGTGGAGTGGTGAACAAAGAGACAGAAAGCAGAAGTCAAGAAAACTCAGCAAGACCAAAAATATGTCAGCAAAATTCACTCTTCTCTCTTTGTCCAAAATATCTCCTTTTGTCAAAGCTCACAAGATTTCACCTCTGGATAATAGATTTAGTCCTCAAGCTAATCTCTGCCTCTTATCCAACTGACAGATTGATTTTAAGTTATTAGATCGAACCATATGAAATTGCCATTCCTTTCTGTAGAAAAGATCAAACATTGTCAATTTCATTTTTGAATTGGATATTCATTTCGCTACATTTCTTCCAAAACTCTTGAGTGTTCCACTGATACTTTATGAGTTAAGACAAAAACACTGAAAGGTGGAACTCATGTGATTCCCCTTCCTTAACAGACGTTTTTCTTCTCTTCCCCTTATCCAATAAAGACTGTCTCGTCTCCAGGCCGGTGCCGCAGCTCACTAGGCTAATCCTCCACCTGCGGTGCCTGCACCCCAGGTTCTAGTCCTGGTTGGGGCACCAGATTCTGTCCCAGTTGCTCCTCTTCCAATCCAGCTCTCTGCTGTGGCCCGGGAAGGCAGTGGAGGATGGCCCAAGTGCTTGGGCCCCTGCACCAGCATGAGAGACCAGGAGGAAGCACCTGGCTCCTGGCTTCGGATTGGCACAGCGCGCCGCCCATAGCGGCCATTTGGGTGGGTGAACCAATGGAAAATGAAAGACCTTTCTCTCTCTCTCTCTCTCTCTCTCTCTCACTCTCTCACTAACTCTGCCTGTCAAAAAAAAAAAAAAAAAAAAAAAAAAAAAAAAAAAAACTGTCTCCAAAGTACCTTCTCTAGGTTCCATAAATTCCAGCTCTGAAATATTTGTTTTCTTTCTTCCTTGCTGTTGTTTTATAATTCTTCATCCTTTCTAACTACTCTGTGAGTGCCAAACTGCTTTCCAGTATTTGTTCACAGTTCATATTTAGCTGAAAACTCCATGAAAAAAAAAATTCTACTTCACTGAAACTTCCCTTCCTATAATATCCCCTGAACTGTATAATTAGCTCAACAATATAATATGTGATTGGCTCAGTATATCAGCCAATATAATTGAAATATGGCTAACTAATATATTTTCAGATATTTATTGTTTGAGTGAGATATTGTTTTCAGTTGTAGGTGCATTTTTAATACCTGACTAAACCCGAAGTACTTCCAAGATGAAAATAACTTATCTTTTCATTTGTTTTTATATTTTGGACCTCTCCACTGGGGGTTCCTGGAACAGTTCTGAGTCATCTAAGCAGATCACACTAGTTAAATGAACCCTTCTCCAACAGTTTGTTTCTCTGTAATAACCACAAAGTGCCAATCTAGACACTAGAAGCAGCCTTTCAATAGCGACTTTCCTTCCAACTCTCTGGGACTGCAATTTGTGAATACATATTGCTCCAGAAAGTACTGGTTATGGGTCATAAAAGAAAGAAAAATAATCCAACAGCAATCAGTTAGACTCTCCTTCCTAAACCTACCTCCAGTGCTGATTGTTCCAAATCATTACTTCAGTCAGTCTGTTAGTAAAGGAGCTTGCTAAAGATGCCCAACAGAGAAGCCGGAAATTACTACCCCTCGGGATGACGAAGCTTCATGATAACAATAATGGCAAAAATTCATTAAGTGCTTAACTATGTGCCAGGTGCCACTGTAAATTCTTCAGAAGCCCAGTCTCATTTAATCCTCATAAATTCCTATGAGATCTGTGTATTTCTATAGCTGGGGGAATTGAGGCAGAGGAGGAGGCTAAGTAGCTTGCCCAGGCTCAGTCATTACGAAGTGGTAGAATCCGAACCACGTACCAAACTGCCACCTTCTATAGCATGTCCTTCTTGAGATTTTTCTGTATCACTGACTCCTAATTCAAGCTTTATGGCTTGCTTGAGATCATATAGCTACTCCCTGGCTGAGTTAGGACTGCAAGTTGCTGCCCTTATGCCTAACTCCTAACCCTGTGCTGTTCCAATTAAATTTCACTGTGTTTTATGAACAAAATAAGAAGAGTGAAGATGTTGAGGTAGAAAGAGTCCTTTTCAAGCCTCATAGATAAAAGGTTCATTATTTTAAAAACTTCATTCTTGAGCCATTGATTTCTTTAGATTATAGCAGAAATCTTGCCCTAGCACAAGGGAAGATAGAAAAAACAATGGGAAATAGAAAGCATTATTCTGTCCCTGGCCCTGTCTTTCTCTTGGAGCCATTTCAGGTTATAAATATGCACTATTCATATGGAAGTTTTTGTGTTCAGTATGGGCTTCCACTGACTTTTCAGGAAGTGGAGTAGAGAAAACTGTTCACATTTGGAATTTCTCCAAATATAACAGGAATTAAGCTTACAAATGATTCCAACACATTTCACATTTCTGGAGAACTGGGAAACTTAGATGTCTGTTTAAGACACACCAGTGAATAGACAGTGAAGTTGAGTTATCCTGTTTTGTACCTAAGTGAGAATTTACTACTAAAGAAACTCATGCAAAAATCTTTAAAACCGAGAGCAGAAAACTATTATAAGGCTGGCCTTGGCTGTAGTTTTTGGTCTTGATTTATTGCATACTACTATAATGGTGAATTCATTTTTTCAAGACTGTTCCTGGACCTCAAGAATGGAACTGACTCTGCTGACTTTCCCTTTATCCGCATCATAGGCGAAGAGGTGAGGCTAGCGTGCCATCTCCCTCTGCCCAGGCTCCACGGTGCTCTGCTCCCCGGCATTGAGCTGTCAGGACATGCATCCTTGGTCTGTTCTATTTTCTACCTTGTTTCCTGGCCATTCTTCATCACTTACTGCTCTCTTTTTCCTTCTTTTCCTCACTTCCTGAGGTCCAATGCCTAGCAAGTAGAAATCAGTGTTACCAGTTATGTTAGGTATTATCATTGCCTTTGGAGTTCGTGCATTGGAACTTGGGGAAAATCATTTCATTTTGTTTATCTACAAGTGGAGGATCACAATGCTGCCCTCTGTTTTAAAAGATCTCTATAATATGTTACCCCCAAAGAAAACGAATACCAGGCGTGGGAGGAGCTATGATCATTTACACCCATGCCTAGAGCTGAGCTGGTACGCAGGAAGCTACAGCAACAGCACCAGGTAATGAAGCCATGCCTGACTGTGATGACCAATGCCCTAATGAGATTTCCCACAATGAACACACATCCTGCATTTTGTTTTATTTCATTTTAATTGAAAGCTTAGGAAACACTTCATGCTTCATAAATGTTCTGTTATTTTCAGATCAATCTACTATACTGTAAAACTTAATAAACAAATAGATAATGGCCCTGCTGAGTTGTTCGGCATCTCTTATTCATATCTCATCAGCTCCATGCCCTGCCCGCAAATTTCCATCTGCTTTTTGTTTTTGTTTTTGTTGCTTATTTTTTTCAAACTAATTTTCAGAAAGATACGCTCTGCTGCAGAAATGGTGATGAAGACCACAGCAACATTCATCTGAACTATTTTGCATTTGACTGGTTTTTGAATTATGTATAATGCTCCATGGTTAACACTATTTTTTTTTCAAAATAAATAAATAACGTACAGGATTGCTTTCTCCATTCAGTATTTTTTTTTAACGAAAGCAAACATGTGTCTTGGAAAGATCTGCCTACAGGCATGTGTGTGATGTGTCATCTTGGTTTTTTCCAATCAACTCCGAATGGACCACTGTAGGTGGCCCTTGAGCTGTGACAAAAGACAAATTGTTAGGTATCAGGATCCTGCCATGGTCCTTGCTGCTTTTACATATTCCACCCTGCAAAGCTTAAAATTTAATACTAAAATGAAACAAATTAAATACTCAAAATAGGCCATTGGTGATAAGAGTGACTATAGGGTAGGAGTTCCTAAATAATCAATGTTTTTTCCCCCAAGTGTAGAGAATTAGTGGGAAAACAGCTATTTCTTCAAATTCCTCGAGGGAACATTTCCTGGGCAGGAAAGAAAAAAAATTATTTCTTGGATGTAGAAACTCTATTTTATTTGGTATTTATTAAACATGAAGAATGTAGAAAATTGTCTGACACAGAGTAAATGTACAAAAATATAGTCATGAGGGTGGGCATTTGGCCCAATGGTTAAGGTGCTGTTTCAGTTGCCTGCATCTTACAGCAGAATGTCTGATTTTGAGTCCTGACTCTGCTCCTGATACTGGCTTCCTGCTAATGTGTACCCTGAGAGTAAGTAGGTAATGATTCAGTAACTTGGGTTCCTGCCACCCTTGTGGGAGACCTGGCTTGGGTCCCAGCTCTGAGCTTTAGCCTATCCCAGCCCTGGCTTTTGCACGCATTTTGGGAATGAACCTATGGATGGGAGATCTCTGTTCATCTGTCTGTTTCTGTCTCTCTCTCAAATAAAAATAAAATAATATAAAAATATGATTGTATATATCCAAAATATATAGGCTAGATCTCACACACAGCAGTTACTTGTTAAATCATTGTTAAACTTTTAAAAATGAATAAAGTAATATTTTATTTCCTACAAACCACAGACTAGTGGTAGATGATTTCATTGTTGCTGCCACTCCTGTTCATGGAGCTAATAGAGTCTCGTGAATGAGAGCTTCATTAAAATGCCTACCCCTTGGAACAATACTCAAGACACTGAAAGATGCTTGGGGTTCAAGTTACGGCAATTCTTGTCTGCTGCAATGACCCGGGCCCTGAGTCCTGTATATGATAAACCTGAACCAGGGCCATTGTCTTCAGAACTCCATGTCTCTCAAGTCTATGCTACTGTAAATGGCTGGATTCTGACATTTTCAACATGAGATGAGTGAGAAAAATGTCAAAGGCAGAAAAAGGAGAAGCAAATGGGAAAAGCAAAGACCAATAGGGGATGTTCATCATTTCTAATATTCGTTGGGAACTGAAATCATCTCTGTGTGCCTAACGTTTGTCTTGTGGTTGCTTGTTTAAGCCGTAAGATGTTGAGAACTGAGATCATGGATTATGTACTAGAGTCCACAACATATAACATGGTGTCTGGATTGATAGGTTGAAAAAGTCCAGTCAGATAATGTTAAATATGAAGGAACACCTGTCTCTGGTATACTACACTGTCTGCATTCTCTTTATAAGAATAAGTAAACAGAAAGAAATGAACAAGAGGAATGTGTGAGTTTATGCCCTTATTTTTATGCACATTTCATAATTGACTTTGTTCCTTGTGTTTGGAAACAAGGTGCTAGATTATTTATTTTTGCTTACTATCTAAGAGAACTGCACCACCGGTGGAAAAAGGAAAATTCCTTCTGGAGTCATGAGTCAATATAGTTTAGGCAAATACAACCAACGAGAATGAGCAGGGAGCGGGAGCACATGACAGGGGAATGCACACATTGAGGAGTCTGTACATATGCTTGACCTTAAATGAATATTTCAAGTCAGCAAACGTACATGTTGATGTTTAACATGTGCATGAGGGCACATGGGAGGTTACAGTTCACCTAGACTTGAGTACATTTGTTGGACATGGCTGTACCAGCATGCATCTTCACAGTAAGGAAATGGAGGGAGAATGAATCGGGGTGGGGCGATAAATGAGCCTTTACTTTTATTCGTACACTAATTAACAACAAAAGTGCTCTCAACCATGCATCAGCAGTCATAGTAAGAGTCTCACCAGGGAAAGGTGGTTTGAAATTTCTTACAAAAGCCAAGTAAAGAAGTAGGCTGTGAGGAACATACAGTAAATCTCCTCATTAATGAAAATCTGTTTTTAAGACGATTTGTTTTGGTTCACAGCTGATTTTCAAGATCAGGATTAATATTAATTGTAAATTTATGGAAAGTGTAATGCTTAAGAGACAGCAGGTTCTCTGCACATAGCCATGTATGTCCTCTGGGGATACATGACTTGGAAGGAAATGGCCTGCACAGCAGGTTACATAACTGGTATGATTATGGGCTGTGCGTGCATTCTTGATGTCTACAACAGCTGCGTGCTTGTAAAGGTGTGCATCTTGTAGTTGAGAAGGAGTCCCCAGGGCAAGGCAAAGATTTGCATAGTGAGTTCAGTATGGCTCACGTCTTCATGTACTCTGTCTTCTAAATAACTATATTAATAGTAAATACTATTAGACACTTAATATGTGCAAAGCATTTTTACTCAATTCTCACAAAACCCTTTGTGTTATATTTCAATACTATCCACATTTGAGAGGAAAGAAACATAATCCACCCAAAGGTTAAGCAACTTTTCCAAGCACGTACATGGAGTAAATGGTAGAGGTATATTGTGAACCAAGACAAGACTGTTTCAGTGTCCATATGATCAACGCATAGCAACCCTACCTAGGCACACACACTAGAACTGAGACTGTCGACAAGTTAGATGAGTAGTGATTTATGTGTGTAAATTACATATAAAAGAATATATAGCTTATACAGCATTCTGTGAGAGCTAATATGACACATATAATATTCATCAATTCTAAGACACACATTGTATTCACAAATTTATATTTCTGAAAATGAATTGTCTTAGAGTTGATAAGAAGTGTTATAATTGGGAATATGTTTTATTTTTTTTAAAGATTTATTTTATTCATATGAAAGAATTACAGAGAGAGGTAGAGAGAGAGAGAGGTCTTTCATCTGCTGGTTCACTCCCCAGATGGCCAAAGCCAGGATCTAGGAGCTTCTTCCAGATCTCCCATGCGGGTACAAGGGCCCAAGGATCTAGGCCATCTTCCCCTGCTATCCCAGGCCATAGCAGAGAGCTGGATCAGAAGAGGAGCAGCCTCAACTAGAACTGGCACCCATATGGGATACCGGCGCTTCAGGCCAGGGCTTCAACCACTGCGCCACAGAGCTGGTCCCAGGTATATGTTTTATTGACTCAAAATAATGGTGTGTCTTATATTCAGTGGCATGTTATTGCCAATAAACTATAGAAGGGAGCTTTTAATACCTGATGGCAGTAAGTTAAGGGATGCCATATAAACACAGATAAAAGATTTTGTTTTATATATTTTTTTCTGGTTAAAGTTTGATGATCTTCTCTTACTCAGAAAACACAAGATGCCCATTTCCTCTATGAAAAGGTCCACTGACAAGGCAAGAAATGTGAAGAAATCAAGAAAATTGGAGTACAAAATGAGAAAGGCAGCAGTTAGCCTAGAATATGTGTGTATGCATATGTATATATATGTCAGGTATACACATGTATATATGTATATTTTACTCTTCCTGTCTTCTGCCTTCCAAATAAATATATATATTTTTAAAAAATGTGATGAATCAAAGACTTAAATGTTAAACATGAAACTATTAGAACAAAGACAAACACTTCAAGATTCAGTAAAGACAGTGATTTTTTATAATAACCTAAAAGCACAAGCAACAAAAGCAAAAAATAGACAAATGGGGTGATATTCAACTCAGAAATTTCTGCACAACAAAGGACAAAATCAATAGAAAAAAGACATTGGACAGAATGAGAGAAAATTTTTGTAAACTCTCTGACAAAGGGTTAATATCCAAATTATATAACAAACAAACTTCAGTAACAAAAAGAACACTAATTTTAAAAGCATGCAAATCATATGAATAGACACTCTCAAAAGAAGAAATTCATAGTGCAGGCATTTGTCTTAGTTGTTAAGATGTTGATGGAGGGCCTTCCTCGCTTGGAGCCACCTTCCTAGCTGCTGCATCTAGGGGTTTTCTGACTTAAATGAATATTGCTTTGCTTAAAAAAAAAAAGAAAGAAAGAAAGAAAAGGAAAGGAAAGGAAAAAAAGAATGTTGGTCAAGATGCCTGGCTTTGATATCTGACTCTGCTCCTGACTCAAGCTTCCTGCCAGTGCAGACTGTGTGAGGCAGTAATGATGGCTTAAGGTACTGTGTTGCTACAGTCCAAGTGGGAGACCTGGATTCAGTTCCTCTCTCCTAGCTCCAACCCTTGACCTACTGTCAATGCTGGTGCCTGGGGAGTGAACCCAGCATACGGGCTGTATCTCTCTCTCTGTTTCTCTAATTTAAAAATTATGAAAAAAGGAAGAGATTCAAATGACTAACACATTTAAGAAAAAATGCTCAACATCATAAGCCATCAGATAAATACAAAGTAAAGCTCTAATGAGATATCAACTCACCCCAGTCAGAATGACTATTTCAAAGTAATAGCAAAAAATGCTGACAAGGATGTGGAGAACTCATGTAATGTTGGTGCAAACACAAATTAGAATAGCTGTTATGGAGAATAATATGGACATTTTTCAAGAAACTGAAAGTAGATCTACCATATAAAGCAGCTGTCCCACTTCTGGGTATATATCCAAGGGAAGGAAGTCAGTAAGTCACAAGAGATAGTCCGTCCTGTGTTCATTGCTCTACTGTTTATAGTAGATAAGGTATTACTGCTCATGAGTGGATGAAAAGATAAAGAAAATGTTGAATATATAAATATGCAATGGAATATTATTCAGCCATAAAAATGAGTGATATCCTATCATTTGCAACAAAATGATTAGAACTGGAGGACATTATGTTAAATGAAGTAAGTCAGACACAGAAACACAAATATTGTATGTTCTCTCTCATATGTGGAATCTAAAAAAGCACAAGCAATTCATCTTCATGGGGAATAGTGATTACTAGAGACTGGAAAGGCTGGGGTATACAGTGAGAGCAGATAACTTTTACTAAAACACAGGTAAAAGGAGTCAGTCCTGTTGTTCCACAGCACAACAGGGTAATTGTACTTCACAATAATTTATATATATTTTATGAAGAACTACATGAGAAGAGGAAATGTAAATCATAATTGACCTGGTGAGCTCAGTACACATTGTGTACATATATTACAATGTCACACTGTACTATATCAATATGTATAAGCATTACATGTTAATCAGAAATGATTTAAAACAATAAGGAGATAGGAATGCTACCTACTACATTTTGATCACTACATATCTACATGTATGTCATCACATTGTACACCATGAACATGTACAATTAAAATAATGATTATAGTAGTTATTTTCTAGCAAATGAGCTGGAATCAGAAGCATTGCATTCTGTACCTTGTGTTTTCTTATCATTTAATGCTATCTAATGTCTCACTCTGCTGTGTTGCTGGCAGCATTCACATAGCAGTTATTATAGGCTATCCTGCTGAGCATCTCCATGGGCAGCAGTTGCTTTCCACAAGAGGGCGCTAGCTCCTTTTCTGGATATGTTATTCTAAGGGTCCAGAAATATCATGTTTGGGAGTCAGAATTCATGAAAGAACTTTTATAATTAAAATATAGCTACATGTTCTATTAAAATATTCAGATTATCTATCATTTTGTGTGTATTCAATAACTTCTCTGTAAAATAGTGTTCACATTTATTGTTTCAGGTTCAACATCTATAAAGTAATGCCAACTTTTATCTAGGAACAAGTCCTGAAATGGAGACCTGTTTAACAATTTCACAACTGTGTATGTTCACTGAACTTGGGTCTGAGCATGTGCATTTATGCTTCTGGCTATTGTGGTGAGAGTTGGGATGTGGAACACCATGTTTCCAAAGCCAATGGTGACTTCATATTTTAACCAGGGGCACAGGGCATGACCCACATTTTTAAACTTTTGATTTAAAGTTGAGTTGAATGATTTTAACTTTCAATCACATTTGATTACCAAGAAATCAAAACTAGCATTAATTCAATGATTGGGTGATTGTTCTGTCTGCTTCTGTCTCATATGTTAGCTCTACCACCACCACCAACACGTAGTTGCTGGAGTTGAATGAGGAGATGAAATAGGGAAGGAAACTAAGTTATAGACTTCCAGGGTTTACTTCTAGTTCCTGATGTCTGCTCCATCCTGTGAAAAGGAAGAATGGGTTCATCAGATCTAGAAAATATAATGTACTTAAGAGCATTCCATTCTCTTTTTCATGCCTTCAAGTAGGTAAAATAATTGATGCCTTGATTTTTATTATTGATATTTAAATGTAAGCAAGATCCAAGGTGCAAGTGTTTGGCTGTGGTTGAGATGCTTGGGATATCCATATCATATATCAAAGTTCCTGATTCAGGTACCAGTTCCATTGGCTAATTCTAGGTTTCTGCTAACACAAACCCTTGGAAGCAACAGGAGATGACTCAAGTACATGGGTCTCTTTCACCCACATAGGTGTCCTGAATTGAGGTTCCAGACTCATAGTTTGGACTGGTTCAGTCCCAGCTTTTGTAGTTGTTTGGGGGAGTGAACCAGATGGAAGATCTCTTTGTCTATCTCTCTGTGCCTCTGCCTTTCAAGTAAATAAAAATAGATAAATAAATCAGAATCTTAGAGATATAATGCCCAGTCTATATCAGTTTTTCTGACAGATATTTGTTTCTAGGAATTGTTAAGGCTGGATGTATAATGCTAGGGATATAATAGATTGTGTCTTTGTTACAGTTGAAAATCAAGTAACTAATAGTTTGCATGCCATGCCAAGCACGAACACAAGGGTACACATTTGATGACTGAATAATTTTCTGATGTCTGTCAAATATGCCCTGTTTTACATGAAGATTATCCTAAATCTCATGTTCTGTGCTATATCTAAATCTAATTTGAATATACACATGCCCAATATAAGTTTGAAAAACGTGTTTCATTTGCAGAAAATGTTTCTGTCCCCTGGGAAACTGGTAATAGAGAAAGAGGTTGTGATTTGAAACTATCACATCTGAATTCAAATGCCACCTATGCCACTTATATGTTACACAACATTGGGTAGGTGATTAGGTTGACTAAGATTTAGCACCTAAGTCTGCAAAATGGAAATAATATACCTACTTTTCACTACTGTTGTGCAGATTAAATAAATTCATTATGATATATAATAGAAACTCAATCTCCCAATCAATAGGAACTCTTCTTTCAAGATTAATCAGAAAATATTATGTTATCAGCCTCTGCTTAAGTGTAACCTGTGCCCAGCTAGTTGGCTAATAATTTCTTTAAAAAAGAAAAACAAATATGTTATACTACCACTTAATTAACCCCATTGTATTATACTCTGTGGTTGGTTCTAAAATCCTGTGTTGTGAGTACAGTTTATGAAATGTGTCTTGGTAGTACAATGCATGTACTACTGGATTATGTTAATATACAGTACTTTCACAGAGATTAGCTCTTGTTACTCTAAGTTCAAAAGGTGAAGCATGCAACCAATCAACAGGAGGTCAACTAGTATTCCTGAATCAGTTAGTATATATTCCTTTTAAGAGCAAAAATCTCTTACTGGGACTTAGGCTAGTAAAACTGTAATTTTTGATAGAAAGAAAGGTATTTTATTAAATCCTTCCAGTGTTAATGAAATTCTGTTTTTGAAGGTGGGGGTTAGAGAGCTGCCTTGTAACTATGACAGATACTTCTGACTGGGGAGATAATTATGGACAAAGTCATGACCATTATCTTGAGACAACATAGATATGAATGGGGAAAATACTAAGTAGTAAGAAGTCCAGAAAGAGTTTGCTCCTTTACTTGGGGTTCCATGAGAAAGCAGGCATTAGAATTAGGCAGATATGAGCAAAGACAGTTGTGGACATACACATAGCAGTTCGCAGTTTTGAATGAGTTAATTACTACTCTCACTGTGTACCAAAAAAAAAAAAAAAATGAAAATGAGGTCAAGCATCAAATAAGAAGTTGCTTAAAGTTGACCCTTAACCCAGATCTTATTCTAGGTCCATAGCAATTGGTTCTATAACCCAGACTCTATAATGGCTTGCATGATGAGATAAAAAATTATTAAAAAGAAAAAAAAAGACCAACACTCATTCATTCAGTAGATCTTCTAGAAAATATTTAGGAATCATCCATTCTGTGGTATCTTTTGGTTTAGCAGCTTATTAGAAAGCTCGTCTAGGACCCAGGGCTCTGGCATAGAGAGTTAAGCTGCCATCTGCAGTGACGGCATCCCATATGAATGCTGGTTTGAGTCCCAGCAGCTCCACTTCCAATCCAGCTCCCTGTTAATATGCCTGGAAAAGCAGGAGAGGATGACCCAAGTGCTTGAGCCCTTGCACCCATGTGGGAGACCTGGATGAAGTTCCTGGTTCCTGGCTTTGGCATGGCCCATCGCCAGCTGTTGCAGCAATTGGGGGAATCAAACAATGAATAGAAGATCTCTGTGTATGTGTGTGTGTGTGTGTGTGTTTATGTGCACACGCACAGACATGTCTCCTCTCTCTGTAACTCTGCCTTTCAAATAATTAAATATTTTAAAAATGGAAAGCCCTTCTTTATGAAGGCCAGATTTGTCAATGACCAATATTGATCACTGCCATCAAGGTCATTCATTGGCTTGAAAAGATCCAGAGTAAATTAGTAACACAACATTCTTTTAGAAAGTAGTTGATAACAAGCAAAATTGAAATTGAACAAATTTACTTTTATTGTCTTTTGTTTAAATCTTGATAGATATCCAGTCTTTGTGTCAGTTTATATCTTACTGTAAGTATTTTAAACATTCACATATATAAGTTATCTGATACGTATTCATTAAAGTGTGTATATACACAATTCTATTTGGAGTCAAAATTGAAATTCAGCTTTCAAGGTATCAATTAGCCATCTATGGGGGTCTGTGAAAATATAAGTTATCAAATGTTTGGGGAGGACAAAGATCCAGGCTGAAATCTAGAAGAAACTGGGCTGTGGAAATGCATCCCACACCTGAAGCATCTCCTGTGGACCAGAGCAGTGGCTGACAGGATATTGGGAGAGTGTGCGAGGCTGGACTTGCTATTCATCACCCCATGTTTCTTTTCAACATGAGTATCCTGACTGTCTTGTCTATTGGGTAATATTTAATCTGACAAAAGGGTTACTACTTATTAGAAGGTTTAAAACCAATGGTTTTAGGGAATATGCTAAGACATACAATACAAACCAAATGTCAGAAGTGTCATCATCTCACACTAACTAGCATTTCTCTGACTAGTGTGTACACAGAATCATCCTGTGAACTCAAGGCCCAAGGCAAGTTTTATTTTAGGAGCCCTTTGAATCTCTTCCTGTCTGATCTGTTCTGGCCACAGAATTTTTCTCAGATGTGACCATGATTGTCACAAGAGTCCCAGGAGAGGTTATTATTTCTTGTGTAAACTATTGCAGGCCTCTTCTCCCATGCCAAAGTATTTAAGCAATTAAACATCTCCTAAACATGTGCCGTCAGATGTCTCAGGCCTCCCAGGGCCATGATCCCTCTGCTTCTGCGTGGACTCTGGGAGGAAGGTTTTACTCCACTAACTGCTCACCTCTATCACCAGTGCACAATTTCTGTCTGCTTAGGATGTTACATTATTTTATGTAAATAGCCCCAGGAAGACCAGAATTAGATCTGTGTGTTTTGTCCTCTACACATTTTTTTGTCATTCATTTGTAGTTCCTTCATTTCTTCATTCTCCTTTCATTGTAAGTTGATCAATTTAGATGATCATGATCTTGGACCTACTCCTCTAGAGAAATACCTCTGCCTACTCAAATCCCATTAGTTCACATCACCCAGTGGTTTTCTGCTTTCCAGATAATGCCCTAGAGTATCCCCCACCATCTCTATCAACCACGCTTGAAACAGTTACCTACTCATTTATTTATTCAATACTTATTAACTTGTTATCTAAAGAGTGTCAAGTCAGGACAAGAGAACAAAATAGTGAGAAAAAAGGAAGTGGTCTTTGTCCTAAAGCAGATTTGAGTACAGGGGCAGAGATTTTCAACTAAACTGACCAAGGCAACGTGATAGGGAGTAAAACCAGGCTGCTGTATGATCATACAAATGTTCCTGGAGATGGACTGCTCAGGGGTTCTTGTCTTTGTGCAAGGCAGAATTCAGACATGAGACAGAGTAGCGGTAAGTGAGATAGCAGTTTTAGTGAGGGGAGAGTACATCTGATGGGCCAGGCTGACATCTCAGGCCAGGATAGAGATCGCCATTTGCATTCCAACTGGGGTGGTCCCCCTGTTTCTTCTCCCCTCCTCCCTCTTCTGGAAAATTGTGGGTTGGGGATTGCAGGATGTGGAGCTCCCAAAAATCTTCCCAGGGCCTTATAAGCTATTCTTAGGCTATTTATAACCTAATAGCCTCCTTGGTGCAGGGCATGGGGATTCCCCACAGCTGTGCCCAGGGAGGGAGCTGGAACCCATCTAGCAGGGTTATAGAATAAGAGCCATTATTAAAGGTGTAATTGCTGCTCTGCTGTCATTGCTTGTTTGCTTGTTCCCCTGCACAGAACTGTATTTTCTTCGTCTTGTTTTACACACATAGGCAAATATCTACCTAGCTACCTTAACATGGAGAGCCCTTAACATCTGACTCTGGGCATTGAGGAAAATTTCCCCACAGGGAAGAAAACGAATAGTCAAGGGGAGGAGAAAATGGAAGTGAGGAAAAAGGAAGAGTCGGGGAGAAGAAACAGTGAAGATCTAGGCGGGGAGGAAAATACAGTGTTTGAAGGACTAATAGGCGTCCAGTGCCTTTAGGGCTTAGGACAGGATGAGGCAGCAGTCAGACCAAGCAGAACTATGTAAACTGCTCTAGGTGTTCACATGTTGTCTGTAGACAAAAGGGAGATAAAAAACTAGAAAAGATAGAAAAGAGAGTTAAATAATGATTTGCATTTTAAAAAGATTACTCTGGTTGCAGTATGCAGGAGAAAGAGAATCAGATTGCAGGTAATTCTGAAATGCACACACACATGCACAAATTCTTTATAGTACCCACATTCATTGGCTTTGAGCCACAAGTCCTTAAAGTCTCTTCCTTAATCTATAGTAGTTATTTGTTTCTCTAGTTAGAAATGGTTCAAACGTAGAGAAAGAATGTGTTTTCTGTAATAGAGCTTTGTTGCTTCTCACTCACTTCCCTCTTACAAACCCTGTTACTCACAATGTAGTCCCTTCCAGAACACTCAGCCTCTCCTGGGAGATGTTTAAAAATGTGAATAGCTGCTCCCACCCTAGACCTACTGAAACTGAATCTGCATTTTAACGAGTTTCCCAGTTGATTTGTATGCACATTAGAACTTGATAAGCCTGTTCAAGAAATCTAACCTTAGAATGTCTCAAAGCTTGATTCTTTGTCTGTGTATTAGAGACTAATATAAGTTTATTAGTGAGATTAAACATAAGCAATGTATAAATATTATAGTAGCTTTCAACACTGTATCTTTAAATACAATGAGTAAAGCTCCCAAATTATTTTTTCTGCAGTTGTCCTGACCTCAAAATGAACTGATTACAAATTTTGTGAGTTGTCCAGGCGGGGGCCTCAATAAATGAGGATTTTCTAAAACTTACCTCCACCAGATTGTACACTTAAGCCTTTCAAAATTGCAACTGGATACTCAACCAGCGTGTGGGCACTTATTTCTAGTACATGTGATTACTGTTATAGAATGTTTCTTAAGCAGATGTTTCATTTCTCATTTTTGTGTAAAAGTAGTCAGTCTGTAACACCAACAAATCTGACTACTTTCTTTTGCATATTTTGCTTAGTGATATTTATGACAATGATGCAAACAACTAGTGAATACATGTCTATCGCTGGCTTGTTTAACAGGGTGTATTGTCATTTGTAATGGGTGGTCATAAATTCAGTCCAATTTCCTATGTTTGTAACTTCCACCTGTTAGTATGGTCCAGAGGGAATTATTATCTGTCATGATGACCTCTAAGGCACTTAAAATTCTCCATCACCAAAAAGTATTAAAGAATATTAAGAGTTATACCTCCCCCAGGGGTAGTGGACGTAAAGATTGACCTCCAGGTGAAGAAAGCTGGGCTCTGTTGTTGGCTGCTTTACTGATCAGATGTGAGCTTCGCACATGTGATTCCTAACTGAGCCTACATATCCTTAGCTTTAAGTCGAAGCAGTACACAAGACAACCTCTGAATGTCTTGAGATTCCAAATGCATTTCATTTATCTGAAAATCGGTAATCTATATGTGAAGCATAACGAGGAAAGCGCTTGGGAAAGCATCATGTCCAATTAGCCAGTGCACAGCCATTGCCCAGGCACCCTGAATTAGCAGCAGTGTACTCTCCTGCATGCAGGCTGCCCCTCAATCACACGCCTTTAAGTGGCAATTTTTGCCAAGTCTAACCAGTACTTATTTTGATGTTTCACTCTTTAGTTTTTCCTCCAAGATAACTAAAAGATTATACCTTTCCTGAAGCTTCTGCCAGTTGCTTTCAACCCTGCTTTAAAATCAGGATGAAAAAAACGTCTCTGGGAGTCTGTCGTTAACTCGATCAGCAGTGTTTTTGCAGTACTGCTCCATGTGAACATTGGCTGGTGCCTTTCCCCTTTGGCTGTAGTCCTGAAAGAGAGGCACGTTCAGAATGGCTCGGCCCCGTGTCCTGCTTTCCCTGGAGACCCCACAAAGCTGTGCCTTCTCTGTAAAGGCTGCTTCTTCCTGGCCCTCCCTGGGGACTTGCTGGAGACATCACCTGCACCCCCGTAACAAAGGCTACTGCAATCTTTTCTTCCCTGTCATTGCACTTCTAAAAACATTCCTTTTTCTTTACAATAATCTCACTTTAAATAGTGCTGTTTACCTAGAACCAGGGCCGAATTTGTTCCAGACTTGAAGTTAAGGGTGTTTAACAGGGACCAACCCATTTCAACTGCCTCTTAACTGATATCTGAAACCAGCTATGGATTTTCTTTTTAGGTACAGTGCTCTACCACTGACCTGCTAACAGTAATAACAGTGGCCACAGCAACTTGGGTTATGCCAGGCACTTTACATAAAGCATCCATTTTATCATCAGGATGAGCAAGAGGTTTTTTTTTTTTTTTTTTTTATCACCAAATTTTAAGTAAGGAAGCTCAGGCTAGAAAGGGTGCTAGTTGCCCAGCGTTAGTTACACAGCTATTCAGTGACAGAGCAGGAGTTTGAATATGAATAAGTTTTTTTTTTTTAAAGATTGATTGATTGATTTGAAAGGCAGAGTTACAGAAAAGGAGGGAAAGAGAGGGACATTCAGAGAGAGAGAGAGAGAGAGAGATCTTCCATCTGTTGTTTAACTTCCCAGATGATTTTAATAGCCAGGGCAAGGCCAGGCTGACCAAGAGCCTGGGACTGGGTTGCAGGGGCCCGAGAACTTGGGCCATCTTTCAGGTTTTCATAGGCACAGTAGCAGGGAGCTGAATTTGAAGTAGAGCAACTGGAACTCGAACTGGCATTCATTTGGGATACCAGTGTCATAGGTGGTGACTTAATCTGCTGTGCAACAACACTGGGATTTTTTCTTTAAAATTTTGTTTTATTATTTATGGAGAGAGATTGGGGGGAGAGGGAGAGAGAGAAATGCATGCACAGTCCTAGCCCCATCCTCTGGTTCACTGTAGGTTACTCTGACTCAATCCCTCAGCTATTGCTGCTTCTCTCCTATCACAGGTTGTATTCTGGTGTGACAAGCCTGACAGTAGTCTAGCTGGTCCAACCAGAAGGATAATGCCCAAGAGGTAGACTCAGTGTTTAGGGTTGAATCTGCAGCCCCTTATTTCCTTCCGGTTTCTCCCTTTATCCATGCTCCCACTTGTCTGTTAGCTTTGGGAGTTATCACCCATATTCTAGAGCAACAATTCCCAAATTTTGATGTGCTTAAGAATCTTCTGGGATGTTTGGAATTCAATAGCTCTAACATTATTAAACTTACTTTGAATTACCTGGAGAAAGCGCCCTACTTTTTAAAATTTTTAATTGATATTTAATATTTATACATATTTTTGAAGAACTTTATAATAATTCAATACATGTAATGTATTGGATGTGTAATGATCAAACCAGGGTAATTAGTAACTGCACTTCTTCCAACATTTATCATTTCCTTGAGTTAGGAACCTTTAGACTCTTCTAGGTATTTTGAAATATATACTAAATTTTTATAGGCAACCCTATTTTGCCATAGGATGCTAGAACTGATTGTTCTTGTCTACCTGTATTATGATACCCATCACCTAAACACTCTACCTCCGTTCTCTTCTTTGGGCATTATAAAAACACTGCTCTCCCATATACACACCAAGGGAGGACACATTATGAAAACCAACATTTCCTGCTTATCTTCTTTGTCCTTAGGATGCAGTAATCCCAGGCCTAGGACACAGATTACAGATGAGTCCTTTTCTCTTTACTTTGCTGAAGTGTAACAAAGATACTTTATGATAGGCTATGAGCTAGTAATACTGGTGACATTCTATGTTTTTTCAGCCTGTGTCTTATTCTGGAATGTGTAGATCCTTCCATGTAACCCTTTATTGTGTTTTCCCCAGGGACTTCTCTGAAGGTCATGAAGATACCCTCTTTTTTGGTCCTAGATGTGTTTTCCTAGGGTCATTATATTATCCTGCCCAATTAGACATTTTCTTTTCCCCATTCTGAAGATTTCTTTATTTAACTTAATTGGAATAACTGAATTTTCTCTCTACCACTTGTTAGCTCTGTGATTTGGGTAGGTTACTTATCCAGTGTTAGTCTTGGTTTTCTCCTCTGTAAGTGAGGAAATGAGATTGTAGTGTTTATAATGTATAAACATAATATAATACTTAATGTATAATGTAAAGTTTAAAAGGTCAGTGTCCCCACATGGCCCATTCCTGTCATAGTATAAGTGAAAGGAAACCTGTACACCTAAGTGGCCCTCAAGTGAACTACTGTTATTTACAGATTGACCATACTCCTTATATTATCATTGCAAAATGCTACCTTTATCTAACATTTGTCCTCACGTTTCACTACTTGGACTATTTCCATCTGATTTGTTTTCGTCCTCTTGAAATGCATCCACTAGCCTTTGTTAAGGTTCATTCGCCCTTGTTGATTGTTCTTGATTATTTTATTATAGGTCCTAAGTGATTGTGCTGTTGATGAGAGTGGCCTAATCCCACTGAACCTGGATTTGGCAAAATCCACTCCCTCTCGCTCATCCCACTCTGCTTGTAAGAGATACGCCTTTGTAATGTGACTTATTGAGGCACAGACTGTACTCCCGAGTAACAGGATTGTTGTTTTTATCCCTCAGTGAAATAGGCGCTGGCCTGCTTTGGGAATGAACTTGGCCTCATTAACACTGCACTCCGAGACGCTGAACATTTGGCTTTCATTATTTTGATACAGTGACAATGATTATTAAGAAATAGCAAGAAAGCCACTGAATCTAGAAATTTCATTATTCCCATTAGTGATGCAAATCAGAGGAAGTATGCATAAGAGAGAATGAATGAGAGTCATCACATGGAAATCGTAGGTCTGGGAAAAAGGGAGAAGAATGAATGTGTAGTGTATGAATAGGTGGTATATAAGTGCGTATGTGGGCTGGGTGGGGGGAGAGAGAGTAAAGAGCAGACATACTAAAACAGATGAGTACAGCTGTGAGAAGACAATGGGGTGTATCATGCAATTTGCATTTTTGTGTCCTGTAATTACTGCTAAAGAAAACAGTTAGGCAAGAAAGCAAGGGACACTTTATCTATTTGGTATCATACCAACATTAAATCTGATCCTTTTCTACTACCAATATTAACAGAAAATTCTAGGTGTGTGTTTCTGTATGTGTGTGTTTCAAGAGGGAACTAGAAACATAAAATTGAAGTATCTGAAAAGATCCCTGCCCTTGTGAAAGCTTGCTTTGAACTGGGAAGAGTCAGATGCAAATATAGCTCTGTGATTAAGTGAATGAGCAAATTAGTTAAAATCATATATTAAGAAAATGTATAACACAAATGAAAAATGAAAAAGTAAAGGAAGTGGCTGGAGTGAGAGAAAGATACCACCAGGTAGGTTATTACAGATAAAATAAGAAACAAATCTTTCCCAGTATAACTTAATTGGGGGAAATTTGCAGCTTTGAGACATCTGACAGGTCTGGCTCTAGGATTGTGGAGGAGAATGTATCTTTTGTTTTTAATTAATGTATGTACTTGAAAGAGTTACAAAGAGAAAGGGATACAGAGAGAGGGAGAGGGGAAGAGAGGGAGAAAGGGAGGGAGATCCTCCATCTACTGGTTCACTCCCCATATGGCTGGGCCAGGCAGAAGCCAGGATCTAGGAGCTTCCCAGGTTTCCCACATGAGTGCAAGGGGATCAAGGACTTGTTCCTTCACCCCTGTCTTCCTGGCACATTAGCAGGAAGTTGGATTGGAAGTAAAGCATCTGATAGATGAACTGGTGCCCATATGGGTTGCCAGCATTGCAAGAGGTGGTTTAACTCTCTGCACCACAACACTGGCCAGGTTATGGTATCTTTGCTGTCAGGTATTTAAAAGGAATTTGAAGTTCAAAATATGAAGCAATCTTTTATGAAGCCACTCACTCCCCTACAGTCTCCCTATCCATAAGACAAGGCTGATTCTCCTTTCCACACCTCCTCTGGCTAAGAACCTGGGGTTCAGTCTCTCTTCCAGGCTGGCGCAGATGGTTCCCCCATCAGTTTATGGCAGAGAATAAAGCACGCACTGTGAAGGCGGCTCAACTCCAAGGATGATTTTGTCCTCCTCCATCCGCTCTGCCTCCCTCATCTTCAGAGTTGGCTTTGCTGGTGTAACTTTAAGACTTCACAGTTTCAAGTTCAAGACTAATCCCAAACCTTGACCTCTTTGTTAATTGCCTAGTAACACAGCCAACCTTGGGGCTTGGGCTCCACTCAGCCTTCCTCAGGTCTTACAATCACTTTAACTTCTCCTACTTTCTCAGTCCTGTTCAGTCAGCTCTGATTTTTTTTTCCCTTGACCTCTACTCCCTTGACCATTTTCCTGTTTTCACAGTTCCTGAGATTGCTTCTGTCTTCATTTGTCTTTATACCCACTGTTGGTCCTATTGCAGACAATTCTGTTCTTCATATGCTTTTATTTCCATCTTCTCTAATTTTCATGTCTCTGAAATCTTCTGCTTTCTCCTCTTATGTAATAATTGAGAACTGCAAAGCAATGTTAAAGGTTTTTCATTTATCACTGAATTTCATGCTATTTGTGAAAATCATCACCATTCATTTTCATATGATTCTAAATTATTGAAAACATTATTTAGCAAATATTGAGTAAATACTTGCCAAAGTCCAAGCACTATTTTAAATGACACAATTTCATGATCAGTATTGAGTAATGATTATATCTACAGGTGCAAAAAGTTGCAATTGAGGGAAGCAGAGAAGAGAGGGAGGGGGTGGGGTGAGATAGGGAGACACACCCCCACACACAAAGGGACAGAGAGAGAGAATTATCTCAGATGAACTCCTGAATAGGACTGTGCTTAAAGATCTACTCATAAACTTTTCAGTTACATGAAACAATAAATTTCTTCTCTAAGTGACTTTGTGTTTGGATTCTATCATTTGCAACTGAAAGGGTCCTGAATAGAATAATATAGTTATTTGCATTTATAGATTATCCTCCCCTATGCAATCATAAACTGCTTGAGAGAAAAGATTACATTATGCATTTTGTATCCTCCAGAAATGTTTGCATATTGTAAGTGTCCAATAAATATTTATTGAATGAATAAATCTATTTATAAAAGAGCTTCAATTAGGATTGATGCAGTCTTCAGACTTCTCTGGAATGATCTGGATAATGAACAGCGTCACATGGCAGAAATCTTAAAGATCTTCCCTACCTCCAAATGGGAGTGGCCAGCACTCACTCATCCTGCCTTTCACCCATCCATCATTGTCAGTTTCTCTGCATCCTCACCCAGCTCTGACTCGGAGGAGAGAATAAAGACACCTGGGTAGCTGTGTTTCTGTTGTCACCAGTCAGAGCCCCAGTTCTGAATATGATGCTTCTGAGAGGAAAAGAAACACTGGATTTTATTCTGTATTGATTTATTCTTTTTTTAGATTTTATTCTTTATTGATTCATTTACAACTTCATTTTATAGAAACAGCACTGAGACCCAGTATTTAGAGAAAATTCTAATAAATTGTACTGAGTAAGAGGAAGACATTGGAAGATGATGATTTTCAAGTTTTGTCTATCTCTCTTACACACACACACACACACACACACACTTCAAAGCTGAAGGATTAAACAGAAACCCAACTGATGCCCAGGGCACACTTCTGCAAGGAAAGCTCAACCTGGCTTACGGGAAAACAGCTCTCTCTTTCTATAGCTATGAAGACAAGTACACACAGAGACAAATATTTTCACTTAAGAAAAGATCCTCTGTGCATCTCTGGAGACAGAGAAGTCAAAAGGACCAAGAACTCTCTCCTACAGCAGACAGAATGGGAGTGGAAACAAAAAGGAGAATGTATTTAAACATTTAACAGGAAGAAAATCTTAGAGAGTCAAAACAGCATCCTTATTAATTGCCAATTTTAGAGGCACTCTAGCATACAACCACTTTCTCCTGTCTTATTATTTGTGGATAATACAATAGGATTTGGGGTGGGGAGAGCAAGAAAATTATCTCCTTTTTCTGGGTGTGCATGCATGTTTTAATTATCTCTCTTGAGATACATCTTTGCATGGTTGTGCTTCAATCTGTTGCTTACAGTTTTGTTTTTGACAGCAGAGTTTACATTAGCAGTAGTTGCCAGTGTGGTTTTGTACTTGGTATTTTGAGGAGGTGGAGGCAATTAGAGAGACCAGCAAATCTTGCACACTGCTCACCACTTGGAAGAGGCTAACCTGCTTATCATTAAAGAAACTGAAAGTGCATGAGCTTTCCCTGCACCCTGCCTCCTGGGGTCAGGAGATCATGCTGCTGAGGGTGAAAGCCGAAATAGATTTCTGGGCTTCTATCTGAAGACCACATGCTGGCTTGATATTCATAGATTTCTTCTTTGAAAAAATAACCAGGTTACTGTCAAGACAACTCCAACAATAATGATAACTAAGCCAGTAGAGAGGCACAGTGCACACTAACAAGCAACTACTTACATTACAAATAGAAGTGGCAATTCTCTCTAATAGCAAATGCTAAATATTCAACATTCTACATCTGCCTGTGGAGATGGAGATCTTTTTAAGATACTGATGCTCAGAAAGCCGCCCCCCCCCCAATTCCTGCTGTGTTAAGAATGCAAATCATCTTTGATTCAAAACAGGGCATGTTCTTAGAAAGACAGAGCTTTCATTCTAACAGACTGCCTCAGTAGTGTGGTGGAAGTCGGAAAGAGAGTTTTTAATATAATGTATATTAAGTGGAAATACACAAAACTTACTCAAACTTCGCCTGCCTCATAGGTGATCACTCAGGTGCATCTGGTATGTAAGGCACATGAGCTTTATAAGGTCACAAAACTGTGAAAATGCAGGCAAGAAGGTAAATTTATATAGCAGTAAAGGGTTCTAGAGTTACTTGCTCATAATGCTAGCATTTTAAATATGTACACATCATGTTATTATCTTGTTTTTCTTATTATAAAATACTACAGGAAGAACTTTGGGACAAAGGAACTAGAAAATGACCATTCAATTAACCATCCATAGTTTGTTTGACATCTTAGATAATTTCCTTCTAGTCTTTTTTTTTTTTTTTGTGCACTTTTGTATTTATAAGTGCATCTGATACTCTGGATATGCCATAGCTATTGGTTCTCAAATGGTGTGACCTGTATTATTCTCATATTCTTACTAAAGGTTTAGTTTTGAATACTGTCCCACCAGAGTCTAAAAGAATAGGTTTCCAGTGATCCTATGCCAGCTCCAAAAGTGGTCTGTGACTTGGATGTGGAAAAGATGAGAATATTAGATAGAACAGATATTTGGATCAGACCACGGAAGCTAACTGTTGCAAATACGTTGAACATTTTTTCTTGATTATATTGAGTGTATCTGTTAAAGAGGTACTAGATGGACTAATTAGAGATAAAAAGTGATCCCGGGATAGATGGTTAGCCTAGTGGTTAAGACACTAGCTAAAAAGCCTATGTCCCACATCAGAGTTCCTGAGTTTGATTCTTCTCACTAGTTTCTGACTTCAGCTTCCTGCTAAGGCAGACCCCAAGAGGCAGCAAGGATGTTTCAAGTAATTGCTTTACTACCTCAGATATGGGAAACCTTGATTGAGTTCACACCTACTGGCTTCAGCCCCACTCAGCCCTGGCGATTGCAGATATTTAAGGAGTGAAACAGCAGACAGAAATTCTCTGTCTCTCTGTGCCTCTCTATATCTCAAATAAATGAACAAAAATTTTAAAGTACATATAATATTAAAAAGAACAATTTATGGTGCTTAAAGCAGCTTTGTGTTAGATGACAGTTTGATATATAAGGTTGCATGACTGGGTGGAAGCTGTCAGGTGGAATTATGGATACAGGGATGAGGAAAGATTAGAATCATCAGGACTATTACCAACATCCAAGGATCACATTTCACCTGTAATCTCTTTTTCCACTTATACTTACAGCTGTTTCTGACTGGACCACTTGAATATGTCAACAAGTACAGTTCATGAATATATTACTGCTCTGAAGAATTGTTTCAAGCACAAGAAAACACTCTCACAAGAATAGAAAAATAGATATTTCTCTTAAGGATGCACAAGTGTTTTCTCATAGGAAATCAGAATATCAATGTGACAAAACAGGTGTGATGTTAAAAACTTTGTTAATTAAAATATGTAAGTGTGGAATTATATGAACATCCTCTAACATATGGTTATTTTTTTTTTTTTTTTTATTTTTTGACAGGCAGAGTGGACAGTGAGAGAGAGACAGAGAGAAAGGTCTTCCTTTGCCGTTGGTTCACCCTCCAATGGCTGCCGCGGCTGGCGCACTGCGGCCGGCGCACTGCGCTGATCCGATGGCAGGAGCCAGGAGCCAGGTGCTTTTCCTGGTCTCCCATGGGGTGCAGGGCCCAAGCACTTGGGCCATCCTCCACTGCACTCCCTGGCCACAGCAGAGAGCTGGCCTGGAAGAGGGGCAACCGGGACAGAATCCAGCGCCCCGACCGGGACTAGAACCCGGTGTGCCGGCGCCGCTAGGTGGAGGATTAGCCTAGTGAGCCGCGGCGCCGGCTAACATATGGTTATTAAAAGATAAAAAATGGTTGGACATACCTAAAAGATTAAAAGGAGCTTCTATTTTGTTTTTGTTTTGTTTTGTTTTGACAGGCAGAGTGGATAGTGAGAGAGAGAGACAGAGAGAAAGGTCTTCCTTTGTCATTGGTTCACCCTCCAATGGCCGCCACAGCCGGCGCACCGCGCTGATCCAAAGCCAGGAGCCAGGTGCTTCTCCTGGTCTCCCATGGGGTGCAGGGCCCAAGCACTTGGACCATACTCCACTGCACTCTCGGGCCACAGCAGAGAGCTGGCCTGGAAGAGGGGCAACCGGGACTAGAAGCCGGTGTGCTGGCGCCACAGGCGGAGGATTAGCCTAGTGAGCCACGGCGCCGGCCTCTATTTTGTTTTAATAATGAGTGCTGGCTATTCCATCCTCTGATTTAGCCTCTCCCAGTCATCTGCTCACATGGTGCATTACAGTGCTTGGAAAGGCAATAAACCGTGAATATGGCAGGATATCTCTCCTCCTCCCTCTCTCCCTTCCTTCACTCCTTACTCCCTCCCACCCCATCCATCCATCCATCCATCCATCCATCCATCCATCCTTTCTTCCTTCCATATTAAAACTTTTCCTTTCAGTTGTATGTGTGTTGGTTCCCAACATTCTGCCCTCCCTGAAAGTGTACATGCCTCTCTAACAGAACTCAGGTCTCTAGAATGTAGCAGGAAGTCAGGGGAACTTTTTGGGACCTCCCTTGCAGGGCAGCTTTTGCATGTGCGTTAACCTTTGCCTCTTCTTACTAGCCCCTCTCTCCTTCCTGTTAACTAGAATGCAAGTACATTGGATGACAATAGTGCAGCAGGACTGTGATACAACCTTAAGAATTGAAGCCACAATGGAACAAGTTAGAGGGAGCATAGCCCCCAGGAGCTGGCCATTGCAATTACCATTTCAGCCTACAGTGCCTCCAAATTCCTCCTGACAGGAGACCAAGCTGGCATTCTGGTTCAGATGCACTTAAAATGGAGTCAAAGGCTAATGGAAGCACTGTGCTGCTATCCAAAAGCGGAGCTATCCGCAAGTCTTTGCACTGTCTTCTGAAACCATAAGACCAATAAAATAGGATTTAAATATCTCATGAGGGGTAAACCAGAAATAGAAGACAACTACTCACTTGAATATGGATGCAAACAAGCCATCTTCCCATTCTTAGTATCTGCCCTTTGGATCAGAAAATAGTTAATATGAATCCTATTAATCAGTGCTGACTAGGGCAACCAACTACTCCCCATTCCTCTTCCTTTTTTATAATGCTCTATTTATTTATTTGAAAGGCAGCATTACAGAGACACACACACATACAGAGAGTTATCTTCCATCCACTGGTTTTATTCCCCAAATGGCCGATCAGGAACCAGGAGCTTCTTTTGGGTCCCTCATGTGGGTACAGGGTCCCAAGGACTTGGACCATCTTCCACTGTCTTTCCAAGCTACTAGCTCCTCTTGCTAATTTATGTGTTCTTTTTTTTTAATGAACACCTATTTTTTAATAAAAAACTAATTTCAGTTTTATGCATTTGAAAGGCAGAGAAACAGAATTAGAAAGATAAAGAAAGGGAGTTATGGAGAGAGATCTTTGATTCACTGGTTTACTCTCCAGATCCCTACAACAGACAGGGCTAATACAAAGTTAGGAGCCAAAATCTTCATCTGGATCTCCCATATGGGTGTCAGAGAACCAACTACTTGAGCTATCACTGCTGTTCCCAAGGTACACATCATCAAAAAGCTGGGATTCCGAGCAGAGCTGAAACTCAAGCCCAGACCCTCCTATATGGGATGTGGGCATCCTAAACAGGGTATTAATTGCTACAACAAATCTCTGCTCTGATCTCTTTCCATATCTATGCTAAGACTACATCTCCCATTAAATAAACAGAGGAGATATGCTGGAAGACAAGCTGTGATGCGCTGCATTCTGGAATGTGTATTTGTGCAGAGCTATTTGGGGGAGTTGTACAGATGTGAGAAAAAAATTCACATCAGCAGATACTGGAGACTAATTTTGCCATGCAATTCATCTGTTGTTTGTGTCAAGCCATAAGGCATTTGAGATAAGACACTCTACTGTTTCAAGTCAGTAAAGGCACACAGAATAAAACATTAGAAGACAAGAAGACTTAGGCTAAAGGTTGTACCTATCAAATTACTGTTAGTGAATCTCTAAATATTTGACCAGCACCCAAATGATCAGAGAGTAAGGACACTCTGGGGATTGAAGAGCGGGCTTTAACTCTAACTGTAATGGTTTGGTTCTTTAAGTGAAAGATAGGAAACTAGGAGTGCAAAATGTTAATGTCTATTAAATCTGAATTCAGCATTCTTCGCTATTGCTGGTTATACCATTTTCTGTAGTTTTTCATATGTCTGCAATATTTTGCATTTTAAAGGATTAGTTTGGGAAGTTAGGAAGAACTAAGTGGAATTAAAATAAAATCATCTTCCAGTGTATTATTCCCAATAGTTCTGCCCTTCCCCCAGGGTGTATATGTACTAACCATGTACCAGTACATAACTGGAAAAGAAAACAGTAAGGTATATAAGATACAGAAAGTTTAGCGTAGCAAATAATAGCATGTGAAAAGAACGTGAAAAAAACACTCAGAACACAATGACAAAAGCAGGACTGTAGATCCATTGTGAGAATCATTGTAAATTGTTTCAGCTCCTATATTAAATAACTAGTAATAATGATAATGATAATAATATCAAATATTCATTACTTTTTAATATGTGTCTGGAACTCTGCTATATGCTATTCTACATGCTTTAAATGTTTTATGTCCATTAATTCTCATGACAACTCTGATTCAAGTATTATTACATGAAATTCTCATTGACTTAGTTACAAAAATAATTCAACCAAGATATACATCTTTTCTAAAAGACAGAAAGTTAAAGTCAAGAATATGCAATGCAGTGGTCATTAAATACAAGTATTAACATTGTATAAAATAGAATTAGGAGTGAATATTTGACACAGCAGTTTAAACATCACTTGGGATGCCCTCATAGGTTCAAATCTCAGCTCTGCTTCCTATTCCAGCTTTCTGCTAATGCACATCCTGGGAGGTAGCAGGTGATGGCTCGATTAATTGGGTTTTTGCCACATACATGGGAGACCTATACTTTGAGGTTCATGGCTTCTGCCTGATGCACCCCTGGTCGTGGACATTTAGGGGGTGAACCAATAGATGGAAAGTATTTGTCTGTGTCTCTTTCAAATAAATTGCAAATAAATAAAAACAGAATTTTAAATAGTGCTGGTGCTACAAACAAATTAGAATTGATGGTGAAAAATAATTTTATATAGAGATTAATTTTTTTATTAATTTTTTTACTTATAAAATGATCTTCAGGGTGAGTTTTCGGCCTAGGGGTTAAGACACTGGTTGAGATGTGCAGTATCCTTTTCTGAGTGCTTGGATTCAATACCTAGACCTGGCTCCTGACTCCAGCTTCGTCCAAATGCAGACCCTGGGAGGCAGCTGTGGTGGCTTAGGAAACTGAGTTCCTGCCACCCACATGGGAGACCTCAACTGAATTCCTGTATCTTGGCTTCGACTCCACCTGGGGCCAGTGAGGGCATAGGAGGTGTAGATAGGCAGATGAAAGATTCTCTATCTCTCTTTCTCCCTCTCAAACATCTTTTAAAAAGAGGTGGATGGCTAAGTTTATGATTATAAAATAAACTGAAAGTATGTCGTTGTAAAAATTAAAAAGTAAGAAAGGAGGAGGGAGGGTGGGAACGTGGGCAGGAAGGAGGATAAGGTGAGAAGTATCACTGAGCTCCTATATCTATATATATGAACAATGTGAAATTTACTTATATAAATGAAAATTTTAAAATAAAAAAGTTATGTAAATAAATAAGTTAACTCTAAATACTGAACAATATAACATTGAAATAATTGGACAGAATTAGTACAAAATATGCCATGGTCTGAATATTTGTGTTCCCACCAAATTCATATGTTGAAATCATAAGCCTCAAGATGATGGTCTTCGGAAGGTGATTAAATTATCCTCATATTTGGTATTAGCACCTTTTAAAAAGGGATTGCAGTGATCTAGCTAGTCCCTTCCACCGTGTGAGGACACAGTGAAAGGATGTGATCTCTAAGTCAGGAAATGGCCTCTTACCAAACATTGAACCTCTGCATCTTGATCTTGGGATTCCTAGCTTCCAGAATTGTGAGAATCAAAGATTTCGGTTGTTTGTAAGCTCTCCAGTCTAGGAGAGCTTGTTACAACAGTCCTTATAGACCAAGACAAAATGCAAAGATTAACGTATGAAATAAATGTTTTTAACAATTTCTAGACCAAGGAAAGAAAAAGAAAATAATGACATAGTAAAAACATTGTTTAACCAAAAATTTATGGATGTGCTTATTAAATTTTTAGGATATTTTAATTCTATGCATATTATTGCAGTTCTGAGATATCATTAAACTTGTATAAGTTATTGCTTGCATGTGACTCTAAACTTTTCAGGAAATACAATATCTTTCAATGGCTTCCCCCAGAATATACACAGAGTACATACAAAATATTTGAACCTTGTGGAGGAAAATTAAGTTATATTTTGTATCCATAGAATGTGTATCCGAAAATTATACATATAGTCTCAAGGAAAAGAAACCTTGCTTTGTTCTTGGCATTACTGATTTAATGTTTGATTTTCTTGCTAGGTTTCACTTTCTATGAGGGTAGGGACCACTCAGCATCATACATGGCTGGTATATTATGCTTAGTATCAATTGGATTAATTGATCAACCAATCAGTAACCATGAAATGAGCTAGTATATTGTCAAATAATTAGCTGTCCAAATAACTCCAGATCAAGACAATTTTATCTGGATTCGAATAACCCTACAAAGATTAGATGCCTACAAGTTTTAAACTTTTCCATAGTATGCAAAAAAAGCAATAAATGAAACTTCTTAGCTTCAAAGATACTCATATGAAACTTAGAAACTAAAGCCTGAACTAAGTAGCTATAAAAATTCTATACCCTAAGATCACACATGTGCACATACCTAAATACACATTCGTATATAACAGAATAAACCAGATGCTATCATTTTCATATGTATTTTTATCTGATTTTAAGAGATTTCAAATAATAATGGAGACTTTAAGAGCACAAATTGATTTAACAAGTTTCCCTATTCTCTTTATATATGAAGAGTATATATGTATATATAAACACACATACAATTTCTTTAAAGCAGGAGTGAATATATTAATATCATATAACATGAGATTTGTAACAAAGATCATAAAATGAGAGAAAAGTACAATGTTAAGTAAGGGGTATAATTCAATGAAGACACCATTTGCAAATATCTGTACATTAAATAATATGACAAATTCACCAATGTGTGAAAAATATAACAATACAACAGTGTGATTTAATTCAGGGGAAAAGGTTTAAATAGAAAAATGAGACAAAAATATTTAAGTCAGGTATATCAATGTGATTTAACATGAAATAATTGACTCAAATAATGAAAAATATCATTATATTAGATGAAAAATGTTATGATTATCTGAAATGATACCGAAATGGTAATTTGACAAAAAATTTACATGTATTATGATAAAAAAGTTTTAATGTACTAATAAAAGAAAAATGTTCTTCTTTCAGCCTATTTATCTTGTTATGTTTTTAAGAGAAAAATAGTAGAGGTTAAGCCTTAAAAGCAAGCTAAAAACTCTATTATTTGCATGTATGGAAAGTAAGATACATTTGATAGTTATACAAATATATATAACATACAGCGTGTATTTTATGGTGATATAATGTATATATATATATATATATATACACACACATATATTGATAGCATAGGAGACTGGAATAAGACAAATCTAAAACATATGATTAGAGTAGAAAAAACAGGAACTTTTAGTTAGAAAATTCTAGGTCAGAGAAAAATAAAAGCTTAATTTCATGTAATATTTCTGCATTAAGTATATAATAGTGTGGTTTTAAATAACAGAAGCTCTAAGAAGTTAGTAAGTTACCAGACTTAGAGGTAAAATGAATGTATAAAAATTACTGAGTTTCCTATAAACCTATTAAATATTATAAGAGGTTAAAGATTCAATAAATATATATATATACCATCTGTATTAAGGTATCTGAGATATGCCTAACAGAAAAAATGAATAGAATTTCAGGATGCAAATTTCCTCCTACATTGTTTGGTAATCTTAGTAAAATTTCAATTTAATGGGGTTGGCACTGATGTGTAGTAGGTTAAGACTCCCCCTGTAGCCCGGCATCTCATTTGAGTACCAGTTCGTGTCCTGGTTGCTCCACTTCTGATCCAGCTCCCTGCTAATAGGCTGGAAAAACAGCGGAAGATGGTTCAAGTGCTTGGGCTCCTGCATCCATGTGGGAGACCCAGAAGAAGTTCTTGGATTCGGATTGGCCCAGCTCTGGCCATTGGCAGTCATTTGAGGAGTGAACCAGCAAATGGAAGACCTTTCTAGCTGTCTCTCCCTCTCTTTGTCTGTAACTCTGCCTCTCAAAAAAATAAATAAATCTTTTTAAAAATTCAAGTAAGTATCATTTATTGTAATAACCTTTAAAAATAATCAGTTTAGTGGAAGATTTATGAAAGGGCTACCTTTTATTCATTTTACAAAAAAATGTGGGGGCCAGCAGGGTGGTGTTATTGGTGAAGCTGCTGCCTGCAGTACTGGAATCCCATATGGGTGCCAGTTCAAGTCCCAGCTGTTCCACTTCCAATCCAGCTCCCTGCTAACGTGCCTGGGAAAACTGCAAAAGATGGCCCACATCCTTGGGACTCTGAACTCACGTGGGAGACCCAAAAGAAGCTCTTGGCTTCGAATCAGCCCAGCTTTGGCTTTTGTGGCTACTTGGGGAATGAGCCAGTGGGTGGAAGAGCTCTCTATTTTCTCTTTCTCTCCCCCCCCCCCACTCTGGCTTTCAAATAAATAAATAAATAAATTTTTTTTAAAAGTTTGAAATGCTGATATCATATGTATATATTAAAGCACTTTAGGAATGCTTATACCAATATTCGCTGGGCTTATAAACCAAATTAGCATTGTCTCATTCTCAGGTTGCCTAGAAAACAAGTTTTCTTTCTTTACCAACTTAAAAACTAGGGTGAGTAATGGAGAGTTTTGTGCTGATGAGCATAAACTGTAGATTGTTTACTGTGCCTTAACAATGATGAAATCACTAAAGGGTTCATAGCAAAACATGAAACCGTGGGGAACCTATTAAGAGTTCACTATTAACAGTTTATGGAGGGAAATGGATTCCACATACTAAGATGATTTAAAAACATTTTCTTTAAATTGCAAATATGGCAGCCCTATAAAGTTGCACATTTCAGAGAGATTTTCTTCCAATCTTTGTTCTTGCATGAGGGTGATGTGTTATTTCTAGAGGAATCCCAAGATTCTAATGTCTAGTGAGTAGTGGGCATGTAATAAACTTTCGATAACTGCAGAAGAGAAGTGATTGTTAAAGTTGAGAGTCTGGATGCTTAAAGCCACTTGCAGGCCTAATAGTGTCTAGTGCAAGAGAGAAGTCTTCGGTCCAAATTGGAGCGTCTCTGGCACTTCACCAAGACCCATTTCGTCTTCACTGCCTTATTCGTGCAGACACTATGACGCCCTCAGGCAAAGAGAGAAAATGATTATAACTCTGAAACAGACAGACTTTAGCATGATTCTCTGGAATTCTTAACTTGTACCCCCAGGAAACCACACATACAACACACACACACACACACACACACACACACACATATAAATGAAATGTGGAGACCAACACCTGATAATAAGAAAGGCATACACTTATATTTGAGGATGATTAATCCATACTTTAAAAATACCAGCGAGTCTTTCATTGCTTCATGTGAGTGTTTAGTCATTTTATAGTGACAGTTAAGCAAGGCAAGTGCCACGTCCTGAAATTGCTCTTGATTTAGCTTCTGGAAGGTGTGACTTTTTCTGCAATTTGTGAGAGCACAACTAAATTGGAGAGCTTGTGTTTCTAGAATTGGATAAAAATGGCTTTCAGAGACATGTTCATGATTGCTGTGCTGGTGCTTATTATTATCATTCTCATTGAATCAATTTTTCATTAAAGCTAACTAGTCTTTTTTTAAAAAAAAAACTGTTTTTCTTTGATTTTGAATTTTACTCATTATGAAGAATTTTCTAGTTCTTGCTTAAAGTAAACATAATGCTGAACAATATGAAAAGTCAGTGTTGGATAAGGATTTCCTTAGGGTTCAGAGAAAGAAAATAAGGAATAAATCAGCAATCATTTATTTCTGTCAATGCCTCATCAGTTTTTCCCCACGTTTGTCTCATTTCTCTGTGTGTATTTGTGTGTGCCTGCCTGCATGTAAGCTCACTTTCTGTTTGTCTAGATCTCTTCCCCCTTCACCCTGCCCCTCCTACTGCCTCTTCCCCCATAATGAAGGTAGATAGGTGAATTTACATTGGATTCAAGATTCATCCCGGGAAGTACTGCCTGGATCCTAGCCCAGAGGGTGCATCTGCCCTGGAAGCCTCCCTCAAGTGGCAGACGCCACACTCACTGGCTGATCCCCTAATCAACTCACTGGCTGATCCCCTAATAGTCCCACCCCAGGGATTGCTGCAGGGACCTCACATCTTCTCGTAGAGCTTGGTGTTCCAGACCATTACATTCCACAGACAGGGCCAAGGACACGAGCATTGATTTTCAATGGCAGTACATGCCAGTGCAGTCACCTCTCTGTGTCAGCCTTTGTCCTGTTTTGTTTCAGGGCCAGAAAAGGAAAAAAAAAATTTTTGGACATTTCAGGGGGGATAAAAGAGACTTTTTCTTTAACCCCAAAGAAAGGAAAATGAATTCTGTAGAATTATGTTACATCAAGAAAATTGTGATTAAAGTAACCTGAAATGAATATTCATCCCTGGCTTGATGGAGGGTGGTGCCTGCGGAGTCCTGCTGCTTGTTGTTATCATTGGAGATCTCTTTCAGCAACTTGTGTTGTAAGAGAATCTGTGATTAGGGCCTTTGGCCCACACTGCGGGGGACTTGTTTTTTGATTTTTGTTTTCTTAATCTTGGTGTTTTGGACATCCAGCTTCCTGCTGAACTGAATTTCTCTCTAATCACAACAATCCGAGGTGGTTTGTGCTCATACAAGGGCCTTGCAGATCTCAAGGCAGGTGGGAGCAAACATCCCAGAGTCATCACAACAACTTAGTATCCATTGTGTAGTAGTGTCTTTGTGCAAGCAATGACAATGTTTAACTTGTTGCTAATTAGTTCTTCATTGCCTATGTTTAAAGGGCAACCATAGCATTATGTCCAGCTGCATCATTTTCCCTACCATGAGAAATGTTGCCTTCTCTCATTTCCAGTCTCCCATTCTCACCTTCAGCCAGCACTGTCCATCTGAATTCTTCAGAGATGACAGAATGTTCTATATCTGCCTTGCCAATATGACAGTCACTACTGACATGAGGCTTTTGAGCACTTGAAAAAAACTGGGCAATGAATTATAATGTCATTGACGCTTAATCGGTCTCAATTAAACAGCCACATTTGGCTGATGGCTACTGTATTGCACACACTGCTAAAAACACTTGCAAATGTTAGGAGAGTTCCAGAGTTCAAAACTGTTCCAGAATCTAAAACTGTCAAGAATGTGAATGCGGGAGTCTAAGTACATATACGTGTTAATATTCTCTAAGAATACTTTCTTTTAACTTTTCTAATCTTTCTAAATCATTCATCATCATTTGTCATTAAATCTCAGTTGTGCTAGTCAGATGTTACAGTTGCAGAGGACACGTGGAGATAAAATGTGACATTGTTAACATCACTCTACTGTTCTTCAAATAGCTAACACACAGGGGCGAGGAAGTACAGTTATACTTCATATCAAAATGATGTGCACTGAAGAGGAACAGTCATTTCTAATGTGAATTTTTGATGGGAATTTTCAGCAAATCTGAGATAACCACACTTTCTGTTCTTTAACTGAAAATTACTGATGTTTAAAATGAATCAATGTTACTAACATCATCATTGTTGTTTACGTATAGATCTTTCTATGCCTAATGAAGAGGATTAAGGTATATATACTTAGGTTGTATCTATCTATCCCTGAAAGAAACCATCAGTTAAGTCTGATAAGTGGAATGAAACTCAAATTGCTTCTTTAAAGATGTTAATGATAACAATGATATAAATTATTTGTATTACTTGTTGAATGTCTACTATAATTAGACACTTATTAATTTATTCCTTGCAACAAGTCTAAGAAGTACAATTCTCATATCCCCTTGTTCATATAAATGAGACAAAGAGAATTTACTTTTCCGAGGTCAGAGTTGTAATTCAAATATAGGTAATCTAACCACAGAGCCTGGCCTCTTACCCATAATCTGGTCAACCTTATGCATAGAGGAAGAAGCTAGTCAGATATCTGAAGTATTTCATATTTTGCCAGATGAACATCAGCCTCAGCAGAAAAATTCTGATTTTGTGGTCAAATGAGTTGTTACTGATTTCTAGTTTAAAACAATTAGCACTTACACTTGTGACCAGAATGGTATACTTGTCCAGAGCAATGAGGTGTTAAAAGTGACAAGAGATTGCCAAAGAGATACCATGGGGCAAATCTCTCTTCTGCTGATAATAAATATACATAATAGTCATCCAAGATTTAAAAAATATAGTTGAGAGGAACATTACTTACCAGTTACCATTGGTTAACTTTCCTATTTGTAATTCAGCTCATTCTCATTTCTTAAGATAAATTTTCTGGAATTGATATTTCATGGGTTTGGAAAGTACTTTTGAGTATATAACACATTACCTTCTGCTCTGTTTTCCCTTTTTCTTTTTTAACTAATTGATTAGAGAGAGAGTGTGCGCTCCTGCTCTGGTTCGCTTCTCTAAAGTCTGCAGTGGCTGGGGAGGCCAAAGCCAGAAGCCAGAAACTCAATTCAGGTCTTCCACACAGGTAGTAGGAAACCAATTTCTTGAGCCATCACCTCTGCCTCCCAGGGTCTGCATTAGCAGGAAACTGGAATCAGAAGCTGGAACCAGCAATCAAATCCAAGGACTCTGATGTGGGTTGTGGGAATTTTAATAGCTAGCCCAAAGGCCTGCCCCTCCTTTTCTTTTTGATTGGATGCCATTTCCTGTATCACTTCCCACTACCGCCTAACATTTTAGAGAACCTGTGGGCTACAAGGTCAGGAGTGGCCTTCTTTCAACTTAGAAGACAAATGCTCTTGCCACTCTGTTTTGTATTTTTCTCTGCACACAGTCTATGCCATAATTAGGATTGGATTTTGAAAAGAAATTGCCCCCAAAGAGTTTGTGTTTGGAGAACCTGTGTTGTATGTGATTATAGATATGGGACTGGGAATAATTAAGGTGACAGTTCTAACTCTGTTTTTGTTCAGAACAGGGAAATATAAAAGTTTTAAATGTCCTCAAAAACAATCTTGAATTTCTTATGCCAGTATTATTCAACCTTGCTTGAATAGCTCTAGTGATAAAGAAAATTCACTACTGCATCAGGCAGGGTGATACTGTTTTATATTAATTAAACATTTTTAATTGTGTCTTTTCAAAGAAAAGCGGAGAAACACAGAAAGAGAGCAGCTAGAGAGAGATCTTCCAGCTACTGATTCATTCCCCCATTGTCCTGCAACAGCCAAGACTGGGCCAGTCTGCAATGTAGAGTCCAGAACTTACTCAAACCCCCACATGGGTGGCAGGGATCCCAGTACTTGGGCCGTAGTCTACCGCCACCTAGATCAGGCAAGAAGCTGAATTGGAAGCAAAGTTGCCAGAACTTGAATCAGGCACTTCAGTTTGGGAAGTGGGTGTCTCAAGCAGCAATTTAAACTGCTGTGCCACATGCACATCTCAGAATTTGCTTTGTGATAGTTCTAACCATTACAGCATTTTAAAAAATAAAGTGTTTCAGGGACAGCATCATGGCACAGCAGCTTAAGCTGCTGCCTGCGACACCTGCATCCCATTTAAGCACTTATTCCCATTCTGGCTGCTCCACTTCCTGTCTGGTTCCCTGCTGCTGTGCCTGAGAAGGCAGCAGACAATGGCCCAAGCTCTTGGGCCCCTATCCCTCACATGTGAGACCTGGATGATGCTCCAGCCCTGGCTTTTTCTGCCAGTTGGGGGAGTGAAACATTGGATGGAAGATCCTCTCTCTCTCTCTCTCTCTCTCTCTCTCTCTTTCTTTCTCTCTTTCTCTCTCTCCCCTTCCCCTCCCATCCCCTCCCCTCCTGTCTTTCAAATAAATAAAATAAGCCCAAATAAATAAATAAATAAATAAGTAAAATGTTCCTTTCCCTCTTACCTTTTTGAAGTTGAATTTAATTTTGCTCTTTTGGGTCAAAAGTAATTCCAATTTGATTCACACGTGATGCTCCATCAGATATTTACAAACAGTTCTGATGTACTCTTGCACTCTCCCACATTGGCTAAGTATGCACTTTTTTTTTTGTCCTTGATTAAGAGGTCCTCATCTTCAGTCTTTTCACTATTTTCCTGAATGGCTCCTTCTGTTAACTCAGTTGATCATGGTCTCATTTGCTGTGTACAATCACTTTTATGATGCTAGTAACATTTTAACATTTTGGTCAGCTAAAGTAGACTGGCAAGGTCTTTTCCTTCATCTTTTATGACATCTCTGTAATAATGAGTCCTAAGGTTAATTGAATGAGCATTCGAGTGACTTTTTAAAAAATTTTTCTTAGCTTTGCATCTGTTCCCCAATCATTGGAAACCTGGTAGCCACTTCAGTATCAGAAAACTAAAAATAGTACAAATGTCAGTGTTTCCCTTTTTCTGATCAATGCTGCTAAAGTTTATAAGACTTTAATTTATTAGCTTGTATTTTGAGGCCTAAGTATTTTTTTTTTAATTTTTGACAGAGAGTGAGAGAGAGAGAGACAGAGAGAAAGGTTTTCCTTTACCGTTGGTTCACCCTCCAATGGCCGCTGGGGCCAGTGCACCACGCTGATCCGAAGGCAGGAGCCAGGTGCTTCTCCTGGTCTCCCATGCAGGTGCAAGGCCCAAGCACTTGGGCCATCCTCCACTGCACTCCCAGGCCATAGCAGAGAGCTGGACTGGAAAAGGGGCAACCGGACAGAATCTGGTGCCCTGACCGGGACTAGAACCTGGTGTGCCGGCGCCGCAAGGCGGAGGATTAGAGGCCTACGTATTTTATTGACATAGATTTAAATTTGTATCTGGTTAAGAGTAGGTGACCTAGGACCATATTTGCCCAATTCTTCCATTTACTGGCAGTGTGAACAAGCATGTGTCATGAGTTCTCTAAGTTTCTAGACTGTTTCAAATCTCTAAAGGGGGACCACAGTTACATCCCTCTATAAGGTCATTTGAGTCTAATAATACATAAAGTACTTAGTGTCGTGTTCAACATACAGCAAGTGTTCAATGAATTTTAACAATCATTAAGATGTGAACTTATTAGAAGCATTTGTGGGCTTGCACCACGGCTCACTAGGCTAACCTCCGCCTGCAGCGCCGGCACCCCGAGTTCTAGTCCCGCTTGGGGTGCCGGGTTCTGTTTCGGTTGTTCCTCTTCCAGTCCAGCTCTCTGCTGTGGCCCAGGAGGGCAGTGGAAGATGACCCAAGTGCTTGGGCCTTGCACTGGCGTGGGAGACCAGGAGGAAGCACCTGGCTCCTGGCTTCAGATCAGCGCAGTGCCAGCCTTAGCGGCCATTTGGGGAGCGAACCAACAGAAGGAAGACCTTTCTCTCTCTCTCACTCTCTCACTGTCTAACTCTGCCTGTCAAAAAAAAAAAAAAAAAAAAAAAAAAAGAAGCATTTGTGGAAACTGCACAATTAGATAGGCTTTTTATCATTGTAACTTTCCTTATGATCTCATTCATTGCACAGAACACACAGAACAACACTCAAAGTGTTCAGAAACTGACGTTGAGGGATTCTTTGAGTCTTCTTACTGTAGTTTATCTTTCTGTGAGGAGGCCAAAAAAATCTTCACCAAGACCAATGCATGCAGTCTTAGAACATAATATCCCTGTCTCTGAGTCAACCTCATAGCCCATAGCCACTTAGATCATGTCTCAGTTGCTGGATTTCCTGGTACCAATTTTTGGAGAGAGAAAATTGATCATACAAGCCAGACTTCATCTGCAATAATTTTCGCCCTTGCTTGATAGACTCATCTGGGTGTGATCTTGGGGAGATTCCCTTGTGCAGAACACAGCCATAACACGCAAGAGCTGTGCCAGAGATTAGTGAGTGTTTGATTTTTCTAGTATTGTGGTTTCATTTTCCATGCTCTGAATAATTCTGATAATTCTGAAGCTTAAATTATTTAGGTGTTTTTTTTTTTTTTTTAAGTTTGAGGCGGGTTGGTAAATGTTTTACAACCAGCTCTCTGGGAAGAAGGAGAAAACCCTGTTTTCCAGTATTTTCTGATTCCTGTGTTACAAATATTCCCAACTTGGACAATTTCCGTCCAATAAAATGAAGTGATTGGATGCGAGGTCCTTGTACACACAGTTGTGAAAAGAAGGCCAGTAGCGCAGTATCACAGAGTAGTAGCATGATAAAATGTAAGAGTTGCAAATAGCACAAATAATTGCAAAATATAGTAAAATAAGGAATGAAGAGTTTTGAAAATATATTACTGTTTCTATTCATGTAATTTATTCACATGTAATTTATCTACATAAGTATATATATTTTGATCTCTCATCATGACTATGTAAGAGTTTCCTAGCAATTTTGAAATCTGATCTCACAAACTTCTTTAAGGTACTTCCAACACAAAACTGCTAGCAAGATGAGACCACTCCAGACTTGGCTTCTACTCTTAAAAATTAATTGGGAAAACGACGCTTTTTCTTGTGAACCAATAGAGAACACTTCAAGTTGTTACAAACTTATGAAGTTGGTGGATGTAAACAAGGATTTTAGAGGAGAGAGTTCTTATGCATAAAAAAAAAACACAAGTGTTTCTATACTGTTACTGTCAATTTTCTATCTTTCCTGAACTTCCCAAAATATACTCTAAAGTGTTCAAACACAAATCCAGACAAACCAGATTCTCGTGGGGTAAAATGAAATACTGTTTTTCTGTGTAGTATTTATTGATGGTCTCTAATTGTACCTGCAACAAAGGATTAGAAGGTTCTTTGGGGACAGCAGAAATTAGAATTGCCAGATCCCATAGATCAGCTTAATAATTCATAAAGTCTGGGCTTAGAATTATTTGCAGACTGAATTGATGGACTATTAGAAATAGTCAATGACTGCCCTTGGGAGACCTTGAGAAAAGTGATTGAGAAAAGTGGCACTTGGGTTTAATAAACTTCAGGCCGCTCAGATTCATCTCCTAACTAATGGATTGTGACATACATAGCCTGGGTTTTGGCCAGCAGTGATACCCAGTGCTGTAATTGTCTTGCATATAGAGTGTCTGTTTCCAAAGAAAGTTGTTGCTGTGTTGAGAGAGTAATTACAAAGCTGCCAGGAGGAAGAACAGTCACCCCACCAAGCTCACCATGATTTATTGGGTGTATTTGTACTCTTAAACGGATCTGTCTTTTTCTTCCTGGAATGTTTTCACACCTCAATATGAATCTCTCTTCCCCTGAGCTCACCTCATTTGTGTCTGAAATATTGATCTGGTTGACAAAGGACAGGGGACTATGGGAGGGAGAGGGGAGTAGGGGAAGGAGTGAGGAAGGGAGAGATGTGGAGGGAGAAGCGTGTGTGCATGTGCACAGTATTCAGTTATGATTTTTCCTTTCTTATTATTTTTATAATCTAAGGAGATTTGGCACAGAGACTGCCCTTTCTCCTTGAAAGTTCTGCTGTTGAAAAACGAATTCCATTGTGAGACTGAAAAAGCCCTTCAGTCTTTTCGATGGCATTTGTCCATGAAGTCTGCAATAAGAAAGGATTTATGAAAGCACACCAATGCAAGAAAACCATAGTGTTTGTGACAAATTCTTTCACATTCATTTCAGATCAGCAGTTTTAGGAATGTGGTCCCTGCGGAATCCTAAATATCAAATGTCTTCCATCAGAAAAAAAAAATGCATCTTGCTAAATTTGAAGAGAAGCTTGGAAGGTTTTACTTACCCATCTCCACTTTGGAGAAGTAATCAAAAGTTGCTTTTTCGTAACTCGAGCATTTTCTTTCTTGAGTAAATACTTTTACTTTTCCAAACTTGTAGTTACTGAGAAACAGCAGAAGGTGTTAGTCTACACCAAACACTTGCTGGAAGCATCCATTCTGCAACTGTCTCTGACTTTTCGCCCCACTCTTCACAAAGGGGAACAGTTTTGTGTCTCTCACTTCTCTTCAGCATTTTCAACTTCAGTCTAAAAAAATCAAGTTCCCTTTGATGGAAAAAATAATATTCTCCATTTGCTTAAAAGCCAATAGTGTAAGATTATCAAAAAGGTCATCCCTATCTCAAGGTTACAACTCAGGCATTCAGAAGCATCTGAATTCAGTATACTTCTTGGTTCACAAAGAGCCTGTTGCCAAGATTTGATTGTTGCTGATCAGCACAGGCAAATAAAATGTGTGGAAAAAAGTGAAACCATGGCATGTGCTAGAAATTCCTTGGTTTTGGAGGACAAAGGAGAAAACCATTGTTTTACAAAAGGTCCTGGGTTGTCTTTTATGGAGGGCAAGGAATAAATTAGGGAACCTCCCTTGGTCCCTTGTACTTTCCACAATAACAGATACTATGTGATTATCATTCAATTTTGAAGTTGTTTTTCTTTTTAGAATCTTTTTCACAGCCCTGGGTCAGGGCCAGGCCCACCCAAGTTGAACTGACCTTTCTCCCTGGACTGGACAGATTTTTGAATATAGCAGACTCACTCATGTTGAGCCAGAAGTCGAAGTCTTGGCTTTTGATTCTGCAGACAAATGCTATGAGAGGGTGAATATAGTTTCTCTGAAGTGAAATTGTCTTCAGCTAATCAACTAATTTTCTTGAGGTGACTTATAACTGCAAGAATAGTAGATACAGTGTAATTAAGGCTTCATTTGGATTTTGGACGAAGAGGCTGCATTTCTGCAAGAATTACCACAGCTACCCAGCAGATGATAGAAAGAGGTAATTCGCTAAGAAATAGAAAACTATGTTTAGAAATAAAATAAAATAAAATAAAATAAAATAAATCATATTTCCATGGCTCACTTGGCTAATCCTCCGCCTGTGGCCCCAGCATCCTGAATTCTAGTCACGGTCGGGGCACCAGGTACTAGTCCTGGTTGCTCCTCTTCCAGTCCAGCTCTCTGCTGTGGCCTGGGAGGGCAGTGGAGGATGACCCAAGTCATTGGGCACTTCACCAGCATGGGAGACCAGGAGGAAGTACCTGGCTCCTGGCTTCGGATCAGTGCAGCGCCGGCCATAGCAGCCATAAGGGGAGTGAAACCAATGGAAGAAAGACCTTTCTCTCTGTCTCTCTCTCACTGTCTATAACTCTTTTTCTGTCTCTCTCTTTCACTGTCTAACTCTGCCTGGCAAAAAAAAAAAAAAAAAGAGCCGGCGCCGTGGCTCAATAGGCTAATCCTCCACCTTGCGGCGCCGGCACACCGGGTTCTAGTCCCGGTTGGGGCGCCGGATTCTGTCCCGGTTGCCCCTCTTCCAGGCCAGCTCTCTGCTATGGCCAGGGAGTGCAGTGGAGGATGGCCCAGGTGCTTGGGCCCTGCACCCCATGGGAGACCAGGAAAAGCACCTGGCTCCTGGCTCCTGCCAGGATCAGCGCGGTGCGCCGGCTGCAGCGGCGGCCATTGGAGGGTGAACCAGCGGCAAAGGAAGACCTTTCTCTCTCTGTCTCTCTCTCTCACTGTCCACTCTGCCTGTCAAAAAAAAAAAAAAAAAAAAAAAAAAAAAAAAAAAAATAATAAGAAAAAGAAAACTTCTTCTGCTTGAACCTAGAAATGACTAACACTGGTACTTCCCAGGAGAAAGTGTTAAGATTAGTTTGACATGGCCGGTGCCACGGCTCACTTGGCTAATCCTCCACCTGCGGTGCCAGCACCCTGGGTTCTGGTCCCAGTTGGTGCACTGGATTCTGTCCTGGTTGCTCCTCTTCCAGTCCAGCTCTCTGCTGTGGCCCGGGAAGGCAGTGGAGGATGGCCCAAGTCCTTGGGCCCTGCACCCGCATGGGAGACCAGGAGGAAGCACCTGGCTCCTGGCTTCAGATTGGCACAGTGTGCTGGCTGCAGCGTGCCAGCCGTCTCGGCCATTTGGGAGGTGAACCAACGGAAGGAAGACCTTTCTCTCTGTCTCTCTCTCTCACTGTCTAACTCTGCCTGTCAAAAAAAAAAAAAAGATTAGTTTGACTTAATACTTGAATAATGCTTCTGGAGTGATATTACATAGGGGAATACTAGATTTGCTGAGGGTCATAACCTACCAGTAAACAAACTTAATAAATAATTTTCAAAGTCTGCTTATAAAATTTATACTTTTGAGCATCAATTATATTAGGAGCATATGAAAGGAAGATATAAACAGTGCTTACTTTCAAGGGGCTTACATCTGAGCATATATTTAAAATACTATTTTTCTTACTACTGGGTTAAGCTGGCAGCCTTACCTACCCCACCAGAGGAGTAACTAAAATATGTTAAATTTCTGACTGCAAAGCTTTTCCTTCTAACTTGAGCAAAAAGGAAGAGAGGCAGATTATCAGGAAGGTGATAGATAATGTTTACACTGGATCTTTAGACCTCTCTTCTTCATGAAGCATCCAGGATTTCTAGGCATGTGGACAACACAGGCAAAAATGGAGTAGAGAAAACAGGAATAAATGATGTCTAATATGTAAACAGCAAGTGTTTAGGGTTTGGTGTTCTTTCTTCTCACATGAAGAATATGTGAGAAAAGAACAAGATTGGCCCAAATGGTAAAGAACTATGAAATGTCAAATTAAACAATTTGAGCTCGATCTTGAAGACTGAGAATTCTCAACTCCTTTCTTTCTCAGCACACATGACGGATCACATTTAAACATGCAACTGTGCTAATATTACATACAAATTACAATTACTCTTCAAAATACCATGCAAAAACATATCATTTTAATTGAATGGCTAATTTTGGAAAACAAGAATAGTCAAGAGTCTGTTCTAAAGTTATTCTCAAACATCAGCATGTAATTATTAATGATGGCAAATTACTTTTGACATATGTCAAAATAGATGACAATATTTCAGTGTATTGACATAACTGGATTCGGGTCTGTAAGCCATGGAAGTAATCTATTTCAAGCAAGAAAATATCATGATTAAATAGTTTATTTAGGAACACTAAGCAATTTTTAGAAATTAACGTAGGTTGAGTATGAAAGAAAATACAATAAGGAAATGATAACTGATTATAATATTCACTTGAGTGGCAATGGAGACCTGAACTCAGGAAGCAGCAGTGAACATGAAGATGACTCGGGGAAGTTTTGAGTTATTGCAGGACAGTGGCTCCTGGAACAAAATGGGATTAAGGAAGAGAAATGAATTCTGGTGGGTGGCAGATGTCGAGAGAACAATCATAAATTAGATAAAGGTTCAAATGGGAATTTGAGTGGGAAGATGGTGTCATTAAGAAAGGAAGAGCAATGAGCTAATAAAGTAAAACTGTAAATTGATGGGTGTAAGATGGATTCATGAGGCTTAAGGAACCCTCGGAGGTTCAATAGGCAAATTGAAATATTATAGACCTAGAAATCCAAGAGAAATGAAAGCTAAAGATTATAATTTGAGAGTCATCCATGATAGTTGATGATCAAAATCATGAGACTGGTTAAGATTTATCTCTTTAGGGGATGGAATTGTGGCACAGCAGGTTAAGCTGCCACTTGCATTGCCAGCATCCTATGTTAGACTGACAGTTTGAGTCCCAGATATTCTGTTTCCATTCCAGCTTCCTGCTAGTGTGCTTGGGAAGGCAGTGAAAGATGGCCCAACTGCCACCCATGTGGGAGACCAAGTTGGGCTTCCTGGCTCTTGGTTTTAACCTGGTCCACACCTGTCTGTCGTGGCCATTTGGGGAGTAAATCAGCAGGCAGAAAGATCTATTTTTCTCTCATGCTCTGCCTTTTAAATATATAAATAAATCATTTATACAACAGATTTCTTTTTGCTTAATACCATTTCCTTTGATAACCAGTATCTTAGGGATCATTTACATTTAGAGTTCAAGAGGAAGAAATCAAATTATAGAAAAAAATTAGTTTTACCATTGGTAGAAAAACCAATAAACTAGAATGCTACAAAAGTCAAAAAACCAGAGGACTCAAACTGAGAGTGATCCATCATATCAAATGCTCCATAAAATTTGAAAAAGATGGGAATGGAGAAAAAAAAACCTAATGCATTTGGAGAAACCATTAGTTCAAAACAGCAGTTAGTATAATGATCACTAATGTGCATGTGCAGAGAAGTAAACTTATTTGAAGAAGTTTATTAAGTATTAGAAGTGTGAAATAATGTTCCTTTGTATGTGTCTGTGTAGAGAGTCTGTTTTATGGGGTTTGAGAAACTTTGAAATGATGCTAACAGAAGGTTGATAATAGAATGTTGGCAATGGAATGAATATAAAATCACCCATGATTTTGGTGTAAGAGCCATCAAGGAATGTGTCGTATGGTGAGGGACAAAAAAGGGATTTGAGTTGTTGTATTAGTGTTGCTCTTCTAAGGGTAGATGAGTGGAACTATATAGGAAAACATCTTTGAAGGATAAAGGGCAGGGAGCCAGAGTAGGCACGGAAAGATTTCAAACCACATGGTAGGGTTCACACATGTGAAAGGAGAAGAACTGAATAGGAAGAGTCTCAGAGTGTGGCACACCTCCAAGAAAGTTTTGGGTGCAGTGATGGGTGCCTCTGAGTCCAAAGTCATCTGTATGAGGGGTTTTGCATGTCATGGAAATGAACTTGCATTATCACCGTGATCAGTGCTTGAAAGCTGGAAAGTGTGTTCTTGATAAGAACATGGTGGCAGATGGCAGATCCAGGAGACAGAAACTACAGCTACCAGTTGGCTATACTTTCTGCAATAGGAGACCTAAGGTGCTGATTATCAGGACTGAAATATTAGTACAAGTTAATGTGTTTAATTTCATATGTGGATCATGTTTTATGATTAGTTCATTCCATGGTTGGTTATGAGGGGGAAAAACAAAGAATAAACCATCTTAACCACTATGTCCTCTTGACACTTTGAGAGAAAAGGAACAAGTGCTAATCAGTAGGGTTTTCTTAAATACATAATCTTAGCAGAGCATTCCAGTTCAGATTGCTAAACAAGAGAATCCCAGAAACAGCCCAATGTCCTAAAGGTATGCTAGCATAGATAACTGCCATTTGTCTCAAGTACACAGTTAAAGCCATCTGCAATGGCAAGTGCATGATCCATGGGATTTGCTAGAGAATGCTAATTCTTTCTGCAAAGCCTAATGCTATTTTAGGTCACATTAAAGTCTGGTCACTTGCTGTCTGTGTTATGTTGGATGTGTTGCTTACTTTTTCAGATCTTCATTTTCCTCATCTTCAAAGTGCAACTACTATAGCTCAGAAATTGCTGTGAGGGTTATTTTAGTATTTTTGTGTATTCTATTTTTAATCATAACACAGCGATTTCCCTTCTTCAATGAAAACTTTGTTTTAAAACTTTGGCTTACTTTCCTTCTCAGCAATTGAACTAAAGATGTGATTCCCAACTTAATCCTGTACTATGTCTCAGTCTCTACCTTTACTATTTACATTATCCTATGACAATACAACAAACACTACCACCAAACTTACCATCTCCACCACCATCACCTGTTCTCTATGTCCTCTCATCCATTTAGTGGTGGTTCTTATGCAAAATGGGATGTCAAAAGCACATCATTACTGTATTGTATTGATGCAAAACCTAATGTGAGTAAAGAAGAAAGGTTTCATGGAAAGGTAGAAGATAAAGGTATTTATTCCCAACAGATCAGGGATGCCACAGCCCATTGTTGAAATGGAACAAATACAAAAGGGGGAAAACATAAGCATGGTTTTGACTAAGCATTACAGTGAAAAAAGAAAAGAATTCAGATTTATTGATATGATGTTAAATTTCAGTAACAGAAGTTGAAACATATTTAGAAAGTACCTGAAAGACATACATTTTCAACCTATTAAACAGGTTAATAAAAAGCTAGAATTTCAAGATTCTCTAACTTCTACTACATAGTATCTTTAACTTCTAGTCCATGTAAAAATTAAATTTCTTTATTTTATGAAAAAAAATGCTTAGTTATTCTTACTGTGTTTGAATGGCAGGGAGAAACAAAGCGATCTTTAAACCTCTGGTTGACACTCCACAGACTCACAATAGCTAGGGCTGAACCAGTCTGCAAGAGCCTGGACCTCAGTCTGGGTCTCCCATGTAAGTGGCAGGAATCCAAGCACTTGAGCTATTACCTGCTACTTCCCAGGATATGTGTTAGCAGAAATGTAGATAGTAAGTAAGGGAACTGGGACTCAAACTAGGCACTCCGATGGGATGTAGGCAGCACAAAACACCAATTCAGTTCCAGTACTTTAAATTTCTGAAAGAGTTCATATTTTTGCTCTTCAAGAATATGAGATCTCAAATAAAAAGTAGAAGCCAAAGAGAGTCATTTGAGAAATCAGTGGAAATAAGCTCGGAAAAAAAGAAATATTCATCTGAGTATAAACGAATAGTTTATGTTCCATGCAGTAGTTATTACTCCTTAACTTGCAAATACAACGATGGAGGACATATAAGACAAATTAAAATCATGAAGCTGATTATGTATATGCTTGTAAAGTGTCATCATAGAAGCCAGCATTGTGGCATAGTTAGTTAAACTATCTCCTGCAATTCTGGTTTCCTATATCAGAATGTCTGTTTGTGTCCCAGTTGCCCCACTTTTGATCTAGGTCCCTGCTAATATGCCTGGGAAAGCAGTGGAAGATGGCCCAAGTGCTTGGGTCCCTGACACCCTTATGGGAGACTGGAAGGAGTTCCTGTCACCTGGGTTCTACCTGGCCCAGCAATGGCTGTTAGAACCATTTTGGAAGTAAAGCAGTCGATAGAAGATCCCTCTCTCTGTGTTTCTCACTATGTGTGTGTGTGTGTGTGTGTGTGTGTGTGTGTCTCCCCCCCCTTCCTTCTCTCTCTCTTTCAGTCAGTCTGCCTTTCAAATAATTAAGTCTTTATAAAAATTGTAATTATACTAAAATTCTAAATTATTGTTAATGTTTGTCCTTTTAATATAAGCAAAAATTAGCCTACTTAAGAACAGTTATAGAAATAATTATAACAGTATTTGTTTAATATTGACATAATATTATGTCAATACTTTTGAAAAGGGTGATATTGGTAATAGGAAGGGAACTATTAAATATATGATACATATTTTAAAATATCTAGCAAGTTTCAGGCATTGTGGCCATCTACTTGTGTTTTCTCATTTAATTTTATCAATAAGCAGAGGATTAACAAATCGATTTTATGTGCATGAAGCCTATGGTATTGGGGTCAAAGGTGGGTTGTAGAAGGCTCACAGAGTCATTTGATCTGGCTCTGCCAAGACAACTTCAGGCTGGACTCAAAATTTGAAAAAATCTATAGCAGGGGCCAGCGCCATGGCTCATGTGGTTAATCCTCCGCCTGCGGTGCCAGCATCCCATATGGGCACTGGGTTCTAGTCCCGGTCGCTCCTCTTCCAGTCCAGCTCTCTGCTGTGGCCCTGGAGGGCAGTGGAGGGTGGCCCTGGAGGGCAGTGGAGGATGGCCCAAGTGCTTGGGCCCCTGCACCCGCATTGGAGACCAGGAGGAAGCACCTGGCTCCTGGCTTTGGATCGGCGCAGCACGCCGGCCGTAGTGGCCATTTGAGGGGGTGAACCAACGGAAGGAAGACCTTTCTCTCTGTCTCTCTCTCTCTCACTGTCTATAACTCTACCTGTCAAATAAGTAAATAAAAAAATGCTACTTTAAAAAAATCTATAGCAGACTAAATTTTAAGTTGATAATTTTATATGACTTACAATTGATGTTATAAATTTCCAAATGACCCTTTGCAGAAAAAGGTTCCCAGTCTTGGTAGACTGAGTTCTCTGAGCTCCATCTCGGTCTCTGTAGACTTGGAAATGAAATCCAATTCTAAAGGACTTCGAAGTCAATGTTCATATGCCACTTTACCTCAGTTACATAATATCCCTCATTCAGAGCTATAACTTTTATGATAAGCTAGCCAACTGCGTTGTAATTTTGACCTATTTTAAAATCATGGGACTTAGAAGACCTGTATTTGGCTCTTAGAGACAAGTTGTAGAACTGAATGAACCATGGAGCTAACCATGTATAACATTTTCCCTGTTTTTTAATTCACTATCTAGGGGACATGCATTGGGGCACAGCGGGTTAATCCACTGACTGTGATGCTGGCTTCCCATCTGGGCACTGGTTGGTGTCCTAGATGTTCTGTTTCTGACCCAGTTCTCCGCAAATGGCCTGGGAAAAGCAACAGGAGATGGCCCAGATACTTGGGCCCCCTGCAACTAATATGGGAGACCCAGATGAAGCTCCTGGCTCCTGGCTTCAGCCTGGCCCAACCCTGGTGTCTATGACCATATGGGGAGTGAAGCAGCAGATGGAAGATTTCTCTATCTCTCTCTCTCTCTCTCTCTCCCCCTTTCCCCCCCCGCCCTTGTCTCTCTCCCTTCTGCTCTATACATATGACTTTCAAATAAATAAATCTATCTAGAATGGGCACTTTGAAAGACGAATCATACTATAAATAATATTCACTCAATAAATATTCATTTTTGATGCTATAGTCAACATAGAAGAAACTAAAATGTAAACTAGACAGACCTACCCAGAATATCAGAGCAATTAAGATATTTTTGAATAATAATAGGGGCATAAGTCTTAAAATACTGATCCATATGCCCATATGCATGCAGAAATACCCAACAATCAAATCCCAAAGGAGGCATGTGTCATTTGATTCCAAACACTTCTTTGAAGTTATATTGACATTTCAAAAAATAATCTTGATAAAATCTTCTCTATTTCTTTATATTTTGAAATATTTTCCAGCTATACCAAGCAACTAATCACTGCAAGTGATTGTTAAGAAAAGGGAAAAATTGAATGAAAAATTAACAAGGATATTTTTAAAAGATAGTTAATGGAGAAGTTCTGCCTTTTCAAAAAAAACTTTTCTCTGTCCTCTCCTTGGTCAAGGCCAGTCTTTATAAGCCCTTTTTAGCCCAGTTTATAAATTGCTGTTGACTCCAGTAATAGAATTTCATAAATAAAAAAAGATGACAGAAATTACCTTACTACTGTAAAATGAATGGATACATTCTGAATTTTGACTTCCAAGAATGTTGTTCAGGGACATGCTGTTTACTCTGTGGAGGGCTGTATGCATTCAGGGTAAAATAGATATTCTCTAATTTGAATCACATATGTTTTTGAGTTTTTCTGTTATAAAAAAAATAAGCATTTTAAATTCATCACTAGAGAAAAGATTTTTTTCCTTTTACAACCACTTAAAAAATCTGCTATGCATGTACTAGTTCCTGGAAAATATGCTGTAAGACTGAGGATTATTTAAACAAAATTTGGAGGCTGTTATGTTTCCAATTAATACATTTAATAAAATTTCTCTGTTGTAATAGAATTTCACCTATCTAATATGTCCATTCCTTGTGGTGTTTTCTTTTAAGAAAAAGTTTACCAGAACTCATTGATGGAATCTCTAATCAAACACTTTAGCACAATTCATGAGCTTCCTAGAATCTTCATACAAACTGTGCTCTGATCAGTATTCTTAGGATTTTGCTAAAAGGCCATTTACTTTCATATAATAAAATTACTTGAAATATGGTCAGAATTCTTGTGTATAATTTGATAATTCTATTCCTGTTTATAGAAATGTTACAGATGTATTTGTAGGAACTGATAGTTTGTTACATAATTAGCTAAGAGAAATAGATTTGTCAAATTTTTTTTTGTCCTGAGGTTAGTCATTCTTGCTGCCTGCGTTTCAACCAGAGTTATTCTGAGTATAGCCCAGACTAGAATTATCTTGAGTAACATGAAGAATTGGTTAGATTTGATATCATCTTGTGAGATTTCCTCTACCCTTAAGTTGTCTCTTGTTGTGGTCTTCTCTGGAGAACAATAAGGACTCAACCATATCAACTTCCATTTTTGCTGATTACTGAGTAGTATGAATTTCTCATATGTTCCATAGGACTAATCAATCTTCCAGAAAAAATTTTACGTTTTATGTAAGTCAATCCAGACCAGGTTATAGCGGTCATAACGAGAACTAGTTGGTTATGTGCTACCAGAACAAAGTTTACTTTCAAGGAAACTTGTAACCTCATTGTAATCCCATGTGACTAGAATACCATTTTTCCATAGTAGAGTGATATATATCACATATATATTGATTGTATATATGTCATCATTTTTTACTCAAAATTTTGTTCTGTCCTTTTACTTATTCTGAAGAGTTAAAATTGTATATGTGCGGGTGTAAAAAGTTAAGCTTAAGCTTACAGGTCTAAACCTTCTCCCCCAAGGATAAAACTATGAGTTCCTGGTGCAACTGTAAAAATAAGACAGAGGTCACATAGTTTCGGTTCCCTACTTTTGTGGCTCTGATGGTGTAAATGGGGGCCGAAGCTAGATAACTGCTGCCTCCTAAGTGCTATGTTCCTTATGACCTTATGACCTTATGACCTTATGACCCTTACCATTTGCTTAAGGACAGATTGCTTAGGGCCCTTGCTTAAGGCCCCTTTGTTCCCAGAGGAGCCACAAGACTTTGTGATCTTCCTCTACTTGCTCAGGCATTGCAGCCGCAAAATAAACTACCCCTGTGATAAACTCCCCTAGCAACAGCCAATTAGCAGATAACAGAAAAATGCCTAGAGTTTCTGGTGTTTTCTCAGGGTAGATAAGGTGATTATTAGCTACCTGAAACCCTGCGGTTTGGCACGTACACCCCAGCAGCTCAGACCCTATGTTTTGGCCAATCAATTCAAAAGACATCAACCCCAAAGCCATCCAACCACCTTTATTAAGTCCGTTCCCGCCACCGGATGCACCAATCAATTCTAGGAAATGTTCTTTAAATTTCCCGCGGGATGAGATAATTTGCTAAATGGTAATATGTTTTCAAAAACCCTATAAAAACCCTGACCCCCAACTCCTTGGGGCTTCTCTGTTCCTGCGTGTTCAGGGAGCCCCAGCATGCTGGTTCAATAAACCCCCTGCTGATTGCATGAGAGTGTCTCTTGGAGTTGTTCCTCAGGTGGCGGACGCATTTTGACCCTAACAATTCCATATAACACCATTGTTTCAATAACTTGTATGGGTTCTAATCATTCATCATCAACATGTAAATTTACGAATTGTGTTAATTAAATGTCTCTGTATATTTTTTCAATTTTTTTACTTATATAAACTGAATAAATTTCATGTATTTCATATATACAAATTTAGGAGTATGGTGATACTTCCCATCCTGCCCTCCTTCCTACCCATGTTCCCACCCTCCTTCCTTTCTTATTCTTTTAATTTTTACAATGACATACTTTGAGTTTATTTTATAATCATAAGTTTAACCCTCCACCAAATAAAGAATAGTAAGAAGAAAAAAACACTGTTCCTCAACAGTAGAGACAAGGACTGTACACAATAATTAAATCTCAAAATGTCAATTACATTCACATATATTACAGTTTTTGTACTCTGTTACTTCAGAGCGGGGAAAACTTGATATTTGTCTTTTTGGGACTGACTTTTATATTTTTGTAAAAAAGATTTATTTATTTATTTGAAAGTCAGAATTATACACTGAGAGAAGGAGAGGCAGAAAGAGAGAGAGAGATCTTCCATCAGCTGGCTCACTCCCTAAGTGGCCGCAACGGCTGGAGCTGTGCTGACCTGAAGCCAGAAGCCAGGAGATTCTTCCAAGTATCCCACATGGGTGCAGGGGCCCAAGGACTTGGGCAATCTTCTAGTGCTTTCCCAGGCTATAGCAGAGAGCTGGGTGAGAAGTGGAGCAGCCAGGACTCATAGGTACCCATATGGGATGCTGGCGCTGCACGTGGCAGCTTTACCCACTACGCCACAGTGCCGGCCCCTTCTGTATGTTTTTAAAGCAATTATTGAATCAATTAGTAAAAACAGAAGGACTATTTATCATTACATTTATAATCTATTTTTATTTCTTTCTTAAAATATTTATTGGTTTGGAGGGAAGAGTTAGAGAAACAGAGCCATCTTCCATGCACATGTTCACACCTCAAATGACCACAACAGCAGAGGCAGGGCTAAGCCAGACTCCATCCAAGTCTCCCACATGGGTGGCAGGAATATTAGCAGGGAGCTGGATTGGAAGTAGAGTAGTAGGGGCTCAAAATGGTGCTCATATGTGATGCTGGCATTTAAGGCCACGGTGTGACCCACTGCACCACAATATCAGTGCCATACAATGTCTTTTCTTAATAAAAACCTAGACAAATAGGTCTTATAAAGTGGAGAAAGATCCCGTCTTTGTTTTCCCTCTACCTATTTATGGAAGTATTAGCACACAGTTGGTAGTTGCACAATAATACATCTTCAATGAACCCAATTACGAATGAGGGTATTTCATTAATCTCTTCTGTTCTCAAGCTGAGGGAACTTTACTTGTGACTCCAGGATGAAGACACAGAATAGAATAGAAATGTAATAAACCTTATGGAATGATTTATTGAGGGTTCATGCAAACATAGTTCACTTGTGTACCTCTAGGGCACTTTATCTGTTATTCTCTTATGATGTCTAGTGCGCTTTTCACGTACAAGAGCTAATGTTCTTGTTTCAAATTTGATATTAAACTTATTAAAAAGTCATTTAAGAACAGAAGTTTTCTAACTCATGTTGGTGTCATAAGAATTTCTGTGAAGTTCTGTTCTTATAGAGTCAAGTTTTAAGAATACCTTGTCTTACTGGCCAGACCTCTCGTGTTTTCCGCAGTTTGCTCATCCTCTTTATTGAGTGAAGTTAAAAATGCCTAGGCCAGGTCACTCCCCAGTCTAATACATGGTCAAGCTCAAATGCTGTTTGTTTGCTTATTAGATGGGAATATTTGTAGAGTTTCCACTCCTTTCAGGGTGTGGGGTGGGTGCAGGCAGTTCTGGTGTGTCCTCCCTCTCAACCCTGCCTTTCAAGGTTTGTGTTGCTGGGAGAACCCAACCCTGAGGATTTGAATCACAGTGGAGCAATGAAGGGAAGCAGCATTAGGTCAGAGAGCTCTAAGCATTGGTGGGAAAACTCTGCTGGAGCCCTTTATCTCAGTCGGAGTGGTCATTCTTGGCCTACCCTTAGATGTCTCAGAAAAAGAAAATGCAAAAATATATTTTCTTACCTTTTTGCCTGGTGTCCATGTAAATTTAAAAAATAACTAAAAAGGAGAAATGTGGATTGAGATATTTTAACAAGTGTAGTCAGAGGATGGCTGGCTGAGACTGATTTGGAACATAGAAGTCACCTGGGAATCCAGAGGAACTGCTGATTCCGACTCAGTAAGCCTAGAATGAGAGAAAATTCTGCATTTCTAAGAAACTCCAAATAAAATGAGTGCTGTTATCTCTCAGTTCTTTAAACAGAGATTTAGAACAACACTTAACTCCATTGTGTGGTACAATAGGAGGTATACAAGGAGGTGTGGTGTATAGGATTACTGTCACCATCTACTACAGGATCAGGAAGAATGTGGGCGGGACTATGTGCAGGGAGTGTGTTTCTGTTTCTTTGACTTCTCAAAAACAGTGTTTTACCAGCTGTACATAGGATTGAGAACAAGTCCCAGCTGAGCTCCTGTCTCATTAGAGATAGCCAAAGCAAGTTACTTCACCGACCTGTCCAATTATTTTTATTTCTGAAATACAGATCCGGATACTTGTACCAGACTTCTCTCACAAATGCCATCAGTACCAACAAGGGATCCTTGTTAAGAAGGAATAGCTACAAATAGAAGGCACTGTTACTGGGCTCTGCCATCTCTCTTCACTTAGCATCCAATTCCCTTCTTACCACTTGTACTTGATTTATCTTTATCCCATGTGCTCTCCATTTTCTTGGCATTCTTCTCATCTGACCATGTGATGTATTATTCAAATACCCAACTCCTTTTATTGCTAATTATATATTAACCAGGTTCTGACTTCATTCTTCTCTGTACTGAGTCCTGGTCTAGGAATGACACTGACAAAAAGGATTCCTAGAGCTCAGAGGAAATTTTGGCAAATGACAGTTCTCTTTTAGGCTGTTAGTCTTAATGGAATATTTGATAAGATGGTAATAACCCCTGAGATCCTTTTATAGCAAACCCAGGGGCGAAATATATATATTTTTTAACAGTCTCAATGACTTTTATTTATTCATTTAAGTTTGCAGTGAGGTCAGTTCTTGAAGGCATTTCACAATGGTGTTTTCTTCGAGTGTGATGAACTTGTATGATCCAAACTGTCTTCCTCCTTTCAATTATACCTACTGATATGTATAGAAATTCTTCTCCTCATTTATGATTCCATTGCAGTTTAAATTTCTTTTTTTTTTTTTTTTTTTTTTTTTTTTTTTTTTTTTTGACAGGCAGAGTGGACAGTGAGAGAGAGACAGAGAGAGAAAGGTCTTCCTTTGCCGTTGGTTCACCCTCCAATGGCCGCCGCTGCAGCCGGCGCACCGCGCTGATCCTGGCAGGAGCCAGGAGCCAGGTGCTTTTCCTGGTCTCCCATGGGGTGCAGGGCCCAAGCACCTGGGCCATCCTCCACTGCACTCCCTGGCCATAGCAGAGAGCTGGCCTGGAAGAGGGGCAACCGGGACAGAATCCGGCGCCCCAACCGGGACTAGAACCCGGTGTGCCGGCGCCGCAAGGTGGAGGATTAGCCTATTGAGCCACGGCGCCGGCTCTGCAGTTTAAATTTCATTTCATCCATTTAGAAGTGGAAAACTGCTCCAAGAACTCTAGGATATCCCTTCTATTCATTTGTGGAACCAGCAATTTTTTCATTTCAATATGTAGTCTCATCCATGTGTCATCCATTTATGTCCTCCATTTTAATCTCTATTCTCAGAGAGCTTTTGTGTTGATTCAGATGTTTAAAATGTGAGTGTTTCCCCTTGGAAAACATATTTAATGTCCTTGTCAATTTTGTACAACATAATACAATTCTTCCTCTGTTTCAGACATAAGGTCCAATTATCAATACAAATGAGCAGGCAAGGTAAGCATTTTGAGGATAATAATAATGACAAGTATTACCATTTATTGAGTTCTCTACTCTTTCAGACACCATGCAAAGTGATTAACATAGGAGTCCTAATTTAATTATCACCACAATTGTGTAAAGAAGCAACAACCAATACTCTCAGTTTGTAGATGTTGACACTAGGGTTGAGATGCTGAACACTGCTGGACAAGGTCAGACAGAAATAAGCAACAGAACCTCTAATAAGGAAATGAACTTGTCTCATACTTAATGATTATGCTAAATTATTGTAGCAGAAGTTTACTACTTCTGGATCTGGAAACTGCCACTGTCTAAAGAGAAATATACTTCAGTCTCAGATGCAATGCCCTCTAATGCTCAAAGCCTCATTCAGAGACATTTATTAGAGTTGAACTATTCCAAATTCCACTTAAGGAGCATGTGTGAAGTTAACAGAAAACCTGTTCCATTATACCATCAGCCTTAATTAATATGTTTATAATAATGGCTTGGAATTTATTTAACCAAAATAATAACTTCATTTAACATAATGACTTGATGCACAGGAGGCATTCCTGCCATTGTTTCCAGAACATTTACCATGTGGCTAATGGGAAATCACCTTTGTGATCCTGAAACACCTGTTAATGCCTTGTTTCACCTCTGAAGCTTGATCTCTTTATATGAAGATAGCAGCCATCATGAATTAAATAGGGACCAAGTGAATTATTAATTATTTTAATAGCATTGTTATGGTTGCAATGCTATAATAAGAGATTCACAAAGCATAACCTTCATAACCTTCATATAGTTGTCTGAGAAGCCACAAGATCAGTGTTGGGTATGATTTAGACCAGTGTAACTTTTGTTGTGTTTATGCAAAGTGATGTTTCCAACTTAGTCTCTTCACTTCCGGAATTGTAATATGAGTTGTGTGGAGGGAGGTGGTAGGGGAAAGCTTACCAGTTCCCTAACTCTGCCCTTTAACTTTATTTTCTCTTCTTGGTCAAAATATAAGGAAAACTCAGATTTTTAACAAGGCAGTAAGAGGTTTGGAGTAGTAGTAGTAGATGTCCCTCGGGAGACTACATTGGAGGTGAATGTGTTGGAGATCCAATCCATATTTGAGTCATGTAAAGTTAGAAAAAATTCTCTTCCCTTTGTCTGAGGGGAGCCACTCAGGCAACTGATTGATGTATTTGACAGGAGTAGCAAGATTGCTGCTCATCCATTCAACCATGTTTGCCCTCCTCCCAGGGGATAGAACTATAGCTGGTAACATGGCTCCCATTTGGAATCTGTCGTTTCACATTCTTGCTTTCAGTGAGTAGGTACTTACTAAAGAAATATGATAGGAAGTGATAAGTGGTTTCACTTGGCCTGGGACTTGAGATACTAGTCATTTGCTTCTCGATGTTTTCTCTACCTTCTCACAGTGAAAACACGGGGATATCTATAACCTAGGGTCATCCATCTTCATTGTTTTTCCCAGGCCACTTGAAGGGAACTGAATCAGAAGTGGAGCACTCAGGACGTAAACCAGTACCTTTATGAGACACCGGTGTCACAGGCAGTGGCTTTACCTGCTGTATCACAATGCTGACCCTAACATGCTACAGATTTTTTTTTAATTTCTAGTCCCAACTATGGTTGCCCTGGCAGGGCCAGACAAAATGATTGTATTGCCTTTATATGGCTAGATGTTTCCCCTCCCCTGCAAGGCAACAAATGACCAAAACTGTTCTGTAAAATCAATTTTCATTGATGTTCACTGCATAAAATCTTATGGGAACTAATCTCCTTAACAAATTCGGTTTTGCAAGGCAGGCATTGTGGCACAGTGAGGTAAGCTGCTTAAAGGGATGCCTGCATCCCATATGGAATGCCAGGTCCAGTCCCAGGATTCCACTTCATCCGGCTTCTTGCTAATGCACCTGGAAGTCAGGAGGTGATGGCTCAAGTACTCAAGTCCCTGCCAACTGTATGGGAGACCCAAATGGAATTCCAGGCTTCTGGCTTACGTCTGGCCCAGCCCTGGCCTGGCTGTTAAGGCACTTGAGGAGGGAACCAAGGGATGGAAGATCTCTCTCTGTCTCTTACTTGTGCCTCCCAGGTTGAACATTAGCAGGAAGGTGAATCAGAAGTGGAAGAGCTAGGAGTCAAACCCCGGCACTTGTTATGGAGTGTGAGCATCCCTGGCAGCATCGTTATTACTGCCCCACAGTACCTGCCCTTACCTTTATTTTCAGCTTAAAAGAATTTATTAGAAGATAGACATAACTCAGAATCATCGGGATATTTGAAGAAACAAATTCCTAGCTCAACACCCAAGAGCAACTTCCCAAAGCACACCACAGAGTTAGGCCACAAATGAGCTGCCAGAGCTATCATCTTTGCCATGCTCTCAGCTTCAGACAGCTGCAGGGTTAGGAGGCGAGGAGGCCATTCCAATTAGGAGCTGTTCTCACACCTTCCAGCTCCAGAGCTATCTCCATTCTGCTCTGATCAGGGAACTAGTGATACCAAGAAACTACCACTGAAATTATTGACTCAAAAGCCTTGTTTTATATGCCAGAATCCTCAAACAAAATAGATACCCCACGATTTATCCCTTTAATATTTGTCTTTTTTTTTTTTTTTTTTTTTGACAGGCAGAGTGGACAGTGAGAGAGAGAGACAGAGAGAAAGGTCTTCCTTTTGCCGTTGGTTCACCCTCTAATGGCCGCCGTGGCCGGCGCACTGTGGCCGGTGCACCACACTGATCCGATGGCAGGAGCCAGGTGCTTCTCCTGGTCTCCCATGGGGTGCAGGGCCCAAGTACTCAGGCCATCCTCCACTGCACTCCCGGGCCACAGCAGAGAGCTGGCCTGGAAGAGGGGCAACCAGGACAGAATCCGGTGCCCCGACTGGGCCTAGAACCCAGTGTGCCAGCGCCGCAAGGCAGAGGATTAGCCTAGTGAGCCGCGGCGCCGGCCCTTAATATTTGTCTTGTCCCAAAGTCTCACAAATGCTTATGGAGTTGTTAATATACATAACAAGATCATTAGCAAAAAAAGGAGTCTACAGGATATAGTATTTCACTTTTTCCTTTTCTTCTGTTTTTCAGCTTTTACTGGCCAGGATGATTTAGGGGTAGATGCTTAACAGGCTGTGTATATTACAGAGCTTTAAGACAAGGACTTGGACTTGAACGTCCCTATTGCATTGTGCAGGTTTTACAGTGGGCTATATCACAGTGGCAGCTTAATCCTGGAAGAAGGAATGTGAGAAAAGGTTTGGGGTGAGTGTCCCAGGGCCAGAATGCTCAAGAAATTTGGTCATGAAGATGCCTGCTCAGACTTGAAAGCTAGGGTGTGGGTTTAGTTCTTGTATTGTCCAAGTGAATTTCCAGTTGTGCTATATATTCAGTTTTTGCAGCCTCAGCCAAGACCGAAACCTTTGCCTCTCAGATTCCCACGAAGCAGGTGTCTTTAAAAAAGTATTACAAAAAATGGTGTTTTATGGCTGTCAGTATGTGTGTTTTTACTCTAGTGAATTGGTTAGCCAGTATTTCTTGAGGCCCTTTAGTTATCAGGCACTGTGGAAGTCCTAGAGAAAAAGACATTGTTCCTTCCATGAAGGAGATCACAACCTAGATTGGATGGAATCCAATCATAGGAATGCAGTAAATAGAAACAAGAAGACTCTTTGCTGAAGCTGGTAAAACTGTGAACATCCCCCAGTGCCACATTGTTATTACAAAGGTGCCCTGTATCCCTTGACAGAGTGAAGGATTTTCATTATCACTGTTCCCCACCCTGTGATTTAGGAGATAATAAACTCAGCCATGGCTGCAGACATGGAATAAGAAAGATGTAGATCACTCTAGTTTACAAAATATGATACCATAAAATAATATCTCACACTTAGTGGAGTGGTAGTCTTGTACTTTCAGCCATTAAAGATTCTATTCTGCATAAGTAACAAATAGGAAAACACCGTATGATGAATCTGTACCCATGTTGTTGCTTTCCCCTTATGCAATGTTGAAGACAAGATTGGCTACAATTATTTTCATGAGTTTATGAACTGTGTTTAGCCAAACATGGTCAATTGGCATGAGTTCTCAATTGTTTGAGGATTTTCTTTATGTTCTTGACCATACCTATTATAATTTCTTTAATTCATTTTTAAAATTTTTATTTTTTATTTGAAAAAGAGAGAGAATCTTCCATCTAGTGTTCATTTCCCAAGTAGCCACAATGGTCAGGGCTGGGGCAGGCTGAAGCAAGGAGCTAGGATCTTCTTCCAGGTGTCCCATGTGGGTGTCAGGGGCACAAACACTTGGGTCATCCTCCACTGTGTTTCCCAAGCCATTAGTAGGGAGATAGATCGGAAGTGGAGCAGTGGTGACACAAACCAGCACCCTATCAAATTCATTTATCATGTGTAGTGTTATCTTAAGATCAGCATTAGCATTAACATGGCATTAGCATTTTACTGTGTTGCTTGTACATACTAGTTGTTCACTAAAAATTGAGTAGCAGGAAAAATTTTAAAACAAATATTTCTTCTTACTGAGTGTTGGCTTGACCTTGGGGCACTTAGCTGTGAGGGTCAATAGGGACAGTTGTCTCTATAGACCTTTAACTGAATCAGTACTAAGACTTTGCTGGTGGGGCCAGTGCTATGGTGCAGCAGATTAATGCCCTGGCCTGAAGCGCCAGCATCCCATATGGGCGCCGGTTTGAGACCCGGCTGCTACACTTCTGATCCAGCTCTCTGGTATGGCCTGGAAAAGCAGTGGAAGATGGCCCAGATCCTAGGGCCCCTGCACCCACGTGGGAGACCCAGAAGAAGCTCCTGGCTCCTGGCTCCTGGCTCCTGGCTTCGGATCGGCGCAGCTCCGGCCGTTGTGGCCATTTGAGGAGGGAACCATAGGATGGAAGACCTCTCTCTCTCGCTCTCTCTCTCTCTGCCTCTCCTCTCTCTGTGTAACTCTGACTTTCAAATAAATAAATAAATCTTTAAAAAAAAAGACTTTGCTGGTAACGTACACCTGTGTGTGCCCTCATGTATTATTTTCCCTGTGCATGAGTGCAATGCTCCATTTCCTTCCTAGCTTGACCAGGCATGTCTGTCTCAATAGCCATTTGACTATATCATGACTGTAATTATTATTTCTTTTTGACTCAACTAATTGTATTTGCAAGCTTTTCCTCATCTCGCTGTATGAAAAGTCCCTCAGATGGTGTTTAACAAGAGGGCATATAACAAGAAACAAATTGTTTCTGGGCAGTGCTATTTACCTTTTTTATTTTCTGCTTTGTTAGCATGCAGAGGTTTCATTAGCAAGGAACAAATGAATTGCAATGCAGCTAATCACACACACACACCCACACACATATACACCCCAGAAAACACAACTACACCATATTCTCTTGAGAAAGAATAAAGGAATATGAATTGCATTTTGGGAAACAATACTTACTGTTGCATCAATATCTGAATAAATTATGCTCTGAGTAATTGGTAGTTCACACACTAAATAGCATTATATATTTTTACTTATGAAGAGATGGATCTAAATTTGTAGTAATTCACAAACCTGAGATTGAGTCCTGTAGCATCTTTATTGTGTCAGAAAGTTCATACGTTCACATGAGACGAATATCTTGTATTTGGAATAGCAGAATAAGTACAAACAAAACTAGGGTTGTGAGGATTAATCTCTGTAAAAGTTCCAAGACAAAGACAGAAAACCTCTGAAATATAGATGCAACATGTAGGGCTGTGTGAGATAAACTGCCCATTCCATATTGAAAGGCGTATCTGCCACTCAAGGCTGAGCAGAATGCCCTAAGAACACTAAAGCAGAAATGTAAAACATGCCAAACATCTCAGCTAAGGGAAGGAACACTATAGTGCTCTACTACTGAAGAAGAACATACTACATTTCTAATACTAGGTAGTTCAGAGAAGCCCTTCTTTAGTAGCGCTCATTGTATTCAGCAGGTTTAAAGCCTTGAGTTATTCTTGCAGTATTCCTCCTAAATGTTTAAAGGATATATCACGTGAAGTACAGAGAGAAGGAATTTAGAATCTATCAAAGAATTGTGTACTAAGAAATTCATTAGAATATACCAGGGCAAGAGATAATCAAATCAATACTATCAATTCTTAACCATGATGATTCCTCATGGAATGTACAACAAATAAAATTTTGGTTAATTATAAGGATAAAGTTTTGGAAGTTAAAACATTGTTCAGTAATGGGGTAGGCTTTCTTAAGAATTAGTAAGCTCCTCATAACCACAAGGATAAAGCAAAGATCACATGACTGTTAATATTATTCCATTGATTTATTAGCTCATACATTCCCTTAACAAAAATATTTATTAACTACTTATGTGTCAAAAGATGCTGAGCTAAGAGACATCAAAGATATACTCAACTCAAAATTTTGTAAAACTTCTGAGTTTAAGGCAAAAATTGCAAATGCAGAAATTAATCAATAATGACTGAGGCAATTCTAAATACATGTATCTTTAATGCCTGAATTAGCTACACTTTTGCAACTCAGAGGATTTTCAATCAATCCATGTATTGTGGTAAAATGCTACACAGTGCTCCCAGGCTTCTTACTGGTGGCTTCCTTTTCGTCTTTATCTTATTGTTCAGTAGTTACTTTTCTAAACAAATTGAGTCAGGAACATTGCTTTGGTGCTCTTGTTTGCATGAGAAGTTGTCAGGCTTGATCTGACCTGCCTCTCCATCAGGATTATAAAGGTGACGGATAGTCAATTTCAGGGATTCATGATCCATTTTACCACAACGCTTCACCTTGCAGCTAAGTAATACAGCTGTGATAAAATCGGCCATAATCACTGCATCTTACTCAGCCCTGCCTGAGCCATAAATACTAGGTTCATAACGGAAAAACAAATGGAACGGGAGAGGAGATAGAAGAAGGATGAAGGCAAAGCTGAAGGTTTGTTCATAGTGACTAATAGGAGTGTGTGTTTATGGTTTTTATCCTATTTATTTTTCTGTAGAGAGAATGGGATTGTATATCACACAATCAGGAAGTTTGCTTGTAGTTGATTCATCAAAATCAATTATCAACATTTGATTAAGTACTTACCAGCATTCAGAAATTTTCTTCACCTGGACATGTAGTTAAGCAAGTCCTAAGCATGGAAACCTTATATGTAATATATACATGTGCATATATACACATACACATATCCAGTTTTTTATTGAGGGCAGATATATAGGCAATGGTGTAAATATTAAACATGGAAAGAATTGAATAGAATAATATGATAAATACTAAAATTTATCATTTTACCTCCTCATTGCTGAGTCACACACTGCTCTCATAGAACTAAGGGAAGGTATGGGGTAAGTTTCAGATGTCCTGGCTGCTACTATAGACACCTCAACACATCTCTGAGAAGGTGAGAATTGAATAAAAATCTTTGAAATAAGTTAGAGAATAAGTCAGCCAGATGTGCAGGAGGCAAAGTTGCAAGACAGAGTCACTAAGGTAGGGGGATGCCTCGTGTGTGTGAAGATCCAGGAGAAGGCAGGTGTGGCCGTGGTGGCTTGAGCAAGGGGAAGATGGCCCAGAGAGAATGTGCAGTCCAGATGGGAAGATCCTCGAGAGCCCTCCACAGGACTTCAGCTTCTTCTCTCAGCGTGATGCAAACCACTGAAGCCTCTGAGCAGAAAGGTGACAAGATCTGACCTCAGTGTTTAAAGGACCAGTCCGAATGAAATGTGGAGAATATATCAAAGAAAAGCAAATATTCTAGACTGGAGGAGATGATCATGCAGACTAGAGTGATAGCAATGGTGATGGTGAGCAGTGATGGAATTCAAGAGGTCTTTTATGGGTAGAGCCAACTAGACTAGAATCAATGTGGAGAATGAGAGGAATACAGAAGTCAAGTTGTTTGAACTCAGGGACAAAGGATGACTCTGCCGTGGAGTTAAATGGGAAGCGTTTGGATGATGGGAGACGATCAATTATAGATGTGGAATTGAGATGCCTATCAGGCATCACAGAGGCGATTATCAAATAAGTAATTGAATAGTTATCCTGAATTCCAGGGGAAAGCTTCAAAATTAGAACTCATCAGCATATTAAAACCGTGAGACTTGGATGAGGTCATCCATGTGGGCAGAAAGAGGAGTCTCATCATGGAGTCCTCCATTTTTTTTTTTTTTTTTTTTTTTGGACAGGCAGAGTGGACAGTGAGAGAGAGAGACAGAGAGAAAGGTCTTCCTTTGCCGTTGGTTCACCCTCCAATGGCCTCCACGACCGGTGCACCACGCTGATCCGATGGCAGGAGCCAGGTGCTTCTCCTGGTCTCCCATGGGGTGCAGGGCCCAAGGACTTGGGCCATCCTCCACTGCACTCCCTGGCCACAGCAGAGAGCTGGACTGGAATAGGGGCAACCGGGACAGAATCCGGCACCCCGACCAGGCCTAGAACCCGGTGTGCCGGCGCCACAAGGTGGAGGATTAGCCTAGTGAGCTGCAGCACTGGCCGGAGTCCTCCATTCTTAGAGTGAGCTTCCAACGTTTCCAGATTCTCTTCTGGAAGTTGTAATTGACCAGCTGTTTCCTAGCTCTGCATGTGACTAGCCTACACTGTGCTGATGTGTTCTTCCTAAGAATCTAAGAATCTAGCATTTATTTCTCATTTTAGGCATTAAGATTGATTTGGGTGCTGGGGAGACATTTGATATATTGGTTACAAAACTACCTGGGGGGCCTGTATGTCATGTTGCAGTGCCTGGGCTTGAATACCAGTCCCTCTCCCGATTCCAGCTAATGCATCCCTGGAGGCAGCAGGTGATAGCTCACAGAGTTGGATATCTGCCACCCTTGCATGAGATCAGTACTGAATTCCTGGCTCCAGGCTTCATCCTGGCCTACCTCAGTTCTTATAAGCTTATGGGGAGCAAAACAGCACACTGGCCTTCTCTTATATATATAAAATAATAATATATATAAATATATTTTACTCATATGTGTATCTACATCCAAAAGACAAAAATATATATTACATATTATCATATTATATATTACATATAATTATATATAATTAAATACATTTATACTTATATGTAAATATATATTTATAATTGTTTCTGCATCTAATTCTCCCTGCCTCATTAAAACAATTGAAAGAATTTCACCTTGAGGTTGCATGATATGGGTTAAGTGAGGAAGGGGAAGGGATTTGAACTAGGCAGAAGTAGACTTAAATCTACTTACTGTCTGTGTGATTGTGAGGAATTTACTAAACTTCTCTGAGCCTCTAATTGCCTATGTCCAAAATGGGAGTAATAGCACCTTGCTAAATGATATTTAACCACAGGATGGTGTGAGGATTAAGTAAACGCTTGCGTATAAATGACCTGGTATAGTGTCTTGAACAAAACAGACCCAGAGAAATGTCATGATTGCGGTAGGTACTATACTCATTCTCCTCCTTATTGTTTGAGGAACATGCTGCCATCTGGACCTTCCTCATGCTGTGCCCTACCTGGTTGCTCTTTATCCTTCTGTCTAAAGCCGGGTTTGCCCCCTGCCTCTGCCCTCTAGAAATGTGCCTCTCCTCACTACCCTAGGAAGTTTCCAGATTTCAGCTCTCAGGCTGCTCACACCTGCTTTCCCATTATGCTCTGTATTACAGCATATTTCATCTTTTAAGGAATTCTAAAGTGTGTTGTAAATCTGTGCAACACAACTATCAGGCAGATTGACTTGGTTATAGAGCACATTATAGGAAAATCAAGGTCTTTACCATTATTCTCTTCAATATTGAATATTTATATGTTAGGTACTCAAAAGGCATAACAAACACTACCAATATTACTACTGCCCTCTAGAAGCACCTGTTTTAAAAACAGTACTCTCCCAAGTCGCACATTATTGAAGTGTCCTTCCCTTTCATTCTACCTACATACCTAATAAAATGGCTTCTTAAGAAATCTGAGTTAGATCAATAATTTCCAGGAAATTTATTTTATTTTACTTGTTCATATGCAGTTCATATGAATTATTTTTAGTAGACTGTATGAAAGTAACGAAAGTATTGTTGAGGTTAAAAAGACTTTCTGTGTTACCATTCTCCTCCTCTTGCATTCCCCAGGCTGCTTGATTGCATTTCACTCTCCTGTTCTTTGTTAAATTTGAGGGTTAACAACTAACTCTCCAAGGCTTCTCTCCACTCCATTCACTTCCACTGTGACATTTTTTGCATACTTTCTCATAGTCTATTTGTTCTTAAATGTAGCATTGCCCTCTGCCATCTTCCACTCCATTTCCCTGAGGTTCATTTCATGTTCCAGTTTGTTTTATTTGGGTTTTGTTTGTGAGTCTCTATTCCTTTCCTGTGTAGCATGCACACTGGGCTGTACCATCTCCCATCCTCCTTCCCTGTAGCTCTTCTTGTATTCAGTGTCAGAGTCACAATGACATATGTGCTTTAAGATTATCTATAAAGCATAGTAAGTTATCCAAATGGTACTTGCTGTTTTATTGTTTAAGCTTGGAGAGAAGCAAGATGAGAAACAGGAACTAAACGGTAAAGATTAATAGGTACATTTTTGGGTGACAAAAGTAAAAGCATTACTTCAGGATTTAATAACTTGATTAGAGGAAATGTAGAAACTCCAAATAAGTTGATATAAAGAGGGAATGAAACTTCCAAGTTGATTGAAACAGATTTCAGGAAGGTTTCATATATGTATACATATGAACTGAGAAGTAGCTGCTGGCCACCAAAATGACCTACCAAAGGTAATGATTATGAAGAAAAAAATGAGCCTCGATAAGCCCTTACTATTGATACAGAAGGAACCTGGGACTAATTATAAATCTCTTCCTTGAACCCAGTGTCCTTCTGTGGATAAAAAAAAAAAAAAACAGAAAATGGGCATAGGAGGAAAGGTTATAAGAAATCAAACAGAAGTGCCTGTGTACATTGGACAAAAACAAAATCCATGAAATTGGACCAGTGAGTTTGAGCACTCCTGACAGAGGAGTAGAAAAGCAGCTAAATAAAGAACAGAGGCTTTTTTTTTTTTTACTTCAGTTTGGAAAAGTAAATAATGGGATTAATTTTGGTATTAGCATCAAAGATCAATCAGTACCTATTTCTCACAAAGTGTGTTCCATGGAGTACTAGCTGTACTAGGGCTTAATAACCAAAGAATTGAGAATTTGAGTTACAACAGGAATTCTTATGTGCTTCAAGATTCTAGTATTTATTTTAAATCTATAAGAAATATGTGCTATGCTTTGTTTCCCAGCTTTATTTGATCATCGAGTCTATAACTTGCATATGAAATGTTTGTGCAAGACTCAAATTCTACTAATAGTCTTTGGTACAATTTTCCTCCTCTTTAGAGATTTCACTTAAAATAAGGGGAGTAAATGTGTACAATCACTGACCCCTCAAAGAGATAAAAATGGACAATATAAATAAGTTCAAGCATAGTTCATAAATTTTTCCATAAATTCATTCATAAAGAAATCTAAACTGCTGAGGTATATTTTAACCTTTGTGGAAACTTCAAGAAGATCAATTGACCTTTCAAATAATATGGTAATTCAGGAAAATGAGGTAAGTTGGTTTACTTTGCCTCAGTGTGTAAATATTTATTTTCTAATATATTTACTTAAATGAGGTATCTGAAGCTGGGACTCTCAGAATGAAAGTTTGCATAATTCTAAGATAAACAGTGTGAAATTGTTTTCTCTGATGGTACATAATTGAAATACTATTTGTGGGATAAGAACAAAGTTATGTTACTTAGAAGAGAATGCAAAATTTATAATAATTTTTAAAGTAAAATACCAGATGTTATAGAAAACAAAGTTTTGATGAGTTGTACACTCAGATTCCTAGGGGAATAACACATTTCTTTTATGTCAGTATCATTTAGTGCTAGAATTTAAAATGCATTGTCCTGGTATAAGAAAATAACACCTGGGAATATTAGATGCAATTTTAGTATTATTTTGAATACAAGTATTGAGAACATCCATTCTTTTCATAAATTCCCAAGACATATCTGCCTTCTTGGTAAGCGCCATATATCTCAGTTGATGAGGATGTACTGTTCATGGTCTCTGGTAGAAAGCTGCTTTTGCAGTGAACTTGAATTGAACTGCATTGATTTGAGAGATCACAGGATCTGTTCTAAATATTAGAAAAAGGAATGAGATGCTGTGCTTGATATTATCTTGTCTCCAATGTGAACTTAATTCAGATTTAATGCAATTACTCCGTGTTGATTAAATCTCAAACTGTTATTAAAAAACTGAATTATTGAGGTTTACCATTTATATAACAAGTTTGGCCTTCTACATTGCACCATAAACCTTAATCATTATGTTGGCAATAATCGCTTTGTGGTTATTTAACATAAATAATTACTTCAGTTACTAAAATGAGATGATGCAGCATTATACTGTCCCCACAACTTGTAGGATAGCACTGCTTGCTATTGCTACTGGAATTACTTAACTCTTAGCATGCAGTTATTTTTCTCTGTTTCCATCTGGTGAATACTAAATACAATAATGTTTAGGTCTTTGCCACTGAATCTTTCTCTGACACTTCTTAATTTTACTATACCTGCCTCTAAATAATGTCATCTACCTCCTCAGGCTCTTTTATTTATCATGGAATAGGGATTTACCAGCAAAAATAGAGCCTTTCAGAGAAATCAATTGGGATTTGGAACCTAGCTCTCTTCTTTCCCCATCTGGATTATAAATTATCTACTCTATGAAAAATATTCCATCAGCATATTTTTGCTGTTTTCTTTTTTTTTTTTTTTTTTTTTTTTTTGCGATTTTTCATTTTTTTCCTTTGGTAACAAACATTTGTACGGGGATTTTAACAAAATTGTTCTTAGTCCTGTCTGTGCCAAGCAGGGTTAATAACTGAGACTCTGGCTTCTTGGCCTCATGAAGTTTACCATCCAGGGGGGAAGGTCATGGGGGCCAATATTTTCCTGCTCTGAAATCATAGCATAAAGCTAGAAGGAGGCAGTGCAGGGCTGTGTTTATCTCATCCTGGGTCATAAGTCATAATTCTAACTCTTGAGAATCTTTTAAGGTTAATGTCAAGTTTTATAAATGGCCTTCAGCTGTTTTGAGTCTGAAGTCATCTTTTGCACCTGAGTTTGAGGTTCTTTACTCGGCTCTTCTTTGTCACTTATTAAATAGAGGCTCTGCTCTAGAGAGATACAATGGGGTCCATGATGCTTAGGATACATTTTGGTGCAGAATGAGTGTATAAATTCTGCCTCTGTCACTCATTTATTGATGTGGATTTTAGAAAGACTCTTCAGATACGTAGAGCTGTGTTTTTTCATCAGTAAAACACATATAGCAATGCCTACTTTCTGGAGTTGACAGAAAGACTTGGGATAATGCATGGAAGTCACTGGGCACAGTGGCTGGCACATTGTTCTTGCTCAGGTAAATGGCAGCTGCATTACCCCTTATTGATGATGAATTTACTATAGAGGCAACCTCTGGGGATAAAGTGGTTCTTGTACACAAGCAGTATGTCAGGACATGCATTTGTTGTCCATTTGTCTTAGAATATTTCATAAGAAATTAACAAAGAATGGCACACGTGTTCCTACCTCACTGCCATGTACCCACCGCAGGCACTTTCAATCAATCACAGTGAGCCCAGACATAGCCTCATAATCTTTCTCCAAACAGTATTCCAGGCAGCTACTACTACTAATCAATTGCTATTGACATGAAAGATGAATCCTATTTGCCATCTAATAGGTAAACAGCAAAGAGACAGATAAGAAATAGAGAGCTTAAGAAATTAGGAACACGGATGGGGAAGGTATTTGGGTCTGAGGCACAGGAAATTGTGAGGCAGAAGCCCCCTTGAGGAATGGTAAAGCACTAACTGGAACATTCTGGAGCCCACATAACAGAACACAAGCATGCAGCGGTTTGACGCATTTACCAGTATGTAAGTGATTTTCCATTCTGGCTATTTTACAAGAGCCAGCCACAGCCTGCTCACTTCAAAGGGTGACAATGTACATAGCAATTTGCCTGTCACTGATTTACTCTGGTAACTTATCTCATAGCCAAATAAAATAAGTAATAAAATATTTTTAAAGAAATTGATGAATTTCTTCAAAGGCAATGTTCAGCTGGACCTGACATTGATTTAAAGTACGGGTCTGGGCTGATTCATGATCCCTAATTCCCAGACTCTAGCCTACTTAGACCCTGGGTTGTGCCCCTCGCATGCCTCTCTCTCAGAGTTGGACAGAGTCAACATGAGATAATCCTCACACTTTGGGCCCAGGCAGATTTACAGCACATCTCTAGGTTTGATAAAGTCATACTCTTTTCTCTAAAGAGACGTGTTCTTGTCTTAACTATGAACTCACACACAGTGAGTCGCAAGCCCAAACACATAACCATTTAAAAGATGCTGCAAGAGATCAAAGGACAAATGTTTCACAAAAGGATGGCAAGCTCTTGCCACTGTGGTGGTCTCTAAGCCTCTGAGACACAGTTAAATACCCATTTGCTTGCAGTTGGTCGGATAGCAGGAGTTTAGGTTCATGAGCATGCCAAATGAAATATCAAACAGAAAGCCTTCCTGGCAGTTCCCAAGGCCCAGCTAGCTTTCACTATGGTATTTGGCAGACTGGACTGTATATTATCGCTTTCAGTCTTGTTCTGAGATCAGCTGGTCAAATAACATCACTCTAAATGTACCTAAGGACTCTTGACTTTGGGGAACAAAATACAGTGAGAGGGCTTGGTCACATTTGTCCCACCAGGTGCAAGGTCACTTTTACATGAATGGCTGTAAAGGATCAGATGTAGTGATCACTGTAAAATCAGGATCGTGACAGTTCTATGTGTGGCTGGGTTTGGTCACTTTGTTTTGGATGAAATGGTAGACATAGTGTGCACCCATTCTAATACATACGGGTTGTTTATAGGGAGGGTGTGGTAGGTAAAACTAATGAAATTGAAAATATCATGACTTCTAAAGATGTATAAAATTTTAAAGCTACAGCTTTTATTCCCCCTTGATTTTATGGATTTCCAACATAAGACAACTTGAGGGTATAGTAAGAGCCAAAAATATGCTTGTGTTTTAAAAATGTATACTATTACAAATAAGTACTATGTACTTTACGACTTGGAAGACATCAAGAACTCTGAGTTCCATTCTGAACACTAGAGCAGAATCAGGATAGTAACAAATAGGATTGGCTCAAAAAAGTATGGGGCCGGTGCCGTGGCTCACTTGGTTAATCCTCTGCCTGCAGTGCCAGCATCCCATATGGGCACCGGGTTCTAGTCCTGGTTGCTCCTCTTCCAGTCCAGCTCTTTGCTGTGGCCCAGGAAGGCAGTGGAGGATGACCCAAGTGCTTGGGCCAGACCAGGAGGAAGCACCTGGCTCCTGGCTGCGGATCAGCACAGTGCCGGCCGTAGCGGTCACTTTGGGGGTGAACCAATGGAAGGAAGATCTTTCTCTCTGTCTCTCTCTCTTGCTGTCTAACTCTGTCAAAGAAAAAAGTATGATCAGAATTGTGCAGTATCTCCTGTAGAATGAATGTTGAAGAGAATGGAAATATTGAACTTATACTATACTCGTGGAGGAGCCGGCATTGTGGTAAAGTCACTGCCTGTGACATCGGCATCCCCAAATGGGTGATGGTTCTAGTTCCAGCTGCTGCAACTTGGGATCTAGCTCCCTGCTAATGGCCTGGGAAAGCAACAGTACAGGCCCCAAGTTCTTGGGCTCCTGCTATCCATTTGGGAGATTTGAATGGAGCTCCTGGTTCCTGGCTCAGCCCCAGCCATCATAGCTATTCAAGGAGTGAACCAGCAGATGGAAGATCACTGTCTCTCTGTCTTTCCCTGTCTTTCTGAACTCTTTCAAGTAGGCAGGCAGGCAGGTAGATAGATAGATAGATATTTTTTAGGAAAGATTTGGTGAGGGTAGAACTTTAAAAATTGTTAAAGTTACTGCTAAAGGGGAGAGAGATTAACTTTACTCCACATAGCAGAGCAGAACTTTGTCCATGGATGACAGTCACTCAAAAACAAATTTTGGCATTAAGTTATCTGTTGTGGCAGTTAAGATGCCATATAGAGGGCCAGTGTTGTGTCATAGCAGGTAAAGCTGCAGCCTGTGACACTGACATTCCATACAGTTGCTAGTTCATGTCCTGCCTGCTCTGCTTCCAATCCACCTCCTTGCTGATGGCCTGGGAAAAGCAGTAGAAGATGGCCCAGGTGTTAGGGTCCCACTCACATGGGAAATCCTGGTGAAGTTCCTGGCTCCTGTCCTTGGCCTGGCTCAGCCCAGGCCCTTTCCCTTTCAGCCATCTGTGGTGTGAACAAATGGATGGAAGACTGATGTCTCTCTCTTTCTCCCTCCCTCCCTCCTTCCCACTCTCCCTCCCTCCTTTCCTCTGTGTGTGTGGTGGGGTGGGGTGGGGATGGTGAGTGTATGTCTGAAACTCTGACTTTCAAATAAATAGATAATTAATTTAAAAAAAATGTCACTTAAGATGCCAACATCTAACATATGAGTGCCTGGGTTTGAGTTGGGCTCCACTTGAATGCCAGCTTCCTGTAAGGCATACCTTGGGAGGCAGTGATGATAGTTCAAGTAGTTATGCCCCTGCCATCCGTGTGAGAGGACTCTGGGGAGATCCTGTTTCTCACTGACCCAGTCTGGCTCTTGAGGGCATTTGGGAAGTGAACCAGCAGATTGGAGATAGCTACCATTGTCTCTCTCTCTTTTAAATATATACTAATTTTTTTAAGATGGATTTATTTATTTGAAAGTCAGAGTTACAGACAGAAGGAGAGGTGGGAGGAGGGTCTTCCATCCGATGGTTCACTCCCTGGTTGGCCGCAACAGCTGGAGCTGCGCCGATCCAAAGCCAGGAGCCAGGAGCTTCTTCCGGGTCTCCCATGTGGGTGCAGGGACACAAGGACTTGGGCCATCTTCTACTGCTTTTCCAGGCCATAGCAGATAGCTGGATCAAAAGTGGAGCAACCAGGTCTGGAACCAGTGCCCACATGGGATGCCGACACTGCAGGAGGCTGCTTAACCTGCTACACCACAGCACCGGATATGTACTAATTTAAAAAATTATCTAAGAATTCTGGATAATATTTTCATAAGTCTACCTAAAAATAAAATGATACTTGCTATCTTACAAGGTAATGAAAATGCTTCAGATTGAAGTGATCATTGTAAAGACTGCTTGTCAAAGATATTCCAAAATGTCAGTGTTACCTGATGGTTCCTGTCTTAGAATACATAAATACAGGGGCAGGCACTGGGGTACAGCACGTTAAGCCACCACCTGCATTGCCAGCATCCCATATGGGTGCTGGTTTGTGGTTGTAATTGATGTTAGTCTCTTTCTGCCACACAGAGTATATGACTCTGACTTGCAGTGTCACTCATTTATGCATTGCTGTGAATAAAGGGACTATGTTATGGTTTGGTTACGAAGATAAAAAGTATAGAATGCATGGGTTGGGGCTGACATTGTGGCCTAACTGCCTGAGATTCTGGCATTCCATATGGGCACTGGTTCACGTTCCAGCTGCTCCACTTCTGATCCACCTCCCTGCTAATGGCCTGGGAAAACAGATTAAGGTTCAAGAGCTTCATGGGAAACCCAGAAGAAGCTCCTGGCTTTGGCTTGGCCCAGCCCTGCTGTTGGAACCATTTGGGGAATGAATCAGCAGATGAAAGATCTCTCCCTGTCCTCTCTGTCTCTGTAACTCTTTTAAATCATTAAATAAATCTTAAGGATACATAATACAATAACAATTCAGTAAAGGTAAATATATTACCATCTTTTTTCAACAAAAAAAAGGACGATGTGAATAAGGCTTAAATTTAACATTTCATATATTGAAGTACATGGGGAACTTGCTGCTGGTAAGTTGAAAGTAGAGAATTAAAGTTGGACTAAAGATGTAGGTAAAAGAAATTAAAGCTTCTTGGAGCTGAAAGAGTTCTGCCAACTGGCATACAATTGTGATGGGGTGGAAATGGACCAATAAGAAAAGGGAACCTAAAGTTGCTCTTTCAAAGAATGTGTGTGTGTGCACGCACACACCCGCAAATCTGCATGTGGGATGCTAAGCAGGCAAGAGAGTGAGAAAGCGAGGAAGAGTGAAAGCAATTTCTAAGAGAGAGGCAAAAGGTATAACCAAAGAAGATAACTCAAAATTCAGAAAGAGGGAGAATTAACATTGGAAATGGAAGCCAAAGAAAGATAAGAAAGTGAATCTAAAAGAAATGAATAGGCTACACATGGGGAGAGAAATGATAAGGAAGCCAGATGTGGTCTGGCTCAAGTGGCCAAAGGAAAAACTCAATCTGTGAATGGAATCAGGAACGCTGCCTCTTCCAGCCAGTGGACATATTTGAGAACTGTTTATGCTGGTCTCAACTTCATATGTTTACTCAGCAGGTGCACCTTAGATCTATGGATCAGTTCTGATCTAGGCAGAACTGGGATGTGATACGCATGATTTTTCCCCTTTCTCTCTTCTATAAGTCATTCACAGCTCAGGCTCCACCAGTAACCCCTCATCTAGCATCTGTCCTTTCTGGCACCACACCTCCATCAAGAGTTTCATTACCCTGATCACCACCGCCACCATCCACGTTCCCTTCAGTTAATGTGCTCCCCTGTGTGGCTGTTCTCACCCTGTCTTCCACAAGTGACTATTACCAGAGAAATGGCTCATTCTCAGGAAACAGACACTTTGTCTTCAGCATGCTACAGTGATAAATTAGCCATGTTCTGTCCTCATGAGATCAGGTTAGATGAGTTTTCAGATTTTTTTCTTTCTGAACCAAGCAATGTGAAATTACAGATTTTCCATGCAGACGCACCCCATCTTTTGTTATCCAAGCCAGGATAGTTTCTCTAATGATGGACATCAACTCCAGTCCAAATGAAGTCCAAGCCACAGTAGCTGCTGTAAACATGAACATCAAGTCCAATTAAAATGAAGGTTTGTAGGGCTTGGGAGATTTAGGTGTGAGTTTTTGTCACAATAGAACCTAACAAATTGCCATCTCTCTTCCTATATCTACTTCCTGTAGCTTGAGTGATACAGTCTATCCAAGCAATAGATTTTGCATCTGAATGAATTTTTGCAACAACAGAGAATTATGAAAATGCCATTAAAGTTTTAACACTTTGGGTTTTTAGATCTCCTCTGTGTCATGTGCATCCTCAAGCATGACTTAATTTTAAAATGGGAGAAAAAGAAAAATTATGGCTAGCATTATGATGTTGAATAAGGTTTATAATAGCAATAATCCCCCATGAAAACAGTTGTTATCATAGTTAATGCCCATTTTGTCAGTGTGTTAACCTTCCCCGGCTCTGCCTCGGGCCATTAAATGGCCAACCATTTGTTAAGCACCCCAGAGCAAGCAGTTTCAGGGGGAATATTGCTGAGCTCATTTGCTAAGAAAAGAACCTCAGATGACAGTGATAAACTTTCCACAGGTTCATGTACACACATGTATCTCTACATAGACTTTTTCCACATCCTTCCTGTAGGAAGCTCCTGCCCTATAAATTATCTCTGGGACTGTCAGAGTGGTTCTGCAGCCCTGCAGTATCCATTCTCACTCATGCAGGTCATCTCAATACTTGGACCCCTGCCATTCTCGCCCAAGTCTCAGCTGACATTGGGGTTTTAGGTATTTGTTAATTTCAACTGCAACCCTCAAGAATAGATCATGTCTGAAACACACTTAAAGCATATAATGGAAGAACAGCATGAAAATGTTACTTGTAAGCAAGTACAAGAAAATGAAGGGATGAAATATCTCCATCATCTAGAGATAGCTTTCTCCTGAATAGTCACAATTTCGCAATAAATTCTGTTGTTCATTTACTTAGAGTTAAATGCAATCAATGTTTTATATATATCATCTCCTTTAATCCTAACTGCCTTTAAACAACGTTGGTATGATTAGTATTTCTAATAGATAGAAAAAGGAACAGAATTTGAAATCAGGCTGTTTGATTCCAAGCTCTTCGATACCATGGTGATAAATACATTGATTTCCATATCAGGACTAAATGGGCAAGGTTTAAAAATGTGACTGGCTGCTCTCTCACTTTCATTATATTTCAGTTCTGTACCGGACCAGCCAGTTATGATCAAGGGTGCGATGATTACTGAAGTTTGTTAAGCTCACCTGTTTGTTTTTGTCCAGATAGACTACCTTGGATGTCTTGTCCAACTGTCAGCTGGTTTTCAAAGTCACAACAATAGAGTTCCATTACATAAAACACTGATCAAGGATACTGTCATGTGTTTTTTTTTTAACTTATTCTTTCACATTAGAAATAACTTTATGTTCTGCCAACATAAAGCCTCAGTTGTTCCAGAATTATCAATCTCTAGTCCTGGACAGGGTTCACTTGATGCATTAAAGGTAGCTACGAGTATCTGCAGGTATTTCTTTCAGGGGAGAGTTATGTCATACCGGTACCGTTTTAGGGAAAAGGATGCAGGTATGTTATGTAGGTTTTGACATAATTAGTCATTTCATTAATGAAATAATTAGACCTCCTTAATCAAAGGTGAATTTCTTCCTTAAAGCTTAGTTTGAAGAATCAAATGGGCGTAACAGTAGGAGGCACAAAAATTGGTTCAGAGGAGACAGGAAAAATTTTAATGAGGGAGAGATCTTTTCTCATTAAGCTTCTAATTTGGTAAGGCTATGTTCTATATTTAATTTTTACTTCCCATCATCATTTTCACCATAGTTAACACTGTCAACTGCTAATATCAGATGAGAACCATACATAATACATGCAAGACAATGCCAAGGGATGAGAAAAACTGTGGATTGTTTGCCATGATTATGGTTAGTTCTTGATTTCTTGAATTGACAGAAGACTCAGAGCCAAGCCAGCTCTCTAAATTCAGAGAAAATCCTACACTCTTGATTAGCCATTGCCTTCAATTGTCATAGCAACTCAGTATTTTCAGGCTATGAAAGCCCAATTAGAATTTAAAAACTATGGAAGTATCATGCTTAATCCTCTTTTACCTCACCACCAAACACCTAAAATTTACAAACTACTCTAAATTTATAAACAAATATCCAATTCACTCTTTCCCAAACACTCAAAATCCAAGAATATTCCAGTGGAAGAAGTGAGAAGCTGGCTCATTGGCACATGAGTCTCAGCTCTCTGTAAAAGTAGTTCTTTTTGTCATCACTTAATAGTTGCAAGTTTTTCTTACTTGGTGTTCTTGTTGGCAGAAAGTCATAGATATCTCCGTATTGCTCAAATTAAATAGGCTATCCCACCTCTGTGTCTGTTAGGGTTCCTTGGAATCAAGGTGTTTGAAAGCAACAAACCCATATGTTTGCTCTGTATGAGGATAAAACTGGGGCTTTAGTTTTCTGCAAATTTGTAACATAAACATACAGGATAGCCTTAGATAAACATGATGCTGTAAGATACTGTTCATTCATGCTAACCTCCAATAAATGTTAAGATCAATTGTAAGGTGTCTACAAGTAATGGTGTCTAATGTTAATGTATAAAAGTTTGCAAGTTTTCTTTCATAAATTAGAAGAGAATCAAAGTAATCCCTATAATAAAGCCATTCTCATTCCTGTATGTTCTGATCCATTTTCTTGGGTAGGAAAATAGTAGAAAGGCAACTAATCAAAAAGTACAGAGGAGTAGGCATTTGGTCTACTGATTAGGCTGTCCCCTAGAATGCCATTATCCCACATCAGAGAACCCATGCGGAAATCCCAACTGTGTTCCCAACTGAAGCTCTCTGTTAATGTACACCCTGGGAGGAAGTGGTAATAGATCAAGAATTTGGGTCCCTGCTACCCACATGAGAAACCCAGATTGAGTTCCTGGCTCCCAGCTTTGGTCCGCTAGCCACTGCAAGCATTTAAGGGGAGTGAAAAAGTATATGGGAGCTCTCTGTCAGTCTTTCTCTTGAATACATAAATAGGTAATTTTTTTTTAAGTGCATAGAATTTGTGTCCTGCATGTTGGTGTCATGCCATTCTACTACCAGACTGAAACTGCTTTAAGGAGAACCCATGGAGACCAAAGATCTGACACAGCATGAGTAACAAATGAGACTCTCAGTACTACTGGGCAGCCATACTGGGAACTGAGACTTGAAGCAGGAGGAGGTAGAAGAGTAAGGTTCCAGGGCTGGTGCCATGGAGCAGGGGGTTAATCCTTCACCTGTGGCGTCGTCATCCCATATGGGTGCCAGTTCTGGTCCCAGCTGCTCCTCTTCTGACCCAGCTCTCTGCTATGGCCTGGGAAAGCAGTAGAAGATGGCCCAAGTCTTTGGGCCCCTGCACCCACGTGGGAGACCAGCAGGAAGCACCTGGCTCCTGGCTTCAGATCGGCGCAGCTCCAGCCGTTTCGGCCATTTGGGGAGTGAACCAACAGAAGGAAGACCTTTCTTTCTGTCTCTTCTTCTCACTGTCTGTAACTCTAATTCTCAAATAAAATAAATAAAATCTTGGGGCCGGTGCTGTGGCACAGTGGGTTAATGCCCTGGCCTGCAGTGCCTGCATCCCATATGGGTGCCAGTTCTAGTCCCAGCTGCTCCTCTTCCGATCCAGCTCTCTGCTATGACCTGGTAAAGCAGTAAAAGATGGCCGAAGTCCTAGGGCCCCTGCACCTGCATGGGAGGCCTGGAGGAAGCGCCTGGCTCCTGGCTCCTGGCTTTGGATTGGTGTAGCTCTGGCCGTTGCAGCCATTTGGAAAGTGAACCATCAGATGATAGAGTTCTCTCCCTCTCTCTCTCTGCATCTCCTCTCTCTGTGTAACTCTGACTTTCAAATAAATAAATCTTTAAAAAATAAATAAATAAAATCTTTAAAAAAAAAAAAGTAGGTTTCCTCTCTTTGTCCCCCTCTTGCTTTTCTTTAATAGCTGCCCTGGGCTGGTAATTTTAAATTAAATTTCCTAGGTGTGGATGTGCAAATAAGTGACAAAGTCTAATTTATAACTGATTTATTAGCTCTAAGCCTGTGCTCTCCAAAGAGCTGTTCCCCCACAGTAATCCTCTGACAGAAAGAAGGTGGGCTCCCCCAGGGAAGGAGCAACCCTTGGAATCTCAGGGCCCACAGCAAAGACAGAGCCTACTTCAGGGCGCAATCGCCTGTCAATGTGTTTGCGTGACCTGAGTTTACATTTCCACAGGGAAGGAGGCCAACAGGGGCTGTGACACTTCTGTGTGCTGGGAGTCAGTATAGTGGGGATGTCTTGAAAACCTTTTCTTCAAAGATTTATTTATTTGAAAGACTGACTGCATAGAAAGAGGGAGAGAGACAGATGGAGAAGGAGAGGGAGAGAGAGAGGAAGAGAGAGAGAGAGAGAGAGAGAGAATGAGCTTTCATCTATTGGTTCACTTCTCAAATGACTACAGGGCTGGGCCATGTCAGAGCCAGGGTGAAGCCAAGAACCAAGAACTTGACCTTGGTATCCCACATGGGTGGTAGGGTTTGGAGCACTTGAGACATTTTCTGCTACCTTCTCAGGCACATTAGCAGGAATGTTGGGTCAGAGGCAGAGCAACAGGGACTGAAACCAGCACTCTAATATGGGATGCCAGTGTTGCAAATGATAACTCTGTGCACCACAATGCCAGCCCCTCAAAAACCATTTTTGATTCCAGCATATGGAGATAAGTCTTTTTTGTTTGTTTGTTTTGACAGGCAGAGTGGACAGAGAGAGAGAGAGAGAGAGAGAGAGAGAAAGGTCTTCCTTTGCCATTGGTTCACCCTCCAATGGCCGCCACGGCTGGCGTGCTGCGGCCGGCGCACTGTGCTGATCCGAAGGCAGGAGCCAGGTGCTTCTCCTGGTCTCCCATGGAGTGCAGGGCCCAAGCACTTGGGCCATCTTCCACTGCACTCCCTGGCCACAGCAGAGAGCTGGCCTGGAAGAGGGGCAACCGGGACAGAATCCGGCGCCCCGACCGGGCCTAGAACCCAGTGTACCGGCGCCGCAAGGCAGAGGATTAGCCTAGTGAGCCACGGTGCCGGCCTGGAGATAAGTCTTTTATTCTCTCTCCCCTATTCTAACTCTCCCAGCTTCCTGATCTTTTCCACACAGCCTCCCACCTCCTGCTGCTCAAGTCCTAACTCTAGGTAGGGCTGCCCATTGTGTCAAGAGTTCCATTTGGTCCTTGTCTGTATAAGAACCCTTGATCGAAGAACCCATAAAGAGCTTGGGTCTTTAAAAGCATAATTTAATAAAATCCAGGAACAATAGCTACTGAGCATTCTTTTTAACTTGTACATCTTTTAAAATCCCCAGTTAACATTGGTGTGGAAAGCTCAAAATAAACTCTACCAGTGAGGGGCCAGCACTGTGGCACACTAGGTTAAACCACTGCCTGTGGTGCCGGCATCCTAAATGGATGCCAGTCCAAGTCCAGGCTGCCCCACTTCCAGTCCAGCTCTCTGCTAATGTATATGTAAAAAGCAACAGCAAATGGCCCAAGTTCTTGAACCCCTACACCCACCTTGGAGATTGAGAGGAAGCTCCTGGCTCCTGGCTTTGGCCTGGCCCAGCCACGGTCATTGCGGCCATCTGGGGAGTGAACTAGTAGATTGAGGATTTCTCTCTGTCACTGCCCATCTCCCTGTAATTCTGCCTTTCAAATAAATAGATACATCACAAAACATAAACCCTACCCATGGGCTACAGACTTAGTTTTGCCCCCAGTAATAACAGGGCTGCGTGGACATGGTGGCAAACTGCTTGCCAGTTCATTTATTGCTCAGCACATCAACCTGAACATATTCCCTAAATTTTCTTTCCTCCCAGAAAAAAACAATACACACACACACAACACACTCCACACCCTACTCTCCACACCTCTTCTGAAAGACAAAAGGCACAGATAAATTGTAAGAGGGCAATGGATCAAAGCCAATTATTTTTTATTCATTCACTCTACAATGTTTAACAGCTACTGTGAATTAATAAATTATTTGCTGAACAGCAACAATGAACCAGAGCGACTGCTGGAACTACAGTTAGGAGGTAACTGGTTTGTTGTGTCAATGAGAACAGAAACACAGCCCAGCTCATGACTTGGTGCTCCAGGCCCTGAGTGACAGCACTGTCAGAATAGGGAGCAAGCAGCTTTAATAGTTGGCAGTGGGAAATGCTTCCTGAACAGGTGCAATACATCTTGCCACAGCTGGTAAAAGAAGGCATGAAACATGATCAGGGCTCTGTGAATATTGAAGTGGATGAATGAATCAAGAAATGAATAAAGAATGAAGGCTAGTGTTACAGGAAAATAGAGAAAAGTAATGAAGTGTGATGCTCTACTGCTAAAATCTGTGTCTCAGCCTCAGTTCTCTGTTCCATAAAATGGGGATCATATTGCCAGCTTTCCTGCATTTAAACAGGAAAAACTTGCTGCATAGCATACAGACAACGCTGGATACTTTGTATTCACTGAATACTTACTAGCTGAATCTGAATCTGGGATTAACTCAGAGAAGTGTTTCAGGTGTGGCTGTAGCCTAAGAAGCATAGCCAGGTGCCATGTAAATGAATCCTGGAAGAGGTGAGAATTAACCCTTGGTGCCCCAGTAATTCTTGGTATAGTATTTGGGTAAACTGGCTACTTCCTACAGTCTCTCTCCCTCTCTCTTTTTATTCTTTTCCACGATTATTCTTTGTGCCCATCACTCCCATTCGTTTTTGTTAGTTCTTTCAGTTTGTCAGTAGCCTTTGCATAGGGACTTCATGATCAGGGCTGTTTGGGACATCATTGAAAAGATAGGTGAAGGCCAGGCTGCATACGTTTTTGGAAGCTACAGATTATATGTTCTTACTGATGGGGAACTTTTGGAATATTTGGAATACAGAAGTAATGATATGAAGATATTACAGGAATTGAAACAACAAGAAATTATCAATTTGTTTTAAGGGCGGTAAGAATTCAGTCAAGGGACAGTAGATTCTTTTGCAGTTATTAGAATAATGCAAGTTTTTTTTTTTAAATTTTTTTTGACAGGCAGAGTGGACAGTGAGAGAGAGAGACAGAGAGGAAGGTCTTCCTTTTGCGGTTGGTTCACGCTCCAATGGCCACTGTGGCTGGCGCACCGCGCTGATCCGTAGCCAGGAGCCAGGTGTTTCTCCTGGTCTCCCTTGTGGGTGCAGGGCCCAAGCACTTGGCCATCCTCCACTGCACTCTCAGGCCATAGCAGAGAGCTGGAATGGAAGAGGAGCAACCAGGACAGAATCTGGTGCCCCGACCAGGACTAGAACCCGGGGCGCCGGCGCTGCAGGCAGAGGATTAGCCTATTGAGCCGCGGCACCAGCCAGAATAATGCAAGTATAATGTGGTTTGTATCTGGACTGTACCATGGGAATAAAACATAAGAGAGATACAAAAACGATCTCAAAGGGAGAATCAGCAGAACTGCATCATCAATTAGGTTTTAGGAATAAAATAAAGAATTTAAGTTAACACTAAAAAATGTTCATTTTATTGTCTTTAGTTGCTTTGAAAAATATTATATTTTAAAACCGGTGACAAGTTTTCTTACTAATCACCTTATTAGTTATATATATGGAGAGAGAAATATATATGTAGCTGCATGTATAATACATGTGTATATCTATCATTAGCAAAGTTGTCTATACATACAAGATTACATACATACAGACATACATATACACATATGTACACATATGTATGCCTGTTATACAGACATTTGTATGATTGATATGATATATTTGTACTTTGATGGATTTATGTTTTTGTTTTCACTGGTGCTCTAAACCAAAATAAGGAAAGTGGTATTAGAACCTGGGTCTCTGATTTGAAAGACTCCCTCGGCACACAGTCCAAGCCCCCCACCCCAATATTTCATCTCATTAGTTGGGAAAGTAGTAAGGCTCTAGGTAAATCAATAAGTAGTCAACAATTACGTATTCATCTAATGTGATTTGAAGAGTTTGTTTGGGGTAACAAGACCCTGAGTTGTTGCCTGCTCTGTTCTGCTTATTAAGAGTCAGATATATGCTACAGGATCTCATCTCTCTACCAGATAGAATATTTATTATTTACTCAGCAAAGTCAGTACACTTGTTAAAAGATTATTATCCCTTTTTAATGATGTAGTTGATCTTCCTAGATCCCAATTCAGAAAGAAGGAATTTCAGATTTTCTCTTTTCCATATGGAAAAGCCTCCAGCATCAAAGTCATCAGCTCCACTAGTATATTTAATATTAGAAATTGGGGCCAGCGCTGTTGCGCAGTGGATTAACGCCCTGGCCTGAAGCACCAGTATCATATATGGGTGCAGGTTCGAGACCTCGCTGCTGCACTTAGGATCCAGCTCTCTGCTGTGGCCTGGGAAAGCAGTAGAAGATGGCCCAAGTCTTTGGGCCCCTGCACCCATGCGGGAGACCCGGAAGAAGCTCCTGGCTCCTGGCTTCAGATCGGCACAGCTCCGGGCATTGCAACCAATTGGGGAATGAACCATTGGATGGAAGACCTCTCTCTCTCTCAATCTCTCTCTCTCTCTCTGTGTTTCCTCTCTCTGTGTAACTCTGACTTTCAAATAATAAATAAATAAATCTTTTAAAAAAAAGAAATGCATCAGGCATCTTAGCTGTTGTTTGTCTGAGTTCTATAACTTATGAGAGTTTGCAAACTCTAGCCTCCCTGCTAAAAATCTATTTAAACATCACCAATGGCGGGTGAAACTGACAGGTTAAAGGAAAAAAACCCTATTCATATATTTCCTTTTTAGAGTCAGACGCATTATAAAGCATTACAGTCAAGGCTGCTTCAAGATTTTAAAGAGCTTTTCCAAAGGAGGTCTTTATGAAGATACATTAGCATGTGCAAATTAAGATTCTTCATATACTATGCAACAGTTAACGCAGAAGGGAAAATATAAAGGTGAACAATCAGAGACAGCCCAAAGCTAATTAATTGCCTATCTCTGGGCTCAGTAGATGGCAGCACATTTATCTAGGCTCTTTCACTTCTCTCTATGAGAAGGAAGCTTGCTTTTCATTTTCATATTACCAAATCTTGAAAAGGCAGCTCTCACCTAAAACAGTTTATTCACACATGCATTTCCTCCAGTATGGACAGTCAGTGTAATTCTAATTAAAATGTATTTGTGAAACATTTTTTTCTCACCCTGTAGGTTATTCTTTCATACATCAATAAATGATGTTGTACTAATCTAATACTTCAAACAAAATAATGATAGGGACAGCTTACTTCTAATACATCTTAACCATAATGTTTTACATATAGGGAAACTGAGGATCTGTGCAAGAATCAGAAAGACTTGTCCTTTGCCATACAATACAGATGACATTGGGACATGATCTTCTGACCCTAGACCTAGTATAATATGTTCTTCCTTAATAGGTCTGATTATTCACATGGCTGAATTAAAATCTCAATGAGAAACTTTTGAGTTTACATGAATCTGTCACCAATATTGTCTCCCCACCCTTCCCACCCCCAAAAATAGCCAAAGGAAAATAAATTTAAATGGATTCAGTAGAAACACTTTATTCACTAATATGCTAATTGAGAGGCAATTGAGAGTGCAGATTGACACACCAAGATAATAGACATGTAGTTGTAGACACATTTTGCTAGGCAGAATTTGATCTATTGTGACTGTTCAGCTTTTTTCTCTCTAGGAGGTCATCCCCTTGCCATTTTATAACCCTGTTCATTAACACAGCCTAAGAAATAAATGCATTGCTCATGTCTTGCAGATTGCTTTAGATTTAGTCTATAAGACTTGTTAGCAATACCACTAATGTTCTAATGTTCATTTTCCACATTTTCTGGTTAAATATAAGTACATTGATAAAATTTAATATACAAAAATGAGGAAAGGAGTTTGCATTAAGAACAGCTATTACCTTAACATTATAATAAAAAAACAAAAGAATATATAGATCGTCAAGATGGACCTGACTTAACAGACCACTTGATAGCTCCCTATTCTATGACTAGAGGGAGGTAGTGCTGTGTCTTGGCTAAGGTTACAGACACAAAACAAATAAAGCAGAGACTGCTCACTGAACCAAAGATTTCTTTTAGAATCTTCATTCATCCTTCAAGATTCAGTTCAGTCACTTTGATACTAGAAATCCTGTGTGGGCTGCCACAGCCTCAGGGGGGGACTTGCTTCTAGAGGGGTTGGAATCAGTCACGAGCCAGCAAAGTGAAAGCAAGCGGGTTTTATTACAGAAAGCATCAAAGAGCAGGCTACTTGATACAGCAGTCTTGTGTGATTTCAACTCCTTTTGGTGGGTTTCACAAATCTATATTAATAGCCAGGTGGAATATTCATCTGTATTTCTGGAAAAGAAACAGTGACTTCCAGGAATTAGGAATTCGCTGCTTTTCTCTCTATGCTCTCTTCCATGGGTTGTCGTGGTGATTATAAACTGTCATGGCATGAAGGGGAGTGTTTAGTGCTTTTTACTGTATGAATGCTTTGTAATGGGGTCTGGATTCTCTTGAGGCCAGATTAGGAGGCGTCTTGGATCTGGTTGAGTTGAGCCAGTTCTTTTGTTTACTTGCCCACTTCCTGGTGGGTGAAGTTGGGGCTTGCCACACTCCATCTTGATTTCTTTTACTTCCAGAAAAGATTATTATCTCTATGGGGTGAGCAAGTTGCTCTTTGTTTTCATGCTACCCTATGCTTGCTTCTGTCTGTGTACCCAGCATGTCACATTGACATTTTGTATGAATGGCTCTCAAGATAAGTGCTAAGTTTTTTTTGTGTGTGTGTGAAGATGTATAACTTTTTTAAAAGATTTTATTTTTTTTTTTATTTGAGATGCAGAGTTACAGAGAGAGAGAGAGAGAGAGAGAGAGAGAGAGAGAGAGGTAGGTCTTCTATCCATTGGTTTACTCACAAATGGCTGCAACAGCCAGAGCTGGGCTGATCTGAAGTCAGGAGCCAGGAGCTTCTTCCAAATCTCCCACGTGGGTGCAGGGGCCCTTGCACTTGGGCCATCTTCCACTGTTTTCCCAGGCCATCAGCAGAGAGCTGGATCAGAAGTAGAGCAGCTGGGACTCGAACTGGCAGCCACATGGGATGCCGGCACCACAGGAAGAGACTTAACCTACTACACAGCCCCGGCCACAGTGCTGAGGGTTTTGATGACAAGAAGCAACTTATTTTCATCCGTATATCCACAGCATTGAGTTCAATTGTCTCTTAGTGAAGCCTCTTCAACTTTTAGGGAGATATTATGTAAAGTGAAGTAGAACACCAGTATGTTTCTGTTAGAAGTTAAAACTTACCACGCTAACTCATTTTGTACAAAATAAGCTATTAAATGCCATGATTTTATTAAATTATTTTTAATAGGAAATAATATAATTATTGAGCATTAGTAATAAGTATCCCTAAAACCAGAAAGATGACAAAGATGATCAATCCATACTATGGCATCTTGAGGGTTGCCAAGGATTATTGAAAGTCATTTATTTCCTGATTTTTGTGTCTCAAATTACTATCATATTATGCCAAAAGAGAGCATTTTATTAGGATCCACTGTGTAGATAGCTAAGCGTATATTGATTGACAGGGTGTCTACAAACAACCAGAGAATGGTCTTAGATCTCTGCTTTTATCTTCTGCGGCCATCACTGGTCTCAAACTCTCCTCTTCGGGGGATGAGCCTTTTTCCCCTAAGAGCACTGGCATATTTCAGAAAAGATAAGGCTGCATCTGCACACCTCTTCATATCCTTTGTTTTCTAAGAAAATCCAGCCAGAGTCATCTGAGAAGACTGTTCCATCCTGACATGGATTGCTTCCCCTTAAGTGAGTGACAGGTATACAGTTGGAGACCGTGGCGTCTCCTCCACATCATTGTTTACAAAGACATCTGGACGTCTTTCAGCAGGAGTAGCTCACATCAATTATTTCTGTCTATGGTTTAATACTTATATTAAAAATGAATGCATATTTTCTATTGGCCATAGCCAAAACCACATGATCATATTGCATCTCAAGGAAAAGTATCTGAAGATTCTATGATGAGGTGAAAATAGCTCTTTCACATTTCCACAGACTAGACAAGAATTGCCTCATTAAGATAGAATCATAGGCAGCTTGAGAATGCAGGCCATTTCCTTATTTGTCTCTGCTTCTCATGGCTTCCTGCGGTATATTTTTCAAAATAAAGACTTGTTCACTGATAAAACAGCAGATTGATTTTTAAAGATAGAAAGTGTGAGGTTTTGTTACCCAGTTCTGTACATTTGTTGATTTGTATTAATTTCCAGAATGGCTCCTAGGACATATACATGATCGTGCTCGCTTGTGTTCTCGAGCAGGCTTAGGTTGCCTGTCAAGCTGCCAATCATGCACTCCAACGAAATCATAAAGCTTCTTAGTGTGACAGCTCTGGGGGCTCAGTAGAAGCTGGGAGACTTACCAGTCAGATAGCTCTGAAAATTTTGCTTTCTGTATGAATTGTGATTTCTCTGATATTTCAGGAATAGCAGAATGTACAAGAAAAATATGACTGAGAATTGTGAACTCAGAGTTTTGTCTTTGCTTTTGCATTATAACCACAACTCAATGAGAGCCTTTGAATAGGAACTTGAGTACTTTGAACTTTGTGATTTGCATGAGAAATGAAATAACATATCCAGAATCCTTAGTTCTTAATAATAAAGCTAGAACCATGTGAAAATATGCCTCATATTTATATAGATTCAGAGCACTCTGCAGCTTAACCAGTATAACCACATAAATTGCGAACTGTGAAAGCATAGTATCATTAATCATCTAACCCTGAATCTAACCCTGAATACACAAGATGCCCGTATAAGATTTCAGATATTCTGCCTAAAACATGGAAATCTTTTATGACTTGGGAAGTACTTCTGATCCCAACTTAATACTTACAATAACCAAGTAGATGATATCTTTCATTAATTCCTCTTTCCCTTTTTTGACATATTAATCATTTACCTTGATTTTTCCTTTACAGTCAGAAAGCAGAATTGCTCCTTCTATACAATGTCTTCACAAAATGCCTGGTATCTGTTAATAGCTTCAGGTATTGGAATATCAATTAGCGCTTGACTAAAATCTTTATAGAAACTCATCATCTTCGTGCTCAAGAACAACTCTGACCTCAGAAATTAAAGACCGGTGGGAGACTCTGAGATTTGGAAATATGTGGAGCCCCTTAATTTATTACCCATTAGAAAATATCATGTGTTTTCTGTGATTTGTGGTAAACAATTCAGAGTACAAAAAAGTACTATATATGAGCATAATTTGCATTTTGAGATTTGATTATTGTTTATAGCCCTTGTGTATACTCCTGAAGAACAGTGATTTTTTTACTTGTTGAATTCTTATTTAGTGGATGGTTAAGTTTGTGATTATAAAGTAAATTGAAAGTATATGAATGTAAAAATTAAAATAAAAGTAAAAGAAGGAGGAGAGAGGGTGAGTGTGAATGAAGGAGTGAGGGTAGGATGGGATTCTCATTATGTTATTAAAATTTTATATGAAATACCTAAAATTTGTTCCCTTTTATAAATAAAAAAAGAAAGAAAGTAAATAGTCAACTGTCAATGATCAAAGTCTTCTTCTTCCTGGCCTTGGGACTCTGACTTCTAGCTCTCACCCCGCTAAAGGAAAAGTAAAAAAATGAAGAATGAAAACCATTTAGGAGGCAGTAATATCTCTAACAAGTATTTATGAATTGTATTTAAACTTAGACATTGCCTGAAGGAAAAAATGCAGCATTTACACTTTCACCTATGATTTCCCACTTGATTTGTACACTTGGCCATGACTCTTAGCCTTAATCTAGTGTAAATCACTCCACAATAGAGATATTCCCTTTCCATTCTCCATCTATTCACACCTGGATGTGAAATATTTCCCAGTTGTGTTTCCATTCATCTTCACCCTGGCAGGTGGTCTACACTTACTGGTGCTTCTGAGTTTGTTCCATTTAGCTGAGGCTTCTAGACAAGGCTTGCCATGTCCATGACAGCTTATAAGGGAGGAGGGACAATATTTGAAAGAAGGTGTATTTCTGGCAGCTGTTACTACAGATCGCCCAGGGAAACCCAATATTGGAAGAGATGACATAAACATAACAATTTTGGAATGAAAATTGCAATATCTAGCAGGTAGAGCCTATCCCCAGTGTCAACCTGAGCCTGCCCTGTTCTGCCTTCCTGTCACTTCCTTCTCATGTTCATTCTTTTCCTGGTTTGCTTTCCATTGATTTACTCTTCCATTTTCCCGTGAAAAGCCGTGCTATTTCAGGGTCCATCTTCATCCTTGATTTCTGGATGACCTTCTTAATCTCCATACACTTACTTCTGAGGCTGTTGTGAGAAGAGGGACAGGGACAAATTCCTTAAGATAATGAGATCAGAAACTATTATTAAAAAAAAAAGTCTTAGATGTTGATAGCTTGCCTTTCTGGTCCAGCCCTAAGGATGTTTCCTCAGAGTAAGGGCCACTCCTTTGTATATTTCTGTACCTCTGATCCATCCTCCCAATACGAGAAATACTGTTGTACCAAATATGTTGGTACTAACTGCCTACAGACATCTATCTTTCTCAACATAAGACACTGATCTTTGAATATTTAGTGCTTAGCACCGCCTAGTATATGTTTGGTGCTTAAGAGTTGTTTCTCAAATTCCATTGGCCTTCTTGCTCACATTATTCAACAGAAGTCATTGGGATTTATAGATTTTTCTCTTTCATTCTGGGGATTTTGAAGGACTCAGTACTTGGCAGTCTGCTGGAAAGACTGGGAGCAGGTCAGACTTCCTTCATCTTGGAAGCTTTGGAACAGGAAACATCTGAGGGGTCAAAATGATTTCAGAGAGACAGGTAGGCTGTGTCAGATAAAATAGAAAATAGCACATGCTACCAAACTCCAAATGTCAGATTGCTCTGTTATCATCTGGGGTTTTAAAAATCTGATTACTCTTTCTACCCAATGTTGTATTCAGGATCCCTGCCTTTGCTGGCTCTGATGAGAAGTGTGTTCTGTCAAATAGGCATTCCTGGGCTTGTTTTTCTGGGCATAGCTTTTCCTGGCACATTAAAAGTCTCCCTGGTGTCAGTCAAGGGAGTATGTCCTGACTTATGATCAGGGTAAGAAGAGAGAGAAAAACAAGACCTATCAACTGCTGCCTTGTGCAGGACAGCGAAAGTGTGCACTGAAAGATGAATTATAGTCCAGCCCTTGTTTCATTGCTACCTCCTGCCAATTATGTGGTGGGAGAAAGGATGATGGCTCATAGAATGTTACAGACGTCTGAGCTAGAAGACACCTCAGAAATCATCCAACACAATTCTCTTATCTTATAAATGAGGAAAGAGAGGTTATGAGAGGGTAAGTGACCTGTGCAGGGAGGTAGTGAATGGCAGAGCAGGGCTGGAATCTATTTCCCTAACTACCTGCACAGACCTCCCACTCATCACCTCTATGCAAGGTGAAGGAGCAAGTAGTTTCCAATTGTCCCTTCTCTCTTCCAAATAGCTTCCTTTGCTCCTCCACGTTCCAGCTCACTAAGAGGGAAATTAGCATCTCATGATTCTCTCTCCTTGCATTTCAAAACTTATTTTTAGGAAAGTTAGGGACATCATCTTTATATCTAACCTCTAAGTGTTAATGTTAAGCCACGTTTTGAAGAAGTTTTGAAATATAGAAATAAGCCATGTTTTAAAGAAGTTTTGAAATACAGAAATAAATAGAAAAAAATCTCTATAAAATATAAAATCAGAGCTTATCTAACCTCAGTTGACATGACTTCCTTTTAAAAATAAAAGCAACATCTTCACAAAGTTAAAAATTCAAAAAGTACAGAAATGTAAACTATTAAATGTATTTCCCGTTTCCCTGGTTATTCTCTCCAGTGAATGATGTTCATAACTGCATTTATCTATATTTTCAGCAAAATACAATTTTACACATGAATAAGCATGGGTAGCTAGACACATGGATGGATGGATGGATGGATGGACAGATAGATATACCCATAAATGGATGATAGATAAAAATTTACACCAAAGATTTCAGTCTACACAAATAGTTTTCATTTAATAATATAACCTGGAGATTTTTCATATCCATAATAAACATGTCTATCTCATTTTTCAAGCTATATAGTGTGTTACTCCATAGATGTGCATTAATTCATTCAAGTAGCTGCTAAGTTTTTCTTACCTTGCTATAGCAGGTTAGAATAATTACACTTGCATCCAAATATGTGTGTCTATGTACACAGAAAACCCACATACGCCCTTATTTTTACAAGTATATCTGTAGTGGTGGTTGTGTTGGGTTGCAGGGTGTGAGCACTCAAAAATTTGGTCAATATGTTCACATAGGTCTTCTGGATGTCTGAAGAGGGAGGAGCGCTAGGTAAGATACAGTAATATTTTGTTGTAGCATTTTCCTTTATCTCTCTGAACACCCAGAAAACGTGTTGAGGAGTGAGCAGCAGAGGAGAACTAGCACAGCAGCCTCTACTACCCATAGGCTCAGAATCGCAAGACCTGAGTTCAGTTATGGCTTTGTTGTGATATTTATCCAGGTTTATTAGTTTGATTCATTTCAAGAGAACTTATCCAGCATGTGGCCCATGAGATTTTGCAACCTAAATGCCCTCATCTGAAATGCAATGTAACTACACCATAGGTTGATGGCAAAATATTAAGTAGAATGATGAGTCTGGTTTAACATGGCTGTTCAGGTTTGGATTTGGAACTAGTGAAAGGGCCCAAACTCACGCACTGCAGAACAAAGACTGGGCCTCCTCAAAGGAGCCTGTGGTTGTCTTCATCCCAGCAGGCTCTCCCTGCCCGGCACGCACAGCGCCCAGCTCCATACAGTGAAGCCGCTTGAGCAAAGGAGCAGTGGGAACCTGGCAGCAAAGCAGGTGCATTTCTGAAAGTCTCCAAAATGGAGGCTATGGAGTTGTCATCCGCTTCTTTTTGAAAAGGAAGATGCACTCGTCTCTCTTCTTCTCCGACCAGCTTATTAGTTACTAGGGCAGCACTGGCAAGCTAAGAACAGCAGCCAAAATCTGATCAATAATGTATCCGTCTGTATCTGAATCAAAGGCGTGGTGGTAAGAAAGGAAAGCAAGGAGCACCTTAAATCACAATGTACAACAGCAGGAACCAGACAGCTGAGAGGGGCCTGGGATAGAGCAGAGAGAAGAGAGAGTCTGGGCAGGGGGTAGGAAGCCTGGGAGAGAGACCCGATTGTTAAAAAACAATACACTTCTTATTTTGAAAGGTGAAAGCTTCAAAGGACAAAGGAAGCACTGAACTTTGGGAAATCAGAATCACAGAAGTACAGGGGTCAAATGAAGCAAAAGTCTTGGACAGGGTTTTTTTTTTGGGGGGGGGGGTGGTAGAGGTAATTTGAACAAAATCTCTGCATTTCCTGGAATTTTCTAGTTTCTCTTTAGCCTCCTTTTTCCAGATAATGGATCAGGCTTCTCACTGCGAGTCAGGGCTCAGAGTTCCATCATTTGAAACTAAACCGTGCAGAATGGCCCTTAGCTCCGCATTTGAGCCTCTCCTCTACGGTGATGTTTTCCGTCACCTTCCGCCCTACCCCTGCCTGCAATGGCTTAGGTTCTGAGTTAGAAGCTGGAAGTATGCAAGCTGGGAGGAATCTTCCAGAACAATTAGTGCAAACTGTCAAATTTGCAGAGAAGGAAATGAAGACTGCAGAAATAACTACCTTAGCATCAAGTAATTAGGAGTAGACATTAGATCTTTTTAAGTATCACTCAGTCATCCCTCTGCAACTAGCACACTGGGCGTCTAGTCTTATAGTCATGGGAGGAAATTAAAAAAAGCCAAATAATGTTTTATTTCTCCAAAGAAAATGCATTTATAGGTTTTTTTTAAATTTTCAATTGACTTTTTACACGTTTAGCTCTGTGTTACATAAAAAGTTCAACAAATAGTATGAAAAAAACTGCTCCTCAGCAGTCAAGACAAAGGCTGTTTAAGTCATTGCTTCTCAAAGTGTCAATTTTACTTCCACAGATTGCCTTTTAGGTGTTCTATTAGTTAGCACATATCATGGAGAACATATGCTATTTGTCCTTTTGGGACTTGCTTATTTCACTAAGTATGATGTTTTCCAGATTCATCCATTTTGTTACAATTGACTGGATTTTATTTTTTTTATCAGTAATATTCCATGGTGTACATATCCAATAATTCTTTATCCAGTCTTCAGTTGATGGGCATTTGGGTTGATTCCATGTCTTACTTATTGCTAATTGAGCTTCAAAAAACATGGAGGTGCAGATAATTCTTTCATGTGCTGATTTCTTTTTTTTTTTTTAAAGATTTATTTTATTTATTTGAAAGACAGAGTTAGAGAGGTAGAGAGAGAGGTCTTCCATCCACTGGTTCACTCCCCAGAGGGCCACAATGGCTGGAGCTGCGCCAATCTGAAGCCAGGAGCCAGGAGCTTCTTCCAGGTCTCCCACGTGGGTGCAGAGGCCCAAGGACTTTGGTCATCTTCTATTGCTTTTCCAGGCCATAGCGAGAGCTGTCGGCACTTCAGGCCAGGGCGTTAACACGCTGTGCCACAACGCCAGGCCCTCATGTGCTGATTTCATTTTCCTTGGGTAAATTCCCAAAAGTGAGATGGCTGGGTCATATGGCAGGTCTGTATTCAGATTTCTGAGGTATCTCCATACTGTCTTCCATAGGTTTTTACCAATAGATTATTGCACAGAAAGAATGGTGAAGTGAAATTTCTAAGTCGATGTGATCTCTCTTATTCTGAATATAGTGGGGTCCGTCACTGTTCCAGAAAATAGAACTTGGAGGAAGTGGATGCACATATGTTGCCACAAGGAGGGGTACAGGGTGAGAAAAAAGCTACTTTAACATTGTAAATGATTTTTATTTCATCACTCCTTTTAGTCTTTGAACATGAACCTAAATTATCTATATCTACGTGTAAGATTTTCACAGGTAAATCAAACCTGCATGTATGTGGCTTGATTATCACCTGTCTGTCATTAGAATGTAACACGAAGAGGGTAGAAAGCTAGTCTGCTATTCATCTTTATGTCAGAGAGTCCCAGTTTATGTCTCTTTTAAAGAGAATTTAATGCAGGTATGTTTATTTGTAACTTTCATGTGTAATTGTACTTGCTTAAGGGGCACAGTGTGGTATTTCAGTGCATGTATACAACATGTGATGATCAAAGTAATTAGCATGCCCATCATCTCAAACATAGAATCCCATTAGCTGTTTTGAGACACACGGTTAACTGATCTCAGCCAGTGCCCTTGCTGGGCTGCAGGTGATCACAAGTTACTCCTCCCACCCAACTGCACCTTTGTGCCCATCAGCTGTGCTCCTGCCTATCTTCCCTCCTCCCCTTTCCAGCCTCGGGTAATCAGGATTCTACTCTCTCCTTCTGTGAGATCAACTTCCTAAGCTTTCACAGGTAAATGGGAATATGCAGTAGTTTTCTTTCTGTGCTGACCTGTTTCCTGTAACACAGCGTCCTCCAGGCTCATGCATGTTGCTGCAAGTGACGGGACTGCATCCTTTTGGATGGCTGAGTATTATTCCATTGTGTAGAGGTAACCACGTGCCCTTTATCCATTCATCTACCAATGGAGCACCTAGGTTGACTCTGGCTGTCGTGAACAGTGCTCCACTAAAGATGGGAGTTCCGGTATCTCTTCATCATGCTGGCTTCCTTTCCTTTGGATATATACCCATGGTGAGATTGCCGGACTGTATGGCATATCTAGTTCTGGGTTTTTGAGGAAACTCCACACTAAATCACCTCAAGTCTAAAATCAGTGTTTTTTCTTTTCTTTTAAAAATTTTATTAGTATAAGGAGAACAGATTTCATGTATTTCATAGGCACAGTTCTAAGAAGATAACCATACTTCCAACCCTCCCCCTTTCCCTCTCCAAGTCCCCCTCCTTCCTTCCCTTCTTTCCTTTCTGTTAATTTTTGCAAAGACATAATTTTAATCTACTCTATAATCCCAGGCCTAATTCATCACTAGCCATAATATTCAACAAGTAAAAAGTAGGAAGACCACAGTTCTACAGGAGTAGAAACAAGGGATAAAAACTACAATCATATCACAAGGTGTCTGTTCCATTCCCACACTTTTTTTTTTTTTTTTTTTTTTTTGGATTCTGCATTAATTGCCACAATCAGAAAAAAACGTATGATATTTGTCTTTTTGAGACTGGCCTAATTCACTAGGTATAATGGTTTCCAGCTGTATCCATTTTGTTGCAAAAGACAGAATTTTATTCTTTTTTATGGGTAATTGAGATTCCATAGTGTAAAATCAGTGTTCTCATTGTTCTAGTTTAAGGGGCAATTCTGCCTCTTTCTACTGGGTTGTCCCCCATCACACCACCCATGTCACTCCCAAAGTCAGATAGTAGGGGAAGACCATGGAGAGTCCACCAGTTGCAGGAGCGAGGGTAATGCCTCCCCCACATTCAGTTAATCAGTCATCTATTCATACCTCCCTCAGAGACAGTAAGGAAATATAGATCAGTTGTGTCCACCACAGGAAATAGGTTCAGACGCCAGCCATCGCCCTTTGCCATATCACTGAGAGAGTTCAGAACATCCTACCTCAAAGATGGCACCTTAGCACACTGGACATTTTAAGCTAAACAAACAGAATAAGCAGCATGTGTAGAAGATCTCTCTGACCTACACTTGTACTCTTCCAGCTGAATCAGGTCAGGAGACCCTCAGGTCAGAGGTATCCTCCCCACCTTTACCCATGAAAATAAAGAGTGGTCATAGAGAAAAATCTGAACCAATAGGCCTTGTTATACTCCTCTCAGTTATTATCACTTCATCACACCCTTTACACTCTGTCATATTTTTACATGACTGGCTGCCCACACTTCATGAAACCTGGAATAAAAATACACAGGCTTCACTGTTCTGGTGGTCTGTGTTTCATTATGAAGTCTCCTGAGTCAAGGAAAACTTTCATTACATAAATGTGTATGCTTTTCTCTTGTGCCTTTTGTTATAAGGATCTTGACCATGAACTTAACATGGGAGAAGGAAAATATATTTTTCCAGGCAGGTTTAATGTAGTGGTTAAGATGTCACTTAGGATGAGTACAATCTATGTCCGTAAGTGCTTGAATTCCAATCCCAGCTCCACTCCTTCTAATGCACACCCTGGGAGGCAGCAGGTGATGGTTCCAGGTAACTGGGTCCCTGCCACCCACTTAGGAGACTTAGGCGGAGTTCTGACTTCCAGCTTTGGCCTGGCCTACTCCTGGCAATTGCAGGCTTTTGGAGAATGACCCAGTGGATGGACTATCTCTGTTTCTGTCCATGTATCTGTCTGTCTCTGGCTGTCTGCCTTTTTAATCAAATTTGAAATAAAGAATATTTTTTTAAAAGACATAAAAGATATTTTCCTTCTTGACACTACAACAAGTGTCTAGGATTGCTTGGCACATAGTAGATGCTAAAAAAAATAGTGATGGAAAGAATTTGTGAATGAATGAATGTAGTCCACCCTTTATCTCTCTCACAGTCCTGTTAGTTAAGTAATTAAGAACAAAATACTTATCCAAATGGAAATGAGAATTCATTAGGATTCTGTTTCTAAAGAGGATCTTATTACTCTTCAGCTCATTTGGTTTTTCTTTCCCCTCAGCAATGATCCTTAACTGAAAACAACTTGATTTTCTTCATTAACCAGTTATCATGAAATGACGGCTATGCTCATTTTGTGTTCCTCCAAGTTTCATAAAGACTTTAGGGAACCTTGCAATGAAAACTCTAGTCACCACATGACACACGATTACTTGAAAATCTGTCCCCACGGGGATGTCAACTGCTACATTCCATGTGAACATTTTGGAGATGGCCAGTATTTTGCAGTTGACAACACAAGTCAGGAAGCACACTGAGATAGTGCAACTCAGGTGAGAATCTGTCCTTGTGTCTGAATACCCAGAGCAAGACTTTGAACCAAAGCCTCCGATTCTTAACCTTATCTCCTTTCAGAAGTTTCTTTCACCTCTGTTCTCAGACTGCTCGTCACACCCAATCTTTTGTTTTCTGTCCACCAAGAGACCACCAGGTAAATGTCCCTAGAATAACAAGTCTGTAGTGCAACAGCTGCCTGGGGCCTGTCTTTCTGCCTTCATTAACACCTTAAGGGCTTAAGGGCTGTAGTTACAGCCTTTGACCTTGCCCTTTGCAAGTCTCCTCTATGTTTGCCTCAAGTCAGCAATGTGGACTGAGGGCAGCTGGTAGACTATACTGTGTAAAAAAAAAATAAAACTGCAGACAGTAAGAATGAGATTAATACAAACTATTGATTTGGGGTATCACAAATTCCTACAGCAGTACACAAGTACTTAAAGTAATTAAATTTTTCTTTGCTTCAACTTTCTCATCTATGTAATGAGGAGAGTGGTAACTTCCTGTTGAGTTCATAGGAAGACAATGGATGTTAAAAAAAAAAAAGTACAAATGTTTGTTTTTCTACCCCTTTCATTCCACTCCATGTTATTCCTGTTTGACTCCTTATGTCACTCCCAGTTGATGGGTAATTATCCTCCAATTATCAGTGTATATTCTTCATGCTTACATCACCCCATTTTGAAATTAGTTATTTTTAATGCAATGTCCCTTCCACTGCTTTCTCTGCTCAAACTCTCAAACTACCAGGCCTGTGGTTTCCAACACCATGATCTCCAGCAAGATCTTCAGTTGGTTTGAAGTACTTGAAATGGGACTCTTCTGAACAAAGGAGTGCTCTAAAGTGTATGACAACACCAGGGGTTTGTTAAGGTTCCAGATACAAAATGAATGTAAAGTATCTCACCAAACATTTGTGTTGCTTTTATCTTGAAATGCCAATCCTTTAGATATAGTTGATGGCACTCCATATGTTATTCTAACTAATCTCACCTGTTTAGAATTACTCTTTTTACACAGCTACTAGGAAGTTTTAAAAGACACACGTGAGTCACATGTTTGTTTTGCCTTGTACATGCATAACTTCCAGATTCAATCAACAAGAAATTAAAACTATTCACCAAAAAAAATTACATATGTAATGAGACATACACAGATTGTTTTCTCTTGTCATTTGCCTCTAAGCAATACAGTATTGCAAATATTTACACAGCATTTGTGATGTAGTGGGTATTGTGAGTAATCCATAGATGATTTAAAGTAAATGGGAAAAAGTATATTGGTCACATGCAAATGCTGTCATTGATAGAGTTGAGGATCTAAGAATTTTGGTATCCATGGGATGGCCTGGAATCCACTCCCTGTGGATACTGAAGGATAACTGCCTTTCCATCAGATAGCACTGTAGTTGCTTTATTTTGAATTTCAATTCCACTGTTCCAAAATTCTCCTCCAAAAGACTCCTCACCTCTTAAGTCAATGCTCCTCCTCACATTTTGGTCAACTGTCAGATCTGTTCCTTCTCCATCCCCACTGACAATGACCAATTTTAAAGCAAGAGGATAGAAATGATATGTTAAAGTTTCCAAAGAACTTTGATTAGTGTTGTAGATGGAGGAAAGGTGGTTGAGGATCCCATTGTAGATCCCACTTAGCTGAAAGAAAGAACTGGGCTTTGAGTTATTCTGATCTTTGGAAGTCTTGTAGATAAGAATATAGCAGAAAAGCTGGCAGACTTGATCTTGGATTTGGATGCATCTATCTTGAAATCTTTGCTCTGCATTAACTTGAATTTATAACCCTAGGCAAGTCACTTGAGCTCTGTGAGTCTGTTTCCTCAATGTTAAGTGTGTGTGAAAACTAGACTTAAGTTATGTCATTAGACATATGCAATCTCTAGTGTGTGTTCCAAATATTATTTCACATGAAAAATCACACTGCCAGTTATTATATGGGGACTTCTAAAACTCGGACCAGGGCGTGAGGGCAGATGATGGGGAACTGTAAATCCCAGCAGCTTTTTATAGAACCTTCTCTATACCTTCTGTTCTTCGACTTCATCATTCCTGTTTCCTTTAGCCTCTTCTGTGCCTCTTGTTTCAACAGAGCTATTAAAAATGTCCATAAAAGGGGCCGGCGCCGCGGCTCACTAGGCTAATCCTCCGCCTAGCGGCGCCGGCACACCGGGTTCTAGTCCCGGTCGGGGCGCCGGATTCTGTCCCGGTTGCCCCTCTTCCAGGCCAGCCCTCTGCTGTGGCCAGGGAGTGCAGTGGAGGATGGCCCAGGTGCTTGGGCCCTGCACCCCATGGGAGACCAGGAAAAGCACCTGGCTCCTGGCTCCTGCCATCGGATCAGCGCGGTGCGCCGGCCGCAGCGCGCCGACCGCGGCGGCCATTGGAGGGTGAACCAACGGCAAAGGAAGACTTTTCTCTCTGTCTCTCTCTCTCACTGTCCACTCTGCCTGTTCAAAAAAAAAGTCCATAAAAGGTTGAGCATGATATCAGGTTATGAAAACACTAAAGGTATAATTCTAAAGGTTAAAGGATCACCTTTAGTCCACATTTCAAGCTAATCATAGTAGGCAAGTGGGCCCATGATCTTAGAAAGAACCTTCCAGTTAACTTGGAGACTCTTCACATTGTTCATACTCAGAGATTGTAAGAAGTTGATTTGTATCAAACTTAATATGGCTGTAGTCCAAGAAACAGAGAGTAATTTCCACAGAACAGTGGAAAAAGAAATTCTTCACTAATATTCTGGAAAGATAAGAAAAGCTCAAATGCATCAAGAGTCAGTTTAGCAGGTTGTGGAGTCTTTGACCTTGGAATATTCAACTTTTCCAGATCTTTGTGTGCATTATTATTCCAGCTGACCTTTAGTGGAGACAGTAAATATAATATGACAGAAACTAAGGTAGGACACTCAAGTGGTTTCAATGAGTCAAAGAGTCTTAAGGCTTACATCTGAGATTCTGGATTTATGCGTGCTGATTGGGTTTGGAGTCATGCCTACCAATGGAGTGATAATTTTAGAGTACGGGAAACTTAGGTCCTTGTTTTTCACCATCTGTGTTCTAACATTCAAATACTTCTCTGTTTCAATTAATGGAGGCAAAGAAGGCAGTGGTAAAAGATAATTAGAGTAGAAGGTCAACAATGTCAGATTTTTAATTCAAGAAGAAATATAATTCTGCTGGATAAAATAGACTGTGATCCAGAAAAGCCTAGTTTTACTGAGTCGCAAACAGGCAAGTACCTAGAGGTGCCATGGTTTAAAAGGTTTTTGCGGAGCCCTAACATTGTCTCAGCCAAGAAGCAACTTGGAGACAGTCAATGAATAGGCTGTAAGACAAACTGTACCTGCCTGCATACTTAATGAACCTTGAGAATAGCAGCTGTGTAGAAGCTTCTTGAGATTTGAACTTCTTTGCCTCCCTTCACCTTAGGGCATGTTCCTGGAAGTCCTCAAGGCCCAGCTGACTCTTGACCTATTCAAGAGGCTCGTTACTTTCTCTCCTGCTATATACTTAGTTGTCACCTATCTAATCAGCTACCATTGCACTTTGCACTTATCTCCTTTACAAGTGTTGGAATGAATTGCATAGCTGTTTGTCTCTCAGTATAGACAATGGGCAGGATTTACTCATTTCTTCTGTTATCCTACATACCACTCAAAATTCCTGGAGTAAGAGAGATAGGCTGAGTCTTTGGATGGTGGCTGTGTGCCTTTTCTGAGATCCAAGTCTGGCAAAACTGTATTTGACTCCATCTCAAACACAGATTTTGCCTTGGCACCAAGTGATTTACCTTTCTCTTCTCCATTCTTCATCCTCTCCTTTCCCACACAATCCCTTTCTTGTTGTAGCAACTTCCCACACAATCCCTTTCTTGTTGCTTAAAACAAAACAAAACACCTGGCATTAATGTGTTAAATTTATAATATTACTGACTTTCTTCTGCTCTGGATGGGGAGTGCACCAATGGAAAAAAAGGCTAAAAAGACCTCTTTTAAGAGTTGGTTGAAGGATGGGCATTTGGCCCAGAAATTGGTCAACCCACATCCCATATTAAAATGCCTGGGTTGGAGTCAGTCCAGGCTCTGTTGCCCATGCCAGCTTCCTACTTAGGCACATGCAGGGAGGCAACAGGTATTGGCTCAAGTAATTGGGTCTTTGCCATGCATATGGACGAACTGAACTGAGTTCTCCCCACAAATATGGCAGGCATTTGAGGAGTGAACCAAAGGATAAAACTAAGGATAGAATCTGAACCAGGACACCCAAGTGGTTTCAATGCGTCAAAGAGATTGAGACTTAAATTTGAGATTCTGGATTCATGGGTGCTGTTTGTGTTTTTGAACCATGGCCTACCATGTCTCTCTCTCTCTCTCTCTCTCTCTCTCTCTCTCTCCCTCTCTCTCCCTCCCTCCCTCCCTCCCTCTCCCTCTCCTCTCTCCTCTCTCCTCTCCCTCTGCCTTTCAAATAAATAAAAATTACAGAAAAAAATTGGTTGAGTCTATCAACTGATAAACTGATCAGATTCCTCCCCAGAAAGTGGTCCTTTTGAATGTCTTTACATAAAAGCATAGATAGATAAACTTAAGAAATTTCTCGTTGTTTTCAGTTTCCTTTGCAGAAAGATAGTTGGTGAGTGAAGAGCATATCATCTGATTGATAAGTTGTTTTCTTTCCATCAACATTCACGAGAGCAACCATTTGACTTCCTTTGAACTAAACTGAAGTAGATGAACCATCTTTCAGTGTCCCTATTGGGATCATCTGAGGAAATTGATAACTTTTTCAGTTGCAGAATATGGGATAAAACATGATTCATCATGTTTTTAAATGATTCATCAGTTCAGCTATTTTCACATATGGTTATTATTGCTAATGACAATACTGCCTTTTGCTGCTGTTTACATATTTAGTTCCAATGTTTCTTGGGTATTTTTCCTTCTTTGTAAAATTTAATAATTATAAGTGAATATGATATAAATCTGAATTGTTGGATTTTGAGAGACATAATGAAGGGCTCTGGAATCTTCCTCTTATTTTCCTGAGTAGCTCACTGATGCCTGAAATTGTAAAACTTGAGATTCATTCTTTGGCTCAAGACTTGGGCTGTTGTTAAAAGAGAATCTTTCAAAATAGATTTAACATTTTCCTTCTTTAATCCTGCTCAGAGCTATGTGTGTCACTCATATCATTTGTCATATTGATTTTTTTCTTAGACTTATTTGTGCATTTATCTTCTATCCCTATTCGATTGTTGGCTTGTTGAAGGCAAGAGTTATTCTTTCTGCGTTTTTCTGTGTCCTGCTTTTTTCAGCTGCATGTTTTCAGATAAAAAAGATAGTTTGTAAGAAATGACATCCATCATTCCACTGTGAAGACAGATTAAATCTCCAATTATTTGCCAAAAGCTGGAGTAGGAAAAATTAGAGCCTGTTGCATCCTAGCTGCCCCCAATAAGTTGATTGAAAGCTGTTGATGACAATGGTTTCACAGGTTTTTTTTTTTTTAAGATTTTATTTATTTGAGAAGTAGAGTTATAGACAGTGAGAGGGAGAAACAGGGAGAAAGCTCTTCCTTCTGTTGGTTCACTCCCCAGTGGCCACAATGGTTGCAGCTGTACCTATCTGAAGCCAGGAGCCAGATGCTTCTTCCCGGTATCCCATGTGGGTGCAGGGGCCCAAGGATTTGGGCCATCTTCTACTGCTTTCCCAGGCCACAACAGACAGCTGGATTGGAAGAGGAGCAACTGGGACTAGAACTGGCTCCATATGGAATGCTGGCGCCGTAGGCAGAGGATTAACCAAGTGAGCCATGGCGCCAGCCCCTTCACAAGGTTTTGATGGACCTGAGTCCCTTACTGGCATACCGCATCACAATTGTTCCTCTTTGGGAATTCCGTGATAATCACATAGAACTGATGCAGATTGTCTTTTTCACTGGGGCTTCATTTGATGGGAGTACTTTGAAATTGTGTGCTGTCATTTCTTATGCCAGATAGTAGGAGTCAAGTAATAGCTTCCTGTGGGAGGATAGAGTTGTGTTTCCCTTTTATCCTGCCACCACTCTACAGCCTCCAGGATGTCTCATCTCCCTGCATCAGTACAATTTCTTGCACATCATGGTCATTCCATAAAAATTGTTCATACACACACACACACACATACACACACACACTTATCCACAAACACATATACCTTTGTGCAATCTTGGGTCTGAAAGAAGAATTGAGAAACAAGAAAGGAAATTTGTCCCGTGAGTCTCTGTCATCCACATACAGAAATAACAGTGAGGTTGAGTAACACATCCATGATCACACAGTAAGTAAAGGAGCCAGTTTCTTTCCCTTATGTTCTGACTGCAAGCCCTGAGAATTTCCAAAACACTGTGATTCTTCAATCACGTATCTAGCAATGGAAATAATCTATTCTGTGCTTCTGTATTTCCTTTAAAAAACAAAACAAAGCAAAACACTTCCACATACTTTCCTTACTACCTTCTATTTATACTGAGTCTAGATTCACCCCTCCCATATTTCTTTTATTTTTATTAAGTTCTGGCCTTTTGTTTTTTTTTGTTTGTTTGTTTCTTTCCTCCTCCTGCTCACTCACCTCTTCCTTCTTCCTTACTCTTTATCTCTTTTCCACTCTCTCTTTTCCAATTCCATTAATGAAAGTAGATAATAACTTGTGAATTCAAGTGGAACTTCATTTCTGAAACTGCACACTCATGCTGGAACCCATTAAGCTCGATAGCGAGAAATGAGAGAAATCATAATTATCGGGCCACTAAAATACATGAAACATAAAATTTGTCAGGGAAAGTAATTGAAATTATTGGAGCAGTTGGGCCTGGTGCTGAGCAGACCCTCAGTGATAATGGAAAGGTTACGGGCGATGTTTAGCAATGCTGATGAGGTCCAAGGTGACTCTGCACCACCACAGTCAGCAAATTTATGCTCGGTTTATATTAATTTGCTAATCCATCTCTGGAAATTGGGAGAACAGTGGTGCTCAGGGAAACCCTTCAACTGTCCAGCAAAACAGGTACTGAAAACTTGTTCTTTCCCTCATCTCTTCGTAGATATTTTCCCTTCTTTTTTTTTTTTTTTTCTCATTTTTCAAGCTTTTCTTACTTTGGAGCTTTCCTACATTCTCATTTGGCTTCTTCCCCTCCTTGCCATTATTCTACTTTTGTCTTTTAGCGCTTCTCTCTGTCATTTACCATCTATTCTGAGCGCTCTTTTATTCTTTCCTCTCATCTAAGCATTTAGCAGTGTGCCTGATTGGGGCGTATAGTGTCCTTTTTATCAGTGGCAGCGCTGTGGCTTGAGAATCAGAATTTGTCTTCCCTTGAACAGGGTTGTCTGCCACTGAGGTGCCACCAGAGTCTCAATGGATGAATGTGCCTGCCATTAGCGTTGTCACCAGCAGTTGTGTTACCGGGCATGCGAAGCGTTTGTGGTGCTCAGCAGAAATGAATGCGCAGGAGAGAAGAGAAAGATTCTCACACACCAGCATCACAGTTCATAACGGGTCTCTGCCCTCAGCAACTCAGTAATTTTAAGTCATTAGGGCTGCATATGTGATGTGCTTTAAAAAAAAAAGATTTATTTATTTGAAAAAGTTATGGGGGGGATAGAAAGAGAGAGAGAAAAAGAGAGAGAGGGGGTGAGAGAGAGAGAGAGAGACAGAATGAATATCTTCCATCCTCTGGTTCATTTCCCTGATGCAGATGGCTGAAATGGCCAAGGATTGGTCCAGCTGAAGCCAGGGACCAGGAGCTTCTTCCAGGTCTCCCACATGGGTGGCAGGGGCCCAAGGACTTGGGCCATCTTCTGTTGCTTTTCCCAGGCCATTAGCAGGGTGCTGAGTTGGAAGTGGAGCAGGCAGGAGATGAACTGTCCCCTATATGGGATATAAGCATTGCCAGGTGGTGGCTTTACCTAGTATCCACAATGCCAGCCCCCTGCGATGTGCTTTTGACCTAAGGGTCAAGACACAGAACATCATCCAGTGGAGTCACCAGTTCACATAAAATAAACCAATATTTTCAGGCCACATGAATGGGAAAAAATTTGAGAAGTTTTATTCATTTCAAAGGCTGAGTGAAAGAGAGGAAGAAACAGAGAGAGAAAGCTATTTTGTTGAGTGTGCTCCTCACCGAAGGCCTGTGACAGCCAGGGCTGCACCAGGCCAAAGCCAAGAGCCTGGAATTCCATCTGGGTCTTACATGCTTACATTTGGATGGCAGGACCCAAGAGCCTCAAGTACCATGAGCTGCCTACTAGGGCATATTAGCATGAACTTGAATTAGAAACATAGGGTAGCGGGATTGTGAACCAGGCATTCTGATATGGGATTCAGGTGTCCCAAGTGACAGCTTAGCCTGCTGTGCCACAATGCCTGCTCCAATAATGAGAAATATTTTACACAGATAATCTGAGTCAAACTGAAATTATTTCTGTAAGGTTCCATAGCTGGTAGAATAAGTACATTGATACCTGACATCACTCCATGGCTCCCTTGTAGCTGTGTCTTTTCTGAAGGATAATTTATATCTGTTGCACATTTTGCCACTTTCAAACATCGAGTTTGATGCTCACATAATTGAAAGCGGGAAATCTATTATTTCCCTCCTCCTATAGCTGAAGAAGCTGAAGCTCAGGAAGATTAAATGATACAGTGAGGGTTGCTGGATTAGTGAGTGGTGGACGTATTCCCTGACTTTTTGTTCTGCATGCTTTCCACAGTACCTTATGTCTACTCTTAGAAAATGCTTGATTTGTTCCTGTGGTGTCTTAGTTCTTGGAAAGAGGTGGTGACCTCACCTGGACAAGTGATCACTGTCTCTCAGTGTATGCCTAACCAGAGCATCCTGACACTGCACTATGCAGACAATTACAGGTACCTAATCCATGTCCTGTACGTGAATTCCAGTTCTAAAATTCCCCACTAATGGTAGCTTAGACTCTGCTTAAACATTTTTATCCTTGAATGGCTTCAAGTCTACCCCAGTCCATTTGCTGGATAGCTCTAATTGTTCCAGTTTTTTTTTTTTTTTTTATCAATACCAAAGCTATTGCCATTTAATGGAATTTCAGCCTTCAGGTGACTCAGAGCAAATCGTCACAGAGAAGACTATTGAGCTCAGAGTAAATGCTAGCTTTGTGCTTGAGCACTGGAGGTAGCATCTTCCTCCTTCTACAATAGCTGTGGTTTCCATGTGTAGTAAGTAAAAGCATGGGCTTTGGGTACAGACTGTCTGGCTGGAAAGATGCTCCCATTTTCTGTGCACAATTTTGCAGGTTACCTAAATTCTCTGTGCTTCACAGTTTCTTGTGCAACCTAAGGATAGGAATAATGCCACCATGTTAGATTTGCCAGTATTATAAGGCGTGGTTCATAGGAAGACCTTGAACTATGGCATGACACTTATTAAGCAATACTAGCTGGTAAGGATTACTTTCACATATTAAAGGAAGTACTTCAAGATATCAAGACAACTCTCTTCTCCAGATTAAAACTCTAAATTCATTATGTGGGCCATTCACTCATTTATTCATTTATCTAAAACTGAGTGGTTACTATGGCCAGATGTGCAGCTAGTTCTTGAGAAGAAAGAATGAATAAACAGTGCCAAATCTTAGGGAGGTCACTGTCTCTTTGCAGGATGGAAATATTCACAGAGATCATTGTAATTTAGAAACAAGTGCTTTGGTTCTCTTATGAGTCAGATGGAACACAGGGCAAGATACATCCTTTCCTTGCTGGAGCTGGTGCTGAGCTGTGGAGTACTTGGGCTTTCCAGAGGGAAAGTCTTGAACCAAGTCTTGGAAAATGAGTTAGAACTAGCTGGAATGGGACATGGCAGAGAGGAGAAGGGAATTCCAAACAGTAGTAGTTAGGCCTACATAGAGGAACAGGGGCAGGAGGCATTCGATGGGAGCTGTAAGGGGTGTAGGATGGCTGGAATACAAGATGCATGCCAAAGGAAAGAAGCTACACGGAAGACTGGAGAATGAGTCAGGGTCTTATAGGTGCTGATTTAAAAAAATAAATTTGGCTTTTACCTTGATCTTTATTTGGCAGCCTCATTACTTGGAAATAAATTAAATTTCAAAATCCTCTTTTATATGTGCTGCTATTAATGAAGGTTTCTTTGAACAATAAACAAAAAGCAGGGCATCCCAGGGCCCTGCACAAAGACTCAATCAGTAACAATGCCAGGAAGAAACCAAGGAGCACCAGGAGGCTCAGAACACCTGATAGGCAAACCTAGGCATTGTTTCAAAGTCTTTGTGCGGCGGGTTCTTATATATGAAGTTGTGGAAAATAATCATGTGTAATTGAAGTTTTAAAGATTGCTCAGTGATAACAATAGGAAAGATGAGGGGAAGGAGGAAGGGAAGAAGGAAGGATGACACACACCTGAGAGATGCTCAGGAAGAAAGTGTCAACTGGGAGAATTCACTAAAATTGCTTTATTGCCCTCTGGTTGTCATAAAACCATTACATGAATACAAAGGAACTTCATAAAGCACAAGGAAAATGGAATAAAAAGATACAATTATTTGGGTACAACATTTTTGAAACCTATGCATGGTTGTTAAATAATATTGTATTTCCCCAGGAACTTTTTGGAGACCCCTTGTATTTCCTGGGTGTTGCTTAAGGACACGTTGTGATCACTTTCCCAGCAAGTTCCATGATTTCATGTTAATCATTTTGCTCAGATAAATGTTTCTACAGTTCTCTTGAAAAAAAAAATTATATCTGTAATATGAATGGCCAATGAATGACTACTATGGCATTAAAAAGAGTTTATTTTATTGTGGATCACAGGAATGGAAAGACTAGATTACATGAATCTTTTAGATTCTGTGCAGCACATGTGAAAACACCCTCCACCACCAAACAAAAAAAAATTTAATTTTAAGCTCCAGGCATTGAATTGTCTGTCATCCAGGGCTCCTAAATTGCCAAGATGATGTTACTACTATTTCAAACCTGAAATTATCTAATTAAAATATCTGCTGAGCTGTTGTTGTTTAATAGGGTTTCGCGTGTTTGTTTCCCTATTGCTAGAACAAACTGCATTTTGTCAGTGCAGTTCAGACACTTGTTCTAAATTATCCCAAGCATAGCCAATGGGCAGAATTTCTGAATATCTAAAGACATGCTTGTATAAATAACTTCTCCAGCAAATGGTGTAGGTGCCTTACTCCAGAAGTGTAAGTTAGAAAGGGCATCGCTTATTGTTCTACACAACTCAAGAAGACAACTGACAGTTTTGCCCAGTGGTATAGCTAAAAGAAACTTAAAGTTAAGTACGGTGTGATTTTCCTCCCTGTCTCACTTTGTGCCATGAGAAAAGTACTCATCCTTAGTGAAGAGATGATGGAAAGAATTTTGAGAGCATTTATTATAGCATTTTATTCAGCAAATGAGTAATCTGTGTCCCAAAGAGGATGACTAATTTGCCCAAGGCCTCATAGTTAATTAATAGCAAAGCTAAGACTCAAATTCACCTGTCCAGTCCCTAATTCATTGCTCTTTCTACTTTCATTGGGTTTTTGGACTTTACTGTTTTTTACTAAACCATACTGCTTTAGGAGATTTTGTCAGCATTAACGTTTCTCCTCAAATGTACTTTGGTCTTCTCTGTTTAGCAGAATATGAACAATAATATAGTGTATCCTTGCTCATTAATTCAAAATTGTTTTATTGAAAAAATTGACTTTATTGAAAACACACCACAAATAATATAAATATATGTCCTCAGTTTGCTGATGCAAAATTTTATTCTGTTAGACTTTCCAGACTGAAAACACCATATGAATGTACAAAAGAGGCCTTTTCAAGAGAACTTTTAAGATCTGATGATGCTCAGGAACTATGTCAATTAGCAAGAAAATGTATCTGCGAATCAATCCTTTGAGGACTAGAAACTCTTTTATGTTCAGATGCTACTGGAAAAACTGTTATTGGACAAAGCAGCTCTAAAGCATTTGAGCAACAATGAAATTTCACAGGAAGAAAGGTTAGAGCTGGGAGCACACCAGAGAACTAATTGCTAAGAGAGCTGCCTTTCTCCTCACTGTAGTAATTCATATAGATACCATTTAGAAAGAGAGAATCAACAATGCTATTCAACAGACACTGGGTCTTCCAGAATAAGGGGGAAAGGAGGGGTCCCCAGAGCTCTGGGGATTTTCTGAAAGGCACACCTGGGTATGCATCCCTGGAAATTGTGTGGGTAGTCTGCCACGGGAAAGAGGGGCATCGTTCAAGCTTAGGAATTCAACAAATGGATCGCTGTTTTCTCTCTACAGCTTCTCAATTTTGTCCAAAGCAGTGTGATGCTTTCAGTGATTTTTTTTCTTTTTAAAACAGTTTTGTTGAAGTATAATTAACATGTAACAAATTGACTTAGTTACTTTTTACCTGAAAAGGAGAGTGAGAGCAAAAATGAGGGGAAGGAGAGGGGAGAGAAGGAGAGAGAGATTTTTCCATCCAGTAGTTCACTTTCCAAATGTTTACAGCAGCCAGGCTAGACAAGGCGGAAGCCAGGATCCTGGAACTCCACCTGCTTCAAGGGTGCTAGTGGCTAGTGGGAGGCTGAATTGGAAACAAAGCCAGGAATCAAAACAAGAACTCCAAAATGGGATGCAGGGGGTCCCGAGTGGTACCTTAACATCAGTGACAAAATGCTTGCCCCAGATTCACATATATAGAGTACGATATAATTAGTTTTGATTGGTTTCATGCTTGAAAAATCATAGCCCAATCAAGTTAATAAATATTTCCATAATCCCCAAATGTTACCTCATGCTCTTTATAATTTCTCTCTGCGGCCATCTCTGCCTCCTCCTGTCTTCAGGCGACCACTAATCGACTCTCTCTTACTTTAGGTTAACTGGAACGTTCCAGAATTTTGTATGACTGGAATCATACAGTAATGATTTTTGTCTGGCTTCCTTCACTCACTGTAATTACTATAAGGTTCATCCATGTTGTCCTGTGTATCTGGAGTTGTACTTTTCTGCTGTATGGATGGACCACATATTGTTGTTGATCCATTCAAGTACTGATGGGTATTTGAATATATTTCCCATTTGAGGCTATCGCAAATAAAGTTGCTATTCACATTCATGTACGAAGATTTGTGTGCACATATGGTTTTCCTCTCTTGGATAGACACCTGGGAGAACAGAGAGTAAATGGTAGAGTAGGTTTAGACTTTTTACTATGGGGAGAATGGGGAGGAGGAGTGCTAGTTCTGCTGAAACAGGTGCCCTCAATAGGCTTTAGGGGACACAGCTTTCTAGTTAGTTATGGTTCCCCAAAACTGGAAAATATTCAAAGTCCCTTACCATCTAGGAGCATGTATTTCAGCCAGGAATTAGAATTATAACTTCGGAAGGGCCCTGTTCCATTGCTTCTCCATGACTCCCTACTGCCCTGCAGCCCTCTTGCTTAGTACACACAATGCAGTGCTGTGTTCTCAAAGCACAGATGTGGAGTTCTCAGAATAAGTGGCTTAAAACTGGGTAGTTCGGCTGGCGCCGCGACTCACTAGGCTAATCCTCCCCCTAGCGGCGCCAGCACACCAGGTTCTAGTCCCGGTTGGGGCACCGGATTCTGTCCCGGTTGCCCCTCTTCCAGGCCAGCTCTCTGCTGGGGCCAGGGAGTGCAGTGGAGGATGGCCCAAGTGCTTGGGCCCTGCACCCCATGGGAGACCAGGAGAAGTACCTGGCTCCTGCCATCGGATCAGCGTGGTGCGCCGGCCGCAGTGCGCAGGCCACGGTGGCCATTGGAGGGTGAACCAATGGCAAAGGAAGACCTTTCTCTCTGTTTCTCTCTCTCACTGTCCACTCTGCCTGTCAAAAAAAAAAAAAAAAAAACTGGGTAGTTCTCCCAGTGTATGCAGTAACCATATACTAGGGAACGTTGAAAACTTCATAAAAAATGTGTATTATGAAAATACCATGAGTGGACTTCCGAAATTTTGCCCCCCAAATAAACTTATCTTTTTTCCTTTTTCTTTTTTATTTTTTAGAAAGCTTTTATTTAATGAGTACAAATTTCATAATGTTTTTCTACCCATATCCACCCTCCTACCCCTACTCCCATCCTACCTCCTCTTCCCTCTCCCAGCCTATTCTTCATTAAGATTTGTTTTTAATTAACTTTATGTACAGAAAAACAACTCTATTATAAACTTTTTTTTTTTTTTGACAGGCAGAGTGGACAGTGAGGGAGAGACAGAGACAAAGAGAAAGGTCTTCCTTTTGCCGTTGGTTCACCCTCCAATGGCCGCCACGGCTGGCGCACTGCGCTAATCCGATGGCAGGAGCCAGGTACTTCTCCTGGTCTCCCATGGGGTGCAGGGCCCAAGCACTTGGGCCATCCTCCACTGCACTCCCTGGCCCCAGCAGAGAGCTGGCCTGGAAGAGGGGCAACCGGGACAGAATCCGGCGCCCCGACCAGGACTAGAACCCGGTGTGCCGGCACCGCAAGGCAGAGGATTAGCCTAGTGAGCCGCGGCACCGGCCACTATAAACTTTTAATTCAATTTTTTATGAGCTTTTTGAAACCCCTTGTATTTGTACAGGGCTAACTTTGGAATTCATTCCTGGAAGTTTTTCCTGTACATTTTTTCAACTGAATTGCATAGTATCCCAGAAAAGAAGTCAGAAAAATTATGATTTTGCCCATTTCAAAGTTTTGGAAAGTAGACCATAGAAAAATTTAGAAGCATAGCATGGTATAGTAGATAGGATTTCTTAATTGGGAGTCAGGAGAATGGAGTTGTAGCAATGTCTTTTTCATTTCATTACGGTGGAACCTCAAGTAAATCATTTAATTCTTCTAAACTCAGCTTTCTTCTTGATAAGGTAAAAAAATTAGATTGGATCATCCTACTCAAAGTGTGAAAAGATGTAACAAATATTTTAAAATAAAACTGTTTTATTGGCCGGCGCCGTGGCTCACTAGGCTAATCCTCCACCTTGCGGCGCTGGCACACCGGGTTCTAGTCCCGGTTGGGGCGCCGGATTCTGTCCCGGTTGCCCCTCTTCCAGGCCAGCTCTCTGCTATGGCCAGGGAGTGCAGTGGAGGATGGCCCAGGTGCTTGGGCCCTGCACCCCATGGGAGACCAGGAAAAGCACCTGGATCCTGGCTCCTGCCATCGGATCAGCGCGGTGCGCCGGCTGCAGCGGCGGCCATTGGAGGGTGAACCAACGGCAAAAGGAAGACCTTTCTCTCTCTGTCTCTCTCTCACTGTCCACTCTGCCTGTCAAAAGTAAAAAAAAAAAAAAAAAAAAAAAAAAAACTGTTTTATTAACTTCTTTAAAAAAAAAAAAAAAAAAAAAAAAAACAGAGAGATTCCCCATCTGCTGGTCCATGCACCAAATGCTTGCAATACCTGTGACGGGAGAGAGGAATGCCAGAAGCCAGGCGCTCAGTCCAGGTCTCCAATGTGGGTAACAGGGACCCAGTCAATTGAGCCTTCAGCTGATGCCTCCTACAGTGCACAAAAGCAGAAAGGTGGAATTGGGAAGAAGCTGGAATTTGAACCAAGGCACTCCAATATGGGATGCATGCTTTCCAAGCAATATCTTAATTGCTATGTCAAACACCTGCTCCTCTTTATTAATTTTAAAAATTATGAAGCCAAACATGATTGGGGAAAATGGCATGTTTAATTCCTGCTCAGGAGAGCCACAGCACAATTACCGTGTAAAAGGCTCGGAGAATTCCTGCAGTAAAGAGTACTGTTTAACTTTGGGTCACCCAGCATTTCCCAAAGTTATTAGACAAAGAACCTTTTTAGATGCATTTTCTAGAACTGACACTCCATGTAATTGTTATTCTGAAAAAAAAAAAAAATGACGTTGAGAAGCCCAGAAAAAACAATCTTTCAAATTTCTGACAGCCCAAACATGTGCTTTTCCACATTCATAGAGGAAAACAAGGAAGACTAGAAAGGAGAAGCTAAGTTTCCTTTTTATTCATTTTAAAAATTTGTTTGCTTATTTGTAGGTGTGTGTGTTTCTGTGGGGGGGGAGGGAGGGAGGGAGAGAGGGAGAGACAGAGAGAGAGAGAAAGAGGGAGAGAAAGAGAGAAAGAAAGTTCCAGTCTTCTGGTTCACTCCCCAAATGCCTGCAGAACCTGAGGCCTGGGGTGAGTTGGAGCCAGGAGCCAGGAATTCAGTCCAGGCCTCCCATGTGGGTATCAATTATTTGAGGCATCACTACTGCCTACCAAGGTCTACATTAGTAGGAAGCTGGAGTCAGAGCTGGAGCCAGAAATCAGTCGAGGTACTCGGATGCAGGATGCAGACATCTTAACCAGTGTCTTAATTGCTATGGTTAAATGCCCACCCTGATTTAAACAAACAAAAAAAAAATGTTTATTGATTTTAAAGGCAGACAGACAGAGGAGACAGACACTGTTTTTTCATGGCAACTGCAGCTCTTTGCGTGTGCTGCTGGCTGCGTGCTGAAGTCTAAAGCTGCTGCCATAGACTAAAGGGTGAAAGTTCACAGGAAGCAACATGCCCAGTCCTGACCAGGAAAGAATTTGCTAGTATTTGTGGCTCTTCTTCTACTTTCATTGCCTTCCGAGGACTTGTTATGACACTGAAGATGCTGTAAATGTGTTGAATTCTCTCTCTAAGATCGTTAGGGGACTGTGCTTTACCCTTCCTGGGAACGTGTGTTTAAACTAAAAACTTTATTTGGAAATCACAAGGCTTCTTCACTCAGACAAAATAAAACACAGGAACTTTGAATCACCAGCCAATTTCCTTTTCAGTCTTTGTTTCAGGCCCAGAGTGCTCTGCTCCCCAAATCAGCAGGTAGAGAGGATTTCTGTGAAGTCTCTCTCAGACTGTCTTATTTAGAAATTTTCATGGCCGCAGAAAACAGTATCTAGAGAATCCCAAGGAACAAATGAGAGGAAATGATCCCCTCATTTCTCACCCCCTGTTCTGCCACTAAGACAGCAGGGTCTTTGTCTCACACAGGGGTAAACAGACAACTCTATTTTAGAAAGAAAGTGAAAGTCGGTAATTTTCTCACTTGTGTTCTAGCTTTACCTTTAATTTCTCCAGGACAATACAAATAATGACATTCTGAACAATATAAATAAAGATTGAAGTTTTTTTCTATACATCTGTATCACAGAACCAAACAATGAAACTCTTTGAGCCCCTGGAGGTTTAGAGAAATGTGCTGGCAAGATCATTAAAGAAATTCAAGTGTGTATGTGCATCTGAAAGAAATACAACTGGTATTTATGGCATGGTATTTGATTTTGATTTTGAAGGAGAAAAGATGGAAGATGGAAGTAACTAAAGTGTACAGATATGCAACTTGGATAGGTTCAAAAACAGGCTTAAAGGGATTGAAATTCAGCCACTAAAATGTCCCAAGTTTAATGCCTACTAAGAGCTGTGATGTGTTCTCCAAGGTAGCTCAGCTGGCGTTCACAGTCCCTCCTCCGCTCTCAGGTGAGATCACTGAGATCCACATACAAGTTGACTGATGTTTGATCTATGTATGATTCAAACTGGATGTTTAGGAAGTCAGCTGACAGCCTTATCTCTTATTATCAATTTCTCCTTTCCAAAGTTGTAGAACAGATGTCCATTTATTTTCCAGACTTTTAAAAATAAATGGCTTAAAATAATTGATATCATTTGATAAAGCCCAGGAACAAAAGCTGAATTCTTCCACTAGATGATTGTGATTTTGCTCACAATAGTGGAAAGCAGGCAAAAAAAACAAAAAAACAAAAAAACAAAAAAACAAAAAAACCAACACGAGGGTGGGGTTGAAGGAGGCGATTCCATTATCTTTTTAATATTCTAGGCTATTTTCAACTATTAAACTTGCATGTATTTTATTTGATGCAAAATAAATAATAACACCTTTTCTTCTCCAGTTTTTTTTTTTTTCATCTTAAAAAGCTCTTGTTTCTTGTTACCATGGTGATGGTGCGACTCTGATATTTGTTTAAGTGGAACACTTTCATCTCACTGACTTCAAGACAGGTACTAGAAGGGCCAGAATAATAATTGACAACACAGCCTGTTAGCTGGAATAAAGGGTCCTTGTTCTGTGTCCAAAGACAGTAGCCTTGGTAAGAGAACATGTCCTAATAAGAGTGATGAACGGAAAGGCTATCTCTCACTATGAGATTTATTTTCTCTTTCAATTGTGTCTTATTTTGTTTCACTTTCAAAGAAGGTAAGAAATAATTCTAAGAGTAAGTAGGCATTGTTTTAAACTGCAGTCATTTGTAAAACAATTTGCTATTGTGATTTGAGGGCTTCTTTGGAGATGAAGGACAAGGAGACCTTAAGAGAAAGCTCCTTTTCCTTCATAAGATGAATGAAAACCAGGAAGGGCACCATGGATATCAAGGAGGCACTCCCTAAATTGTATGTAGGTTTGTTCCCATAGCCAACCTGTTAAAATGGGCTTGGAGTTCATAGCTGGAGTCAATACTGTGGCATATTCATTCAGAAAAATCCAATGCCTTTCCACTTGCCTCATAGCAAGGGTTGGTTGTACACAAGTCTTGCATGGGGAGACATCATGACAGTTACTTCTGATGAACTTCAGCTCACAAATGCACTAGCTCTCATTATCTAGAACATGCTGCTATGAGACTTAATTCTTAAGAGATAGATAATGTTTATATCTGTTCTTTATTTTTCTGCTCTGCTGATGCTAATGTCCTTGGCAGAAAAGCAGAGAGAGAGAGAGAGAGAGGTTAAAGAATGATCTTTGGAATCAAACTTGCTATAGTCACAAACCCCACCACTTTACTTCATGTGTGACCTTGGGCCAATGAACTAATGTCATTGATGAAAATGACAAACCTAATGGTCTTAACAGTGGACTTGACTGAACATTAAAGTGAATGCATGTTTCATAAAATATCCTCTCAGTTTTAATGATCATGGAAACATGATGTTGAACTTTGTTTCATTCAAAACACATAATATTTCCTTTAAAATTATAAGCACTGTTAACACGTTTATCTAAATAAATTTGGGGTGAGAAGGATTATTGAGCTGGCCTGCCTGTGAGTCTAGTTGGTTTTGTCCTTGAAACTTATCTGCATTTGGATGGCTTCTTTCATTTCTGTAATGCACAATGTCCTTATTGAGCAAAGGAAGGTAGATAAAGCCTACTGTGGATTACCTCTCTTAACTCTGTGATATTTCCTTTGTTGTTCTTGGTAATGCCCTCTTCTTAGGTTAAGGTTAAGAATCAGCTCAGCCTCTGATTGTTGGAGGAGAACTAGGTTGGAGGGCTTTCTGTTGAGCTGCCCATCTGGTGGGATGTAGGCTCCAACAGCATCTATTTTCTGGATCATGAAAAAAAAATTTGTTTTAATAAATCATGAAAAAGAAACTTGTCTAGGGCAGGTATTATGGCATACCAAGTTAAGCCACCACTGGAGACCCCCACATCCCATATTAGAAATGCTTGGGATTGAGTCCTGCCTCTGCTTCCCGTCCAGCTTCCTGCTAATGCACCTGGAAGGTAGTAAGTCAGATGTCTCCAGTACTTGGGTCCTTGCCACACAGGTGGGAAACCCAGATGGGGTTTCTGGTTTCTGGCTTTGGCCTAGGCCAGACCTTCGTGTTATGGGCATTTGAGAAGTTAACCAATGGATGGAAGTGTGTGTGTGTGTGTGTGCGCGCACATTTCACTCTGTCACTCCGCTTTTTCAAATAATTAAATTAAAAAACCCTTATTACTCAAAACACAGACCTAAGAGCACAGTGATGGGAGGTAGAAGGGCTGAAATCTCCTATGTCATTCTTGTCTTGTGCAGCAGCAGTTGTAAGTCTGTAAATCACACTGGACATGATAGAAGCGACTGGATTTACAATCAGCTCCTTTTCTCAGACCTTTAATTATGTCTACATTCCTTTTTTATCTCTAATCTTCCAAAAAGGTCACACTTGTTTACTGTTTTTGCTCTGTGTATTTGTGTGGCTACTTTTCCTTTGAGTATGAAAAAAAGAACAGAATATTAAAGACTTTACAAGCATTCTAGATGACTGGAAAATGCTTGGCCTTCCAATTTTAAAATCTTCAATCTAAGAACATTCTTTACCCTTCCTTTCCTGCTTTATTAATTTACCTTTCTGTTACAAAAGGGTTGACACAGCAATTTTTCCCTCTATCTCTTTTGTTCGTGTCTTCCTCAAAGAGAATCAAAAGCATACATCCATAGTCTTTACATACTCCAGAGACAATAGTCAAGTATGTTGAGATTTTAATATAGTAAAAGAGTAACAGAACAACATGGAAAGAAGAAAAGCACCAAAGAGAGCTAGGAATTGACTGAGCTGCTGCTAACTGAGGCAGGCGAGGGAATTCACACACCCTCTCTTATGTAGTACCTGGTGTTCTGGAAAGTTTGTATAGAAATCTATCTTTAAAGATTGACTTAGACTTCTATTTCACTGGGATAGCTTTAGAAACTTGATTATACACTTTCTGTGCAACCTAGAGCTGAAATAGGGACCCTGAGTCCTGCTTTACTTTTGTTTTGAAAATGTGCTTGAGTGTAAAAGCTGAGGATGAAAAGCACTGAGCAGTCTTTAAGAAAAATAACTTGCCAACATTGCATCCTCTCTTGGAAGTTAAGCAAGTTCATTCTAGATCAATGGTTTTCATGTGATTTGATCATGGCCTGCAGTAAAAAACTCATTCTACTTAGTGGCCAGTTATATACATATGCACATATGTGAAGGAACTTCAAAATGTTCATGGAAAGTGGAATTAAAAGGAAAGGTTTTTTTTTTTTTTGGTGCAAAAATTTTGAAATCTGCGTATTGTCACCAGAAAGTCTACAGATAATGGGTATGAGGAAAGAACTATGCAGAGAGTTCAAAAATTTTTTGCAGCAAAATAAATTACTTTTAATGCTATTCTCTATGAACTCTTTGGAATACCAGCATGTCATATGTATTTAAAAGTTTCATAGAGCAATGTTTACCCTCCTATGCATGATCTATTCTAGCTTTCCTTTCCTTTCTCTTTAATTTTTAAAAAATATTATTGAAACTCACAAAACTGATTTTATAATAATATGTCACAATGCATAGTTTGAAAAACACAGCTGTAGCCAAATAATAGGTCAAGATAAATCTGAAGTAATTACATAAATAACTGGCAGAAGTTGAAATTTGAAATAGTAAAGCTTAAAAATAGTGATTCAAGCAAATAGAGAAACCTGGAGAGATTTTCTGATTAGAGATAAGAAATAAGTGGCCATAAGTTCTCATGGGATTTATCTTTGGATAAATTGAGTCAGACTTTGGTCTGTGACCAGCACTCAAGCATCTGAGAAATTGCATCTGCTGTCCTTTTATCTGAAGCATGGGGTTGCCCAAGCACATTAAGGCAGCCTATGGTAACTACATGGATTTTCTCAGGGCTAAGATTCAAAAGAGGAGCTAGAAAGGACAGAAAATACCAACAGACTCTGCTGTTAGTGAAGTGGGGCTGACAGGGAAGTTGGCTGTAGTCTGGATTCATGGCAAGTAGTGCTAGGAATTCACATATAAACCACAGGAAAAAGCAGAGTCTGCACATTCGGGATGTGTGCAAGAACTGGACGTGGAGATGAGAGAGCTTAGGGCGAGCTCTCACACTGGTCTGATGTGTTACCTATGATAGGCCACTGAATTTCTCTAGTCCTCACCTTCTCCATCTGTTTGACATTGAAATGCTTATCCAGGATAACCTCGTGTGATCTTGTCATCTGAGATGTCAGTCCATGTGGATAGCAAAAAGAAGCTGGGCATTCTCTGAAACATCAAGGATCAGAAAGAGAGGACAAGGTTGTCAGCTTGGAGAGACCAGGCACAGGAGAAAACCAGAGCCTTGATAGAGGGTCTTGATAGAGGGGGTTAAAACACCTGCACAAAGTCTAGACTGAGAGCAAGAAAACCAGGATCAGACTGACCGTGTTGCTAAGCAGCCTCTTCCAAGACCAGAGTTCTTTATTAATACCGAACCAGGACAGGGTGCCTGGTAGCAAGCGAGACTGTCCAACAGTCTCACAACCAATGAGTGTGTCTGGGCAGTGAGCAGAGAGCAGGAGTAAAAGTCCTGCTGTCCCCTTCTGAGCTGCACAGAGGGAGGGGGATTACCTCTGAATGGCATGGGTACTTTTCCACAAAAATCTTTGAACTGCAAAATTTGGACTTCCAACTTTAAGCAATCTGTGACTAATCTAGAATTGAAATTAAGCATTCAGTATAATAAGAGAATTCATTCATTTACTTGTTTATTCACCAAGTGTTACTTGAGTATCTGCAACTGTCTGGGACCTTGAACTAGACTGAGTCTAGACAGATGAATAATATTGAGTCTCTGTCTTCATAGATTTCATAGTCTAGTAGGAGAGATAGACTTATAAATAGATAAATTGCAATACAATGTGATAAGTACTTTAATAGAGATAAGAAATGATTAATATAAATGAAAACCAAATTAAGCCCATTAAGCTTTTCTCAAAAGAGGAAAAATTTGTTCATGTAAAATATTATTATTAAACTGTATTATTCTTCAATTCCCTAAATGATATTTGAAGATAATGTCTTGCTCTTTTCTCTCTTAGCTCTGTTATTTTTCTTTTCTACTCCACTGGGGTGAATGCGCATGTGTGGGTACGTGCACAGGTGGACTTGGTTTCATCCTTTTACTTCTAATTCCTAGAAATGTGGAATAATTTTTATAATTAATACAAAATATAAATTAATATAAAAAGTAGAAGTGTGGCTTGCATTGTGACATAGTGGGTAAGCCACTTCCTGCGATGCGGGCATCCCATATGGGTGCTGGTTTGTGTTCTGGGGGCTCCATTTCTGATCCAGCTCCTTGCTAGTAGCCTGGGAAAAGCAGCAGAAGATGGCCCAAGTGCTTGCACCCCTGCCACTCATGTGGGAAATCTGGATAAAGTTCCTCACCCCTGGCTTTGGACTGGCTCAGCCCTGGCCTGGCTGATGTGTCACTGGGGGGAGTGAATCAGTGGATGTCAGATCTCTCTCTCTGTCTCTCCCTCTCTCCCTGTAACTCAGACTTTCATATAAACCTTAAAAAAATAAGTAAATATAATAGAAACATCTTTCAAAATAATTTATTTATTTGAGAGGCAGAGACAGAGATCTCCCATTTGCTGGCCTATTCCATAAATGCTTATGAGGCAGGAACTCAGTCCAGATCTCCTGCACAAGTTGTGTGGACCTAACTCCTCAAGCCATTACCTGTTGTCCCAGGGTGTGTATCAGAAGAGCCAAGACTACCAGCCAAACACTACCACTAAAGCAAATACCAGTCACAGAAACCAATCTTAAGACTGCAAAGTGTTTTATTCTACCCACCGACTGCAATCCTCTTTGCGACAATCAGAAGATATGAATAGAAAAAAAGCAGAGCCTGAAGTAGAAATATGGAAGCAGTGAAAAATAACGATATCTAATATTTGTTGAAGTTTTTAGGTACTGCTCTAAGTCCTATACATATTTTGATAATCTTAAGTCCTAAGAGCAACCCTGTGAAGCAAATATATTATTTCCTTTTTTTTTTTCTGATGAGAATCTGAGCGCACAGAGGTTAATTAACTCGCCCATGGTTGCACACCTAGGACATGCAGAGCCACAAGCTGAAGCCAAGCTGCCGGATTCCTGAGTCTGCAGTTTAATGATTGCACTGGCCTGTGTTGGAAAACCTCACTTGTCACACTTTTTTTCTTAGAGAATTCTGAAGTGATATCCATATTAAATATATATTAACAGAGTGAAATGCACCTAGCGGGAGAAGGGAATGAGAGAAAAAGCTTTGCAACAGCTTGCTTCCTCCTCTGTAGCTTCCGCTTGTTGCCTTATCTTGTGAGGAGCATAAATCATCACTGTGGAATTGTCTGGAGCAATAAACTTCTACTTGATCTCTATGCAGGTTTTTTGGTAGAAATCTACTCACATTCTCTAAGCCAAGAAATTTTCTTCTTTCATTTCTGTGAGAGCAGTCCAGTTCATTGAGAATTGGGTCTTTAAAAAAAATTACCTTACAGTTAACTGTATTTCTGTTCAAGTTCATTTCCTCCATAATCACAAATATTAAGTGGCTGAATTGTCTTCACAATATTCATGAGGAAAACTGAGGCAGTGACAGCATCCCATCACAGGGAGGTGTTTGTCCATTTGAAGTGGAAGGCAATGACACAGGTGGGTCCTGGTGAATGTCTTATTGCTCCTGGCACAAGTTTGTTTCTCTAACTGGTAGTCAGAAGAAAATTACAATCAGACATGGACCTGTCCGAAATCCTTTAGGATATGTGGCCACTATATTAACCAGCTTTTCCCACCAACAATGCACTCTCTTCTGCCTCGATGCTTCTACGCATGGCCTGTTATCCACATGTGAAGACAGTTGTGCCCCAACTCTCAGGCGCTGATGTTCTCTTTGCCCGTAGTTATAGCAGCCACCTGAGGTTCTCAATGGCTTGTGACCTGATCTGACACTTATTGGTGTGTTTTAGAACCGAAAAAAAAAGTCTTAGCAGTCATCCAGCCACTTTGCCTCCCGTGTTACCAAAGGCAAGGTGTAGGTGTGAGAATTACCTCCTCAAATAGTTCCCCCTTCGTGGAGCCCCTCAAGTACTAGCAGAATGTATAGGTAAACTGTCTATGTCTAAGGGACCTTTGCTTTTCCCTTTCCCCTTGTGTAATCTTCTAACACTCAGTGGCATGAGGATGTATCCTAACTTGAGGATGCTGCTTATGACCCTCTCTGGTCAGCTAATGGTAGTTATTGGCTATCGAATAGACATTGAGCTTAAAATCAAAGACCTGTGTTGCAAACTGCAGCTTCTTGTGCCTATGTGAGTGTATGCATTTTGTTCAGTATCTGATTTTTCAGTCAGTGTCCACATCTGTAGATTAGAGATATTATCTAGTTTTTTAAGATTTAGTTATTTATTTCAAAGAGTTACACAGAGAAAGGAGAGAAGTCTTCCATCCACTGGTTCACTCCCCAGTTGGCCGATCGAGTTGCACTGATAAGAAGCCAGGAGCCAGAAGCTCCCCCCGGGTCTCCCACGTGGATGTAGGGGCCCAAGAAATTGGGCCATCCTCTACTGCTTTCTCAGGCCACACCAGAGAGCTGGATCAGAAGTGGAGCTCGAACCGGCACCCATGTGGGATACTGGTGCTTCAGGCCAGGGCATTAACCCGCTGCACCACAGTGTTGGTCCCAGAGATATTATCTATTACATACACACAGGGTTGTGAGGGTTTAATATAACCACAAAGATTGCTACATTGTAAAAAGAAAAAAAAAGAAAAAAAGATTTCTTTATTTTTTTAACTTTTATTTAATAAATTTGCAAAGTATAACTTTTGAATTATAGCAGCTTTCCCCCCCATAACCTCCCTTCCACCTGCAACCATCCCAACTCCCACCCCCTCTCCCATCCCATTCTTCAACAAGATTTATTTTCAATTATCTTTATATACAGAAGATCAACTTAGTATATACTAAGTAAAGATTTCAACAGACTGCACCCACACAGACACACAAAATATAGAGTACTATTTGGGTAGTAGTTTTTACCATTAATTGGCATAGTACAACACATTAAGGCCAAGGTCCTACATGGGGAGCAGGTGCACAGTGACTCCTGTTGTTGATTTAACAATTGACACTCTTATTTATGATGTCAGTAATCACCTGAGGCTCTTGTCATGTGCTGCCAAGGCTATGGAAGCCTCTTGAGTTCACCAGCTCTGATCTTATTTAGACAAGGCCAGTTTCAAAGTGGAAGTTCTCTCCTCCCTTCAGAGAAAGGTACCACCTTCTTTGATAGCCTGTTCTTTCCACTGAGATCTCTCTCACAGAGATCTTGCATTTAGGTCTTTTTTTTTTCCCACAATGTCTTGGTTTTCCATGCCTGAAATACTCTCATGGGCTTTTTAGCCAGATCCTAATGCCTTAAGGGCTGATTCTGAGGCCAGAGTGCTGTTTAGGGCATTTGCCATTCTATGAGTCTGCTGTGTATCCTGCTTCCCATGTAGGATCATTCTCTCCTTTTTAATTAGTATTTGCAGACCCTGGTCTTATTTATGTAATCCATTTGACACTTAGTCCTATCTTTTTGATCAAATATGAACTTAAACTGATCACTTTAACAAGTAAGATGCCGTTGGTACATGCCACCTTGATGGGATTGAATTGGAATCCCCTGGCACTTTTCTAGCTCTACTGTTGGGTTAAGTCCGAGTGCGCATGTGCCAAACTGTACAAAAGATGTCTTTATTTTACAGAGAGTGAAGAAGTGAGTAGGGAGATAGATATAGACACAGAGCTAGAGAGAGAAAGAGAGTATTCCATCTATTAGTGCACTCCCCAAATGCCAGCAATGGCCATGGTTGAGCCAGACTGATGTCAAGAGCCAGTGACACATGAACGATTCCAACCACTTGAGATATCACTTGCTGCCTGCCAGGATCTGCATTAGCTGGTATCTAGGTTGGGGAGAGGGTCTCATATAGAACCCAGTATGGGACGTGGGTATTACAAGTTTCTTAACTGCCTGTGCTACTTTTTCTTTACTCAAACTCTTTCATTTACTTATCACTACCCTTAGACAAAGTTTCAACTTCTTAATATAAACTCCATGATCCTGTATGGTCTCTTTTCCTACTTTTCTCTTATTCTTTTTGTTCTGAATGTTCTAGAATTCTTTCAGTTCTTCTGAAAGTCTATCTTCTCTCTTGTCTTGGAGTCTGCCTTTTTTTGTGCCTCATGAGCTTTCACCTTAACATAACCAACTCAACTATTAGGACAGCAAACATGCAAATTCTTTGGGTATTCCAGACTCAGTTAGGTTACCTGCTCTGTTCTGCTTTCCATGATGTTCTTCATTTTTGTGACCATTGGTTTGACATTTCTTTTCTTCTCTAAATTGTAGGTACCAGGAATTTAGTATTTACAGGTTTTCTCAAACCTTTTGTATCCCCAGTACCTAGTTGAAGTACCTGATACCAAGTGTCAAGATAGCTGTTTGCTCTTTAATTATGTATATGGTATAAATGCAGTTCACACATATACCAGAAAATATACTATGGGAATATTATGTGTACCTTCCTAATTAAGTAGCATGTGTATAGGTATACTTGCAGCATTAGACAAATGATCCACCTCGGTAAATAATTGCTGAAACTGTCAGCTGTGGGTAACTACTCTTTTGGCTGGAGCAACCAGAAAATACACAAGGCATCACTGCATTAACATTTCCACTTCTAGCAAATAAATTACAGCTTGGACTTCTCAGATGTTCTCTTAAGTTGGACTCATTCTTCTACAACTCCTAAGTCCATGAAAAACCTCGTCCTGCTCTCCCGTTCAGCTAACAAAGAGATTGTTTGTCGCCTTTAAATCGGTAGTTTGAAAACCACAGGAAAGTGTACCAAATGTAAGCTTCAGTTAGTTGCAAGTCATTTTCCAGCAACTTTGTCTTTTCACAAATTTATTTTAATATTAAATTTAATATTTTCACCAGTTTATTTCAATATTAAATTTAATTATTAAAATAGAATAAATTTGACAGTGTTGCTAGCAGCCTAGACTGCAGTTTTCTCATTGTGCATGTTTCAGTTAATAACATCAATTTCAATATACACATTATATGGCCTAAGAATAATTATTCCATTCCTTTGCTACCTTATTTAGTTATTGCATTGCTTTTATGTTTTAAAGTTGAATTTCAAGTGAAGTTATAAAAAATCTATAGTAAATATTAAATATTTACATAAATATTTTACTTACCAAAACCATTTACTTGGGCTTGGTTTGCTTATATTGCATGCAAATTTAACAGATGTTGGTGCTTTGGATTCCATTTCTCAATCACACACATGAATGCAGTTAAACAAATGAAGTAAAGTTTAGTTAAAGAGTCTGGATTGCTTAAATTCCAAGAGGTTTATGTGGTCTAATTCAATAGTTTAATTTACAAGACAGTGGCTTATTTTCTCCAAATAAGTGATTGCTAGATGCTGAGTTACCGTAGCACCCCAGACTTTCTCACCATTTCACCTGAAGTATAGATCAATTATGAACTTATCTGTTGTTACTCCAGTCATCCATTATGTTACCTAGGCAACGTGATATGCTCTGCTTTCAAAGAAAAACTAGAAAGCTTTCAAAAAAAAAGGGGGGGGGGACAGTTATAAAAATGAGTATGGGAACTCTTTTCATCTGAATAGCTCTATCTGTGAGAAATCCTGTTGAAAAGCAGCCGTTCGCTGATGTGACCAGATTATTAGTACCAGATTCAGGTGGGTGTGTGTTTGTGTGTGCATGTGCACATGCTTGCACTTGGATTTCTAAAGTAATCATTCCAGCACCATGATTTATCAGCCTCTAATTTTAATCTTCTTTCCTGGTTGTTTACAGCTCCTTTTTTGAAACTTAGTGAAAGGCAAAATATAGTTATGCAAAATATATTTCTTTCAATTTTGAGACTTTTCATTCAGTGCAGTGTTTTAAAGTTAAGCTAAATTTATTTTTGGAAGGAACACTTTCTTTCCCTAATGAGGGTTGTGTTCACAGAAGATAAAATGGAAAAGGAAGGTGCTAGGGGAAAAGAGAATAAAGGATTTAAAAGCAAAAGAAAACCTTTTTATATTTTTATTTTATTGTTTAGACACTTTCAAAAACCTGCTTAATAAAAACAGTTTGTACAAGTTTTCATTACAAAACAAATGCATTCTTCTTTTGTGGAACAAGGAGGTGAGAAAGTACACAGAGCTGTGAAAGAGATTTCTGTCTCTTCTGGAAGGTGAACACTCCTTATAAGCACGTTGCTGCACCTTATGAGAACATGGTTCAGCAAGAGTCAAAGTGCAATGAGGGTTCTCCTCTTCTCTCTTCCTGTAATCCAAGCAGAGCATTTCTAGTAAGAATTTTGACATTGTTACACTATTTTTTTTATAAATCTTGGGCAAAATAAATTGTTGGTATTTTGGCAGCTATGTACAACATTGGCTGTTCGGCCTTTTCCATCCCAGCTGTCTTTCCTTGGTACTTTTTTTTTTTTTTTTTTTTTTGATAGGCGGAGTGGACAGTGAGAGAGAGAGACAGAGAAAGGTCTTCCTTTACCGTTGGTTCACCCTCCAATGGCCGCTGTAGCCAGCGCACCGCGCTGATCGGAAGGCAGGAGCCAGGTGCTTCTCCTGGTCTCCCATGGGATGCAGGGCCCAAGGACTTGGGCCATCCTCCACTGCACTCCCTGGCCACAGCAGAGAGCTGGCCTGGAAGAGGAGCAACTGGGACAGAATCCGGCTACCCAACCGGGACTAGAACCCGGGGTGCCGGCGCCGCAGGCAGAGGATTAGCCTATTGAGCCGTGGTGCCAGCTTCCTTGGTACTTTTTAAACTACACTCCGCTTGAGACCAGCTTTCTGTATGATTCCATACCACAGTCTTCCCTCTACCCCAAGCAGGGATGTGCACCTCCTCCCCTGGGCTCCTAAGACACCTTTTCTGTCCCCTGCTGCATGACTGACCATTTGTGTTGGATCTGATTTCATTCCCATCTGTCTCTAGACTTTGAGCATCTTGAGGTCAGAGATAGCATTTTTAATGTTGGCACCCACATACTTTTAACTGTGAGTGACACATAATATAAGTATGCTTTCAAATTCTATTTCAATATATGTTTGATGAATAAATTTAAAAATGAATGATTTTATTTTTAGGATCATTTTGAATTCCTATCCTGTCATTCATTCCAGTTTGATGGTATCTACAAAGTTCAAAAGCATTCTTTATCTATTTACACTCAAGTCATTGATAAACATGGACATAGACATAGGTGACACAGATAGATACAGATATAGACACAGGTAAAAATACAGCTACAGCTGCAGACACAGGTATTCCATGGCATTTCATGGAAAACAGGCCTTCAGTGGCCTTTCACCGCTGTAATTTTCTCAGGGGAGAGTAGTGTTAAGTGTTTCATTTAATCTGACATCTTTGCATCATTCAATTACAGTGAACTAGAAGCCATTATATTTCCCATATCCTTTTTCATATGCATGATTGAAATAAAGATAAACAAGATCTAAAGACTTCTATTTGATGCTATATGGAAAACAAGTTTAGTTCCATAATTGGGAATAGACTCTTTCTTCATATGCTCTGTTAACTAATCTATTTCCTGATTCATTCTAGAATTTTGCTAGAAATCAACATTAAGTTCATTGATCCATAATTTTTCCCATTTCTTTAAATTGGGATTTTTGTCCCATCTTAATCTGTATGATATAGTGCCAATTCTTTTTACATTCTGGCAATAAAATCTTTCAGAGCCTAGAAATTTGAAGACATTTAAATTGCCCAGGTAATAATTTACTACCACTTCACCTGCCAGAACTTTAATTCCTTTTTACAATGTTTATCCTACCCCTTCTACTGGGAAGATTTACTTTCTTGCTGGAGAAGATAAATGAAACACAGGAGTTAAAAATTCTGACTTCCCACTTTGATTAGTTTTTTTAAGTGACTACTTTCCTTAAACCACAAGCTTTTCTTAATAAACTTAACAAATATAAGCACATTTTCTTATTGATTTTAGGATACTTCAGAAACCTAAGACTCATTCTAGATTTAAGCCTTTTAAAACTGTGTTTACATATTCATAGCACAAATAAGATATATTTCTATGCCTCTCTTTTCTTCTCTTATTACATGAGTTTTAAAATAAGAGCAAGAATTTCTTGTGGAATAATTTAATCATGTATTTAATTTCTGAAAATAGTGATGCAAACTTAATTTCTTCTCTTGCTTGGCTCTCATTATTTTAGTCAATTCGGATTTTGAGTGTAGGGAAATTTGACACCAAATATTATTGGGGAAATAGCTTTTGTGTGGGTGTGGCTGTATTTCCCTCGATAGAGGCATGGAAGCCATCATTTAAGACACTGCCTTGTAAGGTTCCTCAGCTCTACAGAACATCCATCCTCTGCCTGTTCTGCTTGTTAGTTCCTACACAACCCCATACATGCATGGGAACAGAAACAGTTCCCTACAGGTACTTTGTGCAGAGTAAAAATTCAAACTCATTGCCCATGCATGCTTTTAAATATCTGATGATTGTTTATAGCCCTTGTCTGTACTGTTGTGGAACAGTGTTTTTTTTATTCATACTATTTGTCAAACTTGTTACTTAGTATAGGATTAATCTTATGAGTATAAAGTAACTGAAAATAGATGATTATAAAAATTAAAGAGAGGGAATGGGAGAGGAGGGAGGGTAGGGTGGGAAGTATCGCTGTGTTCCTAAATCTGTATACATGAAATTTGTATACCTTAAATAAAATTTCAAAAAATTATACAAAGTGTAGCCTTTGGTTTAAACCACAGTTGCACAGAAAGCTTCAGTTGATGAATCAATTCGATTTTTAAGTTGTGCTAGGAAAAAATTCTCAGAGCATATCAACAGCCAACTAGCTATTAAATTGATCCTTCGCCTTTAATCTGATGTTATGAAGGTCTTCAGTTTAGCAATTAATTTGTGTTTGTAAAGCTTCTACTAGATTCCTATTTATTGCAAAACCGAAACAAATATCTTGTATACAGAACCCTGGAAGGAGAAGGCTAGGGTGCCCTTTGTGCAAAATAATCACATGTTCCATTCTGCCTAAACTACAGAGTATGTGGGAAATAAAGATTTGAAAGTGATTACTTAAAAAAAAAATCACCAGAGAGTTATATATATATTTCACAATGGATCAAACTACAAAGTATTTCCTTGACTGAATTTCATTTTGATGTAATATGACGTCTTGTAGGGGACATTATGAGACAGGAAACATTTTTATAAAATGCACTGCTTTTTTACAGTTAGTGTACTGTTGAGGCTGTTGTCATATTTCTACATCTTCACAATAAGCTACTTCTGTTTTTTCTTTTTTTAAAAAACTTTCATTTAATAAATATAAATTTTGAAAGTACAACTTTTGAATTATAGCGGCTTTTCCCTGCATAACCTCCCTCCCACCCATGACCATCCCATCTCCCACTCCCTCTCCCATCCCATTCTTCATCAAGATTCAATTTCAATTATCTTTAAATACAGAAGATGAACTTAGTATATACTAAGTAAAGATTTCAACAGTTTGCACCCACACAGATACACAAAGTATAAAGTACTGTTTGAATACTATACACAAAGTATAAAGTACTATTTGAATACTAGTTTTACTGTTAATTTGCATAATACAACACGTTAAAGACAGAGATCCTACATGGGGAGTAAGTGCACAATGACTCCCATTGTTGATTTAACAATTGACACTCTTATTTATGACAGCTACTTCTGTTTTTTAAAGATTCATTTGTTTATTTGAAAGACAGAGTTAGAGAGAGAGGGAGAGACAGAGAGAGATCTTCCATCCACTGGCTCTTCACTCCCCAAATGGGTCCCCCACATGTATACAGGAGCCCAAGGACTCAGGCCATCCTCCAGGGCTTTTCTCAGGCACATCAGCAGGGAGCTGGACTGGAAGTGGAGCAGCTGGTAGTTGACTGGCAGCCATATGGGATGCAGACACTGCAGACGGTGGCTTAACCCGATACGCCACAGCGCTGGCCCCATAGCTGTTTCTGTGTTCTATGTCTGGATGAGTTACGATTTTCCTGTTAGCCATATAACTGATCCTGTTTTCCTCTAATTTGTGGCTGTCATTAAAAATCATATAGTATAGGAATTTGCTCCACACATTTTGGTTTTAACTACACTTTAGGTTCATACCTATCTATATTTGTTATGTCTGTATAAATCATTTACATATTCTCTTTTTAATGAGATAAGATTAGAAGAAAAGAAAGAAAACTGCCATGAATTCTTTTATATTTTGCAAAATCACAATGATGCTTTCACTCAAGTTTCCCATTTCTTCTTTCAGCCCATTAGTCACATTGAAATCATTAGAGACACTGTGTGTGTGTGTGTGGGAGGGGAGATGGAATGAGGAATTGCAGTTCTCCTGTCTGTTCTAAGAACTACCTATTTATACATAAAGATACAGGGAGAGCATCAGGATAAAACTCATCAGGTCAGTTTTCACAATTCCTCTATCTCTACCTTAATCAAGTATTAGCCAGAATTATCAGAGGCCAGTTTTAACTCATCTCATTTTCCTGATCTGCATTAGGAATTGGGGCGGTTGGTCCTAGGGGTTAAGCTGCTGGTTAGGACATGTACATCCTGCCTAGACGTGCCTGGGTTCGATGCCTGGCTCCAGTTCCTGATTCCTGCTCCGTGCTGATGAGGTTTTGGAGATGACTCAGGCAGTTGGGCTCCTGCCACCCATGTCGGAAACCTGGATTGAGTTCCTAGGTTTCAGCTTCAGACATCATGACTGTTACAGACATTTAGGGATTAAACTAGTGGGTGGGAGGACTCTTGCCCCAACTCCCTCTTCTCTTAAATAAATAAATAATTTTTATTATGCAGTTTCTAAATCTATGATCTCTTTAGAGGAACTTAATAGCAGTATTTGATTTGAGTGATTTATACTAGGTGCAATTTCTATTGCCACTTAATTTGTGCTTTGAGGCAACCTCCAAGTTCAACACTTCTTGGAGAGATCCTCAGACTTCCCTCAGTTTGGCAAGTGAAGATGCAGAGTAAGGCACAGAAAGAGAAAAGAAACAAATCAAGGGAGCCAGTCCTCTGACCATTGAGATGGTCCTTATGTGTTTATAAGGCAACTCTAAAGGCAGTTCTGGAAGGGAAGCGCCCACATGTTTTGTACTCAATGGAAATATTGGTGAGAAATAGGAATCATTTGGGAGATAATATCTTCATAAGCGTATCGTTGGAATGTATATGAGATTATAAAAATGCATCTCCATCACCACTTTCATAGTGGTCTCTAAATCACACTTTTAAAATTATCTAGAAAAGAATAAAGCTGTGTTCTACTAATTGCTGCCTCCGTTGTGTAGGGCAGGAGGCAAAATACGTGGCTAAAATGGGAAAGCTTTTGATTTTATGGTTTCAGGATCAGACTTAGCACTGGTATCTGAATTTGGACATTCAAGCTAAACCTTTCAGGCTCTTGACATTGTGAAGTAACAATCTTATAGGAAATCAAAGGATGAGAAATTCACACAAGTGAGGGTTGGCTCATGCATTTTAAAGACAAGTTTGACTTGAATATATTAGGGTTCAAGGTGAAGCTGCTAGTACAGATAAGACAGCTACTCAAGAAGTAAAAATGAGAGGTATTCTGTTTGCAAACCCAAGAGGAAAACAACAGCCAGATCTCTAATATCTAAACCTGCAGCATAGAAATTTAGAGTGAAAATGGAAGACAATAAAATTTCTTTCTAAACTATTTTATCTAAATTACATCACATAATCCAAATTCTCTTCAAAAAGTGATTTCCAAAACCCTTCCAGAAATGTTTTTATAAATGTTATTAATTTAGAATAGATGTTCCTTAAACACTTTTACTTCCTAATTTCTTGATGTAAAAATGAAGCAAACATCATAGAAAATATTAGAAGTTGGTGCATCTCTATCTGGCTTCTGGAGAGTTCAACTTTGTGGTTTAGATAGAGTTTCTAGGATGACTATTACTTCTGTTTAAAGAGATTGTTTTCTGTTTAGTGCATCCACTGTAGTTAATAAAGCATGATTAAGTCCATGATGATGAATAGCATATAAAAATTGCAATACACTATTAAATTCAACATCTTATGTTGATACAGGGTCAGAGTTGAAAAATTAGCACTCAGACACTCTTAAAACTCTAGTATTATATGCTCTGAGGCAAAATGCACTATGCATTTAAGAAATAAATGCCATATATTATGATAAGCCTCTACCAGGAGAGAAAAGTATATGCAAAATATGAATTTATACATTTAGGCGTCTACAAGAATGAAGAATCATCATATTAACAGCATTGAAAAAAGTGTTTTTGCATGTTAAATGCTCAGTTTTAATGCTGCTTGAATCTACTATTCACTGTTCTTATTATTCAAGGTACATAAAGCCAGTGCTCAATTGAAAGGGAAACATAAAAAGGAAAGCACACACAGGGGCACATAATAGAGAACATATTTTATTATACCATCTCCCAAATTAATTCAAGATTTATTTTCCACAAACCAGCATGGTTTGGGGACAGTTTTCAATTAATGACAACCATTACATTATATTATAATTGCATACATTTTTTGCTTTATTCCTGGTACATGGTGAACCCTCTGAAGGCAGAGTCTCGGTATTTCGACATCAGATCTGAACACCTAACCAGTGACTGGTACATGGTCAGCAGTGAACTTCTGGTTGTTTGATCTAGGAACAAATGCATGCATGGGTAGGCACAGGATGGAAGCCTGGGCGTTTTAGGATGCGGGTGGTGCCCTGGGCATTACTCTAAATTTGAAACATGGCTGAGGTTGTAGATTGTTGAGATATGAGACATACTTACTTCTAATAATTACTTAAATACAATTTGTGGGGGGGAGTACACTTTTTGCCATCTTGCAGCTGCCATCCTATGAAATGGACAGTCCTCAGTCTGGTCATTTCCAGGGAAAATTCCTCTATCCTGACTGTGTTAATGAGTCTGGACCCTGCCCAGCTCCATTCTGTTCCCTAGAGAGTGATGAGCAAATGCATGATACACACAGGGGCTGTTGTGCCGTGTTTGGTTCAGTTTTGTTTTGTTTCCATCGCGAACAGAGGCGATCCTCTTAGTTCTGTTTATACAAAACTCTGTGAGGAAGCACCGCATTTCACGGGTCTCTTGGCCCTGGCAGCATTTTCTGCCATTGCCTTTAGTGAATTATGCACTCATAGGCTTTAAGATTGTTAGTGATAGCTTGGAGCCCATCATCTTGTAGTTTGGATTATTTCCCCCGGAACATATTACCTTACATTTACTGTCGCGGAATGAAGCTCATTGGTGATGTGCCACTTTCATGCCCACTTACCCGAACTTGTAGGAGTCTTCCTGAATGCTATCCATGTTGCCTCAGCACTTCCTCACCCACCAGAGCTTACTGTCACGTGAGAATGTGCAGATTTCACTGCACATAACCTCTCTAACTTCTCGTGTTAAATGCTGTAAGTAATATGTATTGGTTTCAGCTCAGATGTCTGGGTGTTGGTGGTAGAAAGGGTGTATGGCATAATTCTGAGTATTACTTTAGAGGACTTTTTTTTTCTTTTCTTTTGTCCTCCTCCTCAGAGCCCACAGGCACATCTGCTGCTTGTGTTTACGTCTGTGGGCTCTGGGGTACTGAATTCTTACATTAGCCCACTTTTGTCCTAGGACAGATATGTGCCTCTGATGATAGTTGCCTTGACCTTGCTGGTCTTTGGGGCTGCACTTTGAACACTTTTCTTGGATTAAGGAATGATATTGGGAAAGGAAACCTAACTGTAGAGTCAAATAGTTGTATAGATCCTGTCATTTTATCTGAACAGGAGGGAGTAACTTGAGTTTCTTCTCTCATCTGCAATGTGCAGATTCTAATACACTGCAGGGTTTTTGGAAGATTTAATGAGAAAATCAAATTGTATATCATGGTGGGCCATATTGTGTATCACAGTCCTCAGGAGCCTTTATTTCCTTCTTCCTATGATTGCTGATAGCTACCTAGCCTTTAACCTGGATCTTACTGTTTCCCACCCTCCATGCCTGAGAGAGCCCTGCTCTCCTTTATAATACCTATCTGACCCCTTAGTCCTTGGTTTTCTGATTGTGCCACCTGCTAGGTAATAATTACTGCCCAGTGTAGCTAACCTACCTAAATAGCTCCCACATTCAGTGACTTTTTAGAAGAAATCATTCTCACAAACAAGGTCTTAGAAATACTCTGAATTCTTTATGAATGACATGTTTGCCCATTTCCCCCCTCAGTGTGCGTATCGGTTACTTTGGAAGAATTCCTCTGATTATTATCATCACCACTGAATGTTGAATAAAACACCCTGCCCAGTTGCAGGGCTCTAGGGAGTATCCAGCACAGCCATGACCTCTGTTCATATCTTGCATAGAGATTGAGACGTAGTTCTGATTTGGGTTGGGGTGCTCCTGATAATGCCAGAATTGGAAACAATCTGAAGGGCAAGTAGATATTTTCGCAGAGGAGAGGAGGTGTACCCCAAAGAACCATCTGTAATAAGAAGAGTCTGTAGCTAGAGGCAAGGAGACAGGGATGCCAGGTGCAGCACAATGTGAGATAAGGTGGTAGGGTTAAATCTGCATGACACGGACAATTCCATGGTCTATAGAGGAATTGCTTTTAGTGAATGAAAATGCAGTGGCATAGAGGAAGCCATCAGGTTTTTAAAGGAGCATAAACTGAATGGCAGCCCATAACGTCTTGTCTTGGAATACATAGTTTATAACTACAGAGATTGCAAACATGAAAAATAAAACATAGTATGATACAAATTATTGAGCACTGTGGCCTTTATGCCCTTTGGGTTAAGTTCTCAAAACATCCACAAAAAGTACACTTGAGTTCTATCAGACCCTGAGAAAACTGGGTGCATGTCAACAAAGGGGCCCTTAGTAAGTACTGAGAAGCCCACCTTCCCCTGATCGGGAGTTACCCCAAAAGGCATGAACTTCCCACACTGTCGTTCTGAGTGCAGGAAGAACATTCCTGTGGCCAAAGAAAACAGGCAGAGAACACAGGTGCTTGGTGTCGGGTAATTGTCTGTAGAAGCATGCGATGCTTCCGAAGTAGTCAAAGGAGCTCCTGGGCGGGACACTAACAGTGTCTGATGCAAACTGAAAGTAGGCATGATGTTCTCCATATAAAAAGGGAATACACTGAGGATTGTGTTGAAAATCACTTATATCAAAATATGATTTGGTCACATTTTTGTCCCTTGGATCCAGGTCCTGAAAAGAGATTATGTTTGTGCATTTTTTGTCTTTTCCATTAAAATCTACATATGTCAGGACAGGATCTGGCATTTGTTTTATTTGCCTCTTCACCACCCAACACGATGCTCTGCTGAAATGAAATGAATTTCATTCTAGTGAAATTGGAAAGCAACTGTTCCATAGGAATCCCTTTTTCCTTAAAAAAAAAAAAAAACAACAGCAACAACAACAACAAAAAAATGAGCTTTTGCTAGTTGTAACCTGCTTCCCTATATCTATTTTTGTAATGTCTCCAATCCCTGCGGATCCAAATGCACTGAATTAGCAATTACTGTATAGCACATTGAGCATACTTAGAAGTCTCTCTGCCCGCCATTGGAATGCAGCCACTGGGATAGAGCGCAACAGCTGTTCAGCAGCTACAGTAACACAACATAAAAATTTATGATGAATAACGCAATTGGCATTTGTCTCCATATAACAGGTTGCATATTTGCAATCGCAGAAGCTTCTCTAGACCACATTTGGACTTCTAGACTCGAGAGTGCATCATAATATTCTTACAGGAATTACACTGAGGAAGATTACAAACAATTCATAGTGTCCTTTAATCTGGTGCATTAGAACCAGAAGTGAGGGGGTAAGCTGCCAATGGCCTACATCTTTATTATGAAACTTGACTGCCCAGTAAAGAAGAAACTGTGTCCTTGGAGGAATGGTCTCTGTACCATATGGAATGATGATGGTGACATCAGACAGGTAGGTGGTTTGTCAGAGTTTATAAAGCTCTTGGACATGTGCTATTTAAATTAAACCTCATTATATACCCATTTTGTAGATAAGGACAGAAAGACCCTGCAAAGAGATGCCTCAAGGATCCCTGAAGGTCACTGCTTGTTGCTTTTGTGTACTGTGCCTGACCACCACCCCATACAACCTTCTGCATATGGCAAATCAAGAGATTACGGATGTCAGGTGAAATTGCTGTCCAACTGAAACACAGTCCTATCACTTTCTTTTAAAGGGCCTTGTTCACTGTTGCCTCAATGGTACTGTAAACCAAGCATCAGGAACCCATTGCCATGGTCCTGGGCACATCTGCTACAGATATTGAATCACAGATTAATTACTAAATATATCTGAGTCTCAGGGTCCTCTGTCTCTCTCTTTTTTTTTGAAAGGCAGAGTTAGAGAGAGAGAGAGAGAGAGATCTTCCATGCAATTGTTCACTCCCCAAATGGCCACAATAGCTGTGGTTGGACCAGGCTGAAGGAAGGAGCCAGGATCTTCATTTGGGTCTCCTCCATGGATACAGGGGCCCAAGCACTTGTGCCATTTTCTGCTGCTTTCCCAGACACGTTGACAGGGAGCAAGATCAGATGTGGAACAGCCAGGACTTGAACTGGTGCCCATATGAGATACTGGGGATGCAGACAGCTTAACCCATGGTGCCACAACACCAGTCCTGAGTCTTTGCTTTAAATAGTGAATTTCAAGTGCTACTCTGATAATTTTCCATACTATTATAAAAAGATCCCATACATTTATCCTTTAAAAGCTCTAATGAGTTATGTAAAAGACAAGTGACCATCATTCACTAAAGACTGGACAGCACTCAGAATTTTTTGCACATTGTGTCTCCCTTTACTTATACAGTTTGGGGTATGTGATCAATCCTGTATTTCACTGGGAGAAGGGAATTGAAGTACGGTGAGTTGAAATTTATTATCAAGGATCACAAAGCTTCTAAGTGGGAACAGAATCTAAACACAGGTCTGTCTGACTTTAAGCCCTCTCTTGTCCACATACATCTGAGGAAAATCCCAGGGTTCTTCCAGTTAGCATGGCACAGGAATGTTTACCTGGGAATCTATGCTAACAGAGTGTGTTAATAACGATGGAATTCGGAAAACACTAGAAAATCAGTGCTGTTGGGACCTTGAGTTTGGCTGGCTCAGGATTCGGAAAACATCAGCAGGCTTTCTGTTGTCTCCCCTCATTCACAGCCTTTCCTGCTTCATCTTCCTCATGCCCCTGCCCCAGTGTCGGAGCACCACGGCCACCACTGCTTGAGTGCCTGCAGGAAACACTGGGGAGGACACACTTCTTGCCCACGAGGAGGAGAGGCAAGAAGCAGACAGACAGGCACAACTCAGCAGATTGCTGGGGAACCTCAGTTCTAGGCTCAGTAAAGTGCTGAGGAAGAGAGCCCAGAAACTTGGGGAGCAACTCCTCTGGCTGCTAGTGAAGACTGTGTGATAGTTTCTGAATGTATATTAGGAACACAGGACAGCCAGGGTTGCCTGGGGACCAGCCACTGAGAACAGAGACCATTACAACCGAGAGCCTTGGAGGCCCCTTTGCTGTGCCCAAGGTTAGTATAGCTGTGGACACACAGTAAGGCCCAGAGGGTCTCAGAGGAGGGCCTGTGATGGCCAAAGTTGTAGAGAGGGGATGGGGCACAGGCACCAGGGGCTCAAGGCAGTAGCTGTTGGAGAACTGGTGCAGAAATATCTCCACATTTTCACACCTAACAGATTCCTCCAGCCCTGTTGAATACCGGCCTGTTATTTGCTTTTAGAGGCCACTCTTCTGTTTGCCTTAAGCCTTTCTGAGATTTGCTTTAAGCTCTCCTGTGATATTTCAGACATCTGCAGAGCATGGAAAGAGGTGCCCCCGTAATCCATGTTCACAGTTCCCTGTCTTAGGAGTGGGTAATACCACACACCCACAACAGTGCGAGAAGCCGTGCAAGATTGTGCTGTGTTAAGAATTGATCGAAAGAAAACTGACATGCAGCTTGCAAGGCCTTCTTAGTTTATTTAAAGGGAATACTAATAACCGCAACAGTGTTAAACGCCCTTTACACTCTGACTTAACAAACTATTTCCATATATAATGCATTTATTTTGTACTACCGTGCACTGAGCAGGCTGCTGTTATTGTTAGTGCAGTTCTGTAAGGGAGGAAGCAGAGGCTCAGGAAGGATATCTAACAGGGGCATGCTGTCAGCAAGTGACAAAACGCAGTGGCTACTGAAGAGGTTAAAGCATGGGCTGTGGGATCTGTCTGTAGATGAAATCTGGCTTTCTTTCATGGCTGGATGACTTCAGACAACTTCTGTTTTCATCACTGCAGCCTTGGTTTCCCTTTTGTAAAATAGAGCAATATCAGCGTCTACCTGTTAGCGTTGTGTCAGGTTTAAATATGGCAATGTTTTTCAACTACACAGTGCTTGGCACATAGTAAGCACTCAATAAGTAGTGGCTACTCGCATTAGGAATTCAGTCCTCTGATCCCCTAATTGAGTGTCTTCTCCTTTATTACACTCCTCCACTTTTACATCTATTAATAACACAATTAAAAACTCAACTCTGTAATATAAAATCAAAACAGAATCCTGAATAATTTGAGATACCAGCTGTTTGGGTAGTATTATTTAAGTACTAAGTGCTGTATGATAATAGTTACATATTTTAGTGCTAGTAAAAAGCTACTAAGAAAAACAAACATGAAAGAAATAGAAATGTTTCATGTTTGGAGTTTTAATACATGAATCCATTCTATAGTATACTAAAATATACCAAACAAAGAACCTGAATTTCCTTATCACAGTAGGATATTGATTAATTTCACAGCCACAATATTGGGGTGAGTAAAGTTATAGAGAATTGTGGTACCCTTATCACACCCAGAAAGATTTATTTTCTCAAATCTTCTTTGTGCAATAAACCATTCTATGCAATTTTTGCATTGAGTTTTCCAAGCTGTCAACCTGTGGACTTTAATTCCTCACCTCTTGTTTTAGGAGTAGAGGTGGTGGAAATTGGGCAAAAAGCTTAGTTTTTCAAGCCTTCTGAACCTAATCCAATTTTTGTGTAACTTTAGAAGGCACAAATTTCATGGTCTAGAGTGGAAAATATTTCATTCAAAGACCTTTTCTGAGATGATTGGAAAAACCACCAAAACAATTCAAAAATGGCTTGGGAGACAGAGTATGGGTTAAAATAAGAATCTAATTCTTACCTTTGAGACAGTCTCTTTGCTCTAAGAATCAGTAAGTGGTTATTTTACTCTGTATTGAAAAAAATGCACACATTTCCCTGAACACTAAGAATTCTTCCTGAGTATCTTGGACACAGTAACTGGTCATTACTGCTAAAAACTCAAAACCATCTTGGGTTTCAGCACTGTTTATTGGATGAGGACTTTTTTGAGGATGTAACTGACTTACACTACTTGTTTTATCTCAGGAATCTTACAAATCTAGATTTCCTGGCCCACCACAGCCATAAATGTGACTCATTAGCTGTCTAATTTTATCAAGATCATAGACCTAGACATTCAACTCAGTTGTCCCATGGTGTAAAATATATATATATATATATATATATATATATATATATATATAGGCCTGCTATTAATCTCAGTGGGTAGCATTATTTGAAACTACACTCCAAAGGAGAAAAATTTTTGCACTGATGGATTTCCAAAAATGTGTAATTCTTTGTCCCTACTCTCTTTCAGAGGAGTTGGGGGGGATTAAGTGAAATACTGCACAAGTGTTGTCATCTCTACCATGCTTAGATCTGATCCTCATTCCTAATGAACAACAGCGTGTTGAAGTTGTCCTGAAAGTAAAAGTCCTTGAGGTTGTCCCCTTCATCTCTGCCTCTGAGTTTTGGCTACATTCTTCCTTGCAATGTGTTATGCTTTGTCCCCCTGTAATTATTTAAACCCTAGGCATCCTTGCAAGCCTAGGTCAAGCCCCACCTTGATTGTCAAACTTCCCCTATATTCCTAAGCCCTAGCCTAGCCATTCCCTTCTCTAAACAACTGATGCATCCACCCATCAGTTTCACGAGAAAGCATTTAAAAGCATAAACACTGTCTGAGTCAGTTCATACTGCTAAAATAGAATATCACAATTATTAAGGGTGGAATCCAAGATCAGGGTCCCATTGTGGGTAAATTCTGAGGAAGATGACCCTCCTCTAAGTTACAGATGGATGTTTTCTTGTATGCTCTTTGCAGGACAAAGCCAAATAACTCAGACCTCTTTATCCCTTTGTAAAAGTGCTAATCCCATTCATGAGGGCTCCACCTCATAACACCATCACATTGGGAATTTAAACACCAGCACTGGAATTTTGAGGGGGACACAAACATTGGGTCCATAGCATATGCAGAGAGTAAAATTAAAGATGGTAGAATTAACTATGGTAAAAATTAAACACAGATAATACTGGGAAAGTTAATATAATAGAAACTTTAATTCAGACCAGCTAAAATTGGAAATAAGATGGATTATGAAGTATTAATATCTCTGTCACAGTAAGCATTGAAGAATTGGCTGAAAATTGGATTGTTGGTCTCATTCTAGAGGGAACCTAGTGTTACATGGATCATTTAAGGAATACTAAGGCTTCTGAGTTTATACCACTTTATAATTTTTAATAGAGCACATATTCAATAAGAGTAGAAATCTTGCCATTTACTGCTTCTGCATCTTAAAAAGTGAGGTATTTACCATTGGCTACTTAATTCCAAATTGATTAATTGTATTGTTTTTACTAGTTCATTTCCTTTTGTAACAAAAAATTCTGGCCAGCAAAAAACACTGATAGAGAAAAGAGAAAAGAGTAACTATGAAAAGTACAGGATATGCAGAAGGATCCTTTAAAAAGTTCATGAAAAATAGAATGAGAAGATAAGTTGGTATTGATGCAAAAGACATCTTTTGAAATCCAAGCCTAGTTTTTTCATAGTACACATCTTCCATAAACTTTTTAAAGACTTCTCATATACCATGCTCAATTTATAACTCTTGACTTCATGTAGCATCTTTAATTAAATTTTACTAAGAGAGAAATACACTAAGGCCTTCTAATTAGGATGATGCCAGGTCTGGTTACAGGCAAAACTAAAACTCTGAAAAGTATATTCATGCCTTGACAGTGTACTACTCAGAAGAAATAGTTGTCTTTTGTTTTGCATTTCTAATTGCCTTTGAGCTTTCTTGCTCTTTCTAAAGGACAAACTGATCAAAGCATAATGAACTTGACCTTGCCATACTTTGTTGTTTTTGTTACTGTTGTTTCAAAGACCTTACACTCCATTTCATTTAACTCTCACCACAGTCCTGTAAAATTTTCCCAAGGAAATTATGGCTCAAGGAGGTTGAGTGATTTGTTCAAGAACACACAGCCATTACTGAAGCAAAATCTCAATCTTTTTTACTCTTAAAGCAATAATGACATCAGCAGCATAATGCAAGTAGGGTATTTACAGAACGCCACTTCCAAGAGATGTATAAATGAGCTTAATCAAGGCAACAGATTTTAAATGCAAATATTTAAATGTGTAATGTGAAACAATTTTCTATATGTAGTTAAACACTACTAGAATGTGAGGCATACTTGTATCTATATGTGTGTATATGTGTGTCAATATATAGATATAGGTATATAGATATAGATGCTATAGATATCGATATAGCTATCTGAATGCAAGGGCTAAAGCATATCCTGTTTTCAATAGCTAAATTGAAAATGGGTTGTGCTAATGTTTAAAAACTCATGGAGAGAGCTAGAGATATCTTTATGTTTTGGATGTAAGAGTTATTGTAAGGAAAGATGCAGAGCCAAAAGCACTTGTGCCAAAAATGTCAGCATATTGAAGCTGAGTCGTTTAGAAAAATGAGTACAGAGAACAAAGGATTGATTAAAGAGCAAAGCAAGATTATGAATTAGACTGAGTGAATAAATGAGTATGTAAGACATGGGGGGATTTTGAGCAGTGGGCTCCCAAGCTTCTGTTTGTCTACAGGGATGTTTTATATACAGGAATTTATTTTTATATGCAGAGATAGTCTGTATACAGGGACATTTTTATATACAGGCTGAGGCAAAGAACCAAGGGTGCTGGAAAAACCTGCTGCTTAGTGCTTGACCACTCTTTACCCCAGCTGCCCACACTATAATAAGAAACAGGCAGCAGTGCTCCCAAGAGCAGGTATATAACCTCCCTGATGCTTCTTAAGTGGTCATAAAGAAGTTGGCTGAGCATGAAATTCTGTCATTAAAGTTTATGCTTTGAATTGGGGGAGGGGGCAAGAATCAAGATTAGGAAAGAGAAGAGGAGGGGGAGATATTGATAACAGCTTATGTGAGGAGATGATGTGGTTCCTAGGAGATAGTTAATTTTTATGGGGGAAAAAGGACTCTTTCGATTTTAAATCTCATGTGTGCTGGTGGCTAATACTCTTCCTGTCATCCAAAAAATAAAAATAAATAGTGAAGGAAGGAAATTGGGAAGAGGTTCTACTTATTGATGCCTGAGCTTTACGTGATGGCTGGTGCTTTGCTGAACCTTCTCTGAACACATAGGGAACAGAATTCTATTGGAGGAACTCAAGAAGTATTAGTTGAGGGGATAGTATATTTATTTGGTAGCACAGTTATGTTTGGAAATCCACCTGCTGTCATTCAGATGATTTCTGTCATTAATTTTCTGCAATGGTTCTATTCCTCCTAGTCTTCCTCTTGGTCAGTATACTGAGTTTAGGGTGGCATGAGAGAACATGAACATAAACAATGTCTTTGCATTTGTCTATAGTCTACTTTGGCTTTCTAGTTGTCTTTTAGATAAATACCACCTTTCACATTTACCCTGCCTTCTCCTACTGCTGTTTAACTTGGCATCTGGCTCCAAGGTGAAAGGCATGAAATATTTTATATGAGCTCATAAGACTGTAGTAGAGTGGGACTTGAATGTCAAGAATAGGGCTCATATCTGGAGTAGGTGGATCATCTGTTCTGGGCTTTGGAATAATGATCACAGAAGTGCACTGTTTCTGCACAGCCTTTGGGAATGATGTGCTACAGTGACTGCTGTACCCGGGATCCTGGTTCTAGCCATCTGCCCTTTCATTCCAAACCTGCGCTTGATCTTAGCTGAAAGGCCAGGAAGCGATGGGAAAAACTTTGTAAGGGGGGAAAAAAAGAGTGGTTATCTGCCAAACTTCATATCAAAGATGTAATGCTGATCTTCAGGGAGCTCAAATTCAGTTTCTAATTGAATTCTATCTAGAATGTTATTTGATTCCATTATTCCTTCTTTATATGTATCTAATTTTTCTCCTAAAATTTAAATTTAAATTAATACACATGCAGAAGTAGATTTTTGTTGTCAGTTACTTTTCTTCATCTTGAGTTACTATTTGGTGTTGTATGTTGACAATGAGGTCACATGCTTATCTTCACAGTTAGAATGTGATCTCCCAGTGATTATATTTTTGCTTGCTTGTCCATTTGCCAGGAATAAGGTATTAAGAGTTAGAAACATACCAGGGGACTCCAATTTAATCCTATCAAGGTGGCATGTACCAATGCCATCTCACTAGTCCAAGTGATCAATTTCAGTTCACAATTGATCATAATGAAAGTTCTAAGAGTCAAAGGGAGCTAATACTAACTGATAGAATAAATAAAGGGGAGAGTGATCCAACATGGGAAGTGAGATACTCAGCAGACTCATAGAATGGTGGATGTCCTAAACAGCACTCTGGCCTCAGAATCAGCCCTAAAGGCATTCCAATCTGGCTGAAAAGCCCATGAGAGTATTTCAGGCATGGAAAGCCAAGACACTCTGGCAAAAGATCTCTGTGAGTGAGATCCCAGTGGAAAGAACAGGTCTTCAAAGAAGGAGGTACCTTTCTCTGAAGGGAGGAGAGAACCTCCACTTTGACTATGACCTTGTCTAAACAAGATAAGAGTCGGAGAACTCAAGGGGCTTCCATAGCCTTGGAAACTCATGACTGGTGCATAGGGAGATTACTGATGCCATAAACAGGAGTGTCAATTTGTAACGTCAACAACAGGAGTCACTGTGCACTTACTCCTCATGTAGGATCTCTGTCCTTAATGTGCTGTACATTGAGACTTAATGCTATAACAAGTACTCAAACAGTATATTTCACTTTGTGTTTCTATGGGGGTGCAAACTGTTGAAATCTTTACTTAATGTATACTAAACTGATCTTCTGTTTAAAAAAAAAAAAAAGAAGAAGAAATTATCAACTCCCAACTTGACTCTCACTGGGATTAAACATGACAATAGGTCTGATCTGATTTCATCATCATTAAAAAAATCATCTATTATTTTTCACTTTATGTTTCTGTGTGGGAGCAAACTGTTGAAATCTTTACTTAATGTATGCTAAACTGATCTTCTGTATATAAAGAGAATCGAAAATGAATCTTGATGTGAATGGAAGGGGAGAGGGAGTGGGAAAGGGGAGGGTTGTGGGTGGGAGGGACGTTATGGGGGGGAAGCCATTGTAATCCATAAATCGTACTTTGGAAATTTATATTCATTAAATAAAAGTTAAAAAAATAAAAAAAGAATTTAAGATAATAGGCAAAGTTATGATTCTTCGATGCATTCACTATGTGATGTCTGCTTAACAGAAAAAGAAAATGAAAAAGGTGATGTTTCAGGGTTGCAGTTTTTACCATAATCCAAGTAAATGTGTTCCTGAATTGTTTTCTCTTCAAACTTCCCCTTTTCATTTGAACACTCTTTCTCAAAGACTGCACCTGCTTGAATTATTAATATAGTGCTTTGTAAATATTGTTTTAAGTCCAAAGCATACACAAACATCCAATTTTAGTGTTTATTGGTACAAATATATTGGTCAGGAGATAATCCGAAATGCTCTCTCCCTGTTTGAAATATTTTTAAATTTTGTTTTTTTGAGGGACAGAGAATAAGAAAGACAGAAAAAGAGAGCCCCGATCAATTGATTCTTTACAGATGCTCACAGCTACTGTGGCTGGGCCAGCACAGAAGCTGGAACCCATGAGCTCAATCTACATCTCCCTCATTGGTGGAAGGAACCGAGTTATTTGAGCCTATTACCTCCAAAAATCTGCATAAGCAGGAAGCTGAAATCAGAAGTTGGAGCCAGGAATTGAACCTGGACACTCTGATGTAGGATGCAAGCATCCTAAAATGCCCACTCTCCCTCTGAATTTTTTAATTGTGAATCCCTTAGTAGGCTTACTTTTTTTTTTTATTTAATGAGCATAAATTTCCAAAGTACAGCTTATGGATTACAATAGCTTCCTCCCCCCGTAACTTCCCTCCCACCCACAACGCTCCCCTCTCCCACTCCCTCTCCCCTTCCCCTTCACATCACGATTAATTTTCAATTATCTTTATATACAGAAGATCAATTTAGCGTATGTTAAGTAAAGATTTCCACATTTTGCTTCCACACAGAAACACAAAGTATAAAATACTATTTGAGTACTAGTTATAGCATTAATTAAACACCTAAGAGTAATTGTGTATTAATTACAGAGTTCAACCAATAGTTTTAAGTAGAATATAAAATGCATCTTTTGTATTGTTGTGGCTCCCCCCACCTCCTGTGGCCCTCCCCTCACCCACTCCCTCTCCCATCTTGCCCTTCATCACGTTTCATTTTCAATTACCTTCATATACTGAAGATCAACTTAGTATATACTAAGCAGGGATTTCAACAGGTTGCACTCACACAACCGAACCAGGTATAGGGTATTATTCAACTAGTAGTGTTGTTTTTGAGTTTCATAGTTAAACATATTAAGGACAGAGATCCTGCGTGGGGAGCATGAACCCAGTGACTCCCGTTGTTGATTTAACAATTGGCACTCTTATTTATGATGTCAGCAATCACTCGAGACTCTTGCTATGAGCTGTCTAGGCTATGGAAGCCAGTTCACTAACTCTGAATTTGTTTAGTCAAGGCCATATCACAGTGGAGGTTCCTTCTTCCCTTCAGAGAAAGGCACCTCTCTCCTTGATGGCCTGATCCTTCTGCTGGGGTGTGTTCACCAGGATCCTTCATTTAGATTGTATTTTTTTGCCACCATGTCATGGCTTTCCATGCCTGCGAGACTCTCATGGACCTTTTAGTCAGATCCGAATGTTCCAAGGGTTGATTCTGAGGCAGGAGTGCTGTTTTGGGCATTTGCCATTCTATGAGTCTGCTGTGTGTACTGCTTCCCCCACAGGATCATTCTCTCCCTTTTGATTCTATCTTTCATTATTTGCTTACACTGGTCTTATTTGTGTAATCTCTTGGACACTTACCCTATCTTTTTGATCAGTTGTGCATTTATACTTATCACTTTACCAAGTGTGCTGGCATTGGTACCTGCCTCCTTGGTAAGGTTGAGTTGAAATCCCCTGGCACATTTCTAGTTCCACCATTGGAGGTAGGTCTGAGTGAGTATGTGCCATCCTATATATCTCCTCCCTCTCTTATTCCCACTCCTATGTTTCACAGAGATCAATTTTCTGTTAATTTTTAAACACTTAAGAATGGTTGTGCATTGATTGCAGAGTTCAACCAGCGGTCTTGTGTAGAGCAAACCGAGCAAGAACAACAACAACAAAAATACTAAAGGAACAAAATAGTAAGTTGTTCCTCAACAGTCTAGACAAGGGCTGCTCATGTCATTGTCTCTCATAGTGTCCATTTCACTTCAATGGGTATCATTTTAGGTGCTTGTTTAGTTGCCATCGATCAGGGAGAACATGTGATATTTGTCCCTTTTGGACTGGCTTATTTCAGTCAGCATGATGTTTTCCAGCTTCCTCCATTTTGTTGTAAATGTCCGGATTTCGTTGTTTTTTACTGCTGTATAGTGTTCCATAGAGTACATATCCCATAGTTTCTTTATCCAGTCATCCGTTGATGGACATTTAGGTTGATTCCATGTCCTAGCTATTGTGAATTGAGCTGCAACTAATATTGAGGTGCAAATGGCTTTTTTCACCCCTTTAATTCCATTTGGGTATATTCCAAGGAGTGGGATGGCTGGGTCCTGTGGTAGTGCTATATTCAGGTTTCTGAGGATTTTCCAGACTGTCTTCCATAGTGGCTTTACCAGTTTGCATTCCCACCAACAGTGGATTAGTGTCCCTTTTTCTCCACATCCTCACCAGCATCTGTTGTTGGTTGATTTCTGTATGTATAGGCTTACATTTCATATCTGTGGTTCTGTAAACTCCTACTTCTGTTGGCCGCCTCTTTGTTCATGACAACACCAAAACAAAGAGCCAGCCAAGGCGAGAAAGTCCTTACAAAGTGCTGTTCTGATATAATTGCCTCTTAGTGTTCCTCAGCCTAATGTTTATTGGCTTCTTGCCTTTGTTATGAATTAATAAGAGTTTATAAAGACTGTACTCTCTTTTTACATTTTTATTTATTTTTTTTTAACTTTTATTTAATGAATATAAATTTCCAAAGTACGATTTATGGATTACAATGGCTTCCCCCCCATACCATCCCTCCCACCCACAACCCTCCCCTTTCCCACTCCCTCTCCCCTTCCATTCACATCAAGATTCATTTTCGATTATCTTAATATACAGAAGATCAGCTTAGTATACATTAAGTAAGGATTTCAACAGTTTGCTCCCACACAGAAACATAAAGGGAAAAATAATAGATGATTTTTTTTAAATGATGATGAAATCAGATCAGACCTATTGTCATGTTTAATCCCAGTGAGAGTCAAGTTGGGAGTTGATAATTTCTTTTTTTTTTTTTTTTTTTTTTACAGAGGATCAGTTTAGTATGCATTAAGTAAAGTGTGTAAGTCTGACTTTCAAATAAATAAATAAAAATGTAAATGTCTTTTTACATTTTTATTTATTTATTTGAAAGTCAGACTTACACAGAGAGGAGAGGCGGGGGGGGGGAGGTGTCTTCCATCTGATGGCTCACTCCCCAATTGGCCACAATGGCCAGAGCTGCACCAATCCAAAGCCAGGAGCCAAGAGCTACTTCTGGGTCTCCCACGTGAGTGCAGGGGCCCAAGGACTTGGGCCATCCTCCACTGCTTTCCCAGGCCATAGCAGGGAGCTGGATAGGAAGTGGAGCAACCAGGTCTCGAACCGGAGCCATATGGGATGCTGGCGCTTCAGGCCAGGGCGTTAACCAGCTGTGCCACAGCACCGGCCCCAAGACTATACTCTTAAAAGAGTCATAACCCAGAAAGGCAAATTCCACTGGCTTTGGAAGTGGAATGTGGTAATAACTGGTAGGCAGATGAAAGGAGTGGAAGAACCATGATAGCTATAGGATGCAGCAGGAAAAAGGAAGGAAAAAAAATGTACATTTAATTCCTTCAATGTCTCGAGAATCCATCACTCAGACAGAACCCTTAACAGAAATCTAATTCTCCAGTTGCTGGACAAAGTTAATTAATTTGCAAATATATTTCATCTTCCAAGTGACAGCCTTGTCTACTGAAGGCAAGGAGGAGAGGAGGCTGAAACTGGAACATGAAATGCTGGCGGGCTCACATGACACACACTAACCCTAGAGAATCGAGGTGACACCAGCTCATTACGTCTCCTCTAAATGAGCTCCTCGTAAAAGGGAAATATTTTGATTAAGGTAGTGAGGGGGGCACTTGGCGACGCTCTCCACGTGCTGCTTCTAATTGCTCTGCAGTATACTGCACTTTCTTCAAAGGAACAGAGCCTGCCAGGAGAGGGGCCCTCCTGGCTTTGGTCATCAGCCCCGAAGTGGGGTGGGAGATGTTTGCTTTTGTACCCTCACTCCTCTGATTGCTGAGTTCCTTGTCTTCCGCAGTACTTTCATTTTGGATCCACTCATCCTGAGTGGGGCTCTTTCAGATTACATTGGTTCCTAACTTGCACCAGCCGGATTCTAGCACCAGATTTATCAGAGACTACAGGGCTCTAACTTGGGCCTTTTCTTTTCCGTTAATAGATTTCCAGTGATGAGGAGCCTTTTCCTGTGTCCACATGACTTCAAAGACTAAGCATTGGCAGAGTAATAACAAAATCAAAACTGGAGTGACAGGAGGAAGGGAAATGAAAGTCTAGATTCAAAGTGGAGTCCGACTCTGTCTGATTCCCAATGCACCCAGTTTTCTGTGTTGTGCAAGGCTGGACTTCTTGGCCCTGATTGCTGGCTCAGCAATGTCCCAGTTTCTAGAACACAAAAAAGAGAGAGTGCTTATCAGCATAGCAAACAGGAGGAAACAGCTAAGGATGAATTTGGAGGTTTATAAAAGGAAAGAATTGTGCAGGGCTTTGTAGAACATGTAACAGGGTTTGGCGCGTATCCTAAGTGCAATGGGAAGCCACTGAAGACATTGAATTAAAGAAATTAAATGGCTTGAACTGTATTTTTAAAATCAGATTTTAGATGATTTTGGGTGAGTGAGGAACAAATAAGGAGATCAGAATTGCTGTTGTAAAAGCCCCAGTCAAAGGGTGGTAGGAGAGGACAGAGGGTGGGAAACTTGACAGACTGAAGATGTAGATGGAAGTAGAACAAACAGGTCTTGAGAAAGGATCTAATGTGGAAAAGCAGGAAAAATAGGAGCATCAGGATGCCTTCTAGGCTTCTGGTTTTGGACATCTACATGGGTAAAATCATTAGAGAAGTCAATATTTTTAGAACTTGGACCTTGATATGTCCTTAGTTCCTATCCCAAGGGTGAAAGATACAACTCCCACATCTGTTTGGTGGACACATCCTTGAAATCAACCTTTCCCATACTTTATCTCTGTTTTAGTCCCCTGAGGCCTTATTGTCCTTTTCAACCATTGCATTAGCTATGATGCACCTGTTACTCCATTCTACTGATCCTGCACTGCTGTTTGTGCTACCCCCAAATCCCTATCAGGAAAGCTCTTGTTTTGACACAGACATTCCCCACCCCTGTCCTCTGCTGCTGGAGTCCCAGCTCCATGCCGGACACCTGTACTGCTTTGTAATGGCTCTAACTGTAGATTCTGGCTCCTTTCCTCTGGATTCTCTTTCACTCATTTGGTGAGCCTTTCCCTGCTATATCCTAAAACAGGAAGGATAAATAAATAAAATTCATGTTGATACAAAAATCTGTAACAGATGTTTATAAAAATTCCCATTCATTTTGAGATGAGTATCCCCAGAAATAGCTACCCTAATGTTTAGCCCTCTTGCTTGGATACCTCTAAGCAACATTAAGGTTGTAGTAATACCAATTAATTTATCTAAAGTGTTCAGCCCAGTATTTTTACAGAGTGGACAGTGACAATGGTAGAAAGGCAATTTCTAAAATGATTATATAATTATGAGGAACTGTAATTGAGTCTGTGGAACAAAACAGGAAGAAATGTTTATTAAAAAGATGAAGGGAGAAACTAAAAAAGAGAGAACTGCACGTTCCCGTCCAAAGATCAGAGCCACTTTGTCTCGTTAGTGGGCATCCGTTTGGAAATTTTTAAGATATACAATGCATCTCATTTTCTGTCTTTCCAAAGTAGAAGAGACAAAATACTGTTTCTTTTCAGTTAGTAGCCAGAGATTTATTCCTAGGATAGTTTTACAATATACCAATCAAATGAATTGTATCTAAATATTCATTTTATTCAGGTCCACTGAATTACAGGTCCGATGGACTAATGAACAGGAGTATCATCTGCTTCATTCATGAGTATAGAATTCTCCTACACCCCCCCAAAAAAAAGCATAAAGAAAAGACAAAAAGGAAAGATAAAGCAACAACACAGATTCAAAAGTGATGTGAAGGGGATCTGTAAGCCAGCTTTTAAAAAAATGATCAATCACCTCCTGCAATCTAAAAATGGGGGTATAGAGCAATTTTTATAATTCCAGATAGCACTAAAAAGCTTGAAATTGCTTCATTCTTTTAAAGGAAAACATTATTCTAGCTAAACTTTCCACCCAGTTGTCATGACAACCTTGCCATTTTCTACCATGTAGAGACAATTAGATATTAACCTGGGCATTTAGAGAAAGACACTTCTAACTCAAGAGAAAGACTTGTTGATTTGTGTTTGGCCAAGTAAGCCAAAGAATTACTATTATATTTCTTCCAGGAGCTAGTACTTTGAACCTTATAGACCATTGTCTTAGAAAGGAATATCTCTGAATCTTACAGATAAGCCAAACAGTGGGGGGCATATAAACTGGATTGTATTAACTAGTAGTCTGCCAGCTAGAAAACTAAAGAAAATCACTTCTTTTTGGATTCTCTCATATAAATCTTTAATAAATAGATAATATGTTCATTTAATTATTATTTGAGAGTTGAAGGAAGAGAAAGGGAGAGAGACCAATCTAGCTTGTTCTACCACTGGTTTATTTCCCAAATGCCTGGGCAGGGCCAGGTTGAAGCTGAGAGGTTGGAATTCAATTCAGGTCTCCCATATGGATGGCAGGGACCCAAGTACTTATCACCTGCTGCCTTTAGGTTGCCTGCTAGCAGGGAGCGGGAATCAGAGCCAGGCACTCAGAATCAGGCACTCTGATAAGGTATACAGCATCCCAAGCAGCATTTTAACTGCTACATCAAACCCCTACCCCAAATCTTTTATGACTGTCATCATTATAGATTCATGCTAAAATGAAGGAGAAATTCACCTGAAATTTAAATGTGGAAAGAAGTTGCAGAGAAATATATCTCTATGTTTTCACAAACAAGATTAGTTACTAAATCTATACCCCTAACATTTCCATTTATTATATATCTGGGGGGAGACAGCATGGGAAGCAATGATTTGGAAACCTCCTGAGAACGTAGGAATTAACTTTTCTTAGCTTTTTCTAACAGGCACCCATCCTTTTCCCATCAGCTTAGAAGGTAGAACTTGCTTTTCTTTCATTATCTCCCCTCTCCATTGACATTTCTTCCTACTTTTCTGGTCATATTCAGGATGGTTAGAGAGGCAACGTTGTTTTAGATTAAATGGAACTCCTGGAACCCATCTGCTGAGACATTGCTGTTGTCACAGAGCCCTTGTTTAACCACAAGACCGTGTTATTTCTCTGGTTAATGTAGACATTTACATAGATTAGAGCTATCCCCAAACATGTACTATAGAGATGAGGAACAAGGTAGAATGCATTGAAAAATGTGACTATAAAAAATGGTGACTTTTGTTAGAAAAAAATTGAGTTTTCTCTCCAATATTCTAACCATCGGAAAGTGATATATTTTCTAATTATGCTGTCATTGTTCAAAATATTTAGAGAGCTCTTCTCCTAGAAATTGCTTCTGGAATCTCTTCCATGTTGTTTCAATTATCCTAAGTGAAGCCAATCTATATTCCTGGAGAGTCAGCCAAGACTATTAAAAATGTGGATATTCAAGTTCAGCAAATCTGTTTTTTCTTTAGTATTCTTACATTTTTTAACAGAGCAATGAAGGTTGCATATGTGTGCCTCAAGGTGGGGAAGGTATGTGTATGCATGTGAAAGGGCTATTCTAGAAATATCACCTACCAGGTGGCTTAAACCAAAGACATTTATTTCTCTCAGTGCTGGAGGCTGGAAACCTGAAATCAAGGTGTCGGGCAGTAGGATTGGTTTCTTCTGAGGACCGTGAGGGAAGGATCTGTTGCAGGCTCTTCTCCTTGGCTTGTGGATGTCCCTGTGATGATTTTTTCCCTGTGTCTACTGTCATTTCCCCTCTGCATGCGTCTGTATCCAATTTCCCCTTTCTCATGCAGACACCAGTGGATGAAGGCCAAGCCAAATACCTGCATTTTAACTTAATTATTGTTTTAAAACTCGATCTCCAAAACAGTGAAATGCTGAGGTGCTGGGATTACAACTACAACATAGGAATTTGGGGGTAGTAAGTAAATTCACTCTGTAGCAGTGGGTGGGGCTTCTCTGTAAAATGTGCAGGCAGTTGCCAGTGGGAAGTTCTATGAAGGTAAATACTCCTCTGAGGTTGTATCAGTTATTTATTTATTGCATAACAAGTCATCCCAGAATGAAGTGGCTTAGAAAACAACCATTTATAACTAACAGAGTACTAAAAGGTAACCTATAGGAGTGAAATTTTGAGATTCAATGATTGTTTATAGACATTGTCTTAACTGTTGAGGAACACTGCTTTTTTTGTGCATACTATTTGTTGAACTCTTTACTTAGTATAGGGATAATCTTACGAGTATAAAGTGAGCTGAAAGCATATCTTTGTAAAAATTAAGAATGAGGATAGGAGAGGGAGGAGAAAGAAGGGTGGGAGTGTGTGGGGGGAGGGAAGGTAGGGTGAGAAGTATCATTATATTCCTGAATCTGTGTAGAGGAAATACATGAAATTTGTATACTTTAAATAATATTTAAAATAAATAAATAAATCTTAAAAACAAAACAAAACAAAAAAAACCAAAATAACCATTTAGGTAGCAAGCGATGAACTTAGTCATTGGTACCCACATGCCCCATTAGAGTACTTCTGTTTAATTTTGAACTCTGGCTTCTGATTCCAGCTTCCTGGTAACGTGCACCCTAAGAGGCAGCACGTAATGGCTTAGGTAACTGGGTCACTGCCACCCACATGGGAGATCAGATGAGTTCCTGACATGGCTTTATCAAGGCCCAGCCCTTGCTGTTGTAGGCATTTTGGGGGTGAACAAATAGAAGGTTCTCTCTCTCTCTCTCTCTCTCCCTCCCTCCCTCCCTCTCTTTCTCTCTACCTCTACCTCTTAAATAAATTTTTTAAAAATCCTGCTTTATTTTAAATTGTATTAATTTTGATTATTTATGAATCTCTTGTAAAATCAGTTTGCACTCTTCAAGCATACACTGGCCAGATAAAAGAGAAAATCTGAGGTATTGCTGATGAGCAGAAAACAGAAGCTCGCGGACAGTATTGCTGGTTTCTTTCCTGTCCTAGGGAACAGAGAAGTACAGCTACTCAGGTGATAAAACCATATTGTAGAGATGCATGAACTAGCAAAGGAAAATGGAACACTCTCCACTGAGATCCAGCCAGGCCGCCTAGAGAGCTCACACATCATAGTAGGCATGTGCTATGTGGCACAGCAACCGCACTAGTTTCCTGAGGCTGCTATAACAAATTACAACAAATTTGGTAGCTTATAACAACAGCAATGTATTCTCTCCCGGTTCTAAAAGCCAGAAGTCTGAAATTCTGTAGGACCATGCTGCCTCCAGGCTGTGGAGAGAAGAATCTCTCCTTCCCTCTTTGAGTTCTGGTGGCTGCCCCAGAAGTCCTGGGCTTATGGCTGAATTACTCCAGCCTCTGCCTCTATCTACACATTAGTTTTCCCCTTGGGTGTTTGTGTTACTCAGCTTTGCCCCTTTCTTATCAGGATACTTGTGACAGCAATTAGGACCCACCCAGATAATCCAATTTCATTACCTCTGCAAAGACTCCTTTCTCAAGCAAATTAGATGACAAATTCCAGGAATCAAGACTTGAAATCTGTGGGCCATCATTATGCAACCTATTATGCTAACCAACAACATTAGGCTTGTTCAGCCCCCAGAGCTGACCTGTTGCAAAGGACAAGTAAGATGTGTGAGGCAGAGAGTTGTGCATATTTGGTTGCCAGCCTGCTTTCTGTACTCCTTCATCTCCAGCCTCAGTGCAACACTCTGCTCCTCCAAGTTCCATGTAATTGCTGACAGCGTAATTCCCAGTCATTCAGGAATCAGAGGCCCTTCCCATTTTAGTGAGTATAGGAGGATATGACTCTAGCTTTTTCCTTTTTCTGTGAATAAATCCTCTTGTATTAAAAAACTTGCATTAATTTCCCTGAATGCCAATTTAGGAGCGGTAATGAAGCTTAACAGAAAGTAGAGCATGACCTTTAGCTGAGTTATGATAGAGCACACAGAAATGCCTTCCAGGTGATACCTTCCCAGATGACAGCCAGACTCAGAACTCTAACTGTGAACTCCCATGTTCCAGGGACAACCTGGAAGGGTCGGAATGGCTCCATGCCTTTTAAAGGACAACCCATCCCATTTTTAATCTGTCTTTGGAACAACTCCCAGATATCACAAAAAAGTACCTATGCATATTATTTCCCAAGTAACTTTAGAGGAGATGGTGATTTCTAGTATAATATAGGGTAGAATATATACTTAACAGAGGTGGGAATCTTGAAGTACTTGTATTTCAAGTGCCTAGAATAGAACTAGGGATAGTTCGAGTCATATTATACTCTTAAAAGAGGCTTCACTGGGCCCAGTGGATTTAATGATCATTTTTCCCTAGATTTTCCCTGGATACAGTTTCCTGAAATGCGTTTAATGATTTTTAGGTTCATGACTCCCAGTTATCATCAAGTAAGCATACTTAGGCATGAGGCCACTGTGCTATTCTCTTTAAAACACATCAACTTGCTTTGTATATAACTTCATCACTGCATATAAATCAGGGGATGTTTGATAAAAGAATTGCTAAATGCTGTGAAATTTTAGTGTGCCTGAGAATCACTTGGCTGGTTTGTTAAAGATAATATTTTCTGAGCCCATTGCTTGGAAAAATGTTTTTCAGTGAAAATGTGATAACCAGGTAATTCAGGTACAGTTAATTGAAGACTGCATATTGAGAAGCACTATCTATAGCGAGATTCCAGAACTTGCAGTTTATGATATGCCATGTTCTGACAAAGCCAATGCAAGTGTCCTACTCAGTAGGTGGCTGGAGTGAGGTTGGGAAAGATAGCCAGGCTGAAAACAGTACATCTCTAACTTGTTCCCTTGGTGTTTTGAAGAAATGACCCATCTAAGTTGCAGGCACCTCTTTGGACATAATAATAGGATATTTTAAATTAAAACAAAATACCTAGAATAGAACTTTCATCAAAGAAGAGAATGTCTTTGTCTTACAACAAAAAGAAATGGCACTCTCTCCTCATTGATGTTTGGTTCGCTCCTAGACATCTGTAATTTCAGGATCCATGTCAAATTTCTCAGCTCCACTTTGTAATCCTATATCAAAGACAGAGCATGCTGGCAGTTCTGAAAAAAGATTTGAGACATACATACACACAAAAGGATCCAAAGCGAAAGCTGAGCTTTCGCTGGTGGAAACCCGTTATCTGTGTGATCACCACGTTACCGTCTATACATGTAGAGGGCAGTTTTTCCATTATAGCCAGTTGTGGTCATTTAATGAAGCTCTGTGTTTAAATCTCACTTGTATGACCTATTTTTGTTCAAATGAACTGTGTTCTAAATGAAAATAAACAAAGTGAATATCGGGGGAAAGTTGAACTATTTTTTGTCTTCATGGGGATTTCAGAGCAAGGTCATGCTTTTAGAAGTTTAGAGTAATAGGTTACTTGATAAGATTGTAATGATCAGTTTGTCCCCAGGAAAACTGGGACAGAATGGGCCATGTTTAGTAGGCTCTGTGTCTAGCAGAGAGCATCAAGGTCCTTAGAAGTCGCTGGCCTGTCTCTTTCTTCTTGCCACTGAGGGAAGTTGATTACCAACCTGTGAATGTTTCCTGGGATGACTGTTCATGGCTTTGTCCTTGACAAAGCTTCCAGGAACCTGAGCCAAATGCTAATTCAAAGTGTACCACTGACATCTTTGAGTTTGCACATGCATGTGACAGATCTTCAGACAGGTCATATTTCAGAAGATACATAATTGGAAGAAATGTGTAATTTGTCCCCTTTTTAAAAATCTAACACTACCTGTCATGGCATTTTTTTTCTTTTAAAGTTACGTTCTTCTCTCCAGTTATAGTTTTAATCAGATTTTATAGAATTCACTTCTAATAAATCATAATTATAATGATAAGTCCCTAGAGAATTTGAATATTATAATGAACTCCATTGCTCTATTATGTATTTATCAAACTTTAGTTCCTGGAAACAGAATAGAATTTATTTTTATCAAATGCAGAATATTTATAAAATTTGTGCACATATTGGCCTCAAAGAAAATCCTCAATGAATTTGAAAGTAAAGTAAAAATATGTAGGTTTTTTGAAAAGCTATAATTGGGCTATAAGCCATTGGCAATAGTAGAAACTAATGTACCAGTAGACATGTAACTTTAACAAAATGGTATATAAATTTTGAACACACTTTTCTAACATGAAAACAAAAGTAAATGTGTAGAAAATCTAGAAAAACATTAAACATTACAAAAAACATTAGAAACATTGGAAATAAACATTAAGCATTAACATTAAAAATGTTTGGAGGGAAATAGCCTAAAATTATTACCTGACTGTCTACACAGGCTGACTTCAAAATGCAGAAAATGGAATTAAAAGATGTGATGAGGCCTGCATTTGTTTAGCTGGTTAAGATGCCAGTTAAGATGCCCACATCTCATATCAGATTACCTGAGTTTGATATCCAACTCTGGCTCCTGATTCCAGCTTCCTGCCAGTGTAGACCTTGGGAGGCATTAGGTGATGGCTAAATTTTTTGGGTCCCTGTTACCCATGTAGGAGAGAGACTTGGATTGAGTTCCTGGCTCCTGGTTCCTGCCCTGGCCCTGGCCCTGGCCCTGGCCCAGCTCTGGGCATTTGTGGAATAAACCTGAAGGTGGAATCTCTGTCTCCCCCCACCTCTCTTTTTCTTTGTGTGTCTGTCTGTCTGTCTGTCTCAGCTTCTTGTATAATAAAAGGTAATGTCTACTTTCTGTTAAATCTTTGAAGACCCCTTCATACTTGAGAAATTAATATGCAATTGAAAAGATCGGAAAAGAACAACAGATGTATTCAAAGAAGTTAAAAGTTTTAAAATTAAGTAACTTATAAAAGGAAAATAGTAATCAGTTTGAAATGCTGATTTAAAAAAAGAGAAAAGGATATCAAAATAATAATAAATAAAACAGAAGGCATAGCGCCGGCACACCGGGTTCTAGTCCCGGTTGGGGCGCCGGATTCTGTCCCAGTTGCCCCTCTTCCAGGCCAGCTCTCTGCTGTGGCCAGGGAGTGCAGTGGAGGATGGCCCAGGTGCTTGGGCCCTGCACCCCATGGGAGACCAGGAAAAGCACCTGGCTCCTGGCTCCTGCCATCGGATCAGCGCGGTGCGCCGGCCGCAGCGCGCCGGCCGCGGCGGCCATTGGAGGGTGAACCAACGGCAAAGGAAGACCTTTCTCTCTGTCTCTCTCTCTCACTGTCCACTCTGCCTGTCAAAAAATAAAAAAAAAAAAAAAAACAAAAAAAAAAAACAGAAGGCATAATGTACAAAATTAGAAATAAGGCCACAACTAATAGTTATTGAGAAACAAAAAGAATAATTCATTACTTAAAACACTTTGAGAACATGAACAAAATGAATTATTTTTAGGAAACATTTTATCTGAATGTAAATAAGAACACATATAAATCTAAGTATATAAACTACCAAGAAGAAACACTGAGAAAGTTATCTTTCTACCAAGAAGGAGACAGAGCTAGAAATTTCTTAAATGTTTTTTAAGTTTTCAAGAAAAAAAAAAAACTTCTGTAAACAAAAAGAAAGCCACATTTTTATCTTAAAACAAAAACTTGAAGAATCATTCAAAACATCATTTTTTATGTGACTGTTGATACAGGTAATCTAAAGTAAGTATTATCAACATGAATGTCAGAGTAAATCAGGATAATGTTACATTGTGACCAACTGAGATCTATTTCAAAAAAGGAAAATGATTCAAGAATAAAAAGCTACTTAAAATATTTCAGCCTATGAATAAATTAGCAAGGGAAAATATATTTATCTTAGTTTAGGTTAAAAGCTTATTTGGAAAATAAATTCAACCTCCATTTCAAATGTTAATGCAACTTAAAATACCTTTTCATAAATTGGAAAGGTGGATATTTCTCTGACATGATCTAAATGCATTCTGTAAACTGAAATTCATGGCCATGACTAATGGTGAAACACTAAAGGCATTCCTACTGTTCTGAAAGCAAACATTACCATTCTAAGGGTGAGGGGAAAACTATATTCAATAAATGTTGTGTGGCACCTGCATAGCAATCAGAAAAAATGTATTTGGATTTACATGTCATTCTTTATATTATCATAAATTATAGATGCATAATGGTTTAAATATGAAATGAAACCCTAAAAAGCCAGTAGAATTTAAGAATGTATTTTTTCCAGAATTTTGAACTGATGACTCTGTTCAAGGAGGAAAAATATGAGTCATCATAAATGAAAAAATAATTTATTTGGGACAAAATGTGCTAAATATCTGTATAACCAAATAAATAAGCTAAGAGATAAGGAAATAAACATGGTAAGGAATAATATTTAGATAAACAAGGATGACAAAGAGCTATATTCTGTAGTATACAAGAAACTCTGACAACTCAAAGAAAATTAGAAGGACAGAAAATAGGTAAAAGTCTTGAACAGGGACCACAGAGAAGCAAGTATAAATGAATAATTGGCCACCTTCATATGTAATAAAAGAAATAAACATTTAAACAATTGGATAATAGTAAGATTGACCAGAATAAAACTTTCCAAAACATCCAGAACTGATAGGCATAAAGAAATGTGCTTCAGCATATTCTTGTGATGAGAATATAAATTGGCACACATTTTTGAAGAAAAATTCAGCAATGTCTACCAAATTATTAAGTCACTGAGCCATTAATACCCTTCTAGGATTTTTTTTCTGATTTTCTTGTCCATGTATCCAAAGTGTCCAGTGACAGTCTTGCAAAACTGTAACAAGAAAACTAGAAATAAGCTAGGTTTATGTCAGTAGAGACTAATTAGATTCTTGAACTGGAATGAAGAGATTCTCTATACACGAACATTTTAAAAGTTATCAAGATATATTGAGACCTAAATCAAGTAGATACAATTGCTTTTGTAGAAAATACTAGAAGAAAACATAAGCATTAAATATAAAACAAAATTAAAAATAAAAACCTAGCAGCAGAGGTCACCACATGAAAGAGGAAGAATTTTAATTTTTCTCTCTCGTAACCTTCAAATTTCTTGTTTGAGCAACATGTATTAGTTTATTAGTAGCTTTAATAATAATAATGATAACTTCAAAAGCAGTAGATAATGGGAGGAGTATGAGCCAGCAGCAGCAATGAAATATCTGTTCTGCAGCTTTCTAACGGTGTCAAGGAGTGCTAGAAATATCAGTAGAAAAGGCAGTAGCTTCAGGAACCATGACTCTATAGTACTCCTCAATACCCATATGGCAAATGAAGTCTATTCCTTGGTTTTGACAAACAGGGAAAGAAAGTGATTTGGAACACTGGACCATGATATATCGGAAATAACAGAAATGCCATTGCCAAGTTATATCCAGGCACAAAACTTGGGTTTTGCATTTACTGGATGGCCATACATGCTTAGTTAACTGCTGAGCCTCAGTTTTCTCATGTATAAAAGGAGGGTAGAGGTCTTTAACAAATCGAACAGAATGACAGCAAGAGATGTGAACAGTACAATACAAAATAAAGTTTAGTGTAGCTTTGTTTTAAAGGAGATCCATCGTACTTGATATTTCTATCTCTGAAAGTGGCCTACATCTACACAGGTAGCTTTTATCAGGATGGGGTCTCAGAAAGGCTGCAAGAGGAAGCCTGCAGCAAAGCTTGTATTACTCTAAGTCTGAGACGTGCTGAAATCCAAAAGGACCACGGGGCTGGTCAGATGCGCACTTGACTAGGTTTCTTTTCAAAAATCTTCTCTCCCTTACCCCAGTTTTTCTGGCATCTGCCTTTTTCTATTATTTACTGTTTTACTCAGCCGTAATATTTTCTTTATCTCTGTTTATTGGAATTACTGAGCATTAATTAAAAGAGTGAGCTGATCCATTATCCTCTGAGCAATACTGTATCAGATATATTAAAACCAGAACCTAATTTGGAAAATCAGGGATGTACATACAAAATAACCCTGGAAAATCACTATTTAATTCTTGCTAACTGTGATGTCTTTGCCTCTTTGCTTAGAGGGGAAATGAGTTAGTCTTTATGTCATTGATGATTTGACTATTTTCCTGTCAAAAATTATCCCATTTACCTCACCGTCAAGAGTGTAAACTTCTCTCCATGAAGTAGAAGTCCATAGTGTGGGAGCATTACCCATTCCAAGCCTGGTCTTTTATCATTTCTCGTAATGAGAAATTCGCCATATCTGATCATCTACTATACCTAGTTAATTTTCCCCCAATGTCTCTGTTCAGGCAAGGTTTTCCAACTATCATTTGTACTGCTCCCTGGCTCTCCTTCCACTGCAAAGGCCTCCTCCCACTGCACTCCCACGGTCTTGATCTCTGCCTCTGTGCTCCTTGATACGCAATGGCTGTGTCCCCCATTGTGACTCCTCACATTCGTCTCAATGACATTTCATGTCACTAATTTACTCTGACCTTGAAAAACTCAGTGTCTCTAGACTTCCCTCTCCTATAAAATTAAGCAGCTGAAATTCTTTTATCCAACAAATATTTTACTAGCAATCATTTTACACAAGAGACTTTTATATGTGCTAAGGACTTAGTAATGAAAAGAAAAATAGAATTAGCAAATGGTCACATTTCTGTAAGAGAGATACAGTATTAACTTAGTGAAAATGTATATTATATAATGATAAGTGTTATCGAGAAAACTGGTGGTTATTGGAGGGACAGAGGAAGGTAGGAGTTGGGTTACATCTTTCAATGAAGACAAACATCTCATAGGTTCTGAGATTGTTCACATTTGTATTTCCTTCAGGAAGAGTGTAAGTTCAGAGAGCAATAGGACAATCATCAATAGTACTTGTTGTTTCATTCTATGAAAAGTATTTTATAATGGAAAAAGTTTTAGTTTTTGGAGTCAAAAAGATTTGGATGATAATTTTTATTAAAAAAATCACTCATTGAGGGCCCGCGCCGTGGCTCACTTGATTAATCCTCCGCCTTCGGCACCAGCATCCCATATGGGCGCTGGGGTTCTAGTCCTGGCTGCCCCTCTTCCAGTCCAGCTCTCTGCTGTGGCCTGGGAAGGCAGTGGAGGATGGCCCAAGTGCTTGGGTGCCTGCACCCGCGTGGGAGACCAGGAAGAAGCACCTGGCTCCTGGCTCTGGATCTCCGGCTGTAGCAGCCATTTGGTGGGTGAACCAATGGAGGGAAGACCTATCTCTCTGTCTCTCTCTCTCACTGTCTAACTCTGTCAAATAAAAAAAAAATCATTCATTGAAAGGAAAAGTTACAGAGAAAGAAGGAGAGAGGGAGGGGAAAAGAGAGAGAGAGTGAGAGAGCGAGCTTCCATCAACTGGCCCATTCCCCAAATGGTTGCAATCACCAGGGTTGGGTCAGGCTGAAGCCAGGAGCCTGGAACTTCATTTGCATCTCCCACATGGTTGGCTGGGGCCCAAGCACTCAGGCCATCTGCTGCTGCTATTCCAAGCACATCAGCAGGGACCTGAGTCTGAAGCAGAACAACCAGGACTTGAACTGGTGCTCATATAGGATGCTAGCACTGGTGCCTCAACCTGCTGTATGTATCATAAGGCCAGACCCAGTGGATGACAATTTTAAGTCTGCGACTCTGTGAGAAAACAAGCTCCTTAATCTCTCCATACCCTTGTTTCTTCCTCAATAAAATAATTTTCATAAGATTCTAGGGAGAAGTTATAGAGTTCACATTAGTATAGTCTGTCCTTTTGTAAAACATTCAACAAATGGAGCTATTATTATTTATTCTATTTAAAAAGTTGACACACAACACCTGTATGTTGAATGAAAATGAACTAAGTATGTTGCCCACTCTCCGGTACCTTTCACTTTCTCAGAAGTCTCTTGTCCTTAAATGCTTCAAACAACATAATCCTAGGTATTGAAAAGGTTGTTGTAGGAACATTTAGCAAAATCTGCAAATTAGATGATATTATTGTAGTGATCTTTCTTGATTTTGATAATTATATTGTGATTGTGTAGAAGAATGTCCTTATTTTTAGGAACTTCATACTCAAGTATTTATGGGTAATAGAGATAAAATATACAGCTTTCTAATAGTTCAGAATAGGTGTTTATATGGACACACACAGAAATTTGAGTGAAGGTGATAAGAAAAATCTTTCAACTTGTTTCTAGGTCTGATATTGTATCACAAAAACCAGTTACAATTAAAAATATGTTATTGAATGAATAATTGACTAAACAAGAAAATGAGAATGTAAATGAATCCTAGCATTCTCAGCAAAAAAAGAAGAAAATTGTTTAGCTATCTGGTACACCTGCTTCCCAATACAGCTCTTTCCGACAATTCATATGAAGAAGTAACACGTATAGGCATTGTGTTGGCTTGAGTGTGTCTCCCAAAACTCGTATGTTGGAAACTTAACCCTAAGGGCAACAATACTTGGAGCTGTGACATTTTGGGAGATGTTTAGGTCATGCAGCCCCTGTCCTCATGAATAGATTAACTCCATTATAAAAAGGGCTTGCAGGAGTCATTTCACCCCCTTGTACTTTTCTGCCATGTGAGGACACAGAGTTTATCTCCACTTTTTGATCTTCCACCTTCTACTGTCTGAGAGTAGAACAAGAAGGTCCTAACCAGTCAAAGCTGCTGTTTTCTTGATCTTGGACAGCTCAGCATCCAAAACTGTGAGAGAAAAATTTCTGTTCTTTGTAGATTACCTGGTGTCAGGCATTTTTGTTGTAACAACACAAATGGACTAAGACAGTATCATGTTATTGAGATGCAAATGTGGTGAGGATTTGAGTAAGTTTTAAAGAAAGCAATTTTGATTACGAATGCTCCATGTAAAATCTCATTTATGTCAGTGCTTAGGAAAAATAGAAGTCATGCCTCAACTGATAAATCTATGTACCCATTTTGTGCACTTTCAACAGTGAACAGATGTGTGTGTAAACCGTGAATGCTTTCCCTAAGTCAACTGTACACAGCTTCCTGGAGACAAGCAAATTCAACCATCACAATATAACAGGGATTTTATTACCAGATTCTCTCAAGATTCTATAAAAAATTAAAATGAAAATAAAAACTTTCAACCTTCTCGCACTCTGGGCATTACTAACTCATCAAAATTTTATATTCTTTTCTAATTAAGTGCAGAACTTGTCTATGCAGCATATATTCCAAGAAACACAGAGATGCCATAATTAAATGAAAAAAAAAAAACATACAAGGAAATACCTATACTTTTTACATTTCCTTAAGATGTTCTGTGAAATTCATATTGAATCTATAAGTATGTGTATTTGGATGTCAAAAGCTTTATTTCTCTTTTCTTTTTTTTATTGTTTTTAAACATTCAAGTATTCATCCAATCAGGATCACACACACACACACACACACAGATCAATTTTCTCTCTATCTAAAAAGACCCCTTTTCAAAGAAAGAAAAAAAAATGCCCAAATAAAAGCTCCTGTAATCAGTTACAAGAGTGCTGTACCAATTACTTCCCTACGGGGTGACCTTTTCATCTTTTAATGGCATTTTGGAATAAAATCGCCCTAACACGTTGAGAGTGTTATGTGTGTCACATTTCCAATTCTATTTTTTCTCTTGTTGGCACGGAATAAGGCCTAATGTATTCATGACCTAATTAGAGTAATTTTTGAATAATAATGACCTCCTGGGGGAGACTTTTTTCTCCGTACTATTCAGACACATTAACTAGAACAAGTGTTTCTTAATTTTTAAGTGTTTCTCTGGTTATTGGAAGTATTTTTGCTTCATTTAAAATGGAAATTATATAACAGGAATCCCTAGAGGAAATGAGAAGCACTTTGTTTTAGTTTTCATGATGCTCTCTTCTCTTGAAATGCAATCTTCTTGTTATGTTGTTGTTGCTGTATTCATTTCTTTCATTCTCACGGCTGTGACTATATCCAGGAAAGACATATCACCACATTTGGGGAAAAGCTTTAGCAATTCTGACAGCCCTTCTTGCAGCTGTACCTCTGAGTTTCTGAATTAGTTGCACAGTGCCTTTCTTTCCTTCCTTCTCGTACTTTCTATCTTACCCATTTTTTGCAATGAAAATACAAAATAGTACAAAAGCAAATAATAAACATATGGACACATTTTGGAAAAATATATTCTTCTCCAACTCATGAAGAGTTTTGCTTTAGTTTAAATAAAACTTATGCTGTTACTTGTGTGTGTATGTGTGTGTACGTTTAACAACCACGTTTGCCTATGAGATCAACATAATTGGCCTCACTCTGGCTCCTTCCTCCTGACCCCTGGAAGGACATACTGCCTACTCAGTCGCCCCCCATCTGGAGTTGCTTCTTCCCTTGAATGACTCACTCTCCCACAGACCTGCTGTCCTACCTAGAATTCTGTCATTCAAATTCCTGATATCTCTCTGTCATCATTCAAATTTCTGACATCTTTGAACTCCTTCTCTCACTCTTCACTTTAATGGAAACTGGACCATCACTTGAGGATCCAGATCCAGTCTATCTAATATAGGTCCTTGGGGTTGGGTTGAGTTGAGATGAGGCACTTGATTTTCATTGCCTGTTTTAGGCCATTATTCGTGCCCCCACCTTCCAAAATCCTCAGAACTTCTACAGCTCATCATACCCCATCATCAGCTTCCACTTTCTATTTCAATCATATCATTTTCCATTCTCCAGATAGTAAGAATTGGCTCATTCTCTTTTGTCCTACACCTACTGCTATAAAAATTTAAAAACACCAATAATAAGCATGAACATCTCTACTCAATAACCCCCCTCTTATATTTCAAATTCATTTCATGTGTGTACTGCAACCACTCTTTGGCTCCATCAGGATCAATCTTTTTTTCACTGAGCAATATTTTTCTCATGTCTGTACTTGCCTTCTTACGAATGGGACACTATTGTTCAGTCCAGTCACTTCCTTGTATATGTTCTTGCCCCAGGTCCCTCCCTCCAGCTTTTGCACTTATAGAACAAACCTAATTAAATACCAACCACCAATCTTTTTGCATATACATCCCAACAGCTGAATTTGGCTTGAGAAAAATCAATGCCAGCTATCCCAATTTTATGACCACAAGTTTCAGAAGGGCTCTCAGTTATTCCTGATGATAATACTAGATAGTTCTTTATTCTCCTAGGCAGTTTTCTCTGACAGTAACTAAGATGGCTATTTCATACTTTCTCTTTGCTCAAAAGTCTCCTCATTCCCATTCTCTCCCATTTGCATCCAATCTATATATGCATTTTTTTGTTTAGCTTAGAGAGAAGAACAAGAGTTTGTGTTTAACATAAAAGGCATTTGTAGTTCTGATGAGGAATAAGCCCGCAGGTTATTTCCAATTCTAGCTTGGAAAATATAGTTATATGCACAGCACTTTTCCTAAATAGCTGTCTAAACTCTGGCAAACCTTTAAGTTTCTTAAGACCTCTTTCTTCAATTCTACAATGAGATTTGTGGCTGGAAAGTTTACTGGAACCCCTGTAGAAATAAATTGGCATTAATCTGACTCCTTTTTTTTAAAGACTCTTTGAATTTTGGAAAGGCAGAGCTAGAGAAAAAGAGAAACAGAGAGAAAGATCTTCCATCTGCTTGATCACTCCCCTAAATGGCTGCAGCGGTTAGGGCTGGGGCTGATCAAAGCCAGGAGCCACATGAGTGCAGGGGCCCAAGCAGTTGGACCATCTTCCCCTACTTTCCTAGGCACATTAGCAGGGAGCTGGATCAGAAGTGGAGCAGCCAGGACTCAAATTAGCATCCGTGTGAGATGCTGTCATCTCAAGCAGCAGCTTTATCCACTATGCTTCAACGCAAGCCCTGACTCTTTTCTTTTAAGCCGTATGAGCACCATGACAGTGTAGCCTATGGAAATCTGCAACCATTTTTGTCCTGAAAGTTGAGTATGGAGAGGTATGCAGGGGGACCTAGAACCACGAGAGTGGGAAAGCTGGGAGTTGCAAACAGCAAGTCAGTCTTTCAAAGCACAAGAGACTATCTACAGGTGTCCTGATGTACATTGATTGTTCAGATTAAAATCTGACATCATAGGATATTACAAAACCATTTTACTGTTTCTGATAAGTGCAGCAATTAGATAGAATTCTCTGGGTCATTAATGAGGGAGGAGAGTTTCTTGAATGTCATGTGTATTTTTCAAAATAAGATAACACAATAAATATGACAAGAAGAAAACCCCTGGATAATGACACAAGCAAGGACCCCACTGTGTCTCCACATTTTTTTTTTTTTTTTTTTTGACAGGCAGAGTGGACAGTGAGAGAGACAGAGAGAAATGTCTTCCTTTTCCGTTGGTTCACCCCCCAGTGGCCGCTGCAGCTGGCACACTGCACTGATCTGAAGCCAGGAGCCAGGTACTTCTCCTGGTCTCCCATGGGGTGCAGGGCCCAAGCACTTGGGCCATCCTCCACTGCACTCCCTGGCCACAGCAGAGAGCTGGCCTGGAAGAGGAGCAACCGGGACAGAATCCGGCACCCCGACCGGGACTAGAACCCGGTGTGCTGGCCCCGCAGGCAGAGGCTTAGCCTAATGAGTCGTGGCGCTGGCCAGTGTCTCCACATTTTTAAACTGAAAACATTTGTATGAGTAGAGGTACAGTGACTGAACACTGGGCCTCAGGAATGGGTAGAGCAGTGCAGTGCAGAAGCTATGCTAGCACGGAAAGTAGCTTTGTACCCACTGGAAAAGTTGTCACCTCTGGGTGAGCCCTTCAGCCTGCTCCATGAATTCCCGTGTGGCTCCTCTGTGTGGACAAAGGGCACCTTTTCCCTGTGCAGTTGCAACTCTTTTTCCTTCCTGGGTCCCCAAGGTTGACTGTTTGGCAAGCATTTCAGCTCCCATTGGTCCCCCTTGTCCAGGTATTCTTGGGCTGGACACCACACACATCCACAAGCAGGGGTGCTGGGAGTGTACCTCTGTTATTTATGGATGTGTTAAGGGAAGAAAGAAATATTCAAGGCAAATGCTAGCCTATGTAAGCAAATATCTCAAAGGACAAATAATTACTTCCCCAGTATTTGATGTATCTGCCAGAGATGGAACACGATCTGTCTAGAACACTTTCATTGAGAGAGGCATTTCCTACATTGTTAAAAGTAATGGAGGTGAAATACTGCTGTAGTTTGAATGTTTTTATCCCTCCAACATTCATGTTCAAACTTAATCTGCAGTGCATTCATAGAAGAAGGCAAGGAATTCAGAGGTTGTGACTGTTCTACCTTCATGATTGAGATTAGTGCCCTTTAACAAATCTCAACGCAGCCCATTTGGCCCCTCTGTCCCTTCCAGCATGTGAGATACAGCCTTCGGCCCATTCTGCCATGTGGACACAGCAACAAGACACCATCTCTGAGAACAGAAAGCAAGCCCTCCCCAGAGGGAGTCTGCTGGCACCTTCATCTTGGACTTCCCAGTTTGCAAAACTAAGAAAAATTTATTTCCATTCTTTAAAAATCATCCAGTTTACTGTGCTTTGTTACAGCAGCTTGAAGTGTGTAAGGCAAATATTATAGCCATTCGTAGGAAAATCTTTTTGATGAAATGATCCAGGAACAACTGGATAGTTAGATATGAAAAAGAATGAAATTCCGCTGCTACTTCACATCATACACAGAGATTACTTTAAGAAGGATCAGGGACCTTAATATAATGCTTCTTAAAAGAAGATGCAGTGTGTGCCAGTGCTGTAGTATAGTGGGCTGAGCCTCCACTTGCGGCTGTGGCATCCCACATGGGTGTTGGTTCTAGTCCCAGCTGCTCCTCTTCCAATCCAGCTCTCTGCTTAAGGCCTGGGAAAACAGTGGAAGATGGCCCAAATGCTTGGGCCCCTGTACCTGTGTAGGAGACCCAGAAGAAGACACTGGCTCCTGGCTTCAGCTCCAGCCATTGAAGCCATTTGGGGAGTGAACCAGCAGGTAGAAGAACTCTTTCTCTCTCTCTGTCTCTCCCTTCTTCTGTCTGTATAACTCTACCTCTCAAGTAAACAAATAAAATCTTAAGAAAAAAATTTAAAAAATGAAGATGTAGTATAATATCAGGAGACATTGGGATATGCAAAGCTTTCTTCCATAGGCCAGAGAGAGAGCACTAACCATACACAAAGATAGATTTAAGGGAATTTATCAAAATTTGAAACATCTGCTCATCAATGACACCATTAAGAAAATCAATAGAAAGCTCATAGACCATATGAAGATGTTTGTGTATATACCTAACAAAAGACTAATGTCAAAAGTAATTAAAGAATTCCAAAGCAGTTAAATAATATAAAAAAACAAATAAAGTGGACAAAACACATAAATATCATAATTAAAGGCACATGAAGGGCTAATATGTTTACTGGGAGTGATTCTCATCATTTCTCATAAAGAAAATTAAAATTAAATTCATGTATGTCTTTTCACATTGACTAGAATGGAAAAGATTTTAAAAATTAAGGATATGGAACAACCAGAATTCTCAATAGCTACTGATGAGGGTATAAAATGGCATTACTATCTTAGAACTCTTTTTAAGTTTCTTATGAAAATAAACATCTCTGTGTTCTATGTGCCAGCAATCTAATTCCAGAGAAATGAGAATATATTAATCTTGGCCAAGAATATTTATAAAAGCTTTATTTATAATGTCTCATACTGGATCAACCAAAATACCCATAAGCAAGAGACTGGTGAACTTATACTGGTATAATCCTACAATGAAAGCAATTCAGTAATAAGATGTAACAAATAACAATCACATAGAGAAATTTCAGAAACATTATTTTGAAGCAAAGAAGCCAGTTAGCAGAGCATATGTCATTGTAGTCCACTTAAATGATTTTCTGGACAGGAAACATAGCCTATGGTGGTGGAAAAGTATAACGGGCATATAAGCAGGAAGCAAGATCAGAAGCAGAGTGCCAGCACTCTGACACAGGAGCTGGTGTCAACCTGCTATAGTACAATGCTGACCTCAGGAAATGTTCTACATTTTGATGGGGTATGGATTATACAAGTATCTGAATTTTCAAATCTCACTAATTCATCCACCTAAGTCCCATGCCTTCACTGTATATAATGTACACTTCTATAAACATATATAAACATAAAATAGGTACATCCTCTCAGCTTCTTATCAATATAACAATTACCTCAGAAAGCTAATTAGAAGCAGGAAGGTTTATCTTGGCCCATAGTTCTGGAGGCTTATGGCATGACATCAGGTGGCCCCGCTGGTCTGGCAGTGAAGATGGACTGCATACAGCAGACAGATACAGGCCTTCCAGGAAGCAGAGTGACAGGGAGCACACTTGTTCCTGTGGTCTCTCCTTATAAAACCAGCATGATTGAATCACTGGGCTCCATCCTAGTGGCCTGATTCAATCCAATCACTTCCCACTTTAGACACTGTAATTGGATCAAGCAGTCTCCACCTCCTATAGTAACATTAGCTGATGACTTTGGGTTTTCAATGTCTGTATGAACTGGGGAGCCAGATCTTGTTCCAACCATAGCACTCTCCTAGATGTGCAAGGGCACTTCGTCTCCTGTCTTAACCTTATGTATGAATATTCACGCATGTTAATATCAGTTCCGTTATGTGACACCTCCAGTCACACTGGCAAACTGTCCAAGACATCAGCATTAGGGACTTTGGCAAATTACAACCCCAAGAGCTTCTGGCAGATTCATGATTTCTGAGCCTTTAAGAAATTGTTTCTGTTGTATCCTAAAAATTTCCAGCACAAAATATCTGAAGACAATAGGTCCGGAGATGAAATGAATATGTGCATGTTGTAATTCTCAGCCTGGAAGTGTCATAAAATCGATTGGGTCTGTTTAATAACGTCTGGATTTATGTTCATACATAAATGACAGGGAGACTTTAGTCCAGACGAAGTTTGTGGTACACAGTTCTGAATTTCTAGGCTATTTCTACTTTCCAGATATAAATTTTCTTCTAAACTGATCTTCATGCAGGCTTGTTTCTGCCTTAAATATGAGGTTGTATACATGATGATACAGAAAAGAATTCAAAGGCAACAACTTTAGAAGTCAATTTATTTTAATAGTAATTTAAGTATATGATTTGTGAAAGACATTGTAATAAGCCCTATAAAAATGTCACAGCTACTAGTGCCAAGGCATTTTTCTACCTGCTTTGACCTCTTGTACATGTACCAGAACTGTGACAGGGAAGCCTTGGGAACAATTAAAGAAACCTTATGACCATTTGAGGTATTTTAATTGTTATTGAACTACTCCCTGTTCTTTGCTGTTGTGAAATACAAGTGTTATTAAACTGACCCAGTCAATCTCAGTTCACTTTCACAGGGGCTGTCACACAGTCCTGGGGGACAAGAACAGTGTGCCCCACTGTATCCTTCACAGTGGTCCCTGGTGATTGAATGAGCAGGTCTGTCAGTGTGTAATGATCATGACAAACTTGCCAAGAGATCTTAACACACTGCTTATGAATGCACTGAGCAGTTTAATCGTTAGGGTCAGCAATACCCTAAATGACTTTGCTAATTCTCCATAGAGCTTTGAATTTGCTACTTCCTACATATCCTAAAAAACACAATGAATCCTGCTGTCTTAGTCTCTTAAGATAAGCTCATTTTAAAACCGGACAAAGCCACAGTTTCTGAGTACAAGTATATTTCACTAGCCAAATCTAAGCAGCTCTTCAATCTGGATAGTGAAGTTCAAAAGTAGCAAGTTCAGGGGCCGGCATTGTGGCGTAGCTGGTAAAGCCACCACCATATGATATGAGCCCCACTAGCTCCACTTCCAATCCAGCTCCTTCCTAATGGCCTGGAAAAAGCAGCAGCAGAAGGCCTAAATGTTTGGGCCCCTGCCACACATGTGGGGACCTGGAAGAAGCTTTTGGTTCCTAGCTTCCCTCTAGTCCGGCCCTGGCCACTGTGGTCATCTGAGGAGATGGAAGATCTCTCTCGCATGCTATTTTTCTGTAACTCCAACTTTCAAATTAATAAATATATAAATACATCTTTTTTTTTTTTTTTTTGACAGAGTTAGACAGTGAGAGAGAGAGACAGAGAGAAAAGTCTTCCATCTGTTGGTTCACACCCCCCCTCCCCCCGCCACCGCCAAATGGCTGCAATGGCTGGAGCTAAGCCAATCTGGAGCCAGGTGCCTCCTCCCAGTCTCCCATGCAGGTGCAGGGGCCCCAAGCACCCAGGCCATCCTTCACTGCCTTCCTGGGCCACAGCAGAGAGTTGGACCGGAAGAGGAGCAACCAGAACCAGAACCTGGCACCCACATGGGATGCCGGTGCTGCAGGTGGAGGATTAACCAAGTGAGCCACGGCGCCTGCCCCCAACAAATACCTCTTTAAAAAAAAAAATAGTGGCTGTGGCTCACTAGGCTAATCCTCTGCCTGTGGCACCAGTACCCCAGGTTCTAGACCCAGCTGGGGCGCTGGATTCTGTCCTGGTTGCTCCTCTTCCAGTCCAGCTCTCTGCTGTGGCCCGGGAAGGCAGTGGAGGATGGCCCAAGTGCTTGGGCCCTGCACCTGCATGGGAGACCAGGAGGAAGCACCTGGCTTCTGGCTTCGGACGGGTGCACCGGCTGCAACGCGCCAGCCATAGCGGCCCCTTGGGGGGTGAACCAACAGAAAAAGGAAAACCTTTCTCTCTGTCTCTCTCTCTCTGTCTAAAGTCTGTCTGTCAAAAAAAAAAAATATATATATATATATATATATAGCAAGTTCTGTTAGCCAGGGGTACAAATGTATATGAATCTGTTCAGTGTTGTTTTTGGTTTTGGTTTTAGTTAGCAAGTTCTGAGACTGAGGAATAAGTTTAAATATATCAAAATCTTCCAGACTGTTGATTTTGGATAGTGAGAGAGTTTGGATAACTTAGGGGGAAAGGTTGGTGGCTTTATGCTATTCTTTTGGTTTTATTTTAAGATGCTTCAAAATACAAATCCCCCCCAATTCCTCTCCAGGTGTGTAGCTATAAGGGCCTTGGAATTTATGATACAGTCTGAAATTGCAATCATCTCTTTAACTCATAGTTTAATTGCACTGGAAAATTCACTGCCTTAATGGAGTTATAAGAAGTGCACATGGATTATGAATTTATGTATATGGATTATGGTTTTATGCATTTGAGGAAGAAAAAGGCACAGATGGTTGGGCTCCATAAACTACTTCTCCAGTGAATCAAATAAGCACAGGTACATTTCATGCAGGTGACAGTGAAGGAAAAGAAAGGGAGAAGAAAAGATGTGCAGGTGAATTTATTAGATTCTGACATTTCAGGAGAAATGAGCTTTTGAAAGTTTTTTCCCATTGTTAGATAGTAGGAATAAAGGTATCTTTCCATGTTCCAATTCCTTCCTGGATGAATTATACTCAAACCAAGGGTCAGTGACCAAAAACGTATTTGTAAGCACACATTGAAAACAGATCTTCCTGACATTCAGTGAAAATGAGTTTATCATTGCAAGTGCAAGAGGCCCCCATGTTATACTAATGATTTCCTCTAGGCCTACATGTATATGATGTTGACCTTGGGAACTGGGATCATAGCTACCTATTAGGAGGAAAGGAGTAAGTTTGCATTTTCATAATCAGAAATATTGGGGCAAAAGAGCTCAGAATGTTATAAAGGAAGCTCACAAACTGTTTTGTGAGAGTCAAATCATAACCTCACAATACCCAATACCCTTGGCTAAAACACATATTTCTGAGGATTGAGTAAATCCAATGTGCCCAAGTTGCCTGGGGTCACGAGTCATTAATAGAAAGAGTCTGCACAGAGAAATGGAATTATTACTCTGAAAATACCACTCAAGTAAAAGGTGCACTAATACTGAATTACTGGAAGGTAGTCTGCTGATTAGTTGGACCCTCCTGTGGCAATATGCATGCTTTGCATTTTGGGGTTAAGAGATGGGTGATTTTTAGGTAGAGGCAATTGCCAAGGATGCAGCAGTGAAAAACCAAGCCAAGGCTAACTTCTCCTAGAGAACTTAAACTTCAGCCTGACCCCAGAAACCTCCCAGGGCTGAAGGGGTTCCCCCAGTGGAGTGCATACTTTCTATTGACTTAAATGGACTTAAGATTATACTAGGGAATGTATACAGAAAAAGCTCATATTGTGGTCCTACCTACCTATATTAACATGTTCATACATATCAGTTTTATGTGAAAATATCTGTCATTCATTTATCGCATAGTCACGCCTTAGGCCTTAGCTCTGATCATATACCAGTAAGAGACGGCCCTCATGGTATTTACATGACAGTTGGGGGAAAAGAAGATTAAGAATTTATTCAATATAGGTAAAATTTTAAGTAATATTCAGTGCTAAGAATAGGAAAACATGATAGGGTCAGCAGTGTGTTGTAACTGGTTGAGCCACCACTTGCAATGCTGGCATCCGATACGGGTACCAGTTCAACTTCTGCTTCACTTTTGACCCAGCTCCCTGTTAATGCACCTGGAAAAGCAGTTGAAGAAGGCTCAGGTCCTTGGGCTCCTGAACCCACCTGGGAGACCTGGATGAAGCTCCTGGCTTTTGCCTGGCCCATCCCTGGCTGTTGCAGCCATCTGGGGAGGATGGAAATTATCTATCTTACCCTCTCTGTCTGCAACTCTGCCTTCAAACAAATAAAATGTCTTTTTTTTTAATTTTTTTTTTATTTGACAGAAAGAGTTAGACAGTGAGAGAGAGAGACAGAGAGAAAGATCTTCCTTCACCCCCCCAAATGGCTGCAATGGCTGGAGCTACGCCGATCTGAAGCCAGGAGCCAGGTGCCTCCTCCTGGTCTCCCCTGTGGGTGCAGGGGCCCAAGCACTTGGGCCATCCTCCACTGCCTTCCTAGGCCACAGCAGAGAGCTGGACTGGAAGAGGAGCAACCGGGATAGAACCCAGTGCCTGTTTGGGATGCCAGCGCCGCAGGTGGAGGATTAACCAAGTGAGCCACGGCGCCGGCCCCAAAATAAAATAAATCTTAAAAAAGAAGTGAAGCAGGGGAGAAGATTCTAACAGCTCAGTGGGGAAGGCCTCTTAATAAGCTGACACTAAGACAGGGGAACATAAATGGATGAGATAATATAAAATTCTAGGCAAAGAACACTCTTGATAAGAAAAATACTGTGTGCAAACACCTTGAAGTCAGAATGAGCCTGACATACTGGAGGATAACAGGAGGCCATTTTAGCAAGAGCAGGTGAGCCAGAGGAACATCTGTGGCAGATGAGCTTGCGGGAGTAACCAGAGGACAGACCACGCAGGGTCGTCTTATACACAGTATGGACCTTTTTTTGTTGTTGTTGTTCCTAGCATTTTAATGATTATATATTTACTCATTTATTTCACACCCCAGATCCCTGAAACAACCAGAGCTGTGCCAGGGTGGAAGTTCAGAGCCAGAAACACAATCCAGGTCTCCCGTGTGAGTGACAGGAAGCCAGGCGGTTGAGCCATTACTGCTGCCCTTCAGTGTCTGCGGTAGAATAAAGATGTAGTCAGGGGCCAGAGCTGGGAAGCAAACCCACGCGCTGTGATGTGGGACATGGACATCTTACGTGCTAGAGTAAAGGCCCACTCCACGAATTGTGGTTGCTTTTAAAAATGGGAAAGATCGCCACCGAGGAGGTGACCGAGGGAGGTCATAAGCTGACTTAGAAGATTACTGCATGTCACGTGAGCATACACTGTTGACGTGTGCACAAACGAAACAGGATAGATGAGTGAGTTTCTACAGTGGTTTGGAGGGAAAATGATAGCAGTTGCTGCAGAATGATGCCAGCAGCTCTGGAAATGGTGAGGACTGATCAAATGCTGTCTACTTTGAAAGGTAATGCAACAAGGCTTGTTGATAGAGAGGCTGTACTTTGTGGAAGGATAAACAGAATGAAAATGGCTATTAATTTTGAGCCTGAGTGTGTGTTATAGAAGCCTTTATTTCACCTTGATTCATAAATGAGAGTTTGCAGGGTTCAGTATTTTGGCTTGACAGGTTTTTTTCTCTTAAGACTTGAAATGTATCTCGCCATTCTCTCCTAGCCTGCAGGGTTTCTGATGAGAAGTCAGCTGTGAGTCTAACTGGAGATCTTCTACAAGTAACCTGGCATTTCTCTCATGGATTACAATGTGTCATGGTTAAGATCTTTTCTGGTCATGTCCATTAGGAGTTCTATGTGCTTCCTGTATTTTACATCCCTTCTTTCTCCAAAGTAGCAAAGTTTTCTATAATTATTTCACTAAAAAGGCCTTCTAATCCCTTCTGTCTTTCCGTACCTTCAGGAACTGCTAAGACTTGTATGGTGGGTCATTTGATTGTACCCCATAGATTTCCAACACTGCTTTTTAGTTTTCTAATTTCTTATTATTTATTTATTTTTGGTCTGGATGTAAAATTTCTAGAGAATTATCTTTCAACTTGGATATTCTTTCTTCTGTCTCACCAATTCTGTTGTTAAGGCTTTCTAGCACATTTTTTATTTGTTCTGTTGAATTTTTATTTCTGATATTTCATTTTGATTTCTCTTTAAAATTTCATTTCATGAGAAACAAGTTCTTCCATGTCATGGACAGATTTCTTAAGTGTGTGGATTTGCTTCTGATTACTTCTAAGTATTCCTACAATCAATTTTTTTTTAAGTTCTGTTTCTGGAATTATCCGTTCATTTTCACATTCTAGTATTGAAGTATTGTGTTCCTTTGGGGGAGTCATATGGTCTTCCTTATTCTTGTTTCTTGAATTGCTGCATTTATTTTTAGGCATTTGTGGAGATACTTGTTGGTTGTTTTTTTTTTTTTTTTCTTTTGATAGCTTTTATCTTGGGACTATACCTCTGTGGATTAGTGGAGTGTCTGCTCTTTCAGTGAATACCCCGAGGCGTGTGCTGGGTGTGGTCAGGGAGCTGTGTTCAGTGCTCCAGGGTGAGAAGAGTGTTCAAGGTGACTCCCAAATTGGGTGTGGTAAATCTCTCTCTCTCTCTCTTTTTTAAATCAAAGGGGAGGTTTGTTCAGCTCTGTTGCCATAGTCTCAGACTCACTTCCTCTCCTCCAAGGAGACCAATGCCTGGGCACTAGCCCCAGTGGGCACAATATCCATCTGCACTGCCACAGAGACCACGCAAAGGATTCATGCAGTCCTCTGTCTGAGCATAGATCCCGCAGTAATGACCCTCACCAGTGAATCAGGGAGCCCCGAATATGTGGAGCCACCCACAGTGACTGCCCAAAGTCCCAGCCATACCCTGTGCCCTTACATGCAGCCACGGTGTTTACACTGTCTCAGCACACAAGGTTCCTACAGTCACTAGCACCCAGCCTCCTGTCAATTTTCCCAGACTCGGGCTTCTGCTCTCTGTTGGTTTCTGGGTGCACAGACACGAGCTGGAACAGGTGTTACATATATCCAAAATGGGACGTGATTATAGAGTGGTTAGTCCATATGTCCAAATTGGCACGCACCTGGTTTTGGATAATTATAGGATACCAGGTGCTCAGGGAAAGAGAAATATACCCCCTTTTTTCCCTCTAGGTTGATGGGTATATTGCCCCCCATAGGACTCCAAGCCAGAATCACACCAGGCTCTTCCCACAGCTTTATCACCAGTGCTTTGGGCTGCTGCAGTCTGGTCTCACCTCACTTTCCAGAGCTGGTGCTGAGGTTCTCGGCTGCTGGGGTCCTGAGTTGTGCATGTCCATACCCTCCACGTAGGTCCCTCTTACTGGTGTGCAGTTTCTTCTTCTGTTTTCTCTCTAACTCTTCCCTGAGATTGCCATCTCTCCATATTTTTAAAACTACCTTCCCCTAGAATAGAGCAGTAAACTCCCTCTCTTATTCCACCATCTTGGTGCCTGTCTGCACAAACTTTTAAAATTGATTTGTTGTTATATATCCTTAAAACTTAGAAAGTTTGGGACTCAAGAAAAGATTGGGCCTAGTTTAAAATATATAATTCTATTAAAAGTCTCAAAATATGTGAGAGAATAGTATAACAATCTACCTTTGTCATTATTTAGCGTAATTATTATCAGCACATGGACAATCTTATTTGATTCATCCCCCTACCATTTTATTCTCTTTCATATTAATTTGGAACAAACCCAAGATGCCATTTCATCAGTACAGACAATCCCAGCTTTATAATGTTTTAATTTGGGATTTTTAAACTTTGCAGCCATATAAATACAAATATGCATTCAGTTAAACCATACTAGAATTTTGAATTTTGATCTTTCTCCAGGCTAGCACTAAGGGGTAAGACACTCTCGTGAGACGCTGTGCAGTGGCAGTGAGCCAAGCTCCCAGTCAGCTACCCCATCACAGGGGAAACAACTGGAAAGTCACAGTGCACTATGTCACAAAGCTAGGATATGCAGTAGATTAGATGTATAAAATGCGCTTTTGACTTACAGAATTTTCAACTTACAATGAGTTTATCAGAAAACAACCCCAGTGAGAGCATTTGAAAATGCATATGGATTTCAGTATGCTTATAGCTGGTTTTTAAAACATGGACTCTTGACAAAATTTCTAGGAAGAAAGTAAAATAGTGATGAGAAGATGGCTTATGCATCTTTTGAAGCATCCCAAACTTAGGTATAGTAAAGAGATTCCAATAAAGAAAAACGAGAGGAAACTGCCACTGAAAGTTGAATTCTAAGGGAATCCACCCCTAGTTGAATTCTAGGGGAATCTGGTACTTTGAGAATTAAGTGAAAATAGTATTTCTCTTGTGACAGCTGTCACTGAGGTAAAATGAGATAGGCACAGCACATTGACAATTGAATTGAACAAAGTTCAGATCATTGTTAATTTGACAACAGTGGTTTCCCTGAAATGATAGAGACAAAGTCTTGAATGGAATGGTTTGAGGAGTGAAAGGAAACAATGAAGGTAGGAAACATAAATAACTATTTAGAAGTGATTTGTTGGAAAGAGGAGCAGAGATATGTGACAAGAGATGGAAGGGAATGTTGGGATGATTTTACATCTGCATCATGAAAGATATTCTCACAAGTTAATATCCTGCTAAACATCTGCCATAGAGGAGAAAGCTGATGATGTAGGAGGCAGGACAAATGCAAAATTACATCCATAGGAAGTGAAAGGAAAAGTCCTCTAGTGCACAGCTGTAGGGGGGTGGTCTTAGAGCAGTGGCAGTTCATCAATTTTAATGGCAGGAAAGGCAGTATGTATTGATTCAAATGCAGGCAGTTTAGTGGATTTGAAAAAAAAAAAAAAAACAGGTCAGGGTTAGTCCACTTAGAATACTTGTGTTTTCTGAATTAAATTACTCTTGGAGTCTTCAATCAACATGTTTGTCAGCTTTTCATTACTTTAAAATATGAGAGAAGAGCTAATTAGGGTGGATGAAGGTTTATTTTTGGCTTACAGTTTTGGAGATTCACTAAGATCAGGTGGTTCCATTAGTTCAGGCATCTGGTGAAGCCAGAGGCTGGGGGAGGGATAATCGCATGGCAAGCCAGAGACTTGCTGTACCTCCCTGTCCATGTGTCTCTCTTTATACAGCCATCAAGAGTCCATCATGGGGCCCCATCCTAGCAATCTAATCCAATCCAATCACTTCTCAAAGACTCATTCATACATCATACCAAAATGAAGCCTCATTCTATTCCATCAACCATTGATAGTGATTCATTAACTATTAATGTGAGAGTTTGGGTTTTAAATGTCTGCATTAGTATAGGGAACCAAATCCTGTTCAAATCGTAACAGTAGATTATGACATAAGTTAGATCTTACTGAATATTTAAGCCCTCTTAAAAATGAAAGGGCAAACTCATTTGAGAATTATTGTATACCCTATCAGCTGCTGAAGCCCCACATTAAATGTGTGGTCAAAATACAGAGCAGGTCAAATCATCAGAGTTTGATGTTTTATAACTGAACTAGTCTGCTCACATAATGAAAGACGGGGTTTTATCAAGTAGGGTTTTAATATGTTGGAGGCAAATCAAGTGTGAGTTGATAATGATAGCAAGAGATTGTTTTTAATGATGAATTGTGGCATCTAAGCTTTATACAACAAACAAACAAAAAAGAAATGAAAACAGGAGAAGAAAGAAAAAAGAAACTGAAGACACACTGATTTAGAGATTAGCAGTTTCACTGGAGCCGAAGCATTAGAGCAGCTGAGGAAAGAGAATTAATGAGTCTTAAAAATAGGAAGTGGTTACAGGACAGCGTTGATTAAAATCAAAATAATACCATGGTATCATTATACATTGTTATCACCAACTTGATGTATAATGATACCATGGTATTAATTAGCTGAGGTTGAGTAAAATTTCACTGGAAATGAAAAGAATAGAAAAATTGATAGAATGAGGGGGGCATTTGGTCTAATGGTTATAGTACCTGCAGCCCAGATCAGAGTGGCTAGGTGTGACACCCAGCACTACCACCTGACTCCAACTTCCTGTTAAAGCCAATCCAAGGAGGCAGAGTAATAGCTCAAGTTTAAGTCCCTCCCACCCATGAAGGAGATGTGGATTGAGTTCCCAGCTTCTAGTTTCAGCTCCAGCTTAGTCCTGGCCATTTTGGCTGTTTGTCTCTGAAATTAAAAAGAGAGAGAAGAAATTAAGAAACTGGTAGTCCAAGGTCTTGAATAATCTATGTGCATGGTGAATAGAGCAGTAATTAAAATCCATTTAAAGGCCGGCGCCGCAGCTCACTAGGCTAATCCTCTGCCTTGCGGCGCCGGCACACCAGGTTCTAGTCCCAGTCAGGGCGCCGGATTCTGTCCTGGATGCCCCTCTTCCAGGCCGGCTCTCTGCTGTGGCCAGGGAGTGCAGTGGAGGATGGCCCAAGTGCTTGGGCCCTGCACCCCATGGGAGACCAGGAGAAGCACCTGGCTCCTGCCTTCGGATAGGCGCGGTATGGCAGCCATCGGAGGGTGAACCAACGGCAAAGGAGGACCTTTCTCTCTGTCTCTCTCTCACTGTCCACTCTGCCTGTCAAAAAAAAAATCCATTTAAAGATAGGAACAAGCTGTAAAATTCTTTAATGAAAGAAAAGATAAGCAGGAGGTCAGTAGATGATCCAGGCAAGTAGCCAAAACAGATGGTATGGGTTGATGACATGCTTCAAAATCCCCTGAGATACTGGAGGAGGAGGAAAGAGAAGTGGTCTCATGCCCACAAGGGTGTGCATAGGACATGGGAGAAAAAACATAAATAAACCCTTCCTTAAGAAGACTACAGACGTACTGTGATCCCAAGGAATATTTATGTTTCAATTAGGCAAGAGTGAGAACATGATGAAGGATTTGAGTGGAAAGCTAAACAAGGGTGAGAGCTAGGTCGGATTCGGATGGCGTGGTGCTGGGTGAGATGGAGGCCAGGCACTACTGCGTGAGTGGGAGGTTTCTACTTCTGATGGGGACTGTGGTAAGCAGGAATGAGAACATGAGGGGTGAATTCCTGTTCACTGTTGCTATGGTCCTGTTGTTAGGGGTAGTTAGCCAGTCACTGTCTCCTTCCACCACAGGACCAATTTCTTAGATACTTTACAGTGGTAGGTGCTGGTTTCACAACCAGGGGTTTGTGCTTTTAGTAAGGGTTCACTCTATTTCAAGAGCAAAGATCTCTGAACCTATTTTAGAGACTACAGCAGGCATTGTCCGGCCAAAAAAGGTGAGGGAGTTGGCAGAAGTAGATTAGCAATGGGCTCTTTCTCGCCCTTTTCCTTTCTTTCATATCACAAAGAAGTATCTTGATGAAATGGAGGTATGACATGAAGTCCACAGTCTGAATAATTAAATCTTGTTAAAACAACACTATTATCTTTTCTCAAATTTTGTACTGTAAAAGGCTTCTCTCGGAATAGAAATGCACATTTCTGGGACCAAATCTCCAAAGAGAAGCAGATCTGAGACAGGTAGGGGCACCCTATATTCTCTTTTGCCCAGGACAGTACAGGTTATGCTTGTTAGCCTGACATGATTATTTATAGAAATTCCTTTCACTCTGAGATGTGTCCAGCTTTGATCAACAAATATATGGTAACCTTAGGAACAGAATCTGAGAAGCTTTCCGTTTTAAATAAGTACACTAAGTGATCCTGATGCAAGTAGCTGAAGTTCCATGCTCTGAGCATCTCCACTTTTAGAAATAATAGTTTGTTTTGCCAATTCTGATCATTCCTAAACCCAATCAAGGTTCTTATGTTTAGAAGTATCTACAAGAGTCCATTGTTTTTATGAAAAAAATAATTTGATTTATTCACAAATGACTCAAACGTACTCTGAAATTGCAATTCGATGTAATTTATTGCACCAGTTTGAGTACAAGCGCACACAAATGCAACGCAAGCTAGGACTGTTGAATAGTGTTTAGTATGTCCCTGGCATTCGTCTAAGCATATTACATATATTGACTCCTGTAAGCCTCAAAGCCACACTTGGAGTGTTCTACTAGTAGTTCTACGAGTATAATTCCCACTTGATAGTGCTGCGCAGACAGGTGAAATTACTTGACAACAACACACAGCTAATAAGTGATAGAGGTTAGGTTCTAACACAGGCAGTCCAGCTCTCTGGTCTAAGCACTTGACTGTTTTGCTATACTGTCTTTTGGCTCTTGCTCAGTCTTCAATTCCTTCTCCCTAAATCCCTGATGATAATATTTCACAGATTACCCACTTGTCATTGCTTTGTATTAGCTTATTTCTGCTGATCTTCTATGCTTGATTGAGCTCTTGCTCATGTATTATTATGAGTAATATTAAGAATCTATGCCACTTTTAGATGGCCCTTGTCTTCTCATTCACCAAAGTCTACCAAAATTGTAGGTTTTCTTCTCTCACAAATGTAGCAATAGAGGAAAACAATGAACATTCATTTGGCATTTACTGTTGGCTATTTTGTTGGGTTTTATGTCATTTTCTCATTCAACCTTTATAGCAGTTCCAAGGTAGAAATTTTTTATTTATTTTTCTAAATAAGAAAAATGAACTTTGAAGAACATAACTAGTTTTCCCAGGGAAACAGAGAGTAATGGAACCAAGATTTGAATGCTGGGCTGCTAACTGTAAAGCTAGACTATATTTCCTGCTTTATTTTCACACCAGGAAAGACTTTATTTTTCTATTGGCTTGGCCTTGAAGTTTTCTCCTTGACCTGTGTTAATGATAGCAAAAGAAAGAATCCTATTGCATTCTCTTTGGTGAAAAGAGCCACTGCTTTGATGAAGTCCAAGGAGAAACATTAAAGATACTCGTCTTCAGCAGCCTGAGAGCTGTTGCTATTTAACCATTTCACACCCTCTGTTGTAAAACATTCTAGGTCTCCTCCTCAACCTAAAAATTTCTACTTTTCTGACATTTACTCATATATGGATGGATCAAATCAGCAATGGGAAATTAAAAGGGTCAGAAAACTGATAATTAATGAATACTGGAAACATCCCTGCACCCCAGTACATATGTGTTAGAGGGAGTGAAGTGAAAGATAGCATTGACCACAATTCTCTGCTTAAAATTACTGCTTATCTACCTGGTCATAAAATACATATTCAAAAGTGGATAAATTCATCAGCACCTTCAAAAATCAAACCTCAATACCGAGTTGTAAAAAGAAATGTTGGGGGGGGCCAGCATTGTAGCAAAGTAGGTTAATCCTCTGCCTGCGGCGCCAGCATCCCATATTGGCGCTGATTCTAGGCCTGGCTGCTCCTCTTCCTATCAGGCTCTCTGCTATGGTCTGGGAAGGCAGGGGAAGATGGCACAAGCACTTGGGCCCCTGTACCCGTATAGGGGACCTGGAGGAAACTTCTGGATCCTGGCTTCGGATCGGTCCAGCTCTGGCCATTGCAGCCATCTAGGGAGTGGGCCAGCAGATGGAAGACCTCTCTCTCTAATAAACACACAAAATCTTTTTTTTAAAAAATAAGAAATGTGTCGCTCCCCCTCTTCGTGGAGGAGCAACACAGGACCCTGCGCTGTTCTTCCGTCTGCTCGGCCCTCCCCGGGTTTGCTGCTGGTTCTTCCCGGGTTGGCTACCGACCCTTCCACCTCCGTGGAAGGGCGGTTCCCCCTGCCACTTTCCCCACTTCCGCGGGGGAGTGGCACACCACCGGCCGGCTCTCTCGGGGGCTGCACAGGTGTTCCTTCAGATAGATGTTCCCCTTAGATGTTCCTGGTGCATGCCGTCTCTCTCCTCCTTTGTAGTCCTCCTCTGCCAATCCCAACTCGGCTGCCCACACGCCGAGTACGCTGCTCTCCTCCAATCAGGAGCAAGTCCTACAGTTTATTGGCTGAACTGGAGGCAGCTGTGTAGAAGCTGTTTTCTCCTCTCCCAGCGCCATATTGTGGGAGAGCAGATGCATAGAATAAGTCTGAATTCCAGTAACTTAGTCTAGTCCGAGTTGCTCCCCACAAAATGTTGCTATAATCCAGTCATGTAGGATACCAAGAGGAAAAAGCAATGATAGAAGAAGCATTCGGGAATGGAAAACAAGTCCCCTGAAAGTGACTGCTCCTGGTGCAGCCTCCGTCTCTTGAAGATGTTTAGTGAGGCCATGCAGTTGGCGGACCTCCTCAAAGCAGTGTGAGAACCTGTACCATCTCGTGCCTATGCCATACTGTTGTCTTCTTCCCCAGGTTCAAATGGAGTCATATTTTCCTGTATAGGGACATCTAGATTCAATATGGTGATGGCTTATATTCTTTGAAGGAAGCCCAAGGTTAAATACATGTACTGTTTCTCCTGTTTCCCTGACACTGGAAAGGACACTGAGGTTTTCTGTAGGAAGAGATCTCAGAGTCCCTGCAGAGAGGAAGTACGTTGGTAGCGTTTCTTTAGACATCGCACCCGACATTGCCAATTCTTTCCTAATCCAAAGAGAGGCCTTATGTGTAGAGATGGCTGTCTCATATTAGCGCCTTTCCAAGCACTGAGCACCAAGCACATGTACACTCATGATGTTGATCAGTTCTATATCTGACAGGCATATCACTCAGAAGTTGGTACTTGGAGGCCTAAATATTTTTGTGATTATGAGACATGAAGGAGGGGTAGATGTTTTGCACAGTGGTTAATTCGCCACTTGGGCTGCCTATATCCCACTGGGGAATGCCTCCTTTAGAGTCCTGGCACCTCTGCTTCAAATCCAGCTTCCTGCTAATGTGTACTCTGGGGAGAAGCAGTAATCAGACCCCTGCCACCCAGGGGAGACCTGGACTGGGTTCCTGGCTCTTGGCTGATACAGATATTTGGGTAGTGAACCAGCAAACAGAAGGTCAAGATCTCTCTCTCACTCTCTGTTTCTCTCTGTCTTACAAGTAAAATTAAAATAAAGAAAACAATTTAGGAGCCGGCACCGTGGCTCACTTGGTTAATCCTCTGCCTGCAGCGCTGGCATACCATATGGGCATCAGGTTCTAGTCCAGGTTGCTCCTCTTCCAGTCCAGCTCTCTGCTATGGCCGGGAGTGCAGTGGAGGATGGCCCAGGTGCTTGGGCCCCTGTACCCGCATAGGAGACCAGGAGGAAGCACCTGGCTCCTGTCTTTGGATTGGCTCAGCGCCAGCCGTGGAGTCCATTTGGGTAGTGAACCAATGGAAGGAAGGCCTCTCTCTCTCTCTCTCTCTCTCTCTCACTGTCTACCTGTCAAATAAAAAAAAATTTTTTTTAAAGTTTAAAAAAAAATTTAAAAGACATGAATAATTTGTATCAGTCTAAGTTTTACAGTTACCTTGTTGCTATGAAGTATCCATGTGATATGTGAATAGATAAAATATATAAATGTATATAATATATGCACATATAAAATGTAGGTGTCTGTGTATAAGTATATGCATTTTAATGTGTCTAAATTTTAGTAACTACTGGTACACACTGAATAAAATTAGATGGTCCAAACAGGTAAAATTTAATTAAAATTTGCAGTGTGTATGTGTTTTAGTGCAGGAAAATGGTTATGGATTATATAGCCCAATGCAGAAATTACCTTCTCATCTTCCCTTTGGGCAACTTTGGGATGACTTTCCTCGGGTTCAGCATGTGAAAAAATACATGCTTTTACTGACATTCACATTTTTGTTTCTTTTTTTTTTTTAAGATTATTTATTTGGAAGGCAGAGTTACAGAGAGGCAGAGGCAGAGAGAGAAAGAGGGAGGGAGGGAGGGAGAGGTGGGGGGAGGGAGAGGTGGGGGGAGGGAGAGAGAGAGATCTTTCATCTGCGGGTTCACTCCTCAAATGGTCACAATGGCCAGAGCTGTGGGGATACAAAGCCGGGATCCAGGAGCTTCTTCTGGGTCTCTTATGGTCTCTTATACAGGTATAGGGGCCCAAGGACTTAGAGCATCTTCCACTGCTTTCCCAGGCCCAGCAGAGGCAGATTGGATATGGAGCAGCAGGAACTTGAACCAGTGCCCATATGGGATGCCGGCACTGCAGGTGGCGGCTTTACCCACTTTGCCACAGTGCCAGCCCCAACATTCACATTTTCTTACCCAATACCCAGTCATTTGGCAGGGGGGGGGGGTGTTCAGTCTTAAAAAAAAGTAGGGGGAAATTCTATACACACAGAGCTGTGTATATCAGTAGGTTCTCCAGCTACAGATTCAAGTAACCATGGGTTAAAAACATTCTGAAAAAAATGAAAATGCATCCATACTGAACATTTTCAGACTTTTTTCCTTGTCATTATCTCTAAACAATACAGTGTATGATTTACATAGCATTTACATTACATTATGTATTATAAGTAATCTAGTGATGATTTAAACTATATGGGAGTATGTGCATGGTTCCATGCAAACACTACAATATTTTAAATAAAAGATGAGTATCTGTGGGTTTTCCTATTTGCAGGGTGAGTCTGGATCAGGGACTGGCTCTGTGGCACAGCTGATAAAGCTGCCACCTGCAGTGCTGGCATCCTATAAAGGTGATGAGTCCAGTCCTGGGATCCCTTTCCAATCTAGCTTCCTGCTACTGTGCCTGGGAAAGCAGCAGAAGATGGTCCAAGTCCTTGGGCCTCTGCACCCATGTGGGAGACCTGGAGGAAGCTCTTGACTCCTTGCCTCAAGCTAATGTAGCTTGGAACATTGCAGACATTTGGAGAGCGAAAGCAGATGGAAGAATCTCTCTCTCTCTCTCTCTCTCTCTCTCTTTCTCTCTCTGCCTCTCCTTCTCTGTAGCTCTGACTTTCAAATAAATAAATTAATCTTTAAAGAAAAATTACCTGAAGATACCAATGGATAGCTGTATATCAATTATATATACTATATATATATTCTTTTTTATATAGACTTTTTTAAAAAAAAAAGTTGTTTATTTATTTGAAAGGCAGAGAGAAAGGGAGAGGCAGAGAGAGAGAGACAGAGACAGACCTTCCATCTGCTGGTTCACTCCCCAAAAGGCCACAATGGCTGGAGCTGAGCTGATCTGAAGTCAGGAGCCAGGAACTTCTTCCAGGTCTCCCCCATGGGGCCATGCACTAGGACCATCTTCCTCTGCTTTCCCAGGCACATTAGCAAGGAGGTGAATCAGAAGTGGAGCAGCCAGGACTCAAACCAGCACCCATAAAGGATGCTGGTGCCACAGGCTTTACTCACTATGCCACAGTACATATATATCTTTATATCTATATCTATATTTATAGCTATATCTATATTTAGAAGATTTATACTTCCACCATTCTGAGTCTCATTTGACTTTAGTGTGTTAAAATTCTTCCTTACTTATTTTTATTTTCTTGGACACAAACCTTACATATTGTTCTCTGCACATACTACAAGGACTTTAAAATAAGCTGACTAGAGTTCGCCATTCAGCATTCAGCCCACATTAGATGTCTTAATAAAGTTTTGTTGATTGAAGCAAGTGCAGGGGTTAATGGAGTTTTTGTACCATTTTATTATATACCCAATGATGATTTCAAAACACTATAGAGATTTTTCTCAGGGTTTGACTGCAGTTCCCACTTATTTATATCTGGCACAAGGGAAAAAATAATCATTTCATGACAATTCATGTCACAGTTCTATTTTAAGCACCAGGATGCAATCTAAAGTGATCATCCTTTTATTGTTGTTTTCAGGATGAGACTGAGGCTGCCTCCCATTAATCTGCCTATAAAATTTGCAACAATAAGTATGCTCCGAGTTAGACTTCCAGCTTGCCATTTACTAGCTATGTGACCTTGAGCGTGTTCGCAACCATTATATGCCTTGGGTTTCCTGCTTTGCAAAGAGGGGCTGGCAGTGCCTAATTTGTTTGAGGGATAATGTAAGTATTAATTGATTTGAAGCACTGGAAAGAGTTTAACACAATCTCTGTCACCCGCTGAGCTTTCCCAAACTTCTCATGGCAGACGTAGAAGAGAATTTTAAGGCCTAAGGGGACCAAAAATACATTTAATCCTACTCACTCCTCTCACCGATCAGGAAACGAATGATTAAAGGAAGGAAGTGGCTTACCCAGATGGTTAGATTCTGAGCCAGGACTACTGAAACTCTGGGTAGCAGTCCTCAATTCCCTGTTGATTACAGTTCCTGAGGACCAGTTTGCCCGTTCAGTCCAGGCAGTAACATCGGATATATGACTCTTCTCTCTGAGTTCCATGATGCAGGTGATCTAGTTTGGTGAACCAGGAATGTCCTAGCAATAATGGAGTTTAAGACAACAATCATGCGTTCTGAATATGTCACTGAGCATTTAGATAAACTTCACCTCCCCCTCTTCAATTCCCATCAGGACAGCATGCTGAATTTTCTTTTTTCTTTCTTTCTTTTTTTTAATCAAAAGGCAGTGACAGAGAAGGGGTGGGGTGGAAGGGAGAGAAAGAGAGAGAATCTTCTACCCACTGGTTTACTCCCCACTGACTACAACCCCCAGGGCTGGGCGAGGTCAAAGCCATGAGCCAGGTACTCTATCAAGGTTTCCCTTGTGGGTGGAAGGGACCCAGGCACTTGGGCCATATTCCCCTGCCTGCCCAGACACATTAGCGGGAAGTAGGATTGGAAGTGGATCAGTTGGGATTTGAACCTGCATTTTAATTCGGGATGCTGTCATTGCAAGCTGCTGCTTAACCAGCTGTGCCACGACCTCTGCCTCATCCATACTTAGCCTTAAACATCAACCACAGCCCTTTTTTTGCTCCTCAACTTTATGACCTCTACACAGTATAAATTCATTCCTCAAGCAATTATTGAACACCTTGCCTATGCTGGATGCAACACTGGTTGATCCTCACAAGTTTCTGGAAAACCAAGATTATTTTCTCCTTTGCCTGCTAGTTGGATCTTTTTACCCCTATGCATTTCTGAAAACCAACATATTGTTCTCTCATACTGTTCACAGATAAATTATTTAAAAGCTCTCTTCTTTGGTCTGGGAACAAACCATCCTCTTTGTGAGTGATTGATCAGCGTATTTTGAAAGAAAACTAGTTCTCAATTATCTTCTCCGGTAAAAACTCCAAATGAGTTCTTGGCAGCTGGAGATTGGGTAAGGCGAGAAGAGAGAGAAATACTTCTAAATGATAATTCAGTATCTTGCTCCAGTTTGCATAAGATCGCTGCTGTTTTCTGTCCTGCTTCCCAGAAATCACTGGAGCAGATCATATAGGGATGGTGCTGCTGACTAATTGGAAAGAGTTGGAGTAGAGACTGCGACCCAGCGAGAAAGTTGGTGTCACTTTTAGTCAAAGGATAGGGAAATACATTCCATAGACATGCTATTATGTTCTGCTGAGATTAAGGGGAAGTCAGGTTCTGAAAATTCATGAAGAAAGATGATTTTTAATGAGGGTTTTTATTTTCATTAGTGATTGCTTACTGACTCAGTTAATGAGAAGTCAGGACTTGAGTTGCAGAGGAAAATGAGAAAAAAAAACAAAAGTGTAACTATCTAAAATGTTCCTCCAGATTACAGAAGAGAAATATCTTCAAACTATGGAATCAAGATTGTATTCCTTATGTTAATTATTCTTAATTGCATGTGTCAGTCCGTGGTAGCACAGTTTACAAAAGTAGGATTTTATAATGGTGGCTCCCAACGTGAAAGTCAGTGGGAACTACCTTCAGTGTGACTATTTGAGCCAAAGGAAATTTCTTTTTTCTTTTTAAAGATTTATTTATTTATTTGAAAGAGTTAAACAGAGAGAGAAGGAGAGGCAGAAAGAGAGAGAGAGAGAGGTCTTCCATCTGCTGGTTCACTCCCCAATTGGCCGCAGCGGCTGGTGTTACATCGATCCGAAGCCAGGAGCCAAGAGCTTTTTCTGGGTCTCCCACACGGGTGCAGGGACCCAAGGACTTGGGCCATCTTCTACTGCTTTCCCAGGCCACAGCAGAGAGCTGGATTGGAAGAGGAGCAGCAGGGACTGTGGTGCCCATATGGGATGCCAGTACTGCAGGCGGAGGCTTTACCTGCTATGCAACAGTGCCAGTCCCATGAAATTTCTTATAACTCTAAACATCAAACATTCAGCAATATCACACAATTCTTGTGTTTGTGGGTGCCTGCATACATGTTTATTTAATCCAGCTTCCTATGACTGACACCTGGAGGAAGACTCAATGTTTGGGGAAGCCGGAGTCCAGAATATTCGTCTCTGTTCCATCACTTTCAAGCTCTGTGAATCGCTAAGTACCACTCTGGACCTCAGTCTCCCCATCTCTAAAATAAACCCATTGTCTTGTTAACCCATTGATGGTCAGTGCTTTTCAACACCAGAAGCCCATAAATACGGATACATTACAATAGGAGACTGTCTTCTATTACCAGGCTGTTCTTCACTGCTGATATGTAGCGATAAGTCGAATAAAGTAAGCATATTCACAACTTTCTCTTCTCTCCCACAATGGAAAGCAGTATCATTGCTGAGGCAACAAACAACAGTATCTGGATTTCGATTTGTCTTTGTTTGTTGTCTAATTGATAAAATGGGCTGAACCTAAGAAGTAGAAAGAGCTAAGAACACATAGATTTATTTAGGAACTAGAACTTGCAGCACTCCAATCAAGGAACTCATCTATCAGGAAAACAGGATGATTTGGTAAAACTGGTAAGCAGGACTCGAATCTGGGACAGGAAGGAAGGTGTGTGACAGGAGGTCATTAAAATCGCCTTTCTTCATGAATTTTTGGAACCTAGATTCCCTTCTTGATTATTTTGCGAGGCTACATGGAGGACTTTGGGAAGCTGGATAGGACTTCCTATTCTGAAAAGGATCTTTTGGAGGGCTTTTGGGTTCTCCTGAGATTTCTTGAAATATTTTCATAATTACTGAAATGCTTTTGCAATGTTTCTTTAATACTATATGACTCCAGCCTGGAAGAGACATGTTGGAAGGGACATGCAGCAGCTCACATTTATTAGGGTGTGTAAGGATATGATACATAATTAAAGTTTTTATTCCCATATAAAATGATTTCAGTTCCCAAAAGATCATCAGTGCTGCTCCAACTACTCTGGCCAGAAAATTGGTTATATGACTTCTTCATGGATATAATGGTGTCACACCAAACTTTTCTTTTTTTAAAGATTTATTTTTATTTATTTGAAAGACAGAGTTAGAGAGGTCTTCCATCCACTGGTTCACTCCCCAGATGGCCACAACAGCCAGAGCTGTGCTGATCCAAAGCCAGGAGCCAGGAGCTTCTTCCGGGTCTCCCACACGGGTTCAGGGGCCCAAGGACTTGGGCCATCTTCTACTGCTTTCCCAGGCCATACCAGAGAGCTAGATTGGAATAGAAGCAGCCAGGACTAGAACTGATGCCCATATGGGATGCCAGCACTTCAGGCCAGGGCTTTAACCTATTGCACCACAGCGCTGGCCCCAGTCACACCAAACTTTTAAGTGTCTCTTGATTCCAGTTCAAGTTGTTTCTTGCATTGACCCGGGGGTGAGTGTATTACTATCACCTACACACTAAAAATGGAGGTGGAGGTTGGAGGGGAGGGAAAATCACAAGGCTGTGTGGCAAGAATAGAGAGACTGGTAATTCCTTTGAAGAAGCTGTGAAGGTGTCTCACAGGCAGCAGCTGCAGCAGCCTTTCACAGGCCTGCACGTCTGCAACAGGCCACTGGGTCTAGCCTATGTCTTATTCTTCTCAGCCTTTCTATAAATAAAAGTCTTAGGTGTCACCATGGAGTAGGTAAATTTTATGAAAATGGACAAGGGGTCAAATATTCCAGAGACTAGGTGCTTTCCATTTATTTTTTTTTACTGGGTAATATGATTGCTCTATGTTTATTTTTTAACTTTTATTTAATAAATATAAATTTCCAAAGTACAGCTTATGGATTACAATGGCTTTTCCTCCCCCTAACTTCCCTCCCACTCACAACAGTCCCATCTCCCGCTCCCTCTCCCATTCCATTCACATCAAGATTCATTTTCAATTTTCTTTATATACAGAAGATCAATTTAGTATATATTAAGTAAAGATTTCATCAGTTTGCACCCACACAGAAACAAAGTGTTTGAGTACTAGTTATAGCATTAATTTGCTTTGAACAACACATTAAGGACAGAGATTCTACATGAGGAGTAAGTGCACAGTGACTCCTGTTGTTGACTTAACAAATTGACACTCTTGTTTATGGCGTCGGTAATCTCCCTAGGCTCTTGTCATGAGTTGCCAAGGCTATAGAAGCCTCTTGAGTTTGCCGACTCTGATCTTATTTAGACAAGGCCATGGTCAAAGTGGAAGTTCTCTCCTCCCTTCAGAGAAAGGTACCTCCTTCTTTGATGGCCCATTCTTTCCACTGGGATCTCACTCACGGAGATCTTTCATTTAGGTTTTTTGTTTGTTTGTTTGTTTTTTCCCAGAATGTTTTGGCTTTCCATGCCTGTAATACTCTCATGGGCTTTTCAGCCAGATCCGAATGCCTTAAGGGCTCTCTCCATTTAATTTTACACTTTCTAACACTTTCTTATGTATCTTTTTATTTGATATCCCCTTGCAATCGCATGATGCAGAAAAGCCAAAACCATGGCCCTGAAAATTCAAGGTTTAAAATGTTAAGTTAGTTACCCAAGCCACACAACTACTGTGAAAGACTCTGATTGGACTTGGGACTTGGGATTTAAGTTCATTTCTTGATCAGCAGTAAGATGATCTCTCTGGGCATTGTCTATCCAAGGTCAGAACCATGTTTTATCTTTGACTGGACATTGCGGTCAATGATCCCATAGGATCATTTGATCTCTTAGCTAGGGTTGGCTGTTTTGTCACTGTAATTTGCTCAAGGATCAGCTCTAGAAAGTTCAGAGACAAGGGAAAACCGTAAGTATTATGAGCTTTCTTACCTGGAATAGATCCCATGCAATCATCATGTATTGGAGAAGTTTGTTTAGCTAGGTTACAACTAATTAGTGAATAAGAATAATTAGCTGTAATTTAGAAATGGGAAAAGTGCAGGCATAGAACATTGCCTACTTCCTGTATTGCTTCATTTTTTTTCCTTCGCTAGTCTAATCACCTCCATCATGTTCCTGTTATGTGACTGTTGGGAGAAAAAAACATGCTGATTTTGGTGGAAAATACAATACAAAAGGCAATAAATTAAGGCCATTTGTATGATGTTTGGTAATAGCATTCACAGCAGTCAAAATGTTGGCCTTGGAACTATTGTCTGCTTGCAAAATTTGAAGATGTGTTTCTTATTTTGGAAAGAGACTAAGTAAGGTGTTATTTCAATTCCTCTTTCAAAAATTATTTATTTTGAGTAGAATTTCAGTTTAGGAAAATGAACATTGAGCTTTCCTTGCCTCTTGATCAGACTTCCTGTTAATAATGAGACAGTAAATTCATCATATGTTTAGTTTAACATAAACCTCCTGTAAGTTGCCATAAAGTCGTTAACCCATCTGTGGCTGATTATATTTCCTTTTTATATGCCTTTTGGCTTTAATTATTTGCAATCTGTTAGAAAACCAGCACTCACTGAGTTCCGCACAGTTCTTCATCTGGAAGCTGTGAGACAGAGCATCAGGTTTCCAGAGTGCAATAGGCCATGGTAAGATACTGGAGAATTGCCAGGCCTGTCTTTGAATCCTGAGCCACCATTTAGTTGCCAAGATATCACTAGTCATTTATATTACAGTGTACCAATGTGCTCCCAATAAAATGAGATTCTTCTCGAGACACAGTTGTGATAGTAAACAACTGAGCCTGCTCTGGGATTATATGTTTATAGAAAGCAAAAGGTTGAAAAATGCATTGATTTAATAAGTTAAAATAAGCAATTATAAAAATTCCTGTTTACAAAACAGACTTCTCAAGAGGGGGTAGATATGTATTCTTTATTTTTTTTCTTCTTAGAATATGAGATGTACAGAACACCAGGAGAAGTTTTGGCAGGCCCTCTCCCCAAGGCATCCCCTGAATGTTTGAACTACGAAGTGTTATAGGGTGTGGCCCTATCTTACTGAGCATGAGTGGCATTTGCTGTTCTTTCTGAGTGACCCGTGGAACAATGCTGACCGTGGAACACTGGATGCATAATGCTGCATCCAGGGATGGCCACCTTACATTGCCCCATTGCTAAGCTAAGGCAAAAAGATAAATGTGTGGCTTTGGTGGTTGTGCAAGGCTGTGAAACAAGGTAGAGAGCATTGTAGACTCAAGAACACTGGGTTATAATTTCAGCTTCACTCCATCATTTTGTGATATTGGGAAAATGATGTAATCTCTCAGAGCTCCACTTCTTCACCTGTGATATAGTAATATCTATATCACCAATCAATTGTGATGATTCAGTGAGATAATATTTGAAAACTTTTCACATCAGAGGCATTCAGTACAGATGTAAAGAATTGGCTGGAATATGACAGGCTGTGATGAGTTCTGGCTAAGGGCTATCAAGGAATTTTCAAAATCATAAGCATACATTTCCAAACTGTTCTGTGGAATATGGCCATGTCTTTAATAGTTGAAAGATTTTACATAAAAATTAAGTATGTATGTCATAGTCAAATATATTTCATGAGCTACTATTGGAGAGTCGTAAAATACATATCGGCATACTAAAGTAATTAAAGTCCTATCATTTTTTAAGAAGTATTTTCCACCATTTGCTCTTGTTATCAAAAACAATTCAACCCTTCTTGCAAAATAAAAATGAAATAGGACACATTGGACACATTCATCGCATTTCTCTTCCTGTGGCGTTAGCCTATTCCCAGCCTACAGAAGAGGCTGAGGGAGAGAGGAGAGAGAAGCCCAACAGCAGCAAAAGCAACTCCACCTGACCACGCTCACAGAATGTCAGCAGTCCTATCACTTAAGCATCTTAAGCATCTTTTTGTATCCAAGAGTTTAGCAAACTAATTTTGTCATAGATTACATTCTCACAGAAAGCTTAATGAGTTATTCTAGAGTATATATATATTGCAAGATGCTGTTATAAAATTTGGAACTTATAAGAGATCTTAGAAATTGCCAAGTTCAAACTCTGTCCCATGTCATGTTATAGGTGAGAATATTGTGGATCACACAGGTTGAGAACCTTATCCAAGATCACATGACTAATTAATGTTAGACCCAAGACCATGATATAGATTGGTGTTCTCTCCCTTGTAGTATCTACTACGGATCTGCATTAGCTGTCCCTTGGCTCCCCATAAATTGCTCACCCAGGGCCTTTACACTAGCAGCCCATATCATTTCTGCTCTGTGTAAACCCTCTACCCTTCCATGGTGAGTGCTCAGCATTTGAGCCCCATGCTCCTTTTTTTTTTTCCCTGCATCAGTGAGCATGTGCAGAGTCACCTGTCCATGCTGAGTTGAGAAATACCTGGCTCTAAACACTAGTTTATTCAACTAGATTTAGCTTATTTCAGCTCCCCTGGGCAACTGCTTATTGTAGCACAGTAAGAGCTCCCAAACTGAGAAGGACCTAGGTCTTAAGGAATCTTAACCAAAAAGCCAGGTTCAGAAGTCTTGGGTAGTTTTAAGAACTCTTCAGGGATCTATAATTATCCTTATAGGTTTAGAAATGCACATATATTGTATTTACAGGGACAAAGATTAGTTCTTACAGCATTGCCAGCATATATACCCTACAGCAAAATGGATGGAAACCTAAAATTTAGATTAAATGTCTTCCCTTTAAGTAATTATTGCACTTGGTTTCTTATTCTATTTTCTTTTTTTGGTATGTGTTCCAGTTAAAGCTCTCAAATGTAATTTTAAAACTTCTTGAGATTTGGGGCTTTGTTCCAACACACCTTCACATAAAGATATTTAAGACATACTCACATTTTTATATTATGTGTCACTGAAATTCATTGTTGAATCATATTCAAGTGGACAAATAAAAGAAAAAGGTGTGAGAGTGGAAACTTGCAGAATTCATGAGAAAAAAAATGTATTAATTAGAACTGTTGTAGACAAATCCTTCATGTCCCGTTTGAATGATGAGACTCAGCACTTCAGTTGTTTGAATTGATAATATAAACCCTATAATTGAATAAATGCCTTACTGTTAACCAAGCCATTTATTTTAGTGTTTTCTATGTTTAAACATAACCTCTAAATTTGCAAGCCTTTCTAAAAAAAGCTCTTACATGAGATAAATGTGTTTACCTTTAGTAAGCAGTTGGGTTCACCCTTCTTAGGCACAGATAAATGTCTTATAGTTCTCATAAGCTATATTTACCATGTGCTAGAAACATTAGTAGATCTTTGCTTAAAGTTTCCTAGCATTAGATTCACACAGAATATAATATCTAGAGCAGAGTATGTAATCAACATTCTACTAAACATACAAACAAGTAATTTAATAGGTAATAATCTGATCATTGCTTCTTGCAGAAGACTCTAATGGCTCCCATTTCCCATACCTCCAATTCTTTTAAGTCCTCTCTCATCAGCCAATCTGTAGTTCTATCAAAAAGTATTTATTAAGAATATTGTATGGGGAAGGGGTGTTTTGGTTAGTGATTAAGATGCTAGTTTAAGACACCTGTGTCCCATATTGGTGGACATGCATTCAATTCCAACCTCAAGCTCCAACTCTAAATTTCTGCTGAGGCCAACCCTGGGAAGCAGCAGTGATGGCTGAAATGGTTGGGTTCCTGCCATCCACAAGGGAATGCTGGATTGAGTTCCTTTTCTCAGTCTGGCTTGGCCCAGTCTCAGCCATATGAGCATTTGGGGAGGGAACCAATGAGTAGAAACACTCTTCTTTCTCTCTGCCTTTTCCTCTCTCAAATAAGTGAATAAAAATCAGGAAGAAAAATCCATGGGAATTATTTTTTTAAATTATTTTTACCTTAAGCTTGATGTGGTTCATGCTGAAATTTAACTGTTTATTTGTATTTTTAAAATTCTTTGAAGGCTTAAAAAATAATTGCTATTGGGTCCTAATGAGGCATTTTTCCTGCTAAAAAGCAGGGAAGGTGATTAAAAATAGGAGGAAATATCAACTGACAGAAAAAGAAGATCAAAAAGGAGGGAGAACTATTCCAAAAAGCAGTAGTAGTAAGAGGAGATTGTTCTGAAAGACAAGAAAAAGGCAGACCAATGACTATGAAAAAATGATGAAATATTGTTCTTCCTAGGAATTCACAAGAAAGTTTCTAATTATACTTTAGGTCTTTATTTAAGAGAAAAGCAAAGATTTGTTTCTTTGAAATGGAGAGAGAGAGAAAGAGAGAGAGAGTGACAGAGACAGAGACAGAGACATCTTCCTTTCACTGGTTCAGTCCCCAATGGCTGGGCCAGGCAGAAGTCAGAAGATTGGAACTCCATCCAGGTTTCCCATGTGGGTGGCAGGGATCCAAGTACTTGGGCCATCTTCCACTGCTTTCCCTTGGCACATCAGTGGGGATACTGGATCAGAAATAGAGCATCTGGAACTTGAACTGGCACTCAGATAGGATGCCAGCATCCCAGGCAGGGGCATCCAGGCGGTGGCTTCACACGCTGCAGCACACTGCCAGCCCCATATTTTTCAATGTCTCTTTTAGCTCTTGAAATTTTTTCTCTAAACTCATCTTCTCAGACTTCAAAAATCAAAAGTATTTTAATTTTATACAATTGTTTTATCATTCTATTATGTATCATTTAAGTTCAAAATTAGTCTTCATTCTCTTTTGTCTTTATGGTAACATTCACTTTGTGGTTGGGTACCCAGCAAAGATTTAACAGATTTTATTTCATTCTTCATCTCAAATATTAAACTAAAAAGTAAACCGACATTTGGCTAAGTATTAGTCTTGAATATCGCTATGCTTATTAAAGCACTGGACATCATTCTTAGAGGTGAAGCTTACTAAAATAATATACAATCCTGTCTTATTCATATATCCCCTGAAATATCATCATTTTGTGTTTTCTACATTTTTCTATGGCATTAAAAAATCTCTAAGGCATCACAGGGCAGGCGTTTATCCTAGCAAATAAGATGCTTTGGTCCCATACCAGAGTACCTGGATTTGATTCCTGGTTTCAGCTCCTAAGTCTAGCTCCTTGTTAATGCAGATCTTGGAAGGCAGCAGTGATGGCTCAGTAGCTGGGCTCTTGTTGCCCTTTGGGAAGCCTGGATTGGGTTGGTGGTTCTCAGCCTTGGCCTGGCCTGGCTCTGACCATTGCAGGCATTGGGGTAGTGAACTGGGAGATAGGAGCTTTCTCTACCGCCATTGCTGTCTGCCTGCCTCTCAAATAACTAAACACATTTTTTCAAAATGTATAAATTCATTTATGAGAGAGAGAGAGAGAGAGAGAGAGAGAATATCTTTTTTTCATCTGCTGGTTCATTCCCCAAATGGTTGAATCGGCCAGGACTGAGCCAAACTGAAGTCACGAGCCTAAAACTCCATTTGCATCTCCCATACGTGTGGTGGGGACTAAAGTGCTTAAACCATCTTCCATTGTTGTCCCAGGCAACTCAGTAGGGAGCTGGATTGGAAGCACAGCAACCAGGACTCAAACCAGCAATCATATGGGATGCTGGAGTTGCAGTTGGCAGCTTACCCCACTGTGCCACAGTACTGGCCCCAATATATATAAATTCCAAAGATATCTAGTATACATGTGTCTTGTGCTATTAAATCATGTCTTTTAAACAGCAAAACTCTCTTCATTGGAGACCAAAAATATTGTACCCAATGTATCTAGAGTGATTATGAATTGTCAAGCTTATGAGTTTTCAAGAGGTGCCCTTATGAGATAAGTTTAATTAAGCAAGGCATTCTATTAATCATTTCTAATTACTCATGCAAATCACAGACTCTCTGGCCTGTGATTTAATAGTCTGATTTGATCCCAAATGCAGCTGATGTCTGTGGCCCAATGGGTATTTCAATGAATGCGTCTTCACCGATCTTGTTACTTTGTGTAGATATAATTGTGGGAAAAATCATAGCTTGATTTGTGGGTTTTACAAGTGATTTAATTGCTGTATTAAAGAGGCAAAGGTAAAAGAATGCAAGAAAAGGTCGTGTTGCTTCATGAAGTAGCAATTCACCGCAGTGCACACACATATCCACCTGACTGTGCACTGTATAGTGTGCTGACCTAGAGATACATCCTGTTTTCTTCTTAACAATTTATTTATTCCTTATAAAGCTGTGGCTGATGAAAAGATGGTAACACTGAGTTCAGCATCAGCATCTACATAAGTAAATACGGCAAATAGAAGAAAATCAAACCTGTTCACCCTTATTTCAAATTTCTTCTCCATACCAATTGTTCATAGTCCAAGTTAAAAAATAGTCCAAGGTTAAAAAACGCAGCCTCCAAACTGTTTGAGAAATTCATTGATGACAAAATTACCATGGATTTATGTTTAAATATATAATTTAGAATATATAAACTTTGGGAAATGGATAGACACAAATAAATGAGACTTAATACTTATTTCCTCTAAAGGCAATGTTTTCTGAACACGTAAATTCAAGAATTACCTTGTTATAATTCCATAAACTCCCTAAGGGTTAAATCTCAGTGAAATCTGTACTTTTTCTATTCTATAAAACAAATGTAAGCCTGTTTTGACCTTCTTACTCATATAGAAATATTGAGGGACTAGCACTGTGGTATAGCAGTTAAAGCTGCTGCCTGCAGTGCCAGCATGCCATTTGGAGTCCTGGCTGCTCCACTTCTGATCCAGTTCCCTGCTAATATACCTGGAAAGCAGCAGAAGATGGTCCAAGTGCTTGGGCCCCTACACCCATGTGGGAAACCCAGAAGAAGCTCCAGGCTCCTGGCCTTTGATCGGCCCAACTCAAGGTGTCACAACCATTTGGGGAGTGAACCAGCAGATGGAAGATTGTCTCTGTCTCTGTCTCTCTCTGTGTAATTCTGCCTCTCAAATAAATAAATAAATCTTTTTTAAAAAATGAAAGATTGAAACATCCATTACCCCAGTGTTAAGTAAATCTCTGCCTACCCAACCCCCCAACACACACATATAGGCAGACACATATGCAGGTTGAAACTTCTAAATCTACAGTCAAGCCAGACAAGTTTGAAGTATAGGTCAAAACCTCAACTTCCCTTTCCCCTTTCCAGCTCCTACTCTATCATCTGTGTTTCAGTGTTCCCTTGGACATTGCAACCTTCAAAATCTGCTTCACAAAATGTCTTGCTAAATCAATTTATACTAAGATATACAGAAAGGACAAAGTTGAATTTGCATTTGAATAGAGAGCATGATGTTTCACTAAAGGAATTAGGCACTGACCTGGAATTTTAGGCATCAGCAAAGACATGATAGGAGGGTGTTTAAGGCAATGGAGCCTCCTGGTACCCAGCTTCCACTCAATGCACATTCACTTACCCAGCAGAGTAAGAGTGTAATCTAGTAGTTAAAAGCCCAAGTTCTAGAGCCAGAATGCTGAATTTAAATTCATTCTCAGGCACTTTCTTAATTGTGTGACCTTGGGAATTTTTTTTAAACTTCCCTGTCCCTCAATTATTCCACCTGAAAGATATGAAGAAAGGGGGTGAAAACAATAATGTTTACATTCTAGACTATAAAACTGCATGACTTAGTGTATGAGAGTGCTTAGAAAATAACACACACACTTATGTTTAGTGCTTTATATGTTTGATAAATAGGTATGTACCGATAAGGCTGGTCCTGAATCTTGATCTTTCTATCAACAATGAGGCTTAAGTTCCTGATGATGTCTCAGTAAAATCTGGAAACTAGAATATGTAGTTGGGTCTCTAACTAGGGTAACTTCGGTAGACAAGTTAGAAGGATGCTCTTTAATGTATAATCCAGTTTGGAGGAAACTGGAAGAGAAGAGCAATGGAGAAGGTAGTTTTCACTGATTAGTAATTAAAACATTTCCATAAACCACTGTTCTTCTTAACCATGAATGTGTGCTGTAGAACAGTTTGATGGGTTGGGGTTGTAGTCTCTAAACAGAATCTATACCTTCTCCCCATTTTCCTTTCTTACTCCCCTCCTTTATTCATTTCACAAATATTTGGACAACTGGAGGAGGAGAAAGCTGACAGGGAATGTATGTAAGGTACATAAAGAGCTCATTTATGGACTTTTGGACTTGAGTTTTCTGTTGAACAGTCACTTGACCATGTCCTACTGGAGTCTGAACTCAAGAGATGTAGGATGAAGGACAAGAAGTGAACCCAATCTGCTTATTCATGGAGAGCAAAGGAGAATACTGTTCCTAAAGAAATTTATGTATTGAAAGCTATTTCTGGTAAGACAAGGACATAAATGTGCAGGGCATTCGTAATGAGGTCATCTTAATGGTTTTTGCCAAAGGAGTGTCAGAGAAGTGGTGAGAGAAAAAGCCAGATTTCAGTGAACTAAGGAGTGAGTTAGAGGTGAGGACGTAGAGACTAGAAACTATGCAGAGAAAAGCAGGTAGGTTGACAGGCATAAATATATGATTAAAATGGCTTCACATGCTTGTAACACCTAGGTCATTATTGTATACTCTCCCCAAACCCCACCTCTTCTCTGTCCTGAGACTGAAATGCCAGAAGTCTATCCCCACCCTCACAAATCTCAGTTCTTCAATGAGTGGGACTCAGATGTGCACAGATAGGGTTGTGCTGAAAACAGCAACCAGGTGAAAGAGATACAGACTAGAAAATCCGTTTGCAAGTCTGTTTGATCTGTGTGTATGCGTGTGTGTGTGTGTACATGCGTATCTATACAAGGGTAGTTTAAAAAGTTAATGGAAAATGGCATTAAAAAGTTTTTTGATTCAAAAAAATTTTGAAATCCATGATAATTTTTAGAACTTTTTTGAAGAGCCCTTCTTATGTGTGCATGTGGGGGTATATACACTGCAGTCTTATTAAGATATAATTCTTATACCATACAATGTACTCATTTAAATTGTGTGATTCAGTGGTTTTTTTAATGTGTTTACGGAATTATGCAGCCATCATCAATTGATTTGTTTTTGTGAAGAGATGATGGATGTCTACCTTAGGAAAATCAGTGTCAGTAGAATAAATATGGGTGAGGCAGCACTCCAGGAACTAACAGAAAGTGAGGAGTAGATGGAGTCACTAAGAGTCAATTGTTTCCCTGAGATGAAAGAATAAAACAGCAATGGAGGTCAAAGGATGACTGAGTTAAAAACAGATTTGCTTCAAACATTCTTACTTTGGGTTTGCTGGGTGTAGCCTTTGTTTGTTTACAAAAGGAGTAAGACACACAGAGAAAAGTCAAGAGGACTCCACCTTCAGAGTGTAGAAAGTGAATCTGAAGTTACATAAGCCAGTGTTTGATGGAATTAGGTCATGAAGGAAGCCATATGGAAGGAGAATAGTAGTGGCTTTAAGTCTTAGAATGAGAGGAGCCTGTTCTTGCTCTGAGATGGAGAGGAGGGAAGAGAGTTGGTAAGGTGCATAGGTATTGAGAAGTTATGAATAGGATATGACTAGAAGTATAGTTTGAGGAATAGAGCAAGACAGCAAGGCGGTTTATATCTTATGACTTTGATTTCTCTTTAGTAAAGCCGTAGCCACAAGATGTGCCAGGTTGAAGTAAATAGTTAACAAAGAAGAGGTTTTTGTGCTCAGAGGGTTTGCTACATTAGTTAGCTTACTTGGAGATGGAAGGAGTTGGCGTGGGAGTTTAGTGTCTACACAGGTTTCCTCTATTACAGCCCTCCTTAAATTCAGCACTGGTCAGTCGTGTAAACTGACATGTGGCTATTGAGGACTTGAAATAGAATTAGTCAAAGTTGACATTTCCCAAAAGTGTAAAATACACACCAGACTTTGAAGACTTAGTACAAAAATTATAATATCTCAAAAACTGATCTGTTCATCATATATGAAAATAATAATGATTGTGGACCTATTTGTTTAAATAAAATAGCTTATCAAGTCAATTTTACCTGATTTTTACTTTTTAAAAAAATAATTACTAGAACATTTTAATTACTGAGGTAGCTGACATTATAATTCTATTACACAGTATTTTTCCAGACCTGAGCATTTCTATTTCAGTTTGTCGTAAGTGCTACTTACAACATTTCTTTTTTTTCTCTCTTTTTTTTTTTTTTTTTGACAGGCAGAGTAGACAGTGAGAGAGACAGAGAGAAAGGTCTTCCCTTGCCATTGGTTCACCCTCCAATGGCCGCCATGGCCAGCGCACTGCGGCTGGCGCACCGCGCCTATCCGAAGGCAGGAGCCAGGTGCTTCTCCTGGTCTCCCATGGGGTACAGGGCCCACAGAGAGCTGGCCTGGAAGAGGGGCAACCGGGACAGAATCTGGCACCCCGACTGGGACTAGAACCCGGTGTGCCGGTGCCGCAAGACAGAGTATTAGCCTAGTGAACCGCGGCGCCAGCCACAACATTTCTTTCAAATACTACATCAATCTATCTTTGGAAATTTTGTAGGGTATTTATGACCCACCTCTTTATGGCATATTTTCATAGAAATACACTTTTAGGTCTTGTTTGATGATGCCAAAGTGATTTCTAAATAGTGAGAAGAGAGGGACCTGGAACAAATCTTGGAGAGATGTTTATGATTATGGTGACAGTAACCATTAAGTGAGAACCTACAATCAGCTAGGGCAGTTCTAGGTGTCTTGCAAGTATATGAAAACAAAGTAGGAGGAATGAGTTTCCAAGCTGACTTCCCTTGAGTCTCCCTGAAGCCCAGTCTTTATAATGACTGAATTACCAATAATCAAATATCTAGTCATCTAAAAGGTACAGAGTATATTAGTTATTGCTACATGCTGATTCATGTAGTTTAAGGCTCAAGTGTTCCCATTCTACCTTTGAAGCAAACCTTCCGATATTAATGGACAAGGTTAGGTACCACAGTTAATAACCACTAAGTCTGACCCATATCCATGGTCCATTTTCTTTCCACAGCATTGTACCATGAAGAGGAATAGTTCTTTTGCATAATTGCTTTCAAAATGAAATGAACTTGAGGGACGTATCTCCTGTGATGTCCTCTTATTCTCCCCTTGCTCTTGTCTTGTCTCTAGAGCAGTGACATCTGTCTTGTTATGCTTTCACTCTTTGTGTCCACCTGTGTAATACTTGGTATTTCAACTGTCTTTCTGCTCACCCACTATTCTTCACTTTCTGTCTCAGTGAAGACTCTCTTTATTTCTCTGTTTCAGTTTCTCCTGTTTCTCAGGTTTCTAAAGTTTTCTCTAATATAACAATATTTTGACCTGTGGCCCCAAGTCTCCACAATTATCCTAGATTTTTTTTTTTTTTTATGAAAGGCAGAGAGAGCAAGATAGAGTGCTCCAAACTGCTGCCTTAATCCATTGACTCCATTCTAGGGTTTGAAGCTGGGAACTCAGTCTGGGTAGAAGTAACCCAACTATATGGACCAATGCTTGCTGACTCCCAACATGGCTGTTAATCAGGAGGGAACCAGGATTTGAACTCAGGCACTCCAATATGGGTTGTGGTGTTCCAAGAAGTGTCTTAACTACTATCCTAGACATATGCCCCATCTTAGAATTTTAGGTGGTAGTGTAACATATCTGTACTATTTATTCTTCCCATTTTTGAGTAAAAGCAAATGCAAGTCTGGGTAGCACAGAAACCTGAATTAAACAAAAAGGTTAGGAAACATTTTTTTCAGAGTTAATTTGAATTATTTAGAATAGCTTCCCAGGGAAGTGGCATTTTGTCAACATGTTTAAAACTATATATTCAGGGATGCTGTAGTGTATTGGGACTAATACATTCTCTCTATCCTGCAGCTTTGCTGCATGTAGTTAAACATTTCCATAGATAATGGTGCTTTCCCTTCTTTCTTTAATTTGAGACATAGGATAAAATAATGTTTTAAAATATTCATTGTTAGACTTAATCATACTCCAGACACATCTTGTTTGTGACATTGCATATAACAAAACCAATCACTTTATAAATTTTCTTCATTTACATTTTACAGTTCTATGAATTTGATTATTAGTTCAGAGTTTATTCTGTTAAAAGCAACAGTTTCTTGAGTGTACATGCAAACAAAGGAGTGAGATTTTTGTAAATACCATTTAAAAAAAAGTATTTTACAGCCTCTGAGCTGTGAAATATGGGGCTCTCATTAGCTGCACTGAGATTTCCCTGTTACCACTCCAGCTGTTGACTGTTTACTACAGGAGCTGGTGCTAGTGGAATGCAGAGAAAAGTGCTCATTTAGTGCAAGCTTTTCAGGTGAAGCTTTCTTTGAGGTTGATTTGAACATTTGCCTATAATGAGAAAAAGCCATGCATTATTCAAATCATGGAAAAACTACAAGAATCTCCCCAAATTGTGCAGTGTTTTGTCAAATAAAATAAGTGCTAGTATTTAGAGGAAAATTCCATTACACTAATGAACTTAAAAAATTCATTAGCTAACACTTTTTTTTTTTAAATGATAGATACCAGGAAATCCCATATCTAATTGTTTACAGACACATTTTCGTGTATTTGTGAATGCTTCATTCATAGCCAGACTAAGCTGTTGCTTCCAATTATGGTTACTATATAATCTAGTTTTTAAAATCTTACTGGCATCTTAAATTATCTTAAAACAGTTGTCTGTATTTCACTGACCTCTGGGGATGAAGTTTTTTTAAATGCTGTCATTAGGAATCACTAGGCAATGTGCTCTGGTGGCAAAAACTCCAGCTTTAAAAAAGGCAAACCTGGACTCAGATCCTTGATCAAGCGCTTCACAGAGAAGCAACCTTAGCAAGCGGCCCTGACCTCTCGGTTTATTTTCTCACGTGTTAACCAGGCACAATGATCCCAGTAACTGGATTGATTGAGTCATGTAAATCACAGGGATCATTAAATACCTTTACAGAGAAGCAGCAATCTAAGTCAATGGTGTGATAGGATATAGGGTGCCTATTGTTTTTCAGTTTTCCAGTCATAAATTTGCATGTGTTTTGTCTCTTAATCAAAATCAAAATTATAAATACAGACATTTATAAAGAGGCCTTAGAAGGGAAGGCATTCTTTTGAAAGGCAAGCCGAAAGAGTTAAAGAATTCATCGAGGGAAAGGATTATTGAGTCAATGTCCATCCGCTGCCACTCTCCTCACCTCCCCGACTAAAGCCTCTGGAAACAGACTTTGCCATCCACTGTCACACTCCTAGGTTTTCCGCTTGCATAGCCAAGAAGTGCAAGAGCCATGTTGCGCGATTTTCAACTTGATTGTCTCACATGAGGGTACCAGTGTTTTCAGACTGGAAACAGCATGTTACTACACTTTGGCAATAATGCATTAAATACAGATGGGTTTGTTTTTAGCCAAATATGTATCATACAGCCAACAGCTGTTTAGATATTGCCAACGGTCTGTTGAGTACACAGAGAGTCTGCTAGTGTCTTTTTTGCTTACAAAAATCTAGTGGATATATGTGAAATCCCTGTAAGAGTGTCCAGCCGGCCACAAAATGGGAGACAGAAATCACTAGCACCCTGACAAAAGCTCACAATGATTTTTTTCTCCCACATTTTGACATCTAATTTATTAGAGTAAGTAGGACTAAGATATATTTTAATATATCTGTGTTAAAATTCTAAGTTTTCCAGTAGATAAAGGATTCCTTATCATCTCAGCAATAATGGAATCAATGATAGTATTTGATAGGTTTTCATGTTTTCTTTAAGAGCACAAAGCAGTGCAGACAACTGAGGGGCCCTGGAAGCACAAGACATCACTGCCCTCACTCTTAAGTTGTGAGAAGCCATGAACTTCAAGTATGGTATTTCTCATTGCCTTGGACTTCTATTTATTTTAAATGTTTGTTTATTTTTATCTACCTGAAAGAGCAAGACGGAGAGACAAGGAGAGAGAGAGAGAGCGAGCTGCTACCTACTGGTTCATTCCCCAAAGGCCAGCCAACTGCCAGGCCTGGACTAGACTGAAGCCAGGAGCCAAGAGCTAGGAGCCAGGGATTCCTTCCAGATCTCGCACATGGGTGGCAGGGAGCCAAGCATTTGAGCCATCATCGTCTCCTTCCAGGATGCATTATTAGGAAGCTGGATTAGAAATGGAGGAGCTGGGACATGAAATGACACTCTGATTTGGGATGCACACATCCCAAGTGGTGGCTTAACCTGCTGTACCACAACACCTGCCCTAGGATTTATTTGTTACTATCAAAGACATTCAGATACATAATAAAAAGACCACATAGATGTGTAATATATAAAATGAAAAACAAGACCCAAAACAAAGTAGGATTTTATTGTTGCCATTTCATAATTGAGCCAACAAAAATGTCACAGTATAAACAAGTAAAACAAAATTTAATACAATGTTATAAGTACAAGGGTTCCCTTCCCATATTCTTTTGTAAACTATTATTTTATGGCTTGTACTATTTCAGGGATACTGCCACCAGGAGGTGTTAAGGAAACATGAGTACATTATACAGTCCATTGTTTTTACCCCATAACCATGGATTTCTAGGTCTTAACAGCTTTTTCAAGGAAAGGCATAAACTTTAAACATTGTCAGTAATCATCAAAAGGGCTATGTCTTTCTGGAAGAGAGCAGTGATGGCTCAAGTACTCAAGTCCGTGTTGTCCTGACGGGAGACGTGGACTGGTTTCTAGGCTCCTGGCTATGACCTGGCCAATTCCTAGCTGTTGTGAGGATTTGAGGAGTGAACTAGCAGACGGCAGATTCATTCCTCTTCTCTTTCTCTCTGTCTCTCTCTCTCTTTCTCTGCCTTACAAGTACAGTGTAGAAAACAGTGCTATGTCTTAACCCAGTTTAAATACATAAAGAGGGATTGACTCTTATAAGACTTACTGGAATGTTCTAGGGTTCTGAAGTTCAGAAAATTTGGAATAGGAGAGCTCTTAAAATGCAAAAATAAGGGTTGGCATTGGGTGGACACTAAGTCACTGCTTGGGATCCCTACATTCCATATCAAAGTGCTTGGATTTGAACCCCAGTTCCTCTCTCCATTCCAGCTTCTCACTATTCGGCATCCTGAGAAGCAATAAAGGATGTTTCAGTCACTGAGAGACCTGGACTGGATTCTGAGCTCCTGGCTTCATCCTGTCCCAGCCCTGATTGTTGAAAGCCTTTGGGGAGTGAACCAGCAAATGGGAAATCTGCCTCTCTGTCTCTCTGCCTTCCAAATAAACTAAAATAATTTTAAAAACACAGTATTAAACATGGGATTATCTATGAAAGTGAATAGTATTTTGAATTAGAAATCAGATTCCTATCAATCGCCTCAGACTTGGAGATCCTTATTTCTTATTTATGAAATCTCCTAAAGGCTTTCTCCCCAGGAAGCACATTGAGAAACAAACACCTTCTCTTTTTGATGGGCTTGATTCCCACCTCATTCTACTTGACAACACCACACATCCTGCAACGCTCGTTGTAGGCTGTGCAAGAGAAGAGTTTAGGAGCTTAACTATTACTAGTTTTATGATAAATTCATCAGAAGATAGAGTTTGGCATTTCTTAGCACTTCTTTATAGCACTTCTTAAGCACTTCTTTAAGGCTGTCCTCTAAAATAGGGACAGGCAACTGTCTACAACTTCTCAGTTCCAAAATAGTTTTATTATTTTCTAACTAACCCATAAACACTGTTCTAAATATTTCCAGTAACGACTTATTTTCACTGTGGTAAACATCCTTGGTGATAAGTCCTTTGTTTCTTTTTTCTTTTTCTTTTTCTTTCTTTTCTTTCTTTTTTTTTTTTTTTTTTTTTTTTTTTTGACAGGCAGAGTTAGACAGTGAGAGAGAGAGAGAGAGAGAGAGAGGAAGGTCTTCCTTCCATTGGTTCACCCCCCAACTGGCCATTACAGCCAGCACTGTGCCCATTGGAAGCCAGGAGTCAGGTGCTTCCTCCTGGTCTCCCATACAGGTGCAGGGCCCAAGCACTTGGGCCATCCTGCACTGCCTTCCCGGGCCACAGCAGAGAGCTGGACTGGAAGAGGATCAACATGGACAGAACTGGTGCCCCAACCAGAGTAGAACTCAGGTACCAGTGCCACAGGTGGAAGATTAGCCTAGTGAGCCGCGGCGCCAGCCAAACTCCTTTGTTTCTGAAAGGTGGGAATCTTACTATTTTTCATGTGGCATCCACTTTCTAGACTCCTCTTTATGTGTTCTCCACCCAGAAAAGATTGCTTGTGTTTTCAAACCAGTAGCTCATGGATTCACGTGCCTGGTTCTGATCTGCAGGACTTAGAATGTATAACCAAAGGATCCAATTGGGAGGGGAGCAATGAGGAGGAGGGAGCAAGAGGGAGAAACCATTGCCCTAGAACTTAGGAAATCTAAGTTTGCATCTGTTTGACTAGTGTTTTTCTTCTGATGTTGGAAATTGTAAATGATAACAGAAGATTATGTTGGTTGGACAGTTTGTTGTAATCGTGGCTAATGTTCCCAACTCCGATCTGATTATAATATCCTACATACTAGAGTAGACAAAAAAATTTTCCCAGTAGGAGGAAAACTGAAAACAAACTAGTATTACAGCACAGGTTTGTGACATCATCACTTTTGTATTGGACCCTTCCTCCCACTGACTCGTCCGTCCTTTCTCATCTTCCAGCGCCAGCCCATCCCGCTTCAAGTGCTCTCTGGGTATCATTTAGTGGGACTCTTCCTAAGATCTGCATCAACCAACCTCATGAATTTGTACTAGGAGTTTATCCTATCCATGTTCCATTGTTAGTAGAAAGGAGAGGGTGGAAAAGAAACAAAAAAAAAGTCAACACGGAAGGTTCTAGAAGGCACAGGGAGGGGCAAAAGGAGTCAAACAAAAGCCCAACAAAGCTTTCTATTTACAACTGGTACTGAATATTTGAATTTTATAAAAAGCAGGAATTAATGAGGAAACTAATAAATTTCTAAATCTTTTTTTCACTTAAAGGCAAGGTTAGCAAAGGCAATTTGCATGTAAATCAACATTTACCTGACACGTATGCTTTTCACAGCTCGAATAAACTGTGACATGAAAAAGATGAAAGACATAGGATGGGGATGAAAGTCTTTAAAAGGTAATTGGCAGACACTTGCAATAAATATTTATTAAGCAGAGAAATGTCCTTTTCTGTTTTTCTGCCACTGTGATTCTTGCTTTATCTCTGTCGTCTTCCCACTTTCTCATTAGGTATAGCTTCTCTTTTATGGTAGGGTTCAGACTGTATCCTGATGACGGAGGAGGGAGGATTTTATATAAATAAGCTGCATTTTGAAGCTTTGCAAGATTCTGGGACAAAGCTGAATGCCTGAGAAATTTGAAAGGGGAGAAGAGCATACATTAGAAGACCGCGAGCATCAGGCTGGCTTTGCTGCTCCTCACTTCCTGCCACCTTTTAAATTATTCCTAGATTGTCTGTTTTGCTCCTTAAACTCTAACAGTCCCTGTCTTTGAAAACTGTGAAAAGAGGGAAATCAGGCATTTTTTTCAGTGGCATTAAGATCAAGTGGCCTCCTTAACAACGTTTGAGATGAAGGAGAAAGCAGACTTTAAGCTCACCCGTTTGCCCTTTGGCTTGTGAAAGTGTTGGCCTGATTGACCTTGTGGATGTTGTCCAAACTGAACACAAGCCCCAGAAAAATCCTATAAGCCCTTGCCAAGTTGCTTTGAGAAATACTGTTTTTGTTTCTAACCATTATTTTCCATTTCTTTACTTCTCTCTCCTGTTCCATTGGTTGTCTTTTATAACCCATTCCATGGTTTAGAAAATGCTCCTATATTTAATAATGACTTTAAATAATTTTTAAAATAGGCATTCTAAAATGTGTTGTAATCTCATTCATGGAGTTTCTTTCAACCATTTACACGAGAAAGAAGGTTCTGTGGACCAGCACTGTGTCTTGCCACCTATGAACACTCCATCTCTCCCTCCGATCTTAATCCACCTAAAATGCAATTTGAGTTATATATGGTCTCTACATGTAACTAATTACCCTCTGCACCCCTACTTTCAGTATCTCAGAATAAATCTATGCAGCAAAGTTGTCAAAGATGCCCTGTTGTATCACTACATTTTCTCAAACTTCTGTCATTTTTTAAGTACATTTTATGTGAATTTAAATACATTGTGATTGAAGCTACTCAGTCTTCTCTGGAAATCATGAGAGCAGGACTGAAATATAGAAACAGGGCTGTCAGGCCCTCATCTACATGTGTAGCAGAAGAACCGTTCTAAACTGAGTTGTGGCTTTTACTTAGCACCCGGTATATTCAAGTGCCAATTAAGTTAAGAATCTTGACTGTGCTTCTTGGTCCAACACAATGTGTTGGGCAGTACTTCAAAACCATGGTGTCAATTCTTTTTGGAACTGGTCATCTGCCATTTAAGTAATTAAATTCTGTTCATGTCAGAGTAGCCCATATCAGGCCTGTGTAAGTCCCGAAGGGCCTGTGGTGAACTACTTTGGAAAAGTACTACTACCTACTGAGTCTCACTCTTCTCTAATGAGGTATTTACAAGGGACCCTTTCCCCTTTCCTAGATTTAAAGTACACACTTCTTAAGAATAGAGTCCATTTCAATTGCTATCTGAATGTTTACCTTCAATATCTCTATATGGATTAAAACAAACATTCCTGATTAAATGTTAACTTACTTTAGGCATTTACTGCAAGCATATCAGACATTCCCATTATGGTTTATATGTGAACAGTACTTAATGTGGAAATTACTTTTTAAAAAATTGACAAGAAGATGGAATAACTCATTTCAACATTTCTGCAGGTCTCACCTTTTGGAAAGCTTATTACTGAAGCAGGGAATGTGAAATTATATGTTCAAAACTCTAAGCTGCCAAAAATACAGTGTTGCACTTTAGAATACTAAAAGATTTCACTTATTTTATAAAATATTGCATAATTTATAAAATGTAAATTAAAGTTCTATTGAAAATGGCATTGTAAAAGGATGCTATCAAGTAATTCTTAATAGATTTTCTACCCTTCCACTGTATCTCTGGACACTTGAGCAATAATAAGTGTCACCAGCAGATAATCTTTCCATTTCCAGCAAAATTTACCTTGTTTCTCTTCTTTCTCTTAAACCCATGGCTTGTAGTACTTTGCTTTTATTTCGTCTGACTGTAGGTTCCTTAACTTAGCTGTCTTAAAGCAAGTGGACTTTATTTTTGCAAAAGCTGGTGTATTTTCAGGTCTTCTGATTTGTAAGGCATTAGTGCTTCTCTGTCTTCCCTCTACCCTCTGTCCCACTGCCACTATCTCAGGCTACATCATTCATCACAATGGTTGCTATAATTCACCCCAATTCGATTCCATGTACCAAATCTTTACTCTCTTTGTCTATTCTAAACATGCTAGGCAGTATAATCTGAAAGAAAATGTGATCATCTTGCTGTTCCTCTCTTAAAGCCCTCAAAGGAAGTCCCTCTTTACCCTGAGGTTCCAACTCCCTAACATCACTGTAGTAAATTGAAAAGAACAATGAAATGTCCACTGCTTTGATTTTCTATGCATGCCATGCATGTGAGCTACTCTTCCCATCAAGAAGTAGAGTCTGTGTCTCTACCTTTTGAGTCTGAGCAGAACATGAGTTGCTTTGACCAGGAGAATGTGGTGAAGGGATGGTGTGGGAGTTTTGAACCTGGCCATCAGGAGACACCACAGCTTTTCTTTGGTCATCTTGGATTTCTGCCCCAGACCTCCATGTGAAGAATCCTAGTCCAGCTGACTAAAGGAGAGGAGACCATCTGGGGCAGAGACAAGTTTTCTCAGCTGAAGCTCAAAGAACAATCAGTCAACAGTCAGCTCCAGTAAGTGTGCTAAGCCAGTGTATATAATATATATCTTTCGATGACTAAAAATGCAGAGGCCAAGGAAGGTCCCTGAGTCCATGGTCCAACATGAAATATTGGAGCCAGAATACAAAATTTAGCTCTTAACTGTCATACTGTATTGCATACTGTCCCCACAGACATAATTATATCTAGCTGTGTGAACTTTATATTGATCCTTTTAAAAAGATTTATTTATTTATTTATGTAAATTTTTATTTGTTCAAAAGACAGAGCAACAGAGAGGGGATAAGACAGAGACAGAATGACATCTTCCATCCACTGGTTCATTCCCTAGATACCTGCAACAGCCTAAACTCAGCCAGGCTGAAGCCAGTAGTCAGGAAATCCACCCTAGTCTCCCACATGGGTTGCACAGCCAAAGAATTCAGGTCATCTGCTGCTGCCTTCCAAGGCACATTGGCAGGAAATTAGATTAGAAGTGGAGCAGGCAGAATTGAACCAGCACTTCAATATGGGATGCTGATGACACAAGTGGCAGGCTAAACCATTGCACCAAAGCACTGACCCCTTTTTACTGATCCTTAATCCAACTATATCAATGTTGCCTTGTGGCTTGTGATACAAGAGAGATCATACACTTTCACCGCTTACCACAGCTCCCAGAACATATGAAGTACTGCAAAAGGGTTATAAGTCCAATGTAGGTAGCAAATCTCACACTTTAGATATGAATTTTATTTGCCGTAGACAAAAGTCATTTTTGAACTTCGGTGAATAGACTGGTTAATACCAACTTTAACTTGACTTTGCCTTAATAACAACATATATTGGTAAAATAAGGAAGATGCTTTCTCATCTTCATTAGGATCTGAATTTAAAAGTCATTCCCTGCATGTTTTGACCAAGCATTGCCATTAAAGTGAAAGACAGTACCCACCAAGTGGAGCATTCACATGGGGATATAAATTCTAACGTAGGAAAAGATCAACCTTTCTTACAGTGAAACCTCATGTGTGTAAGTTCATATAAAGTTTGTATAATAAACTACCAGAAAACAAATGACAGCTATAGTTTAGAGGATTCAGTAAGATGATCCATGCATAAGATGCGCTTGGGCTGGCTGTGTTCAGCTCTCATACTACTCAGAAGTCACTCAAAAATGAAGAAACTTGAAGGTCAAAGGACTTGAACATCTTCAAGCTCTAGTGTTTACTGGGGAGATTGTGCCAGGCTCAGACTCCTCCAAGAAGCCTGATTATACCTCACCTAGGAGGTACTGCTCAGTTAAGAGCCTTTCTTTCTTTCTTTGTGTTATGCATGGTGTTGAAACCATTCTGTTCCTGAAGAGAGTGCTTGTTTTTCTACAGAATAAAGCCCTAAATCCTCAACATGCCATCCCAGCCTTTTGCGATTATTTTTCATCCTAGTTTCTTCTTTTCTTTTGTAATTTTTTAAAAAAATGTTTGTTTATTTGAAATTGAGAGAAACAGAGATCTGCTATCACCTGGTTCATTCTTCAAATGGCTGCAACAACCAGAGCTGAGCCAAGCCAAAACCAGGAGCCCAGAATTCAATCCAGGTCTATCATATGAGTGACAGGCACTCAGGTACACAAACCATCCCCTGATGCTTCACAGGGTGTGCCTTAACAGAAAGTGATCCGAAACAGAGTTGGGACTTGAGCCTAACTATCCCAATACTGAATGAGGGTATCCCAAGGAGCATCTTAACTACTGAACCACATATCCACCTTTGTCTCCTGGCTGTACCCTCTAGGGCCTCTCTTCTGTTCTTTATTCATAATTATCAGTGCCTAAGATGTGCATTTCACATTCCTGTTCTCCCCCATTTTATTTAATCACTCTTGATTCAAAATTGTAGATGGCCATCAAATCATGACATATTCTCAGGAATTCTACTCCAAATCATTATTTAAAAACAAATTTGTATCTTAGGTTTGCAAATAAAAGTCTTTTACCAGAGGCTGTCTGGATAAAAATATAGCAGAGATTGTTTTAATAGCAAACAGAATTGATGATAGTAACTGTATCACAGGTTGGCCTGAGGGTACAATGATCTGAATATCTTTGTCCCTTTCAAATTTGTTTATTGGAACATAATCTCTAATGTAGTGATATTAAGAGATGAGCTCTCTGTAAGAGATGAGCTCTCTGTAGGTTGACTAGATGATGAGATTGAAGGAAGTCCTCATTAATAGGATTAGTTTCTTTATAAAGAAGGCCTGAAGGAGCTTGTTTGCCTTTTCCACTTTACAAAGACGCATAGATGATAACATCAATGAAAACAGAGTGAGACAATACCTTGATCTTGATTTCAACAATCTTCAGGTCTGTAAGCAATGATTTTTGTTTTTTTTCTTTTACAAATTACCCAGTCTAAGGTATTTTGTAGGAGCAGTTAAATGAATGAAAACATGGGATTAAATGGGTTATTCTATACAAAGAACCTCGAACAGTCCTGTGTATACAATAAACATAAATACTATATAAAGTTGACTATTGTTATTACAAGTATTAAGAAAAAAATAAGTAAATTGTATGAATAGTTTCATAATTTTTTAAGTAAAGCATGATATAGATATCAGGATATCAAGAAGTCTATGTAGAAAAAAAGTGAAAAGAAAGAGAAAATGCAAACCAGTTGCACCCTGGATTTGCACATGTACTGAGTAGCCTGAAAGGCAAGGTGTGAGACAATCTATGAGGTGAATCTAACCAGGATTAAAATACAGCTGATGGAATTCAGTTAACCTTGTGGATCTATCTCTCTGAAAAAAAATTGCACTGCAGAATGAGGGAAATTATTTTACTTCCTGTGCCTGCTTCTTGTCAAATAATTGGGTAAATCATCAGATTAATTGAATGAAATCCTTCTTCTCAAAATCAAACCCAATGCAGAAGTCAAATCTGTTCAACAATGATGATGAAAGAGAGAAAGGGCGGCGGGGGGGGGGGGGGGGGATGAAGCAAAGGGACCTGAAGTGATTAGTGGAGCTAGAAGGGCTGAGGAACTGAGGTGCCTAAACAGAACTTCCCTGCTGATTTTCATCCCCACAAACACCAAGAAGCTGCTGCCCTCTTCCCCGCTGCCAGAGGTAAACCCTGTATACATTTAGCTATGAATTCTGTGTACAGGAGTATATGCATGATACATGTATGGATATGCAACTATATGATTCATTCATCTACTGAATATTGGATTTCTCTGAGCAACAGTACTCTCTAATAAACCTACGGTCTCAAAATTTAATAATGACCAGTGCCGCACCTCCCTTGGCTAATCCTACGCCTGCAGCACTGGCACCCCGGGTTCTAGTCCCAGTTGGGGCGCCAGATTCTGTCCAGGTTTCTCCTCTTCCAGTCCAGCTCTCTGCTGTGGCCCGGAAAGGCAGTGGAGGATGGCCCAAGTGCTTGGGCCCTGTACCCACATGGGAGACTAGGAGAAGCACCTGGCTCCTGGCTTCGGATCAGCGTGGTGAGCCAGATGCAGCGGCCATTTGGAGGGGTGAATCAACGGAAAGGAAGACCTTTCTCTCTCTCTCACACTGTATAAATCTGCCTGTCAAAAAAAATTTAATAAAAACATCTGGTTGTCCATCCTCTGATCTGTAATAAATTACAGCCTCCATAGGAGTGGCTACGTTTTGCTATCTGTCACTGTATGATCATGAGCACACTTCATCCGTAGATTTTCCATAGTTATATGAAACATATAATGGAACCATTCTATTTATTGATCTAGTATACCTACACAGCTTTTGACAATTTCTTTTACCAGGAATAAAGTACAATTATTTCCTTGTTTTAAAAAATTGTAATTTTAATTTTTAATTAGTTTTTAACAGATTCAGTATGATTTATAGATACAATTCTAAGAACATAATAATATCTCTCTCCTCCCTCCCACCCTCCTTTCTTCTCTTTTCCCCTTTCTTATTTTTTAAGATTTTGATTTAATATTTTAAAGTTACATTATAGTAAAAAGGCTTAATACTTCACTGAATAAGTTTAAAAAGTGGGAATACAGATAATAGCTATAAACAATAATTGAATGGAAAAATGACCTTTTCATCCACATACACTAAATTTTAAAGTAACCACAGATCACTAAAACTACAGTAGTATAACACCCTTTTTTTTTTTTTTTTTTTTTTTGACAGGCAGAGTGGACAGTGAGAGAGAGAGACAGAGAGAAAGGTCTTCCTTTGCCATTGGTTCACCCTCCAATGGCCGCCGCGGCTGGCGCGCTGCGGCCAGCGCACCGCGCTGATCCGATGGCAGGAGCCAGGTGCTTCTCCTGGTCTCCCATGGGGTGCAGGGCCCAAGCACTAGGGCCATCCTCCACTGCACTCCCTGGCCACAGCAGAGGGCTGGCCTGGAAGAGGGGCAACCGGGACAGAATCCGGCGCCCCAACCGGGACTAGAACCCGCTGTGCCGGCGCCGCTAGGCGGAGGATTAGCCTAATGAGCCGCGGCGCCGGCCTATAACACCCTTAATCATTAGTTTGACAAAGTTACAAAGCAAAGCTTTACAAAACTGTGATTTGCAGCAATTTTCATATGCACAATGTATAGTCAACAAGATCAGCCATATTTCCTGAGAAAATACATTAAATCAAGTTTTACCCCTCCAGTACGTCTTAAACATTAAAGCAAGACTGTACATTAATCCACACTTTATCACATCTCACTAATTTGGACCCATTTGCCATGCTGCCACAGTCGTTTTTTTTGAAGCCTCATGATGGCTGGTTTTCCCCTCTTATATTATCTGTCATTTGCCCTTTGTCAGAATGTTGTTCTAAAGTATTACTCAAACATACAATAATTTGAACAATTAGAAACTCAGGATACACATGGCTGGAGCTCTTACTAGACACTGGCATAAAGAATCAGTACAAAGAGTCAATGGTTCTTTCTTTTGGAAAACAGTTCCAGGACATGCTTCACTAATTATATCAAAGACTTCTTTCTCCTGTTCAAATATCAGTATACTGGACACAGACTGAAGTTTGCAAATAAATACCTTTACTTTAAACTTGAATTGTCCTTAGCAAACAAGTTTTCTAGAATTAATGTTTGTCATGAAAACAAACAATAGGGTCTGTCTGGTGTGCAAATAAAGAGATAATAGAATTTAATTGGGTTTAATTGAATGATATTAGTATATTAAATTTGTATGGCCCTTGTAAAAACAAATCATTTCTTAGAACATATCTGGAAATTTCACCTGTACTTTATGCAGGTTTATGAATTTTAGAGTCACTTGCTTTTCAAATAGTGGGACATTCGTGTTTTCACTGCTGTTCTAAAGCTTTTCTTTCTTGGTTGCTTTGCTATGCTATTAAATGCTGATATGCTCCTCCCTCTCATGGAGCCAGTTTGTTCATCTTTTCCAAAGTTTTGCATTCATCTGCCAAGAATGATATAAGTAATAAAACCAGCTTCCATTTATTTAGGATTTATTACATATTAGGCCCTTCACATCACTTTTTTTTTTTTTTTCATTTAATCCTTCAACAAACCTACGGGGTAGATACTGAGAGTAAGAGAAGTAAGCGAGTTTTTCCAGAGTAAGCACCTTGCAAAGGGAAAAGCTGGTTTTAAACTCAGGCTTAACTCAATCCATATCACAGGGCTTTACTAGAATTTTCCCTGTGCATGGGTGCATTTATTTGCACATATAATTTTTTCAGAGTTTCAGAAATGATCTCCAATAAACAGGATTCACCCTGTTTATCACTTGACCCATAATCCACTGAACTAAGTTTTCTTTTTAAAATACTCTATTCCAGGCTTGCTGCTAACTCAAAATATTTTTCTCCTGGTAATGTGACTCCATTTTATCTGTACTCTTGGACAGTTACCTTGTAAAATAAGCACATGATGCAGCGACAGTTACTAATTCCCACTTTTAGTGCCCCTATTCAATGCATCCTACCTTATCACTTGCTTTTCCAGCTGCCTCAAGCTTTGTAGCAGGCAAGCAGATTATCAGACTGAAGACTGACCCAACTCACTGCCTTAAAAGCCTCCCTCCCATAGGTCTCCACTGACTTTAATATTTCAGGCTATGATTTTGAACCACTTAGCCTGAAATATAAAGAGAGCCCTTTGGGATTTGAGCCTTCTTTACCTTTGACTGACATATCTACCATATCCCTTTTGCAGGGTAGGTGGCAGGTGGGAGAAGTTTACCACTCTCTACCTCAAACTCTTTCTGCTCTTATCACCTTTCCTGCCTGGCTAACATCAGGCAAGGGCTAAGATTTATTCAGAGATTTGACAGTGTGCCTAGACCCCAGGTCCAGTGGTAGATAAGGTGCTGCTGCCTGGAGCCCAGTCCAGGAAGTACTCAGAGTCAGGGGTATAGAGCGTGTGTGCGACAGACACCCTCTAACTGCAAGCTTTGCAGCAACAGGCCCCCGGTGCACCCTTACTGAGGGAAGCGGAGCAAAACCGACACTGGTGTTTCAGGGTGTAGCCCACATAAGACACCCTAATTGGAAATTCTTTACACAAGAGGTCAGTCAGTGCTTTTTAGCTGAGGTTCTGTTGGGCCCGAGTTAGTTTGATCTTTTCTTCTGCTGAATCCTGCTTCCTCCAATTTCCTTTCACTGGTGTGGGTTCCCAAGCACTGTCTTTGTTCTGCTCCTGCAGACACACTCACACTTTTTCTGACATCCTCAGACAATGTCTTTCTCTCTTCCACAGAATTACTGCAGCAGTTTCTGACACCCTGGCCTCATAGGATGCTATGCAGAGATCACAAAGAAGGCGCGAGGGGCGGGGGATTAGGAGTGAGGACATCAAGAGAGCACTTTGTCTTATTTTATTGCAGAAGAAAGTATTTTTCAGAATCCTCCAGCAAAATTAGCTCTTCATTTCACCCATCACATGATTAGCCCTAAAATTTGAGAGGCTAAGGAGAAAGGATTTTTTTTTTTTTAATCTCTAACTTGAGATGCTGACTCAGTAAAGAAGGGTATCTGAAAACAGTTTATCTAGGATAAGTTTTCAAAGTTTAATTCTCATGTACTCCTAAAAAGGATTTTTTGAAAAATATAGGATTCCTTGCATATTACTTTCTTATCAAAACCTGCATTACTGAAATTGTTGTTAAAGAGTATAATTCCCAAAATTTGCCAATATTTTCAAATAGAATATTGTATTACTCTTGAAATGCACACAATGGAATCTGAATAAAGCAGAGATTTTTTTTAATAAAAAGCCTTCATTATGCAAATTTTCAAACATGCACAAAAGTGGAACAGTATAATGAACCTCATGGCATATCATCTTACTTAAACAAAATCCACATTTGCTCTTCTTGCTGCTGTGTTACCTGGCAGTTCCCCTCACCCACCCAACTCCCATTTGTTGGGCTGTTTCAAAGCAAACCCCTGACATCATATAATTGCATTCATAAATGTTATCAAGGGAATATCTGACAGCAAAAACCACAATACCATTATGTTACAACCGGCACAATTCAAATAATCCCTTAATTGTGTCTAATACTCCATGTGTTCAATTTTCCCTTCTTGCTTAAATACTTTCTCTTCTGTTGGCTTATTTGAATTAGGATCCAGAAACTATCTACACACTGCATTTGGCTGATATATTTTGAGTCACATTTAATCTGGAACGTTTTCTTATCGTTCTTGCTGTTGTAGTCTTCCACCCCATTTTTTGTTGAAGAAGTACATCTTCTGTTTCATAGACATCTCCACATTCTAGGTATGATTGTGCTTTTATAGTTGTATTCATGGTGTTGTTTAACATTTCCCTCACATTTCCTGTAAACAAAGTTAAACCCAGAGGATGGATGGACTTAAAGATTTGTTTTGTTTTGTTTTGTTTATAAGGATATTAAGCTGGTTATGCTTTGGGTTTTTACTGCAGGCACATAATGGCAGATTGTCCTGCTAATCCTTAGGTTACTGTTATTGATGGAATCAGGTGCTATCAGCCTGATCCACCCATTTAAATCAATCAACAGACAGTCCAATAGTTTTGGCAGCTGTCTCAATCATGTCCAATATTGTATTAAAGCTAAAAAGTGCCTTTCTATCATTCTTCCTGTATATTATTCTTCCTGTATATTATTATCCGTGGTATCCCATAAAGAACTTTTCCTTATCTACTGTTTGATTACTTTGAAAAACAGATCTATAATAAAAAAAGAAAAATACTTAATCAGTTTTCAGAATAATGAACTGTTACCCTAGCAACCTTCTTAGGTTATAAATGAGGACTTACTTTTTTTTAACCATTATGAACTTCTGGATTTTTATATGTGTTCCAGTCTATTTTAGTTACTATGTTTTTGATGCTCATATTTTTCCATTGAGGGCCATGCCGGCCATTTTGAATTGGCTTTGTCTTTGACAGGACCCAAGTAGTCTTCACAACCGTCTCTCATCAGCATGGCAAGCCTCACCTTATAAATGCCCTGTTGCAGACCTGACAGCAGCCACTCTTTTTTCTTTCTTTGTTTCTTTTAGTTTTGTTAGCCAAACCCAAGTGCTATTTAAAGGTAACAGAATGGGGCCGCAGCTGTGGCATAGTAGGTTAAGCATCCACCTGCGATGTGAGCATCCCATACTGGCACTGGTTCAAGTCCCGGCTACTCCACTTCCAGTCCCACTCCCTTCAGATGCCAGGGAAAGCAGTAGAAGATGGTCCAAGTGCTTGGGCCCCTACACCTATGTGGGAGACCTGGAAGAAGCTCCTGGTTCCTGGCTTTGGATTGACCCAGCCCCAGCTATTGTGTCCATTTGAGGCGTGAACCAGCAGATGGAAGACCTCTACCTCTGTTTCTCCCTCTCTGCTGTAAGTCTGCCTCTCAAGTAAATAAATAAATCTTTACAAAAAAGAAACAAAGATACCAATCTGTACCCACCACGTGGTTTTGGTATTCTCCATTAGTCCAAACAGGGTAAAAAGACCTCAAACATCTTCTCTGTCAATAGCTGTTCCTTCTTCTGAGCTTTGATTCACATTGCACTTCCCTCATAACATTTTTTAAAAAGATTTACTTATTTATTTGAAGGCAGAGTTACAGAGAGAGAAAGAGGCAGAGGTAGAGAGACAGAGAGACAGAGAGGCAGAGAGAGACAGAGAGGTCTTCCATCTGTTGGTTCACTCCCCAGATGGCCGTAACTACTGGAGCTGCGCCAACCCGAAGCCAGGAGCCAAGAGCTTCTTCTGGGTTTCCCATGCGGGTGCAGGGGCCCAAGGACTTGGACCATCTTCTACTGCTTTCCCAGGCCACAGCAGAGAGCTGGATCAGAAGTGGAGCAGATGGGACTCAACCAGCACCCGTGTGGGATGCCAGCCCTGCAGGCGGCGGCTTTACCTGCTGGGCCACAGCAACAGCTCCCCTCCATACCATTTTATTCGATTGAGAAATGATGTGAAAGCTTGCTATTGATCATCCTAACCTAACTTTCTGCAACAAAATTTGTATGTAAATTAAGATTTTTCTTTACTTCTTTTAATCATATGTCTCTAAATCTTGAATGCCTTGGTACTCTTTATATAAACTTCATAAAACAATACAATTTTCTCCCCTAAAGATCTAAATAAAAGGTTAAAAATATAAAATTTCTCTCATATAAGTTTTGTGCTTTTATTTAAATATATATTGTTAAAAATAATACAGATGGAAGGTTAATCTGTAGAAGATAGAACTTTTGTTCCTTCCTTGTCTTGAAGTAATGCAAAATATGCAACTGAAGCAGAAGAGGAAGAGTTAAAGTACCCCCGAGACCTTTCTCACAGCAGAATAGTAGAAAGGGAGATTGGTTGATTGTCAGGCATGCTTATTTTTTTAAGAAATTTTTAAAAATTTTTATTTTTTAATAATTTTTTAAATGAATACAAATTTCATAGGTACAACTTTAGGAATATAGTGGTTCTTTCTTCCAAACCTACCTTCCCACCTCCACTCCCATCTCACCTCCTACTCCCTCTCCCATTCCATTCTTCATTAAGATTCATTTTTAATTAACTTTATATACAGAAGGCCAATTCTATACTAAGTAAAGATTTCAACAATTTTCACCCACACACACACTCAAAGTATAACATACTGTTTGAGAACAAGTTTTGCAGTTAATTCTCATAGTACAACTCATTAAGGATAGAGATCCTGCATGGGGAGTAAGTGCACAGTGACTCCTGTTGTTGATTTAACAATTAACACTCATGTATATGACATCAGTGATCACCCAAGGCTGTTGACATGAGTTTCCAAGGCTATGAAGCCTTTCAAGTTCACAAACTCCATCAGTATTTAGACAGGGCCATAAGCAAAGTGGAAGTTCTCTCCTCCCTTCAGAGAAAGGTACCTCCTTTTTTGATGGCCTCTTCTTTCCACTGGGGTCTTACTCACAGAGATCCTTCATGTAGAACATTTCTTGCCACAGTGTCTCAGCTTTTTCCATGCCTGAAATGGCATACTACTTAACAAATTTTGAGTGCTATGGGTCTACTGCAGGTGAAGAGGCACAAAGTCTTTCCCTGAGCACTGTAATAATCCTGGTGAATTCATGTACCACCACCTTTCTTAGCAACATTCTATCAGCTATTCTATCCCAGAGAACTCTTCCTCAGAACACATGCAAGCTTTGCCAGTAGTCAAAAATGGAAGAAATGAGACCTAACAATATGTTTCCATACCTCTGAAACCATCTTTGATATATTGGCATTCAGAATACCCCAAACTTGACCAAAATACCCTGCTTCTAATCTCCCACACCACTGTGCAGGAATCACATTGTGCCTCTTTGAATCAGGGATTCAGGTTTTTAAATCTTGGAGTATAGTTCTATAGTCAGACTTTGGATAAATGATAGGTTGGCCTTTCTTCTTAAAATGGGAAAGGAACAATATGAAAGAAAGAGCTAGAAAGAAGATGAACTGGTTGACAGTGCAAGGATAGGAATTTGGTACAACAGTTAATATATCACTTGGGATGCCTATATCCAAAATGAGTCTCTCTGAATTTGAATCTTTGCTTGGCTTCCAAATCCAGCTTGCTGCAACTGCATACCTTGGGATTGGTAAGTTATGGCTCAAGTACATGGAGGTCTGGAATCAGGCTCCTGGCTTCAGCCTGGCCCAATCCCTGCTATTGTGAATAGCAGTTGGGAAATCTGTCTCTTTGGCTTTCAACTAAATCAAGAAAATAAAAAAAAAAAATGAATGTAAGAAAATTGAAGATCAAAACATTGATTCACTTTAACCACTGGTGCTTGCTCATCTCTTTGTATAGTTTTTGTGTCCCTTGGAGGTATAAATACTTCATTTTGAAGACTACTGTGCTCAAGTGTATGTATCTAGAAGTAGGACAGGAAGTTCCTAGGTTACACACATGCGTAATTGTACTGTCCTGCCAGATTGCTTTTTATTCTGGCTGCAGTATATCCCACATCCTCACCAGTAAATGCACATTTCCTTATATTCTTGTCAAGTGCATTTATGAACAATAATCTGCAATGAACATTCTTATTTTCCAGTGTAGTCAAGGCTAAAATTTGACTTTATAGTTTGTGCTTCCTGAATCTTGCTTTAAAATTATGTACCCACCCCCAAGGTAAGAAATGCATTTCTTTTTTCTTCTATTATCATTATTATTTTACTTCCTGTGTTGTGGATTTTTAATGTTTGGACTCCATCTTTGTACATAGTATAAGGTACTTGGTTGGTCCCATTATAATCTAATTGTATCTCTCAAATATCTTTTATATAATTATTCCTTTGTAGATTGACTTCTATTTTAGCATGTCCTTGTTCCTATGCACACATAGAGCTCATTATATGGCCTTTATCCTGTCACCTTAGGTAAATTAGCTTATTTCTCTGGCAGTTTCATGGTATTTTTATCTATCATTTATCTATCTATCTATCATCTATCTATCTATCTGTCATCTATCTATCCACACTAATTGATAGTTTTTGGTGGCATATTTTTGAAGTTTATTTCATAATATATAATTTTTTGTATATGTTTTTTGAGTAAATTTGTTTAATTTTCTGATCTTGCTATTTTTTGAATTAGGAATTAAATTTAATTTCTAGATTAATCTATAGAGAATATATACCTTTACAATGTTATCTCATCTATGAACAAGGTATTAATCATAGTTAAACCAATTTCTGTGTCTTAGAGTTTTAAAATTTTTCTATGAATACTTTGTGTACTTTTGACCAAGATAATTTCTAGATAATTTCTCTCTTTTATAGTTACTCTGAATGGCCCTTAATTTCTATTATATCTTCAAGATGGCTGTTGTTGGAGTAGACGAATGCTAATGGTTTATGCAAGTTGATCTTTCTCATCAGCATTTCAGAAAGTTATTTTGAGTTCAAATGGATTACGTAACAAATCTGATGATTTTCTATGTTAATAATCATACCACTTACAGTTGGGTTTAGCTTGGTGTCAGTTCTTTCAATTCCTATTTCCATTTCTTTTTCATGCTGTTGGCTAGAAGTTCTACTCCATTGTTGAACAGCAACAAGGATAATGGGCATCTTTGTCTTTTCTTCTAGGTGTGTAAGAAACTGCACACAGAGATTTTTCTTTTAGTAAAATATTTCCTGTAGGTTTCACATATGATTTTCCTAAAGTTCAAGAACTGCTTTACAATTCCAAGTATTTCAAAGGTTGCTAACTTATTTGTTCAGATTTGTTTATATTCATAGACATATATTGAACTTCATCAAAGTCTTTTTTCTTTTCTACATTTATTGAAAAAAAAGTGTATATGACTCTTTTAGGCCAGTAATATGACTCTTTTAGGCCAGTAATATGGTTCTTGATGCCAATAGGTTTTTCTGAAGTTAAACAACCCTTTTGCTCTCAGTATAAGCATTGCTAGGTAAATTTACTTGCTCAGCAATCTCTTGGATTTGATTAGATAATTCTTATGATTTCCTCAGCTGTGCTCACAAAGGAAACTGTTAATATTTTTTGACTGCCTTCATCTAATTTTAGAATCTTTACAAAAACAGATACTTTTCTATTTTCTTGAGCAATTTGTATAAAATGGGAATTATCATTTCTACCAAATTTTGATTTTCCTGTAAAACTCTCTGGTTCTGGAATTTTATTTTACGTAGCAGGGCAATTCTGATTGACTTTCCATGTTTTCAAATGGTTACAAATCAGTGCAATTTTTCAAATTTTGTGACAAGTTTAGCAGTTGCTTCTGTTACTGTTGGCTGTGTAATCAATTCCCTCAAAACTTAGTGATGGACAACCATTATTTTTTTATTTTCCCAGATTCTGTGGGTCAGGAATTTAGATAGGATTATAGTAGGATGATTTGCCCCTGAGTGGTGATGCTGCTCAGGTGGAAGAATTGAAGACTGGGGACTAAAAACAACCTAAGAATCATTTGTTCACAGATATGACAGTTGATTCCAGCTTCTAGTTAAGGCCTCCCTTCCTGTCTCCTGAGTCTCTGCGTCTGGTTTCTCCATGGCATCTTCCTATGTCAGCTAGTTTGGGCTTCCAGCATGATGATGGCTTTACCAGAATAAAACAGAGACCCAGCACAGGAAGTCCCCTACTTATGTGATAACCACACTCTAGTGTTGCACCTGTCTGCATTCAGAGGGAGAGGAAAAAGATTACTTGATGAATGGGAGATTGGCAAGATGCTGGAAGCGTATGTGAGCATTTATAGAAAATACAATCTGCAACAGTAGTTAATGTTTTCTATACAGTTCATCTTTATCTTCAAATATATTAGTAGATAATTGGTTATGCTATCCTGTCTTAATTGCTGTTTTGTCTTTGGCTATGTCTAACTTTTCACTTTTTGTTTTATTTATTGAAAGCATTTCCTTTTTTCTTTGATCCATCTTGGATATTTGTCTAACTAGTTTTAAAATAACTATTTTTAAGATTTAAAGCATATTCATTTTTACTGTTATATGTTTTGAAATTTCAGTCTATGTTCTCCTTAATTAGCTCTTTATTTAAAGTTGATCTGTTCCTGTTTTTCCAAAGAAACCAAGTAGAGCTCATGGATCCTTTCACATTTTTTTTTTCTGATAAATGTAGTTAAAGCTATACATTTTCCTCTGGGTTCTGCTTTAGTTGTGCTCTGCAAATTTTTATATGCAGTGAATTAATTGTTGTTCAACTCTAAATTTCTCATGTTATGAACCATACTGTAGCCCAAGGATAGGTTAATGCCAAGCATTTTATATTTAAGACAAAGATAGTATTTTGGATTCTTTATGATTAGTTTTTTGATTTTGTTGTAATATGGTTAAGGAACATAATATGATGTGCATTTCTTTGGAAATGGTTGCTCCTTTCTCTCTAAACTTGGTGCAAATTTAACTTCATGAATATTCCATGTGACCTGAAAAAAACATAGTTGTGTTCTCTGCTCTCCATTACAGTGAGGTTTTGGAAGCTTTCAACTAAAATTCATGATCTCTGACTCAATGAAAGCTCAGTTTAGGTCCACATGTTATGGTGTAGCAGTTAGGCTACCATTTGGGATGCCAACATCACATAGCAGAGTGTCTGGGTTCAAGTCCTAATCCCGCTTCTGATCCCGCTTCCTAATGCACACCTCAGAGGTAGCAGGTGATGGCTCAAGTACTTAGATCCTTGCTATACACATGGGTATGGGTGGAGTTACAGTCTCTTGACTTCAGCCTGGCTCAGCCCCTACTGTTGTGGTTCTATAAAACTTGTCTTCAAACTGTACTTTATACTTTGTATGTCTGTGTGGGTGCAAGTAGTTGAAATCTCTACTTAGGATAGAGTTCTTCCTCTGTATATAAAGTAAGTTAAATGCAAATCTTAATGGAAAATGGAATGGGAGTGGGAGAGGGAGTGGGAGGTGGGATGGGAGTGGAGGTGGGAGGGCAGCAATGGGGAGAAGAAGCACTATATCTCTAAAAGCTGTACCTAGGAAATTTGTACTCATTAAATAAAAACCTTCCAAAAAAAAGTAAACCAACAGATGCAAGATCTCTTTCTGTATCCCTTTCAAATAATAATAAAAAGGCTTCTGGAAAGTGAGATTAAAGTATACGCTTATTTAAGAAAGATTCACTAGACAGGAAGCTGTCCTTCAAAGGGGGAGGAGAGAGAGCCCTACTGGAAAGGCTAAGCCAGGGACTTAACCACAGGAAATCCCTCTCACCTCCTCTCTCAGGGCTTTCTTTCACTTGTCTTTCCTCTGGCATCCCTGGGTTTGGAGTCTGGGGGAGGAGTCAGTAGCCTGTGCCGTTTTCCCAGATTGTCATCATTCACAGTTATTGAAATTAAACTGAATACCAAATGCGTCCCAAAGGAAGGAAAGGGAGATCTCTGTGCTGGAAGCTCTGGGCTCTGCGGTAGAAAGGAAAGGGAAGGAGAATCTTCAGTGAACAGTTTGGGAAGGGCCTTCATGTAGGAATGCTGACATAATCGTTTAAATACAAGTTCATCTGGGAGCTAAGTAGGTAGTTGCCATCTGCTTTTAATTTTGAATTGTGAATTGAGGAACCGCTGCCTTTATTTCAGAGAAATAGAGAGTTGTTAAGGGTTTCTGACCTGTGATTACATACGAAAGGAGTAATTTAAGAAAATGGAGCTGCAGTTTGTGGGGAGGCAGAAACATAGGAGAAAGCCAGGGAGATTCCAGGAGTGCTGACAGGGTTTAGGTAGGTATGGATAAGGTCGTGAAGTGTTAGCCAGGCGAAACCTACGGGCTAAGAAAAATATCGCACAAAAGAATAAGCAGACTTGGAGACTGACTGGGCCAGGAGGGCAAGAAAGGAAAACAGAGACATTAACAGTGACTCTAAAATTTTCATAGGCGTGTAAGGCAAGGGGAGGAGTTAAGGAAATTATGAATCCGTATTCAAGTGTATGTTTAAGGTGTGATTACGAAGCCACAAACCAATGATGAGAAGGAGACCAGAGGAGCAGACATGAGAATTCCTGAAAGCACCTGGTGTACTTCACCTTGGGAGAGTTTTGTTCTGTCTGCCTTCTGCCATTCTGTGAGAGTATCACAAGTTTCCCGGGGGGGCCTTCGCTCGCAGTCTGAATTTCTGAGTCTAATGGTCTGAGACAAGTTTTCACGAAGGCCAGTAACATCGGGCTGCCTTTGGTTTTCCATTCCACACTCGTCTTCTGAGGACGATTTGCTCTCTTCATCTTTCAAAGCCAGTTGGATCTGATATTCATTTTTTTCCTCACATATTGAATATTCATAGTCTGAAACTTCAAAACTGAAATGTTATGAAATCCAAAATGCTCCAAAATATGAAACTTTTTGACTACCAACATGATGTCACAAATGGAACATTCCACACCTGACCTCATGTGACTGGTTAAATCCAAGAACCAGGCACACTAAAAAGGTTGTATAAATTTAACTCAGGTCATGTGTGTAAGGTATAAATGAAACATATATGAATTATGTGTTTAGACTTGGGCCCCTCCCCAAGATAGTTCATTATGTATATTCAGATATTCCACAATCTGCAGGAATGTGAAGGACTTCTGGTCCCAACCTAAACTGCCCTGTTAAGATGTAAAGTCACTTGGGGCCGGCGCTGCGGCTCACTAGGCTAATCCTTCGCCTGTGGCGCCGGCACACCGGGTTCTAGTCCCGGTCGGGGCGCCGGATTCTGTCCCGGTTGCCCCTCTTCCAGGCCAGCTCTCTGCTGTGGCTAGGGAGTGCAGTGGAGGATGGCCCAAGTGCTTGGGCCCTGCACCCCATGGGAGATCAGGAGAAGCACCTGGCTCCTGCCATCGGATCAGCGCGGTGCGCTGGCCGCAGCGCACTGGCCTCGGCGGCCATTGGAGGGTGAACCAATGGCAAAGGAAGACCTTTCTCTCTGTCTCTCTCTCTCTCACTGTCCACTCTGCCTGTCAAAAAAAAAAAAAAATGTAAAGTCACTTGGGAATTGTGGCTGCTTAATTTTCTGTGGACTGAAATTTAATTCTTTCAAGAGTACAAGTGGATGGCTACATTGAGAGCCTCAATCAGATTTCTCCCTGCTTTTTTATAACCTTCTTATGTCTCCACAATACTAACTCTTATCTCTCTTTGATTCCTCTCATCTCCAAATGATTTGGTGTTTTTCTACATAGAAAAATGTAAAGATTAAAATGCATGTACAGCGGCAGACATTGTGGCGCAGTGGGTGGAGCCAGCATCCTATATGGAGTGCCTGGCCCAATCCCAGCTACTCCACCTCCCAGTGCCAAACTTCCTGCTAATATATGCTTGGAGGCAGCAGATGAGGGCTAAAGTACTTGAGTTCCTGCTACCCATATGCGAGATTCAGATGGAGATCCACACTCATGGCTTTGGCCAGTCTGGCTTGCTGTTGCAGGCATTTAGAAGGGAGGACCAGCAGATGGAAGATATTTCTGTCTCCTTCTCTGTCTTTCTGTGTATGTCTCTGTCGTTGTATCTTTCAGGTAGATGAAAATAAAAAAAAATCAAAAAAGTGATGTGCTGTGTATTCCTCCTGTTTGCTGTGCAGGGAACCTAAACCTTTCAGATGCCGGATCTTTGTGCGTTAAAAATCTGAGGAGTGGAGTTGAGGGTAGAGTCCCTCTTGCTCTCCGGCCCGCTTCCCTCCCCTGGTCTTGTGTCTCCGCTCTCCATATAGCACCTGTCTCCAGCAGGCCACTTCCTCTGTGACAGCTTTCAGGCCTCTGGGCTGCAGCCTTCCTGGGCTGTCACGTTCTGCAAGCAGCCCACAGGATGCTTCAGCAACTCGGAGCCCCAGGGCTCGCATTCCTGCCCGGCCAGTGAGTTGCAAGGGCTTTTTTTTCCCCCCTGCTTCTTTCTTTCTTATTTTGTGTTGTTTGTGTTTTTGCTGTCGTTCAATTTACACATTCCAGAGCTGTCAGGATGGACCAGCCCCTCCTCCCAACAGCTGTCAGACCCCCCTACAAGGAGCCAGTCAGAGCAAACAAGAAACAAACAATGTACGCAGAGAAATTTCAAAGTGTATTCAGAGAAACGTGTTACTTCAAAGGCAGGAGCGAGGTCCCCCTGGAGCTCATTACTGTAGTCTGTGAGATAAGGCAGGGAGGGAGCTGCTCAGTGGGCTCCCAGGAGATAGGGAAAACGGAAAAGGGTGGGGGGCAGGAAGAAAGCTCACAAGAAGTGTAGTTTATATATATATATATTTAAACCATCGACTCTGTATATCCATCATAAATGAAGAAACATCCCCCACCTCCAGAAATGTTCACGTCACCTAACAACGCTGCTGACACTCTCCCCGCATCATGGCTATGTGCAGGAGAATTGGCACAGCTGTGGAACTGGCCCAGCTGCAAGGGAAAGAGGGCAGAGGGCAGTGCGGGGAGGGGCTTTGGGGCCAGCAGCAGCCATGGGAAACCCGGGATGCTGCTACCTTCCCTCCAGGGAGCTGGTGGTGTTTGGGGAACAAGCAGCACACCTGTGAGAATACATGTCAGGCAGAAGGGACCAGGAGAGGAATACCTATTCCAGGAATAATTGATCTTCCTTATACCTGAGAGAGCACATGCCTCTGTACTAGCTCCTAAAGCTTTTTGTATTTTTTCCCTATAAGCTTGTCCAGCTCATTAGAGGGTGACATTTAAGGTCAAGGAAAAAGACTTTTGTATTTTGCTTTTGTTTTGTTTGCTTTTTCATCTCTCAACTTCTCAGAGCCCAAGAAATAAAAGATACCAGTAAAACTGCTCTAGAACTTACATTATGTTTTTTACCATATTTTTTCAAATTTATTTTTCAGAATGTATGCATTAAAGTTCACTCTTCTTGGTATACAGTTCACTCTTTTTGGTATACAGTTCTTGGTATAACAGCACTATCATCAAGATATAATACAGGGATGGACATTTGACACAGAGGTTAAGTGGTCATACACGATGCCTACATTCTGTATCCGTGGCTAGGTTGGTCCCTGCTCTGCTTCCAAGTTGAGCTTCCCACAAATGAACATCCTAGGATGCAGCAGATGATGGCTCAAGTACTTGGGTCCTTGCCACCCACGTGGGATACCTAGATGGAGCTTTGGGCTCCTAGCTTCAATCTGGTCTAGCCCTGGCCATTTTGGGGTATTTGAGGAGAAAAACAGCAGATGGAAGGCTCCCTCTCTCCCTCTCTCACTTGCTTGCTCTTGCTCTGCCCTTCAAATAAATAAAAATAAATAAATCAAACAGAAAATACACCCCCCATACACACTTACACACACACACGCACACACAAAACCACACTTGCGCTAACTAACCTTTGGAGTTAAGCCCTCTCTGTTCATTATCCCTGCCCTTCATCTATGAATTCTCTTCTCTGTAGTTAGAGTGTTTTGTAAGTGGAATAACAAAGTACACAACCTTGGGTCTCGTAACTTCAATTGGCATAATGCACTGGAGGTCCATGCATGTTGGAACATGTATTGGTTCTTCCGTCAGTTTTATTATTGACCCATATCCCAGCTTGGGATATACTATAATTTATTTATACATTCATCAATAGAGGACTTTTGATGAGTGTTTCCAGTTTCAGTGTTTATAAATACTGCTTCTATGAACATTAGGGTAAAGGTTTCTGTGTGAACATACATTTTCATTTCACTTAGATGTATATCCTATAGCGGGCCACATAAATTTTTACTGAGTGGCATCATGAATTAATTGGCTGATAAGCAGGTGTTTTTCTATGTTCTCTATAAGCTAGTCTCAGTTTCTTTCCTCAATATGTCCCTAATGTAAACGCTGGTATTTCCAATGCTGATTTCACATTGAAATCTAGTTTCTAGGATCATTAACCTACTATTTCCACCTGAAACTTTACTTCAGATGTAAAAAATTATTTGATGAGGAGTTAAATTTTGATTTATAGAACTTCAAGGACATGGAAGCCTCACTTCCCCTTTTTGTTCTTTTTGATTTGAGCAGGTCTGATCTCCCTGTGGAAGGCACCAGGGTGGCTGCTTGCTCAAATGTATGTAGGCCTGCAAGAGGAAATTTGATCCCGAGTGTATCCTTCTAGGTTGGGGGTCAGCTAATTTTCTCAGATTGTAGACCCTGATAGCTGCTTATCTCTCAGTTTATTGACAGAGCAGGAATAACCTAAGAATCTGCTGCCTTTGGTATGTAGGTAAAGAGAGAATTATTTGAGCACATTTATCAAAGAGTTTTACTGAACTAGTACTATATCACTTCTGATCGAGCTCCCAGCTAATGCACCTGGGAAGCAGAAGACGGCCCGTGTCTCTGGTCCCCTGAACCCAGTGGGGAGACCCAGAGGAAGGTCCTGACTCCCGGCTTTGACCTCTGTTGTTGTAGCCATTTGGAGTGTGAATGGATGGAAGTTCTCTCTCCTTCTCTCTCTGTAACTCTGCCTATCAAATAAATAAATACATCTTTAAAAAAGAAATTCATGGAGAGGCTGGTGTTGTGGTACAATGTTTTAACTGTCACTTTTGACACAGGCATCCTATATGAGTCCCAGTTCCAGTCCTGGTTGCGCCACTTCCTATCCAGTTCCCTGTTAATGCACCTGGGAAAGAAGTGGAAGATGGTCTAAGTGCTTGGGCCCCTGCCACCCACACAGGAGACCCTGATGAAGCTCCTAGCTTCTGATTTTGGCCTGGGCCAGCTCTGGCCTTTGCAACATTTTGGGGAATAAACTAATAGAAGATTTCTCTCTCTCTGTCTCTCTCTCTCTCTCTGTGACTCTCTCTTTCTCTCTGTAACTCTGCCTTTCAAATAAATGAATAAATAAATACATCTTTAAAATAATAAAAGATTCATGGAAAATGCATATTATCTTAAAACTTTAACAACAGTTTTACTATATTTGAAATGCAAAGAAGGAAAAAGAGAGACAGACAGTCAGACAGACTAATCTGGTGGTTCACTCCCCAAATGCATACAGCAGGTCGGGTTAGGCTAAAGCCAGAATCCCAGAAACCAGTCTGCATCTTCCACATGGGGGGCAGAGACCAAAGTGCTTGAGCCTTTACCTGCTGCCTCCCAGGATGTGCATTAGCAGGAAACTAGACTGGGAGCAGAGTCAGGTCTCGAACTAGGCACTCTGATATGGGATGCAGGCATCTCAACCAACATCTTAACTGCTAAGCCAAACTCTGCCTCCCTCCAAATTCTCTCTTAATTCTGTGTTTCCTTGAACTTTTGAAGCCCCCTCATATACTCAATCTGAATTCCAACCCTGGTTCTATCACCACCAGCAATTTGACCTGGAGCAAAGCTCTTAACTCTTTTGAGTTTCTTAGCATTATTATTATTCTCTGAGTAGCTGTACATAAGTCAAATGGCTACATGAGTGTTACCCTAGAAGTCATAAGCTGTTTGTATCTGGTTAATTTTCATTTATCTGAGAGGTAGAGTTACAGTCAGAGGCAGAGAGAGAGAGAGAGAGAGAGAGAGTCTTTCATCCGCTGGTTCACTTCCCAAATGGCCACAACTGCCATAGCTGTGTGGATCTGGAGCCAGGAGTTTCTTCCAGGTCTCCCATATGGGTGCAGGAGTCCAAGGGCTTGGGACATCTTCTACTTCATTCTCAGGCCATAGCAGAGAGCTGGATTGGAAGAGGAGCAGCTGGGACTAGAACTGACGTCCATATGGGATGCTGGCACCATAGGCAAAGGCTTAGCCCACTAGGCCACAGTGCTGGCCCCATGGTTAATTTTTTATCCTTTGGCAATAGAAAGAGAGCCAAAGGGAAGGAGATGTCAAAGGGAAGGAGTAGTGAGGAGAATGAGAGGGAAGCAGACCACAGGAAGGTAATGGGTGCCTGACTGAGCCAGAGTTTAACTTTCTGAAGAAAAGAATCAAAATCAAAATGCTGGAATCTCTAGTCCATATCAAATGTCATCCATGCTGCTTGCTCCAGTTTTGTTAACAGGATCCTGAATGTCTCTAGAAAATGTATTAATAGAAAAATACGATACTGAAAATACATTGTTTGTCACCTTTTCTCTCCCATTTTTTCCTCTGTATTTGAAAGTACTCATGCCTTTGGTTGTTTTTGGGTGTGAGCAGGAAATATACATTTTCCTAGCGCACACACACACACACACACACATATATATATTATGAAATATATATATATATAAGCATATTCCTGTTTACTACATAGGACCCAGTGCTATTTACTTTGAATATCTCCATATTCTAATCTTCAGAGTCTAAATTTAGTCATTTGTATGCTACAAAGAAATGCCCCTGTGGCTTAATGTCTTTAAAACATATGTATTTATGCTCCTGTATCCATTTATGTTTCAGCAAAACATACATTCTTCAAGGACTTCGTTGTTTGCACAGTATTTTTATATTTTCACATCATAGCTTCATGGAAACTGCAGTTCAGAAAGGGTTAGTGATTTCAATAAAGTCACACAGCCTGTGTGCCATCAAACTGAAATCTAGGTTAGTTAGTCCCATTTCCAGGTGAAAACTTCTTTTGTACCCTGATAAGTCAAAGAAAAACCTGTACATTAATTATATCTATATTAAATATAGATGTAATTATATGTTATTAAATATACATATGGAGTAATAGAGGCAATTTTTTTCCCTGCCCTTGGCATTCCATTCGTTCCCTCAGCCTCTTTGTGAGTTCAAATGGTATTTTTCCCTTTAAAAATAGAAACATTGGAACATGGTAAGGTGTTCAGTGAGCTGTTTGTCCACATCGTGGAAAAAGCTTCCAGAGGGCGCATTGTTTAGGCATGTCATCCCAGAGCTAGTGTCCTCCCTCAGAAAACTCACAGCCCTCACTCATTTGCTTTCAGCTGTTTTAAACCCTGCAAGTAACAGTGTTTAGGGAATGTGCTTCTGCTGTTTTGCTTCTGGATGGCACATGGGGCCACGCCTCATAGAGAACAATTGCGTATCCACCGCCAGCTCTGGGCAGGTACTGTTCCAGGCCTTTATGAAAACATAGCATACCACAAACACAAAGTGAAACAGACTGTACACACAAATACATGTGAACTAGATTCAGAAGAAGTTCTTTGTGTTAGTCGAAGAATGTCTGATCATCTTCTAAAATATATACAGAAACGGTCACATTTTTTTTAATCTGTTCTGTTAAATCCTTAGAACTACAGTAAAGCAGCTCAGAAATGCAAAGTCTGGGGAGTCCTCCCTAGGCCGTGTCTCCCTCTTTAGAGAACTGGTTTGCCCCATAGTCGGAGGGCCTTCTCACCGAGGCTGATCCAGGGGTTCCAAAGGCTGGGAGCAACCCTCAGGCTGAAACCCAGCTCCTTCTCCAGGGGAATATGCACTCTGGAGGGGGACGAAGGGAAAAGACTCCAGAGAAACCTTACTCGGGACTGTGGGAGAGTATGATCCCCCAAAGTGAGGCTGCACTGAGTACAGCAGCCTTGGTGTGCAAAGCCCTTCCAGCTCTGGGAGCCTGGCCAGAAGGAGCAGGTCTGATCGTCAAGGCCCAAGAGAGAGAGAGAGAGAGCTAATTGAGTGGACCCACAAAGGCCCTTTTAGTTGAAAATGAGACTTGGCTGCAGTTTGGTGGCTGAATTGCCCGTCTTACTGACCTTTGTTGAGGGTGCCAGCCTGCAGCTGGGGTTTGCCTGCCTTTATTCTGCAGTTGCCCGTGCAGTAGCCTCTCCCCAGCTTTGTCCTTGACCTGGAGTCTGCGTAACTTCCCCTGTCTAAATAGATGTCGTTGGCTTCCCGCATCCCAGGAGCTGAGATCTCTTGGCAATCAATAACATAGTCACCGCACCTGACTCGCTGTGCATACGTGGCTGGGCTCTAGCTTCTGCCTCACTGTTCATCCTGCTTGTGAAACTGAATGGTGATTAGGCCAGGTGACACAGACATTTTCCTCCTTCTGCTCTTTCTTACCTCTAGCTTACTGTACTGATGAGTCTTACTCTGTTCCTTCCCTGTTCACCTCACTGCAGACCGCATACCTTCCCTCTCCTCCCCGCCCTCGTCATCAGTCCTTCACTGGCTTCCCAGGACGCCTGCCATATTGTTGTTATTATTACGACTCACACTCTGCCATCAGCAGCCACCCAAAGTCCTTCCTACCACTGTTTGCTCCCTTTCAAGACTGCTGTCCCCATGTTCCTAATCCAAGCCTTTCTATACGCTATATAACTTGGGGCCTCAATGCTGGGTTTCTCTTCCTTCCTCTACCCTGAACATGTTCCATGGATACCCCGGCCCCATAGCCCCCCACAACTCTTTTTTTTCTCAGTGTCTGAGAGCTGAGGATGTCCTCATTTCCAGCAGGGAGTAGGGAGAGCTGTTTTCCATGCAGATTTGTCAAAGGCACACAAGGAGAGAAGGCAGCCAGGAAAACATGCCCCTGGGGCTTGCCCATGAAGATGTCATTGAATGTGGAAGCCCCTTCCCTTCTGTCCCCTCCCTCCTTCCCTCCCTCCCTTCCTTCCTTCAGCAAATATGTTTTGGGTACTTATGAGTAGTTTACCCCCAAGCACTGTCAGACCCTGGGTTGCTAAGAGTATCAGGCATTCACTTGTACCAAGCAATGCGCTAAGTACTTTACAGCCATTTCCTCATTTGTGCTTCAAAAACCAAAAGAAGCAGGAGTGATTACCTCCCCTGTAGAGTGAGGAGCTCTCAGGCGTCAAGTGAAGAGCTTGCTGAAGTCCTCACAGTAATAAAGTGATTCCATGATCGTCTTCGGCATCTCAGGTTAGGGTCATGCATATTGTGCATTGAGGAAACTTCTATTTATTTGTTTGGGGGAACCTAAAAAGTCCTTTCTCTTTTTTAAAGATTTGTTTATTTTATTTGAAAGTCAGAATTACAGAGAGACAGGGAGAGACAGAGAGAGATCTTCCATCCTTTGATTCATTCCCCAAATGGCCACAAGGGCCAGGGTTGGGCCAGGGTGAAGCCAGGAGCTTGGAACTTCTTCCGGGTCTCCCATGTGGGTGTAGGGCCTTGAGGACTTGGGCCATCTTTTGCTGCTTTCCCAGGCCGTTGATAGGGAGCTGGATTGGAAGTGGAGCAGCTGTGACTCCAACTGGTGTCCATACCAGATGCGGGAACTGCAGCCCGTGGCTTAACCCACTGTGCCACAGCACTGGTCCCAACAAGCTATTTCTTAATTCTAAGAAGTTGGGTAGGATCCAAGCAACCAGTATACAAACTGCATAAATGAGGAGCCAGTTCGAGCCTAGTTTGTTTTAGGGTTCTTGTCATTCATTTGTGTTACCAACTTATTCTTACCTAAATATTGCACTTGCAAACCAAAAGAGGGCACACTCACCATTGGTGTAAGAGCAACTGCAATCGCAAATTGAAAAAGAAATGCTACCAGAAAAGCCATCACGTTGAAAACAATCAAAGTGGCTTAGGTAGAAGAAACGAGAGAGCTGCAAAGCATGCCCATCTTAAACTCTCTTCTGTTTCTAGCCGTGCGTGAAATCCTCTCTCTGGTTACTTTTGCTATGGCTGCAGGCACGGAGCCCCACGGACAGGCACAGCACCACATAACCCCCTAATCGTATTTGGGGGCTCTGTGGCGTCTACTTTTCCTTCTTCCAGCCACAGACTCTGACGTCTTCCTTGTGCCCCCTGACAGGTGACACTGTCAGGAGGCAACCCCTGGGAGGGAAAATGGGAAGTCAGCGGTCAGAGCGCTCCCCTGTGTTCGGGCTCCCCCTAGCCGCCAGGACGCGCATTCCGGTCTCCTGCGCTGGGCCGCGGAGCTCCTGGGCTCGGAGCGAAGGTGGCCCAGACCACCTCTCCGCTCCCTCGCTGGCGCTGCGGACCGCTGCGGATCCGCCGTCCTGAGTCAGAAAAGGACTCAAGGCAGACGCCGTTGCAGGGTAGGGGTGGCGGGACAGTTTCGAGACCTGCCATATGGATGTCTGTAAAGATAGCTTCCGTTCCCTTTGTCCATATCTTCATTGTTCTTTCCCCTCAGTGGGGCCGGGGCTTCAAGTGCTAGCTCCTTAAGCCGGCTGGGACCCAGCTCTGTCTGCAGCTAGGGCGGGGGAGTGTTCCGCTCACTCATCCTTAGCTAACCCCGGGCTGGGGGGCGCTACGAGAGCCGCCCCGCCCGCAGCCCAACTGCAGTACCTGGCAGCCGTGAAGACAGCGCTGTCCCTAAGGCTTCCCCACACACGCAGAGCTTCTGCCAAGCATGAGAAGCTGTCGGCGTGGGGAAATTAGAGCTGTGTGAGCTTCTCTCTTCCTTACCAAAGCTGCCTGTTACTGTGCCTGCTGAAAAAGAACAGACTCCATCCCCAAGCGGCTTCCAGCATCCTGAAAGCAATGCGGGGGGGTGGGGGGAGCACTGACATTTCAGTGTTGCTTTCCCTCTTGTCTTCTGTCCTTGCACTCAGGGGCCCCACAACCCTAGCTTAACACATTGATTAAAGTGCTTGCTAGTGTTACCCATGGCGCTGTTGCGCAGACAGAATGGAGCCGCTGATGGTTTCCTGGAGGGGAGTCTGTAAATACGAATTCAGCGCCTGCTAGGTGCCAGGCGCTGCCTGTGAGAGCCAGAACGTCCCACCTCATTCAGCCGGGGCTCTGCCCTCAAGGACTTGGCCATCCGGTGGAGGAGACAGACTGCTTGCCACGTGAGGGGGTGGCCAGGCGGACTGCGGCTTGGCGGGGACCTACACCGGGTGTTAGGGGGAACACCTGTAAAGGAGAATCCGTCAGGTGAGGGCCACATTTCTGGGATGCAGAACATTTGGAGGGAATGTGGCAGAACAGATGGGGTTTAAGATCCGCCCCCAGAAGAGGGATCTTAGAGCAGTAGGGGCAGGAGAAACGTGGAGAAGAGAGAAATGGAGGTTAGAAAGTTAACCCAGCTCTGCAGGGTTTTTCCAGGGCTCCAGGGAGGGCTGCATGGGTGGGCAGCGCCAGGGAAGGCCTCAAAGACCACGTGGGTGAGTTCCCACTGACTGGGAAGGTACTGGGGACTGGGGAGCATGTAGGAGTGGCTGGAAGTATCCGATGGCTGTTGTAACAGAAAGCAGGGAGCCGGAGAAGAGGGGATGGTGGTGCAGGCCAGGTGTGGTTGAGCAGGCTGCAGGATGCGTAGCCCCACCCTGAGAAGGGGACAGAGTCTGACCCGGGGTAGACTGCTGGCAGCCAGAGGGTGGGCGATTTAGTTCCGCCTGGTGTGCTCGGGCATTCATGATTTTCCAGGGCCGTCCCTGAGGTGGTAGTGGGTGTCTCTCTCGCTGTGTTAAATAGCTGACAACTGTACTCTTCTCTGGTTTTATGCTGGCTTATTCTTCCAAAAAAGCACATAAATTCCAGCTTTCTATTAGTTTTCCTCCTAGCACACTCACAATCCTCTTTCCTACTCTTACCGTAATTCTATTTTATGCCCAATGATGTGAGTTACCCACAGCACACCGTCTTATTTTCTAGATTCAGAAATGTTCAAACAACAACCAAAAGCTCCCCATAGAAAGAAATTCCCAAAGTGGCTTGCAGTGAAGAAATAATAATAATAATAATAATAATAATAAACAACACAGGTGTTCTGAGACACTGCACTTAACCCTCAGCTGCATTTGCATCCCACTAGTTTCAACCTACTAATGTCATTCATGAATTGACATTAAGTAAAAGCTTTTCTATCCTTCTATGTTGTGGAAAGTACTTTAGTGCTAGAGTGTTAAGCAACATTTAGGTAATTAATGCATTTCTGCTGTCATAATGCAGCGATTTTGCCAGAATGTATGTGGGAGAGTGTAGATGGATTAAACACATTTTTATCTCCAGCAAAATTTAGAGGCTGTGTCAAAATAAAACATACTGTGCATGGTTTACCTTTTTGTTTTTTTTTTTCTCTAATTATTAGACAAATTTCAAACTGGGCCATCTGTGTGAATTTGAGACAGATTAGGGTCATTTATTTATACTAATTCAAATGAGATTGTCATTTGTCACACAAATACGATTCCATGTAAACATTAACATAAACTTGAAATTATACACAATAGTTTCTTCCAGACCTGTTTAAAGAACACAATAAGAGAAAACAAGTCTAAGGGTCCAAGGACATTGTTTGGGTATCCATGTGTCCTTGTATTCCTTCTTGTCACATGTGGGAAGTCAACTCTGCCTCCAGTGAGACTGAGAGAGCTGCTAAGCGTGGCTCTCCCTTCCTTTCCTTTGGAAGATGGAGTGAGGGAAGGTCTCATAATCAAAGACTTAATGCTTTCCAGGATCTCTCTGTTATGTGGGGCTGTGGCTTCTAGAGGCCCCCAGACTAAGATCACTTACGGGCTCTTGGGCACAATGGAAGATCTCTAATGATGTCACCAGAAGCACACCCAGGAACATCCAGGAACAAGGGCACATGGGTAAAAGATGCAAAAATACTGACATTATTGCACATCTTTTTCTTTTTCCTTATTATTAAACTTTGCTCTACAGATCAGGAGCAGAGAAGGCCTGCCTCCTTGCCCATTTTGTAAAGCGTGGTCCCAATTATTCTCAAAAGATCTTGCGAGCATTCCTTCCAGCCAGGCAGCCGGCTCTCTCCCAGGGTTCTCCTGACTGTGTTTGGGGCAGATTACAGAAGAGTAAGTCCAATCAGTTACTTTCAGAGGCGAGAGACCTGCAGGCGTGGCCTGTATGCAAGGTCACAGATCTCCAGGCAACCAAGAACAAGCTGAACTGAGGTAGACTGCAGGCCTGGGAAGGACCGAGGAGAAGGCGTGCCATACTTCCTTCCAGAGCAATCCCCACTCTGATAGCTACTTTTTTTTTTTATTTCTGCGGATTAGTGCCAGTAAATTAGCATAATGACATTACCCAGACGCCTTTGCAGTTGTTTTCTTTCAGAGGTCGGTGTGACTGAGGTTAGAGAATATAATGGATTAAGAAGAAGAAAGGGAAAATTACCATATTTAATATTGTTTGCACAGAAATTGACATAGTTTATGGAGCTGAGGAATGTAATGCAATTTACTCCTCCATCTCTGCTGTAAAAGGAAGGGGCGGAGTAAGGGGGAGAGAAGGGTGTGAGTGATGCTGCACAGCAGTTTGGGAGGTGGTGGAGCTGCTACGGGGCGGCTCCCGCGGCATCTCCAAACCAGGTTACTTACCTGTAAGATCTGGGTGTGATCAGAATAGCATTTCAGCGAAATTTGTCTCGGGACGACTCCTGGATAATAGGTACATGAATGCATGAGGAAAGACCTTGATCACAGAGCCTGATCTGTGCATGTGCAAAATCAGAATCATTGGCAAAGAACACCAGGGACAAGCACAGGAATTGCCTTCACTCTATTACACACATACCAATCGCTGTAATAGTGAAGAAAATATTCATAAATCCCTTTTCCTTCTGCTGCTTTATGCTTCATCGCCTTTCCCCCATTTGTGGTTTATAGATGGAATGAAGAAAAAAACGTAGAAGGCAGATGGCGAGGACGGAGGGTGTTTCTTAGAGACAGGATTGCAAGTGGCTAAGAGGCAGGTCTTTCTCATCAGGCAACTGAATTAATTCTGGGCTTAGTCTTTTACTAGCAGTACCGCCCAGGTGGAGTTTCTTAATTTCTTCTAGCCTCATCTGTAGAATACAAATGTTTCATAGGAAGACAGGAAAAGAATAGAAGCAAGCTCCATTCCACTAACAGGGTGAGTGGAAAAGAAAGGTATGGAAATAGATCGTTTAGTGTGACTTTGTTGAGAAGAGGGTGATGAACTTGACAACGAACAGTTAGAATTAAATATAGATGCAAATCATTTTAGTAAGCTTTAATATACAAGAATAAAATTGTGACAAAAGGCCTGCCACATATCGTGTGGATGTTAACTTTGGGTGTATTTTGGTTTGTTCCAGAGTTTAAAAGGAGCAAAAGTATAAATATGTATAAGAGAACAGTCAAAGATAAGAAGTTTGTCATTTGATCCCTTGGGAGAACTAACAAGTAAAAATAAGGAAATACATACCTCAGTAACATCAGACAGTTGACACCAAGGATGATCTCATTAAGTCACTTAGAAGAACTTGAGAAAGAAGGTGACAATGAAGATGACACAGCAGGTGAAATAAGAAGCAGGGGAAGTTTCCTGAAAATGGTTAATTTTCATTACTGGCCAATCACAGGCTTCTTCCCAGTAGTCCTATTCTTTTATTTTTGGGGGAAAAAAAGTGAGAAGAAGTCCTTTGTGAAGATAAGTCATTTACACCATGCAAAATGTTTACGTTTACCTGTGCATTTCACAGATGCTATAAGAGAAAGTGTGGCTTTGTAGAAAGAACGCAGGCCCAGGAGTCAGCGTCTGATGCAATCCCTCCCCTCTTTTGTCACGTGATTCCTCCTTTGTAGTGTGTAGGAAGCATAAAGAAAATGTGTAGAGATCAGGTGGTGAAGCAGGCACACGTGTCCCAGACAGAGCATTGCACAGTGTCTTGTGCATCACATGTGGCAGGTTGTAATTTATTTTGAATTTTGAGATATCATGCTGTACTATTCTTAGTATACTTAGTCTCTTGCAGTATTTAAATATTCTACAAATATTTATTCTGTTGGTATTGGCCATGTAAATAATTTCTAGTTTGCCAGTGTAGACACTGAAAGTAGAGTTAATTTGCTATATTATACTGTACATGTAAACTGTCTTAAGTTCTATATAAATATCATATATATCTATGCTGTACATTATTACATAGGCTCACAATATACCTGTTGGCCATGCAGTCCATTCCTATAGATAGTATAGGTCAGCTTAAAGAAAAAAACCTGCCTTTTTGCAGCATTTCTGTAGAAAGCTTCCTTTGATTAAAAAAATCACAATTATTTATCAATGACCTTGATGCATAAAAATATTCAGTGTTCTTTTTTTTTTTTTGTCCCCAGGCCTGAGAGTTAGAACTACTTATAAGCGATGGACTCTCTCGATGAATAATTAATGGTTACTTAACCAGAGTTTGGAATGTTTCTGCCACTGTTTTGATTGCATTAGTTTTACAAGGTGACTTTTTGAGGAAATGTGAATGACATTTACCTAGATAGCAGTGATTCATTTTTGTCTCTTTTTAGAATAGCTTTTGTTTCATTATCAGGAAGTAAAAAATGGAGCCAGAAGTAAGTCAAAACAAATCTGATTTCAGAATACCTGGAGCTTTGATTAAACTATCTTAGGGATGCCAGGTCCACTTAGTACTTACATAATATTATTTATTTATGATCTTGATTTATGTGGAACTTCCAGTGGGAGCTCCACTGTGAAAACCCATTCTTCTGGGGATCATGGCCGTGAATCAGCACAGAATTGTTTGTTTCTTATTCTGTGGTCTTGGGTGCTTATAGCTATGTGTTTCAGAGGGAACTTAAAACCCAGGCTTTAGTAAGGGTGTCAACTGAGGATCCCATAACACTTTGAGAAAATGTCCAGGTTAGTGACAGTGCCTGGGTAAGTCCCAGTTTGAGGATATTCTTTGTCCTATTCCCAAGATTCCTTGGAAGAGATTTTTGGTGTAAACTGTCTTGTTTAGCTGCAACTGTTAAGCAGCTGCCTCATTGTGCTCCCCACTTGGCCTTTCTATTGAAAACTGAGACAGAATTACAACGTCAGAAGGGGGCAACAAAACAAAAAAGTGGAAACAATGAGAGAGGCAGTAGGGATGCAATTAGAGTGTTTGGTAGTGAGTTTCTAAAGGCTGATGTTCGATATACACTTGGAAGGCTATTATGACCTTGGTTATTTTTAGAAAATCTTATTTTCTTCTCCATTGTGGATGTTACTCAAGACTCTGTAGAGTTCTGACTCTTAACCTTGAGCAAGAGGGATCCTTCTGAGAGTCCTTTGGTCCATCCTCTCGCCAGCTACACTCCTCATCAAATGAAAAGGAATCCTTGGAAGGCAGCTTGTGCCTACCCAAGACCTATACCTAAACTCTTGCAGTTTAATCCTCATCCAGAAGAGTCCAAGGTTTCTTGCACAATTAGTACTGCATCTGCCTCCAGGTATTCTTGGTTCTGTTCTGCTAAGTGTGCTACCATACCAGTGGTCTCTTCTGCCCACTAGCGTGCACATCTGCAGGCTGGAGGCATGGCCAAGCGACAATTGTTTATGGGGGGTGTTAACACTGAACATGTATCCTGTGAGTGTCCACATTCCACATCTGTGTGAGTCTCCCAACAGTGCTGACTGAGCCACAGGTGAGAAAAAAATAAGAGGAAGTCCATGAGTCAGGGATCGTGGTTGGGGCCAGCTTTAACTGTGACACAATGTTCTGATCCTAAACTTGAACTGATCTTAGAATCTTAAATTATAGCCTGGTCTCACAAGTCATTGTGAAGATATATTGTCAAGGTGGGAGGACAGAATATATTTTATTATCAGTTTGTTGTTATAACATTGTAGTATAACGATGTATGCCATGCACACTCACCTGTTATATGCTCACATGATCACCTAACTCTTTCTTCTCTTTTCATTGAAAACAATGCAGGTACTTCATCGTTTCACTATTGTCACAACCTCACAAATGACAGTTGTTCTGTTTATTTCTTGGTCAATGTGTCAAGGTTTTAATATTTTTTAGTGATATTTACTAATTCTTAATGGATATTAAAACTCGGAATGCTACCCTTGCCCTGTAAACTGACAGATTCTACATGGATCTACTTGAGCTTCTACCTGTGCTTTCCTTGTCCAAGTTCATCAAGGAACCCACTGGGAGCATACCTATGAAAAGTATAGGAAGCAGTAAAGGCCACATATTTGCAGTGCACCATTGTTATTCTCATCTCTCCGCACCCACTCCCTTCCTCAGTGACTTCTCCCAGCTATTGCCCAAGAGAGATGCAGTCAGCCTATTCTGGGTGAAGATACAAAGTAAACCTTTTCTATATGTAGTATCTTCTTCTTCTGCCTCCAGCCTACCTTTCCTATAATGAAGCAAAGCTGCAGCTGAGATTATTCATAAGAAGATGAGAATAACAGCTGGTCTGTACTGGGTTCTCCTCATAAGCAGACATAGCCTGCACTTGCGATTTTCAAGTGCTATACAAGGCCCCAGGAGGATGTGAAGGCTTGTAAATATGGAAGGTAGTCATCAAGATCAAGGTTCAAAAAATTATTATTTCCTACCCTCATTCAGCTCCCTTTCAAGACTAAATTCAAATGTACTGGCCTCTAGCTTATCACCCATCAGATGGCCAATATTTCAAACAGGAAATACAATTGCAGTAGATCAGACTTGGGTATCACATAGAATGATTGCTTTACTAAATCTCCAGATTATTTGTTTTTACTGTGAAATTAAAAGATACCAGTAGCCACATAAACATTTATCATTATGTTTCCTTCCTCACTAGTCGGAGTGTGGAATGTATAATACAACATAATCCTGCCTTAATGCTGCTACATAGGTTTGGATATGCTAACCTATTTTATGTAGGGATTAGCTGAAGGTCAACCATTGTCTCCCAGTAACATGAGGACAAAGGGAGAAGTGCGTGAAAAGAGCACTTTCTATTTCCATAGCCTTTTAGTGCTCTCTTAAGACCTACTCACATCTATTTAATATCTAGGGGTATTGTCCTGGGATTCTACTCTTAGATATCTTTCAGGAACTTGCAGTTTTTAAAATTCTAAACTCAAATCAAAAGCAAATGAGTGAAATTAAAACCTTGGAATACCTATTTGAAGAAGACATATATCTTGTCCTCCTACCAAGTAAACCTGAAGAACAGTCAAAAGTCAGCCCATGTTGTCTTGGCTGCCTTTCTAAATGCAATCATCCTAGCAATTGCCTCATTCACCCATCCCCATCTAATCGTTTTCATTTACTTGAGTGCATTGGTGCAGGCTCCACCAAAACAGCAGCTACATGCAGGGCTATAATGTGGTTTTGCTCATCTCACAACCCTCTGTGAGAGCTCTAGTAACTTCTATTGTAAGTTGATAACAGCTTCATTTGTCACATGCCCACTGAAAGGAATTCAGTTCCTGTTCTCAGATTGGGTGGAATGAAAGCCAAGAGCTCCCAAGGCTCACTGTGGACGCTGAGACAGAATACAAACTGGTGACATCCTATGGCAGATAAGAAATGCCAGCATGTGAAACCCCAAGGGGAGCAATACAGCTGTAATCTGAAGCAGAAAGTGATTTTCTTTTCTTCTTCTTTTTTATGGTCCTGCTATGGGCACTGTGACTTCCTTATTTGGCTCATTGGGTTTGCAGTGTATAAGACATGATGCCTGGGAGGTAACAGAGGTCAACAAAGGAGACCAATGGGGGTTCTCATGGAGAGGCAGGGGACATCAGAGATCAGTTGAGCGGAGAAGCTATACAAGGTCTCTGTGCACCTGAAAGGTGCCAGAGGGAAGTGGCTTCTGTAGCGTTAGGATACTGCAAGGAGCTGCGGTGTGGGCATCTGTTACCATCTGGGCCTCCAAGTCCCTCCTGGTGACTTGGAAGCCTGCTCAGTCAAGCATGTTTACTACTATGTCCCTGAGTTTCCCTGTTCAGTGCTGGGCCGTGTTTCCTTGGGTTAGGAAACATGACTGTACTAATGTCACACAGTGAACAGGAAACTGAGGGCCAAAACAAACAAAGAAAAAAGATAAAACTTTTCTCTGTTAGACTTTTGAGCATGCCAAGGGGCCAAGGAGTAGGGCAGTAGGGCAATGCTTCTGCATGCAGTTCCGACAGACATACAGCTTTTTTGCAAGAAGATTAGATGCAACATTGTATCTTTAAGGTCAGAGAGTGTCATCATAGTGGCTGACCCTCCAAGCCTAGCAAAGGGGCTGACACAGAGGGAGGGTCATTATGTATCTGTTGAATGAATGAAAAGATGAAAAACTGATTAGCTGATTAAATATATGAAGAGCCCTGGTAATTCCCACTTCCTTGTGCTTTAGATTGAGATCTTGCTTCTGACAGGATTGAGCAAATGAAGCATGGAAAAATGTGGTCCATGCAAGACCTCGAAGTGATTTTTGTCAGAGATGATGACCAAGGAATTACCAGATTTTCAAAAACAAAGCAATGCTAAAATGCTGAGACAAGGGAAAAGCTAGATTTCATTGACAAAACTTCAATGCATACCTTCTAGAAACACGTCTATTGTATAAAGCAAGGGCTGGTTTGGGTTTTTTTTTTTTTTTTTGCCTTTAATTAAGTTGCAAAAACAAATTCACCATAAAATGATGCTTAAATGCTTTTGTTGTTGTTCTCTTTTTCAGGTAAGTGAAAAGATATCTTCTGAAGTGTTCTGCAGAAATTGTGCAGGTGGCAGTTCTCTTAGAAGAAAAAAGGAGGCAGGGATCCTTGAAATGGTAATATTTCAGCTGTTCATATACACAGAAGCATTGCATATGACCCGCAAAATGGTTGTTTATTCTTCTATGGCTGTACCTGTTTATTTCATTATACCTTGTTGTGGCTTCAACCTCAAGGCCTGTGAGAATTGTGTTTTTGTGTGTATCTGCATTTGAGAGCCACTTATATTCTAATCTAAAATTTTATAGCTTACTCTCAGCAAAGCTGATTATTTATGAATTGCTTAGATTTGAAATGTCATTTTAAAAACATTGTATAGTAACAGACTCACACAATTGAGTATACACACACACACACACACACACACACACATATATAAATATATAGTCTTCAAAAGTTCCTGGAAAATCCACATTATTTTTTTTAAAGATTTTTTTATTTCTTTAAGAGGCAGAGTTACAGAGAGGCAGAGAAAAAAAAGAGAGAGAGAGAGAGAAAGAGAGAGAGAGAGGTCTTCCATCTGCTGGTTCACTCCACAAATGGTGCAATGGCTGGAGCTGCGCTAATCCGAAACCAGGAGCCAGGAGCTTCTTCCGGGTCTCCCACGCGGGTGCGGGGCCCAAGGACTTGAGCCATCTTCCACTGCTTTCCCGGGCTATAGCAGAGAACTGAATTGGAAGTGGAACAGCTGAGACTAGAACCAGTACCCATATGGGAAGTTGGCATTGCATACGGTGGCTTTACCCGCTACACCACAGCACCAACCCCGATCTACATTATCTGTTTTTTTTTTTTTTTTTTTTTTTTTTTTTTTTTACATGCAGAGTGGACAGTGAGAAGTGAGAGAGAGAGAGAGAAAGGTCTTCCTTTTGCCGTTGGTTCACCCTCCAATGGCCGCTGCAGCCGGTGCGCTGTGGCTGGCGCACCGCGCTGATCTGAAGCCAGGAGCCAGGAGCCAGGTGCTTCCTCCTGGTCTCCCATGCAGGTGCAGGGCCCAAGCACTTGGGCCATCCTCCACTGCACTCCCTGGTCACAGCAGAGAGCTGGCCTGGAAGAGGGGCAACCGGGACAGAATCTGGCGCCCCAAGTGGGACTAGAACCCAGTGTGCCGGCGCCGCAGGCAGAGGATTAGCCTAGTGAGCTGCGGGGCTGGCCTCTACATTATCTTATAATTTCACTTTTCCATGAAATTTTTGAAGTCCCCTTGTTTGCAAAAATAAATTTCTAGTTCTTATTTCTCTTGTAACTCTCTTCCTCTTGGAATATGAAGTGCTTTACTTTTTATGTTTTTAGCAGAGTTCTCTGTTAAAATATGTTTGTAGTTTGTAGACTTCCAGTCTGACAAGAGTATTGAGGTGTGCTACGGACGTTTGTAGTTATACATTCTAGTTTCCCAAGCTTTCTCCTTGTGAATTGGTGATTGACAAAGCATTGGAGTTAAAAACCTTCAATGTACATTCAATACACTTTATAGTAGGATGTCTACAAACACTTTAGGTAAGGATAGGAGTGAGGAAAAATAGATACAGCTAAACACATATTAAGTGAAAGGTTTATGAGATTATATTATAGTAAAAAATTTTGAAATATAATTTGCCTGGGGCCAGTGCTGTGGCACAGTAGGTTAATCCTCTGCCTGCAGCACCGGTATCCCATATGGGCACCAGTTCTAGTCCTGGCTGCTCCTTTTCCAATCCAACTCTCTTCCATGGCCTGGGAAAGCAATAAAAGATGGCCCAAGTCCTGGGCCCCTGCACCCATGTTGGGGGCTAGGAAGAAGCTCCTAGCTCCTGGCTTTGGATCGGCACAGTTCCGACAGCTGTGGCCATTTGTGGAATGACCCAGTGGAAGACAGACCTTTCCTTCTGTCTTTCCCTCTCACTGTCTGTAACTCTACCTCTCAAATAAATAAAATCTTTAAAAATAAAAGAAGTATAATTTGCTAAATGGACCAGTTGGTTCACAGGCTCAATTGATATCCCCAGACTAAGGTATTCTGTTTTCAAAAGTGAAATTAGTTTTGATGAGTATTTAACATTTGGAAACTCCAACCAGAACTTGAAATAACCTTTTTTTTTTCTTTTAAAGACCTTTCGTTTGCTGTCTAAAATAAACCACTCATTTGCAGAGTAAGTATTTATAACTATCACTAGCTTCTTAGGAAACATTAAAATACGTCTTAGAGCTTCCTTCAGAGTTAGCAATACTGTACTCAGTAATTTTTATGATTCTAATATATGCCCAAGTTCTACATCTGGTCATAACATAAATGTGTGCATTGAAATGTAAGCTACCTACTATCAAAAGTATATTAACCAAACATTGATAAAATGTGAAGATAATTCAAACCAATCAGGAAAAGATCCTGCTCTCAACACTTCAGAATTTTAGGAGGAGGCAAGATAGAGCAGACATTAAATTATTAATAGCTGAAGAATTTTTGAAGCATTCTTATATTTAACTATAAGAAATATATGCAGAAAATTAAGGACAAACCATCGTTCTAATTAGAAACCATGCAGTGATTTGTTTGCAGTTCTTTCCATTCATTTACCTATTTACCTTCTAAGAAAGGAGTGCTACATCCTTCTCCATAGCAAAAATGTTTTCAGTTTAGAAAACACCCCTATATTTTATATATAAGATGTATTATGTATAATATATTCATATATAATATATACATATATAATATATATGTAAAAGGAAGAAAAGTAAGTTGTAGAATACCCTCAATTGGTTATTTCCCTGTGTGGTACAGCAGAAGTTCAATCACACAGTATTTAAATTTTAAAAATTGAATTTAATCCTGGCCAGCTCCGCAGCTCACTAGCTAATCCTCCGCCTGCGGCACCAGCACCCCGGGTTCTAGTCCCGGTCGGGGCACCGGTTCTGTCCCGGTTGCTCCTTTTCCAGTCCAGCTCTCTGCTGTGGCCCGGGAAGGCAGTGGAGGATGGCCCAAGTGCTTGGGCCCTGCACCTGCATGGGAGACCAAGAGGAAGCACCTGGCTCCCGGCTTCGGATCGGCGCTGCGCTCCAACCGCGGCGGCCATCTAGGGGATGAACCAACGGAAGGAAGACCTTTCTCTCTGTCTCTCTCTCTCTCACTGTCTAACTCTGCCTGTCAAAAAAAAAATTGTATTTAATCATGAAGAATGTACAATTTTGAAAATCATTTGTTCATGTATGGAAAATTAGATAAGAAGAACTATAGCTACGGAAGTTTAGTGCTGTAGCAGTAACAGCGTAGCAGCGGTGTGCTCTCCTGTTCAGACACTCACCCGCTTTGTTCATTCAGCACCTCTGTCTTCAGGAAGTACCTAGTGGTAACTTGTGTAGAAGTGAGCAGATGCAAGAGTCAGGGACTGAAGTTCAAGGACATTGCTTCCTGTGATTGACCCTGTAGCTTGGCTAATCTAGAAACTTGTGTGAATTTAAAGAAGGAATGGAGAATGATGGGGAAAATCCATGAATGCAGAAGAGAACACCAATCCTTTGAAAGTCCTCACTGTCATTTTGAAATGTATTTCCATGTCCTAATCCATATTTATAGACTAAAGGTGTTTCAGGATTGTTTTCCCATTGTCTTAAGGAGTAGCTCTGTCTGTTTCCATCTGTTATACATAGACAAAGAAGTATTACATCATTTGGTGATCTATAGATCTGAAGAGAAAACAGTTAATGATATGAAAAGCATATACAACTTCTTAATATAACCAGGCATTCAATCATACTGTCTCATTTTCCAAAGAATTTGAAAAGTTCAAAGAGCACAATAAACAACAACCTTGCCTTTTTATATTATGGTTGAATGACTGGGCACACCAGTGCTATGGTGATGGCTGATTAGTAAAATTAGTAAATTAGTAAAATGAAGTTCCTGTCTTCAAGGACTCTACAGCTTAGGACTCATTACTGGGTTCCTTTGCTTCACTGTTTGCTGTTTGGTGGGTTGGCATTTAGGCATTTCACTGATAACCACAGTAATCATTTAGCCACATCACTGATAACCACATTTCAGGACTCTTTGATGGGGCAATAAAGAAAGTTTATTTCTTTAACACATGAAGATTTCCTTTGAAGTCATGGGGAACTGGGTTTGATTGAACTGGGTCAGATGAGACCTTTATGTTACCAGTGTGGTTGAACACAGTATTTAGGTTTGTTCATTAGCTTGAATAACCAAGGTGCAAAAATTATTGTACTTGTTTCATGAGGTATGATAATCATGCCATGATATTTTTATGCTTCATTCACTCTTATGATTTGAACAGCTTCTTGCCAAACATTGGTTTGGAGACTATTAGTATTATGTCACGGAATTATGAAAACAATGTAGAGTAACAGGATTGTATGCAGAATTTGGAATGTGGCAGTCATATATTGATCATTACCATGACATCTAAAATAAAGACTGTGTAATTGTAACACAAGATTATAAAACCAAGAAAGTCATAACATTTGTTAACAAAAGATACAAATTTGTTCAGACTTTGAGCTTTCAGAGAGGGTGCCAGTGGAGAAAAATTATCAAAAAAGTTTTGTTCAACAGTATGTGTTCAGAACTGCATGGTATTGCTTTTCCTTTGTTATCTGAAATTCCTGATTTCCTGGTGTACTAACATATTTGTTTTCTGTTTATGATTTGGCTAATAGTCATCTTTCAAGCACTCCTTTCATTGAAAGTAAAATTGCTATTACACTTCACTGCATGTAGTCATAATTCTAAAATTAGTAGGAATATATTGCTCTAATCCCACATGGACGTCCCAAGAAGTTGGGGCAATATACTTCATGTATTTGAATCTGGCTACTTTACAATCAACACATGGTAATTTAGCAATTCACCTTGCCGGTATGTGAACAATTTTTAGTCTTCAATTTATGCCTTTGAAAGCAGTAGTCTCCTTTAGAAAGGAAAAATAACCTCTTTCAGGAAGTCAAGTCAAGTTGAGTTGACACAGTCTGAAGACTGTGTGCAGCATTCAGTTCAGATACAGTTTTCAAAGAATGAATTTTAATGCCCACAGACCTATTAGCACAGGATCAGATTCCCAACAAATTGATTGGACATGCAGAAAGAGTCTGTCCTAGATTTAAAGTCATTACACAGTCTTATACACAGCTGTGCAACAAGCCTTTCAATCTGGATAGACACGAGCAAATTGAATGGTTCTGAGGGTGATTGGCTGGTGGATTTCCTACAATACAATTTTCAATAATGGCAAGTTTAATGAAATCACTATTCTATTATTTAGCTAGGGAATAATACCCTATTTTGTATAGTCATCAATGCCTACTTAAGTGTGCATAGGAGTATGACTGCACAAATATTCAAATAGATCCAGAGGCACCCATAATTCTTTAGTTAAGGTGAGACAGATGCCCTCAATTCTGCCATTATCCTTACCTGATAAAGAATGAAGATAATCCTACACATTTTTTAAAAATAATTTTTATTTATATAAAATGGACAAATTTCATGTATTTCATATCTATAGATTTAGGAGCATAGTGATTCATTCCTCCCTAGCCTCACTGCTACCCATGTTCCCACCCCCTCTCCTCCTTTCATTCTTATTCTTTTCTTTCAATTTTTACAATGACATATTTTCAGTTTATTTTAATTTTTTCCCAAGAAACCGTTTAATTAAAGAATACAAACTTCGTAAGTACAACTTTAGGAATATAGTTATTCTTCCCACCGTACCCACCTTACCACCCACATTCCATCCCGCCTCCTCCTCCTTCTCCCCTTTCTAGTCCCATTCTCCATTAAGATTAAATTTTCAATAACTTTGTACATAGAAGACCAATTCCATACTAAGTAAAGATTTTAACAATTTGCATGCATACACACACACACACACAAAAACTGAGAGCAAATTTTACAATTAACTCTCATATTACAACTCATTAAGGACAGAGGTCCTGCATGAGAAGTTAGTGACTCCTGTTATTAATATAACAATTAAACATTCTTATGTATGACATCAGTGATCACCCAAAGCTCTTGACATGAGCCGCCTAGGCTATGGAAACCTTTTGAGTCCACAAACTCCATCAGTATTTAGACAAGGCCATAAGCAAAGTGGAAGTCCTCTCCTCCCTTTGGAGAAAAGTGCATCATTCTTTGATGGCCACTCTTTCAACTTGGGTCTCACTCACAGAGATCCTTCATGTAGAACATTTTTTGCCACAGTGTCTTGACTTTCTTTGCCTGAAATGCTCTCATGGGCTGTTCAGCCAGACCAGAATGCCTTAAGGACTAATTCTGAGGTCAGAATGCTATTTAAAGCAATTGTCATTCTATGAGTCTGCTGTGTGGGCTGCTTCCCATGTTAGAACATTCTCGCCTTTTTAATTTTATTATTATTATCAGACACTTGATCCTATTTATATGATCACTTTAACACTTAATATTGTCTCTATAGTCATTTTAACATTTAGTATGATCACTTTTAACACTTAAGATGGCATTTTTACCACCCAGCTTAATGGGTTTTGGGGTCCCATGGCTAGTTTTTAAACTGTATCCTTAGAAGTAAGGCTGTAGGAATGTATTCAGAACTATATAGCTTTACAGTTACAAACTTCCTCCTCTCTCTCTTATTCCCACTCTTATTTTTTTTAATGAGATCCATCCTCAGTTGACTTTATACACATTTAATTGACTCTATGTTAAGTAAAGAGTTCAACAAATATTATGAAGAAAACAAAACAACAACAAATAAACAAGGGCTGCTCAAGTCATCCCTTCTAGAAGTGTCAATTTCACTTTTACAGATTTTATTTTAGGTGCTCTATTAATTCTTACAGATCAGGGGGAACATTTGTTATTTGTCCCTTTGAGATTGGCTTATTTCACTGAGTATGATGTTTTCCAGATTCATCCATTTTGTTGCAAATGACCAGATTTCATTTTTAAACCACTGTGTAGTATTCCATAGTGTACATATCCCATAATTTTTTTATCCAGTCTTTGGTTGATGAGCATTTAGGTTGGTTCCATGTCTTAACTATTGTGAATTGAGCTGTAATAAACATGGAGGTGCAGACAACTCTGGTTTACTGATTTCATTTTCCTTGGGTAAATTCCCAGGAGTGGGATGGCTGGGTCATATGGTAGGTCTATATTCAGATTACTGAGGTATCTCCATACTATTAGCATGAAATATCTTTTTCCATCCTTTCACTTTTAGTCTGCATGCATCTTTGTTGGTGAGATGTGTTTCTGGTAGACAGCAAATAGATGGGTTTTGTTTTTCAATCCATTCAGCCAGTCTATGTCTTTTAACTAGAGAGTTGAGGCCATTTACATTTCAAGGTGACTGTTGATAAGTAATGACTTTGCCCTGCCATTTTTCCAAAAATGTTCCTATTTTTGACTTCGGATTTCCTTTCTAGTTTTACTGGGAGATTTTTTTTCCTTTATCTTCTTTCATGGTGATAACCATGTTTCTGTGTTTCTGTGTGAAGTGCATCCTTAAGCATCTTTTGTAGGGCTGGATGGGTGGTAACAAATTCATTCAATTTATATTTGTTATGGAAAGTCTTTATTTCACCTTCATTCATAAATGACAGCTTTGCAGGGTGTAGTTTTCTGGGTTGACTGTTTTTTCTCTAAAGCTTGGAATATGCCTCGCCATTCTCTCCTAGCCTATAGGTTTGTGATGAGAAGTCTGCTGTGAGTCTAACTGGAGATCCTCTGAAAGTGATCTGGCATTTCTCTCATGTACATTTTAGAATCTTTTCTTTATGTTTTCCTGTGGTGAGCCTGATTACAATGTTCAAGGTAAAGATCTTTTCTGGTCATGTCTATTAGGGGTTCTATGTACTTCCTGTATGTGGATGTCCCCCTCTTTCTCCAAATTAGGGAAGTTTTCTGTTATTATTTCACTAAACAGGCCTTCTAATCCTTTGTCTCTTTCCACGCCTTCAGGAACTCCTAGTACCTGTTTGTTGGGTCATTTGATAGTATCCTATAGATTACCAACAGTGTTTTTTAGTTTTCTAATTTCCTATTCTTGTTTTTGGTCTGACTGTATAATTTCCTGTGTTGTGTCTTCTAAGTCAAATATTCTTTCTTCTGCCTCACCAATTCTGTTGATAATGCTGTCCACTGCATTTTTATTTGTTCTATTGAATTTTTCATTTCCTTTTGATTTCTCTTTAAGATCTCAATTTTGTGAGAAATTTTCTTTCATGTCACATACAGATTTTAGTAGTTCATGCATTTGCTTCTGATTACTTCTGTGCAATTATTTTATTTTATTTTATTTATTTTTTGACAGGCAGAGTTAGACAGTGATAGAGAGAGAGACAGAGAGAAAGGTCTTCCTTTTTCCGTTGGTTTACCCCCCAAGTGGCTGCTACGGCCAGCGCATTGCGGCCGGTGTGCTGCGCCGATCTGAAGCCAGGAGCCAGATCTTTCCTCCTGGTCTCCCCTGTGAGTGCAGGGCCCAAGGACATAGACCATCCTCCACTGCCTTCCCGGGCCACAGCAGAGAGCTGGAAGGGAAGAGGAGCAACTGGGACAGAACCGGCACCCCAACCAGGACTAGAACCCAGAGTCCCAGCACCGCAGGCAGAGGATTAGCCTCGTGAGCCACGGTGCCGGCACTTCTGTGTAATCTTATGATCAAAAAATTTTTTGAATTCCATTTCTGCCATTTCTTCAGTCTCATCATCTTCACAATCTAGTATTAAGCATTGTGTTCTTTTGGGGGCAGCATGTTGTCTTCCTTAATCTTGTTTCTTGAATTGGTATATTTGTCATTTGTCATTTGTGGAGATACTCACTGGTTTCTTCTTTGTTTTTTCACTGCAGCAGCTTTTATCTTTTTACTATACCTCCATAGATTAGTTGAGTGTCTGCTTTCAATGACTCTCTAGAGGCATGTGATAGGTAAGGCCAGGGAGCTCTGTTCAGTTCTGCAGGGTGAAGGGCATGTCTAAGGTGACACATTTGGCATGATAATTTTTTTTTCTCAGAGGGGAGATTTATTCTTCTCAGCTAAGCTCCTCTCCTCCAAGGAAACCAGTGCCTGGGCACTAGCCCCAGTGGGTATAATACTCATGCACTCTGCCACAAGAACCACACAAAGGATCTGTGCTATTCTCAGTATGAGCTCAGATTCCCCAGCAATGTTCCTCACCAGATAACCAAGGAGCTCTGAGTGTGTGGGGTCTCCCACAATAACTGCCCAAAGTCCCAGCCACACCTTGATTCCTCCCACACAAACTCAGTTTTTCCACAGTCCTGGCATACAAGCCTCCCACAGTCATGAGTTCTCCCAACCAGAATCAGGAGTCTCTATTCATGTGGTTGCTGAGCACAGACAGGAGCTAGTGCAGCTGTTACATATGTCAAAAATGGCACCTGTTCTATCAGCTTGTTACAGCTGTTGCAAGGTGATTCGGGAGAGAGAAATGTGCCTCTCCTTTTTTCTTTTCCTCCTCTAGTTTGGCAGGTACACTATGCCCCACGGGGCTCCAAGCTGGGTTCCCTCTAGGATCTTCCTGCAGCTTTATCACCAGTAGCTTGGACTGTTGCAGCCTGGTCTCACCTCATTCTCCAATGCTGATGCAGAAGCTCTCAGCTGCTGAGGCCCTTCACATAGGTCCACTGCGTCCCTCTAATTTGTGTAGGGTTCCCTCTGCCGTTTTCTCCCTACCTCTTCCCTGAGACTGCACTCTCTCCACTTTTTTTTTTTTACTTTTTTTTTTTGACAGGCAGAGTGGATAGTGAGAGAGAGAGACAGAGAGAAAGGTCTTCCTTTTGCCGTTGGTTCACCCTCCAGTGGCCACCACGGCCTGCGCGCTGCAGCTGGTGCATCGTGCTGATCTGAAGCCAGGAGCCAGGTGCTTTTCCTGGTCTCCCATGTGGGTGCAGGGCCCAAGCACTTGGGCCATCCTCCACTGCACTCCCAGGCCATAGCAGAGAGCTGGCCTGGAAGAGGGGCAACCGGGACAGAATCCGGCGCCCCGACAGGGACTAGAACCCCATATGCTGGCGCCGCTAGGCGGAGGATTAGCCTATTGAGCTGCGGTGCCGGCTTCCACTTTTTTTTAAACTATCTTCGCCTAGACTAGATCAGTAAGCTCCCTCCCTACTCTGCCATCTTGGAAAGCCAGTTTATTTTATAATCATAAGCTTAACCCTCCACTAAGTAAAAAATCAGAAGAAAACAAAAACAAAAAACACTGTTCCTCAACAGTAGAGAGAGGGGCTATAAACAATAATCAAATCTCAAAATGTCAATTTTGCTCATATATTACCTTTTTTGTGCTCTATTAGTTATTGAAGACCAGGGAAAATGTATGATATTTGTCTTTTTGAAACTGGATATTTCACTAAGTATAGATCTTACACTTGATATTATGACCTTATCCTACTTTCTGCCTATCATTCCTTAATTCTGGATTCTTGACTCTCTAATATTTTCTTAGAATTGTCCACTTCAGTTGAATGTATGATATATTTCCTACTTAAATTTAAATGTTCTCATTCTATAGAAATACTTGTACACAAAATTTTTCCACATTCAGAAATATTGCATGTGTAACCTACTACATATGCCATTATTTCATATGTACTTTGCAGATATTAAGGAGGAAAACCATACTTTCATTCTGCATTTTATGCTATATGAGAGTCGGAGCATAAAGATATGTATGCATTTTGTATAGTGGCATTCTAATCAGTCATTGGATGTTAGTCAAAGGAAGTGGCCATGGAAGTGATTCTTTTTCTTTTGAAGTTTAGTCCCTATACCTATGTCTATTTACAGGAAGAATGCATTACAACTGTGTAGTTTTGGTGTATAACTTTATGTATGTCAGTTATGATTTCCTATGTGTGGGGTATAAATAAGAAATCTTTGGGAAGGCATTTGGGACAGCTGTTAATTAGCCGATTGGGGTGTCTACAACCCGTATCAGAGTGCCTGGTTCTAGTCCTGGCTACTCTGTTTCTGATTCAGCTTCCTGTTAATGGGTAACCTGGAAGGCTGCAAATGATGGCTAAGACACTTGGGTCCCTACCATCCTTTGGAAGACCCTGTTGGGCCCCAGGCTCCTGGCCTCATTTGGCCCTGTTTGTTGTTGGAATTTGCTTGGCATTTGCAGAGTGAATGAATAGATGGAAGGTGGTTATGTGTCTGTCGTTCTGTCCCTGTCTCTTTGCCTTAGAAATAAAATGAAAATAAATTTAAGAGAAAAAGAAATCTGTGTAGTTATAAATTGTCAAATCATCAATCACCTTGCAAAAGTAGCCAGCCCCTTAGATAGTATTGGAAGGAGAAGTCTGCACAAATCCCTCAAAAAAGAAGTTTAAGAAGCAGTGGTTTTTCTTATCATGATTGAAAGTCTTCCTGATTGAACCAGAGTCAGGTAAACAAAATAGAAAAACAGAAACAAATGTTTTACAGTTCAGTGTAATTGTAACAAGGGAGTACATGTCCTTTTCTTTTTTATTAAGGGGAGCCTATTCTGGGCAATGAATATAATTAGTTAATAAATAGCTCCCGTTGTATGCCTCAAGGAACTTTGCTTCAGGGCAATTGCTAATGGCAGCCAGTTGGAGAGACAGGCTTTCTGTCAGAGGGGGACAGACTCATTTGGTCCTCTGGAGTTGATTCATATAAATCTATCAGGGGTGGGGAAAGTCTGGGCTGCAGGCTGTATGAGGTTGCAAACTCATTTGGCCTGGCCCTGCCAAGGCAACCACAGATGAGACTCAAAATTCAGTAAATCCACAGCAGGCTAATTTTTCACTTGAAAATTTTGTATGACTGATGAATGATGTTATAAATATCCATGGGAACCTTGGCAGAAAAAAGGTTCCCCACCCCTGATATAAGTTAGCACCAGATAACTGTTAACAAAAGAACGATGGGGGCTGGCGCCGTGGCTCACTTGGCTAATCCTCCACCTGCAGCGCCGGCACCCTGGGGTTCTAGTCCTGGTTGGGGCACCAGATTCTGTCCCGGTTGCTCCTCTTCCAGTCCAGCTCTCTGTTATGGCCCGGGAGGGCAGTGGAGGATGGCCCACGTGCTTGGGCCTTGCACCTGCATGGGAGACCAGGATAAGCACCTGGCTCCTGGCTTCAGATCAGCACAGCGCTGGCCACAGCAGCCATTAGGGGAGTGAACCAATGGAAGGAAGACCTTTCTCTCTGTCTCTCTCACTGTCTATAACTCTACCTGTCAAATAAAAATAAAAATAAAAATAAAAGAATGGTAGGGAATTAAGAGCTTTTGTGACATACTTCTATAAAATGAATATGATCTCTATTAACTCTGAAAATTAGCAGATGTTTATATCACAAGAAATTATCTATTAAAATATTATGAGTAATTTATTTGATCAAGAAAATTATAGACTAGATGTTAGACTTCCTTCAAATGTGAAAGAAGTTTTAAGATATATTTGGATAATTAGGAAGAACACAATTTAGTTTACTTTAATAAAAGTTCATTGACAGGGTCATAGTCAAAGTGGAAGTTCTCTCCTACCTTCAGAAAAAGGCACCTCCTTCTTTGATGGCCCTGTTCTTTCCACTGGGATCTCACTCACAGAGATCTTCCATTTAGGTCTTTTTTTTTTTTTTTTTTTCTTTTTTTCTCCAGGGTGTCTTGGCTTTCCATGCCTAAAATACTCTCATGGGCTCTTCAGCCATATCCGAATGCCTTAAGGGCTGATTCTGAGGCCAGAGTGCTATTTAGGACATCGGCCATTCTATGAGTCTACTGTGTATCCTGCTTCCCATGATGGATCGTTCTCTCCCTTTTTGATTCTATCAGCTAGTATTAACAGACACTAGACTTGTTTGTGTGATCCCTTTGACTCTTAGACCTATCAGTGTGATCAATTGTGAACTGAAATTGATCACTTGGACTAGTGATCTGAAGGGAGGAAAGAACTTCCACTTTGACTATGACCCTGTCGGAATAAGATCGAAGTCAGCGAACTCAAAAGGCTTCCATAGCCTTGGCAACTCGTGACTAGAGCCTAGGGAGATTACTGACTCCACAAACAAGAGTGTCAAATTGTTAAGTCAACAACAGGAATCACTGTGTACTTACTTCTCATGTGGGATCTGTCCTTAGTGTGTTGTCCAATGTGAAGTAATGCTATAACTAGTACTGAAACAGTATTTTACACTTTGTGTTTCTGTGTGGGTGCAAACTGATGAAATCTTTACTTAATATATACTAAATCAATCTTCTGTATATAAAGATAATTGAAAATGAATCTTGATGTGAATGGAATGGGAGAGGGAGCAGGAGATGGGAGGGGTGTTAGTGGGAGTGAAATTATGGGGGGGCAAAGCCATTGTAATCCATTAGCTGTACTTTGAAAATTTATATTTACTAAATAAAAATTTAAAGAAAAAATTTCAATCACAAAAAAAAAGTTCATTGACAGACATTGTCCCAGAGATATAAAGATGAGTGTGGTCCTTGTCTTTGAGAAACTTGTAGTCTGAAAGGGAAACCAGCAGGTAAACAGATAAATTTGGTGCCAGATAAAATAATAAAGTGATGCAAGGGTGTTTCTTGTGAGCAACCCTTGCGGTTGCGACCTTGGCCCAGCCCACATGGCTGGAAAGGAATTCAGCACTGGAATAAATTCTGTGGTCCATCCGATAGTAAAGGAGGAAAAGAAGCTTCCAGCAGAGAAAACAACATGATTAGCTTGAGTTTAATTGTCCACATTACTACATGTCATAAATAGAGTCCATAAGCGACTAGAATACTCCACCCAATTAAAAAAAAAAGTCTTCACCTTTTGCCCCTTATTTTTGGTAATCCTTTCGGATTCCTCCAATGGTAAGGAGAGAGGTGGCTCACTATATTGTCAGTGAATTTCACTGGTAGTGTGTAGTTTCCTTATCATTTTGGAAATGGTAGAGATGGAACAGAAGCTATTGATTCAGATCATGTCCATATAAATGACCCCCACAGCTTCTCTCCTTCCCTGCGAAACACACACACACACACACACACACACACACACCCCACACTCACAAGGTTTCAAAAGGCAGGCAATTTTACTGAGTCCCCCTAAGTCCTTCCCACTCTTTAACTGCATTCATCTGAACCTTAAGGAAAGAATAACAGTGGCATCTTTTGCTGTTTAATGACATACTTAACACATGCTCCAGATAGTGTAATGCACTTTCCCTGGACTGACTTATTTAATCCTTTCAGTAGCCTGGGAGACAGATGCTACTTTTCCTATTTTATAAGTGAGAAAACAGAAACAAAAAGAAGTTATGTAACTTCTCCAATGTATTCACCTCCAAGTTGTAGAGTGTTTTTGAGTCCAGGGGGACTGGTTTCTGATTGGCTCAGCTCTGGCTGTTGCGGACATTTGCGGAGTGAACCAGTGGATGGAAGACCTCTCTCTCTCTCTCTCTGCCTCTTCCTCTGAGTAATTCTGCCTTTCAAATAAATAAATAAATCTTTAAAAAGAATTAAAACAATAACAGAAGTTTGAGTGCAGTATAAAGTATTACTTTACTATAGCTATTTTTATAGTCATGAAAACAACTTGTAGTGTTATGGGACTAACTATTTCCAAAGATAGATGTATATTATTTAGATGCAGCTGATTGTATAGTTCCACAGAATTCTCATATTCTTACACTAATTTTAATCATTTTGGTGCTATCAGACATGCAATATACCAAAGAGGGAAAAGTCTATCCAGATTGATCCCTTAGAATTATGTCTTAGCAGGGAATGTATTTAAACTTCTGGCTGCACTTTTCTCATTTTCATTGTGAGAACAATCTTAACTAACAAGATATATATGATAAATATTTATTTATATAATAAGTGTACAGTTAATATTGCATTCCATCATTATTATCACTGGCACAATATTTGTGCTCATTATTGGTTTGTTGTTTATGTAAATCCGTGCATGAATCCAAACCGTTACCATTTTTCAATGCTAAAGTTAATTGTTAGAAGCCATAGCTGTGTGCTACTTTTTCCTCTGCAAAACCTATTCACCCAAGCTAGTAACATGGTAAAAAGTGTACAAATATGGACCCAGAAATTTCTGAGTATAAAACTGACTTGCCACTGAAGGGCCCTGTGAATGATCTATAATTAAGACATTTAGTTGATCTGAATTCCATTTTCTCTCCTGAGATACAACTAATAGCAATACTGAAGATTTATGACTATTACAAAAGTTGAATGAGATGAGACAGCAGAACTATGTAGGACACTACATAATTTGCAGTGGGTTGTTCAGCATCGATGAATGACTTTTTACCTTTCCCTGTACCCATGCATTCTTTTTGTTTTTAATATTTTTTAATTTATTTGAAAGTCAGAGTTAGGGAAAGAGAGGGAAAGGCAGAGAGAGAACTCTTCCATCCACTGGGTTCACTCCCTATATGGCTGCAGTGGCTGGAGATGGGCCTATTTGAAGCCAGGAACCAGCAGCTTCTGCCTGGTCTCTTACATGGGTGCAGGGGCCCAAGAACTTGGGCCATCCTCCACTGCTTTCCCAACACATTAGCAGGGAGCTGGATTGGAAGTGGAGCAGCTGGAACATGAACCAGTGCCCATGAGGGATGCCAGTATTGCAGGCAGCCACTCCAGAGTGTTGTCCCCAACCAGTGCATTCTATATTCTTTGTCTTCTGAAACAAACCATAACATAGGCCCTTTATCACAGCAATGCATAAATGAATGACATTGCAAGTTGGAGTCATATACTCTGTAGGACAGGAAGAGACTAACACCAATTTCACATTTAAAAGAAACCAAGACAGGCTTCTGGCTACTTGCCCACATAGACTCTGGACTTCAATTAGACCAGAAAACTCACCATTCACTCCTCTTTCAAGTCACTAACATCCAGCATTATGGAGTTCTTCCTCCTAAAATGTTTTCCTCATTTTTCTCTTCCTAGTGATTTCCTTGTCCTTTACTAAGACTTGTACATGGTAGCAATTATACACATGTACACACACATATCAATGAATTTTTTAAAAGATTTATTTATTTGAAAGTTAGAGTCATGGAGAGAGAAGGAGAGATAGTGAGAGAGAGAGACAGAGAGAATCTTCCATCCACTGGTTCACTCCGTAGACCGCAGTGGTCAGTGTTGGGTCAGGCAGAAGACGGAAGCCATGAGCCAGGAGCTTCATCCAGGATTCCCACATGGGTGCTGGGGTTCAAACACTTGGGCCATCTGCTGCTGCTTTTCCCAGGCCATTAGCAGGGAGCTGGATTGGAAGGTGAGCAGCTGGAACGTGAACCAGTGTCCACATGGGCTGTCTGTGTTGCAGGCAGCCGATTTACCTACTACTACAACACCAGCCCACAGCAGTTAATTTTTATAGCTACCTGAATTTCACTATATTTGAGGGCAACAGTTCTAATGTGTGTGACTTATCCAGAAAGTTCCAACCATTATTCACATCATTTAGGTCTTTCTTGCAATCCAGGGTAATCATTATGGACCTGGGTTTTTGGATGGTTGGTTAAAGGCATCACCTCTGTTCCCATTGTACCTGTCTCAGGCAGCTTCTGACCTTTTCTGGTTTGCTTCTGCTCATCTATCAGAGGCTGAGAAGCTGGATAACTAAGCTTTAAAAGAGTTGCGTACTTTAAAAAGTCAATAAAGTTCTGCATGAATCCCTAAGAGCCTTAATGCAGAGCTTTGGGTTAAATATTTCTGGCTTCTCTGAGGCCTTTATCAGAGACTTCTGACAAGCTAGACTTTCTGGATAAGTAGGAAGCTACTATATTTTAGTCAGTTAGTGTCTACTTTATAGAAACACAAATAAAAATGTAGATATAAACAGAATTTAAATTAGAAGGCAAGCACAAATTCACCTATGCTATTTAAAATATGATTTAATATAAAAACATTCCATTTGTATTCAGCTTTTCTGTTATGGAGTTGAGAAGTAAAGGGCCCAGCAGATTAGAATAATGAACAAATTGCTAGATTATCCTCTGCTTACATTTCAAATAAACCAGCTAATTGTTTATTTATTTGCCTAGCAGTGCTGCCTTGATTATTGGTCATTAGTAACCATTAATAAATGAAATTGTGTTTTCATTTCCCAAAGCAATTTTGAATTCCATAAATCCTGCATTTCTCATTAAAGATATTCAAGTTTTATACATGCTTGATCAACAAATATGATCAAGGCCTACAGAGCAATTTTAAAAGTAACATGCAACCTTTAGAACAACAACAACAAAAGGATAATTCATGAGCTTTCTTGCTGTTAGTCTCTGATGGGGATATTTGTATTCAAGTGTATGTTGCTAGAATTGAAAATTAAGAAAAATAGTATTTATTCTTTGGGAAAATAGTAATTTGTATGCACCTAAATATGGTAATAAAATGTTCTAATGTTTAGTATATTTAATGTAGTTGGATTTCATACCTAATATCATAAAAAGAAAACGGAGCCTTAGTAATTGTCTTGACAAAAGTCAAAAACCTTAACTCCTTACTAATTTGTCATGTGACCTAAGATATGTTAATTCATGTTCTGAGCCTTATTTCCTCTCCCAATGGAAATGGAGCAAATATTTTTTTTTTCAGTTCTTTAGTTATCTTGACAACTAAATACAGACATTGCTCATAAAGCATTGAGCACACCCTGGGCATTCAGTTGATATTATTTCCTTCCTCTTCCCTGTTACTACTTTTCTGAAGATTCTAACATTTGTAAAGGAAAACAAAACATTAAATTGTTTTATAAATTTCAGTTACCCTCATGAATTCAGGAAATCAATAGTTTTTGTATACTGTAATCAATACACAATTCTTCTTAAGTGCTGAAACTTAACTGAAAAGTGATCACTGTTAAATATAAGAGTGGGAATAAGAGAGGGAAGAGATGTGCAATTCGGGACATGCTCAAGCTGACTTACCTCAAACAGTAGAGTTAGAAACATACCAGGGGATTCCAATTCAATCCCATCAAGGTGGCATGTACCAATGCCATCTCACTAGTCCCAGTGATCAGTTTCTGTTCACAATTGATCATAATGATAGGACTAAGAACCAAAGGGATCACATAAACAAGACTAGTGTCTGCAAATACTAGCTGATAGAATCAAAAAGTGAGAGAATGATCCAACATGGGAAGTGAGATACACAGCAGACCCATAGAATGGCAAATGTCCTAACAGCACTCTGGCCTCAGAATCAGCCCTTAAGGCATTCGGATCTGGCTGAAAAGCCCATGAGAGTATTTCAGGCATGGAAAGCCAAGACACTCTGGGGGAAAAAAAAAACCTAAATGAAAGATCTCCACGAGTGAGATCCCAGTGGAAAGAATGGGTCATCAAAGAAGGAGGTACCTTTCTCTGAAGGTAGGAGAGAACTTCCACTTTGACCATGGCCTTGTCTAAATATGATCAAAGTCAGTGAACTCAGGGGGCTTCCATAGCCTTGGCAGCTCATGACAAGAGCCTAGGGTGATTACTGAGGCCATAAACAAGAGTGTCAATTTGTTAAGTCAACAACAGGAGTCACTGTGCACTTACTCCTCATGTAGGATCTCTGTCCTTAGTGTGCTGTACATTGAGATTTAATGCTATAACCAGTACTCAAACAGTATTTTACACTTTATGTTTCTGTGTGGGAGCAAACTGTTGAAATCTTTACTTAATGTATGCTAAACTGATCTTCTGTATATAAAGAGAAACGAAAATGAATCTTGATGTGAATGGAAGGGGAGAGGGAGTGGATAAAGGGAGGGTTGCAGGTTGGAGGGACGTTATGGGGGGGAAGCCATTGTAATCCATATTCTGTACTTTGGAAATTTATATTCATTAAATAAAAGTTAAAAAAATAAAAAAAAAGTATGCTGAACTTAGGGTAAAACACACTTTAGCGAATAAATACCTAGATTTGAAGATATTATGCATGATTTAAATCACTGCTAATTGACTTTACCTGTGCAGATATGTGTCTGGTGGCAAAATTCTTTTCATGATTCCAGTTTTTATTCATTTACACAAAGGTGGTATATAAAATGAAAACGACAGCCTAGTGGTGGGACTCATGAGATCTCGGTTCTAGGCATGAGCCATGTCACTATCTGAGTCTGATCATGTTACTTGACTTCTCTGGGTTTCATTTTACTTACCCATAACATGTAGCTGATATTAAATAATTTGTTGGTGTTTTCTAGCTATGAGTTGACAAAGCACTCAAACTGCATTCTAATGTAGTTTTGATAAAAGATTAAGGTTTTCCTTAAAATATCTTTACTCATTCTAAATCTGAGAAATACTCATTTTTTCTTTTTTTTTTTTTTTTAGGAAATTCACAATGCATAGCATTATATTAAAGGCTCTGAAATGTTCCATAGCAATGGCAGTCTGATTAACTTATGTTAAAGTTAGCATTAACAGAAGCATTCCCTGATTTTCTTGAATAGCAGAATTTCTTTTCTTGAGGTAGTAGAGGTGGGGAATAGGTGCTGCAAGTTCAATAACTGGAGAAGATAACTTGAATCTTTCAGAGTAGGCATTAGGTTGAACACTGCTTTTAAATATACTGATTTTTATAATTTTCCCTATTTTTCTACTTCTAAACTACATTTATAAAATGAAAATGCAGAACGGTTTAAGTGCAGAAATTTACTCAGATAGGCTTATCTACATATGCACATAAATAAATTTGAACTTTTAGCATCCCCATCTCTTCAAGTTTTCCACTAAACAGAATAAAGAGAATTCTGAAATAATTTGGAATCAGTGAGAACTTGAAATTTTTCAAAGCTCTTCATTTGCTCAGCTGGATAACCTGCACAGTGGAAGAGTCTTGGAGTGAGGCGATCCAGCTCTGAGTCTTGCCTGCTCTTCAATTCTCTGTAATCTTGTACAGGTTCTGTGAGTGTAAAATTCCCAATTTCTGAAATGGAAATATGATAACCTACCTCACATTACTCATTGTGGGTATAAGATGCAGTAGCAGGGATGAGGAATTTTGGGCCCACAGGCTGCATAGGGCTGGCAAAATCATTCATTCTGACCCTGCCAGGGCAATTTCAGGCAAGACTTGAAATTCAATAAAGCTATAGCAGGCTAATTTTTAAGTCAATAATATTGTATGGCCTGTGAATAATATAAATATCTAAATGACCCTTGCAGAAAAATGTTCCCCACCCCTTCAAGGGACTTAAAAACACTCATGAAAGTATAAAATTCTAAATATAAATGGAAATGGTTATTAATGGAATCTGCTCAATGAATATTTGTAAAATTCTTAAAACATCTCCTAGAGTAAAAAGCCTGGAAAAAGAATTGCCTTAGAATGGTAGGACTAGAAGGACTGAGAACAATTTTCTTCATGTTTCCGTTTTTGAAATAAAATGTCAAGGCACAGAGAAGCTAAGTGAATCTTCTCATGCCAACCAGGGCACAGGAATAGAGCAGGTGCTCTGAGCTAATTCCCCCAAGTCCAAGTACGTCTTTTCCCTGCATCACCACCCCGGCTCAGTTCATGCATGTCAGAGGATACCAAATTAATGTCAAAGTATATCCTACCCTTCAGCTGATTCATAATTTGTGAAATATTTGAACCATTTGAAAAAAAAATCCTCATTCTAAGAAAGGCAGATAGATCATTGCCCTTGAAATGTATCTTTTTTTATCTTAAAATTTAACTTATTTATTTCTGCCTTTAAACAAAATTAATTCCTGTGTTACATGCCATTTCCTTTAAAAAAAATCTAGGCTAGTCCTCTTCTTATTTTCCATTTCTTTTCTCTCCCTTCTTTTGGATGCCAAGCTATGATAGCATACTCTGCACATTTTTATGTACTACATATTTTTCTCAACTTATGATAAAGCCAAAATGTGATGGACTCTGAAAGTACATTCTAGCAATGTTATTTATCAGCTATGTATATTGCATTTCCTTAATCTAGTTAGCTCTTTGGAATATAAAGATGCATTACTTGTAGTTGGTGGATAATTCGGTTATAAATAAGTCACATAGAATTTCCATTTCTTAACTGTAGTTCAAAGAATGTACTAGTAGCATCTCAGAGATGTTTCTCATTGCTGCTAAGAATAGAAAACGCTGCAATGAGCATAAGCTGCAATTCAAGAGACTTGAGTTGATTGTAAAATATTTATCTTACGGTGGAGATTGTGTCTATTAAAATATGTTAGCATTGGTAATTCCTTCTTTTGAATCTGAGAAATCTTCTTAACTTTTTCAAAGACTTTTGTTTTCCCTGGAAATTAGGGATCAGATGGACTCTCCATTTTTAAAATAGTTCTTTTTAAGATATTCATGAAGATAAATCCTTCTATCTCTTTCTCCAACAAAAATTAAGATACAACTCTCTTCTTATGTGGAAATATGAGCACTAAATAAACATGTTCTGAGAAATACCCACAATATTTTAGCAGCTGCAGCTTATAAATAGATGGAATCTCCATTACAATAATTTATTTGACTTAGACTTTAATAGATTTCAGTGACTTAGAGAGTAGCATATCAACACACAAAAAAAGTCACTATACTATGTATTGCCAGATCTATTTTCTGATTTCTTCTTTGGTACTATACTATGTATACATCTATTCAAGGTAACAAATTTCTCTGGACTTGTTGCTTATAACATTGTGTTGACAGTATTTATTTGTAGAGTACATCTAATACCTAATTCTATGGATTTCTAGATCATCAAGGAAGAAAATACAATTAACTATAATTAAATGTAAATAAAATAAATTGTTTCTCCAAATCATTGCTGCTAACTTTCCCCTGAGTAAAAAATAAAATTCTTTATTCAAATAGACAGTAATATCATTTTGTTGAATTTGTAGATATAGAAAAATGATCATGGGTATTAATTCAGGTACTTTTCTGAAGGTAATCATTTTAGATCATTGGCGGAAGTCCTGGACCTTGTCACTTGTCTTAGGCTATATTACTTTGGAAACTATGACATGGAAATTGTCTCTTTTTTTAAAGTTTTATTTATTTATTTGAAAGAGTTACAGAGAGAGAGAGAGAGGCCACAAATGCCAGGAGCAAGGAGTTCCATCTGCATCTCCCATGTGGGTGCCTAGGACCCAAACACTTAGGTCATCTTCTGCTGCTTTTCTCAGGCCATTAGCAGGGAGATGGACTGGAAGCAGAGCAACTGGGACATGAACTGATGCCCACATTGGATGCTAATGTCAAAGCCAGTGGCTTCATGCACTGTAACACCAGCCTGGAAAATTGTCTTACAGAATATTTATTGGGGAGCACTTTCATAATAATACCTTTGAGGAATAAGGGAATCAGGATTGGGAACAAGAGAAACTGAATTGCCATGGAGCTACAACAAAGATCTCAGATCATTTTTTGGGCCATTTGGAATTTGGAATGGTATTTTGCACTTATCTCAATTGAAGTAAATGGTTTTGGGGAACCACTGTCAACTTCTAACCAGTGATTTGCCACATTACTTGAGGAATGGTGCCATATCAGCAGCTCAGCATTGGTGTCTGTGACTGGTTGACCATTTGGCAGTGGCAATAGCTAGACCAGAGTGGATTAGCCCAGACAGGGTGTGGGGTTCATACACTGCATCCATGTTTACTATAATGGCTACTGGATGCATGTGTACATTGGGCCAGTACTTGAGATGGCAGATGACAGAGGATGTCTAATGTTAAGTGACTCACCCACTTTGTCTTCTTAGTTTTATTAAGACATCCTATCCTGGCCAGCCAGCTAAGGTAGTTTCTACTTCCTTTAAGTTCTATTATATGAAGAGTCCTCAAAATGTGCTCTATTATATGAGGAGTCTGTGAAAAATGTGTATTACCAAAAAAAAAAAAAAAAAAAAAAACAACAACAACAAAAAAAACTGGGAATAGTTATCAAGTTTTGGACCAAAACAAATTTATTTTTTAATTTCACTTTCCCCTCATTTATTAAGTGTCTTTGTATTGTGACAGAGGGTGAAAGATTTTACTAGCCCTCCAGCACTCTGATTTTTCCTATATGAATGTGAACTATTTGGGTTCCCCTTCCTGTTAGGGATAGACAAGATGTGTGCCTGATCATTGGTGCATGGTGTGTACCTAAGACTATGTTACTATGCTTTAACAAAGACATGACATCTGGCCCAGAAGCTATGGTTGGGGCTATCACTTGGTTCTTTTATTGGTTTACTCTCACACTTCAGAATGCTTCTGGGTTTTGTAGGGGCCAAACTAATGAATGAATGGGGATATGGTAGGAAAAAAAAGCCTTTGCATAATATAGTCTTCATTCCCAGGATGCAATATTGCTTGTGGTTCTCTGTTTTGACTGAGGTAGCAGCTGCTTCAGAGCCCATCATATAGCATTCCCCATTATGTTAGCTCTTGAGATCAAGGTACCTGAGTGGAGATTGTGCCAACTACTTTGTGTTTTTATTTCAACTATAAACCAAAGACTCAACATGAGCTGACTTGAGCTGGAACTCTGATAACTTAACTGTAGTTGCCTCCACTCTACTGTGTGGGAAAATATCAAGGTCACTGGTAATAGTGTCAACTCAAATTTTTGTCCAAGAGCCCATGGATTTTCTGAATACTCCCACGTTCCCAGTGAATGATTACTTGAATAGGTGGCTACAGGCCATGGGTAAAAGTCAATGTTGCAAGATTGATCCTGATAGAGACTTAACCTCTTGTTCTGCCAAAGGGAATGAATGAGAGCTGAGGACTAGCTCAGCTCTGCACACCAGGCTGGGGATAGTGTCTTTTTATTTGAGCAGTTTCCCTCAGCCTCCTGATCATACATCCTTGATTTTGTTTTTTCTTGGCTGTATAGATTGAGCAATACCTTTGTTGACTGCTCATCTATCTTGCTCCTAGGATCATTGCGTTGTGTTAACCATTTCATAAAAATGATAGATGGTGGTCGGTGCCACAGCTCTCTAGGCTAATCCTCTGCCTGCAGTGCTGGCACCCTGGGTTCTAGTCCTGGTTGGGGCGCCAGTTCTCTCCTGGTTGCTCCTCTTCCTCTCTGCTGCAGCCTGGGAGTGCAGTGGAGGATGGCCCAAGTGCTTGGGCCCTGTACCCGCATGGGAGACCAGGAGGAAGCCACCTGGCTCCTAGCTTCGGATCACCAGCTGCAACACACTGGCCGTAGCAGCCACTTGGAGGGTGAACCAACGGAAGGAAGACCTTTCTCTCTGTCTCTCTCTCTCTCACTGTCTAACTCTGCCTGTCAAAAAAAATTAAAAAAAAAAAATGATAGATGCTGTCTTCTTTCTGATGATCAAATGCTTCTATCTGGTCTCTATTATTTTAGGATCCAACTATCTTTGTTACTAGAGGAGCACTATTTTAAAATATCATCTCTTACCTTTATCTCTGGCCTACAGAGAATGGTTGCCACAGTGATTACTGATTCCGATACCTTTCTTACCAGCAAATCCCATGTTAGTTTGGTAAAGAAACTCTTCTCTAGGACTTTATATAAATTATGGTCATTTTGTGAGCTTTCTGACTTTAGGTAATTTATCCACTTTAGTGTGTCCACTTCTCTGAGCTGTTACACATTTACTATGCGCGATTCAGCATTTTTGCCTCATTTGCATGGACCATCACATTATGCAGGCTTCCTAAGTTATTCTGAGTACATTGCCTCCCAGTGTCCTTGCTACAGTATTTCATTCCATATGATGGGAGAACGCTTTCATATGAACAAAATGTACTTTATCCAACTTTATGTATTCCATTCTTACTGCTCAGTACATTCAGTTCTATGTTGTGATTTCACAGGTTCCAGGTACATGCATGTACCCCCAGCTCCTGCCAGCGTGTTAGCTAGGCCTTGAAGCTCCTTCATTGTAGTATCTCTGGTTTCCCTGAATAGTCTCAGTACTTCTCCAGGCAGGTTATGTTGAAGCCTGAAAATAGGTACCTGTCCCATATCTAGAAGGAAAAGCGATGTTAGCTTTTAGAAATTCTGCTCTTTGGATGTAGCAAGGTTTGTATTATCTTTATTTATTTGTTTGTTTATTTATTTTGACAGGCAGAGTGGACAGTGAGAGAGAGGGACAGAGAGAAAGGTCTTCCTTTGCCGTTGGTTCACCCTCCAATGGCCACCGTGGCTGGCGCACTGCAGCCGGCGCACCGCGCTGATCCGATGGCAGGAGCCAGGTACTTATCCTGGTCTCCCATGGGGTGCAGGGCCCAAGGACTTGGGCTATCCTCCATTGCACTCCCTGGCCACAGCAGAGAGCTGGCCTGGAAGAGGGGCAACCGGGACAGAATCCGGCGCCCTGACCGGGACTAGAACCCCGTGTGCCGGCACCGCAAGGCGGAGGATTAGCTTATTGATCCGCGGCGCCGGCCTATATTATCTTCAAGGAAGATGGACAGCAGCTATGAACAACTGATGCTGGGATTCTTGTGGAGGCCCAGTATGCATAGGGGTTCCTGGGGGATTCCATACTTTGGAGTGTGTCAACTAGATATTTCCACCCTCTGTTTCAGACTTTGACTCTTGGTCTTGGTAGCAGGGTTGCAAGCACTGGGAATTCAACTTCCTCTGGACCATTGCTGATCCTTCCATTGAGCTTTGGGTCTGTAAGCTTTTTTTGTCCTCCAGCTATTTGAGAAGAGAGGCTTTATGTTGTCAAGAAGGCCTTTGGTGCTTATACTTTGCCTTCTGTTGGTGACCTTTAGCCTTTTTATTATCTCTCTTAGGGCACTCATGGCCCCCAGAAATAGTTAACTGATTCCACAGTCCTCATGATTACGATTTCCTCAAACATCTGAATACCTGTGATGCTGTCTCTGCACTGATGGTTAACAATGGCACCGCAGTCCCACACCACGAGTTCTTAGTTATCTATTTACCACTAGAAATGGAGAACTCATTGCCAGCAATGCAGGAAATATTCCATCACAAGATTCTGTATGAAGTCTTTGCAGACTCAGTCTTGATATGGCTGGGTTTGTTATCCTCAGAAAGACACTCTGAGACAGAAAATTGGCCATTGGGACTTTGACAAGGACTCTTAAACACACTTGTGAGAGATGAGGTTACCGGACTGAGCAGAGGGTGAAGCTGAACACCAGTGCAGTATAACTGGGGCTTTTGTCATTATTGTGGGGAGCTCTGAAGCTAGAATACACTTGTCCTAACTTGGAGTCCTTACAAGGACCAACTGTTGGATGCAGGATGTCCTGGGAAAAGAGTAGAACCCTGGTTGAAGCCCTTTTCTTGAGATACAGGCAATTACTGGAGAGGTGCCTGGCTATGAGCCATCAGGACTCCTGGTGCCTGGGATGGTAGGAGCCTTGGTCCCAAAGGGTTGGTTGGGAAGTGTACTTCAGTGGTCCCTAGATTATATACAATGTGCCACTTTCCATATTTTTATGCATTATTGCATATATATTTATATATTTCTTCATAGTATTTTATTATTGCCCAAATCAGAGAATTTAAATTGACCAAAAATGGACACATTTCTGTATAAAACTACTCCTTTGCTCATGCCCAACATGTACATATATACTTTTTTTAACCTATTACAGCTTTTCAGTAATTTTCATAGTGCCCTAACATTACCCAAATAGCAGGCTGCAGGAATTAAACAGCATGGCTCAAAGGGACTGGATGTGGTTGTACACTGTAGGAATTTTGCTGGTTCGCAGCTCCCTGATGCTTTAGAAGTACTTTAGCGTACTACTCTGCTGCAAAATATTGACTCTAAAACACCTCTGTCCTGGAACGGATCCACTCAGGAAATAACCGTTAAACCTCTGCTTTTTCCTGAACAATTGTGCAGCTGTTACATTATCAAGTTTTTGTGTTGCTGGTGGTAGTGGCTGGGGAGCGTTCACAAAAGATATGTATAGAAGTCATGTTTAAAGAGATAAGAGAATACATTGTAAATTAAGGCAAATTTGATAGAAAAAGCCATTTCTCTAATGTTCAATTGTTCAAGCTATGAAATTACTATAAGAAAGATTTGTTTCCAGGGCTCTTGCTTCATAGTGTGGCATAGAATGAAAATGAATTAATTAGTGATTTGTAGCTTTTAGTCCAGTATTCCTTCCCCTTAAGTAGACCAGGTAACACAAACCAACAAAAGGTCACATATTCCACTGTTAAAGATTTGATCTGAACATCTTTTCCCAGTGTCTGTTTCTATGTACAATTTATTAGTGTCACTGATAGAAAATTTGGGTCACACTTTTTCAGTATGATTCTTCTCCCTCTATCTGTCACCTTCAACAATTAATCGAATAAACCCAGTCTAACACTGGTATTTATTCTTATTTGCTACAGATTAGTATTTAAACCTCCAGAACTAAAGTGTAAGACTGTAAAAGTCATGCTCTAAATCTGATATAGTCAAGACTGCCTCCAGACTCCCCTGTTCTTCATGATACTAGGAGATGATTGCACATCAACAATGTATCGTGACTCTCTTAACCCTTTTTAAAAACTGCTGCTGTTATAACAAAATTCTAAAACACATGCACTATGACCTGAATTCTTAAATATAGTGGAATGTTGTTTGTGTAAAATCAAGTACTCTTCTTACACTTTTTAATCTGTCATTCTAAAGTCAGTGTCAGTGTTAAGAATTACCCAATGCCAAGTGTTATTGATCATCCACACGCTAAATGATCAAGGAACCAGATGATGTTCTAAACATGCAGGCTTTGGAGGCCTTGCTGTCTCCTCTCCACATTATCCTGCTCAGCTGAAGTCCACTCCTTTCCTTAAAGTTGAATCAATCCTTTGTCCCCTTTAATGCTTCATCTTTTCCTGCAGCCACACTGACACACCACAAGCAAGGTCTTTGAGCAGCAGCTTTTCATCCTGTGCTTTAGCATAAGGAATTTTGGATGACGGAGGCTTGAGCTAATCCAAACTTGCAGTTAAGCGGCCAAGAAGAACATGAGAGCCATGGGGGTGGTGCTGTGGTGCAGCGGGTTAAAGCCCTGGCCTGAAGCTCAGGCATCCCATATGGGTGCTGGTTCTAGTCCTGGCTGCTCCTCTTCTGATCCAGCTCTCTGCTGTGGCCTGGGAAAGCAGTAGAAGATGGTCCAAGTCCTTGGGCCCCTGCACCCGCGTGGGAGACCTGGAAGAAGCTCCTGGCTCCTGGATCCGGATCAGAGCAGCTCCGGCCGTTGCGGCCATATGGGGAGTGAACCAGTGGTTGGGAGACCTCTCTCTGTCTCTATCTCTCTATAACTCTGTCTTTCAAATAAATAAAATAAATCTTAAAAAAAAGAACACGAGAGCCAATAAGCCTCTTGTCCCTGGCAAGTAGGAGTAGGGGTGAGTTGTTGTGCAATGCACTGGGTCAGAGAGGGATGGCAGGGTGGAAATGGCTCCCAGGTTCAATAAAATTGTCAGTGTGCACTTCCTTGTATCTGTTTACTTCCAAAACACATGTTTTGCAAATATGAAATTAGATAATAACACAGCTTTACTTAACAATCAAACCAATATCTCTGGAGGGGGAAACACTAGAAAGCAAAGCAGGTGGAAGCCTTGTGATGTTCCAGTCCAGACTGAAACAGACTGAGATGGAGAAGAGTGGTCTCCTTTGGAGAAGAGAGTACAGTTGGGCTGTATGTGAAGAGACTAGAGAAGGTGTCACATCTTGACACAGATCAGGGCTCATGGGCTTACAAGGAAGGCTGACAAGACTGGAGTGGACTAATGTTTGAGGACACTTGTGCATGTAAAGCCACATGCTTTATAGGACACAGAAGTACCAATACCCACTCAGGACCTACCTAAAACTTAGAATGAAAGTCATACTGAAACCTTAGAGTTTCTTTAAAACTATGTGTAGTATACACATTTCCACATTATTCTGGAGGTCCTAGTCACTGCAGTAAGGCAAGAAAAATATAAGCCATAAGAATTGGAAAATTGGCAGAGAGAGAAAGGTCTTCCATCCGCTGGTTCACTTCCCAGATGGCTACAATGGTTGAAGCTGTGCCCATCTGAAGGCAGGAGCCAGGTGCCTCTTTTGGGTCTCCCACATGGGTGCAGGGGCCTAAGGACTTGGGCCATCTTCTACTGCTTCCCAGGCCATAGCAGAGAGCTGGATCAGAAGTGGAGCAGCTGGGATTCGAACTGGCACCTATATGGGATATCAGTATAGCAGTCGGTGGCTTTATTCACTGTGCCACAGTGCCGACCCCCATACCATAGACTTTGATAAGACTTTGCCATTGTGAATAACTACAAAAAGACAAATTATCAGTATAAGTAAACAAATTACCCAAATTAGTAAGACAGAGATAGATAAACTCAGTTGAAAAATGCTAAGGTTAGGCAGTTGTGAGAACAGGAAGTTAGAATGTTTAATAAATATGAAAAGATGCTAAAACTTAATGGCAATTGGAGAAATACTCATATCAGGTAAACTATCCTGATATCTTATCATTTCTCACCTATAGATTGGAAAAGTGCTCTAAAAGTCTAGCAATGCCAAATATTGATGGGAATGTAAAGGGGCAGAATTATAAAGTACTATAAGGAGGAGGCCTGCAGTTTTTGGTTCCAGTCACATTTGATAGTGATTTGACAACCTGACAGTTGTTAAACTAGTGTATATCCCCTGTCTTCTAAAACAGAAACATTTACTTCTGGGTATAACTGTATGGGTGGAGGAACACTCTGAAGTGTGCACAAGGAAATGTCTAGATCATGTTCCGTTTGACATTGCTTATTTCAGCAGAAAATTTTGACTGACCTAAATGTCCATCAGAGAGAGAGCAGATAAATCAACTGTGGCATGTGCATACAATGAAATCCTGTGCAACTGTTCAAGTAAGTGAAATAGGGCAATGTGTATCAACAGAGAAAAAATGAAAACAAGTTGCTAAATGACTTGAAGGGAGTTGCATTAGTCTAGAGGGCTGGCGTAACTAGACACTGTACCGCAGACTGCCTGCTTTAAACAATAGAAATTAATTTCCTCCCTCTTCTGTGTGTTAGAAATCTAAGAGCCAATTAGCAGCAGCTTTGGTTTCTTCTGAGGCGTCTCTCCTGGGTTTGTAGAGAGCCTCGTCTTATCGATGTGTTCTCAGAGGGTGTTTCCCCTGGTTGTGTACATCTCTGCTGTCTCTATGTGTGTCTACATTTCCTTCTTCTATAAGCATACCAGTCAGTTTCTGTCAGAGCTCAACCTATTAGCCTTATTTCAACTTAATCAGCTCTTTAAAGGCTCTGTCTCCAAATACAGCCACATTCCAAGGTATGGGAGATTAGGGCTTCATCCTGCTAATGGGGATGGGGCACAATTCAGTTCATGCGTTTATAAAAATGCAAACCCCAAAGAACTCAATTTCTTGTTGCTTAGCAGTAAAAGCCTTGTACTAGTAGTAAAACCTGAGGATGCTGCTTAGCACTCAGTTTGGAAGAAAAGTGGTAGGCATCTATAACATTTTATTCATTTAAAGGAAAATTCCAGAAGCTGGTGTGGCAAATATTAAGTTGAATAAAACTGAATAAGGAGCAGGCACTGTGGCATAGCAGATAAAGCCTCTGCCTACAGTGCCGCCATCCCATGTGGGCGCCAGTTCGAGTCTATGAAGCTCTACTTCTGATCCAGTTCTCTGCTGTGGCCTGGGAAAGCAGTAGAAGATGGCCCAAATCCTTGGGCCCCTGCACCTGCGTGGGAGTCCCAGAAGAAGCTCCAGTCTCCTGGCTTCAGATCGGCACATTTCTGGCAGTTGCAGCCATCTGGGGCATGAACCAATGGACAGATGACCCTCTTTCTCTTTGCCTCTCTGTAACTCTGCCTTTCACATAAATAAATAAATATTTTTTAAAAAAACTGAATTAAAACAATATATGCATTTATGATATTATTCTCTGCATTTTTGCATCTTTAAATTTTTTTATTAGGAAACTAAAAGGTGACCAATGACATCTCCATATCAATATTGTAAAGCTATGGTGGAGGGGACCAAAGAAGTCTGCACTCTTGGATTCCTCAGTTACTTTCCAGGTCTGATTCTCCTATCCCCGTGTACAACACCCGGTACATATAATGCAGATTTACTCTGAAGATCAGTAAGAGGTACCCTGTCATCTCAGGAATGAGTGACAATACTCCTGAATCCCCATCTTTTTGCTTTTAATGAAACATGAAAACATTTTCTATCTATTTTTTTCTAAAAAGAAAATTTAAAACTGTATTCACTGAAGTGGATTTAAGCTTTAGTGTGATGAAGTACTGGTCAAAGATTAAATGTTGAGATGAATGCTTTTGTGTTTTGATTCAGCACAGGAAAACTTTGGAAAGCAGAAAGGCATTCTGTGTGTATAAGAAAACAAAGTTTAGGTCCTTAATTCGCAGGTTTAGAAATAGTAACCAGAAGGGAGGCTGGAAATACCAAGGAAAAGCCATCAACTTCACAACTATTGCCAGTTGCTCAGTTTATATGCACCTGTGCCTAGGAAAATCTAAGCTATGTGCAGACACTTGGTGTCCAGCAAGATTGTGTAAACAGATATCATCCTGGGAATGTGCTTCAGGGCTGGCTCAAAACCTTGACAAACGGTACCCTCTGGCACAACATCACCAAGAGCATGCCTCAAGGTCATCCTGTGCCAGCACCGTCCTCCAGGGAATTCCACAGGCCAGCACAGTTAATTACACTAACAGCCAAGGAAATTATATTGGCCCACCATGGCCTAGTAAGATGAATCTCTCTCTTCCTTAGTCACAGGGGGACGTTAATGGTATTTTTATTAACTTGTGACCTGTTGACTGCTATTAGAATATAGATTGTATGCATAAACCAGGTCGAGTATTGCAGAAATGATTATGGAGCAATTACTGTGGCAGCCACTGGGCTTCTAATCATTGTTGGCAAAGAGAATTTGTAAGACTTGAAACTGCTTTTTGGAGTTCTACAAGAAGAAACACTTGGGATCAAAGTTTATATTGTCTCTTTGTGTCTTCTTGAAATTGCAATTTGTGATTTCTGTGATTAGAACGGCAAACAGAGGCAGATTTTGAAAGGGAAGAAAACTACAAAGGATAGATGATGATTAGGGTAATCTTAGAGTTTAGCAGCTCAAGGTCGAAAACTTTCCTTGTTGAAATTGTTTTGATTAAAAATACATGCAGTTTGCTAGCAATTCTATTTGTGCAGGTATCCCTAATAATTAGTAACCAGATTGTATTCTGATCCATTACTTTAGTAATGTAAAAATTCACTTTTAAAATTACGTACAATGTGATATGAGATATAGCATTAAGTACTTTAGGAGTGCTCTTTAGAGTCCCATATTAATGGTAATGCCATCAAGGTTGCCAAAGTGTCTCCAGTCGATATCTAAGGATGCTGATTTATATTCTGCAAAGTGCATTATTTATTCTGCAAAGTGCATTATTTATTCTGTGAAGTGCATTATTTATAATCACAACCCTTCTCCCCTTTAGTTGAAGCAGAGTTTATGCAACCCCTTTTAAACTGCTGCCTTTGCATGCAGGGTGAGATCAGAAGGGACAAATGGTACCATTAACACAGTAAATTACAGTATTAACTGAGTTGTCTGGAAGCAGAAAATAGTGTATCTGAAATCTTGTCATCCTAATTTAGAAGTCACAAGTGGTCGAGACAAAAAAAGAAATAATAATAATAATCTGCCCTTCCAGGTTCGTAACTCAACTAAATGCTTGAACTCTCCGTGTAAGAGTCAGTTTTCAATGAAATTTGGACAATCTCGTGTCACACAGGACCAAGAGCAGAAGGAAGGGAGGCATTGAAAGTAACCTGGGATTGCAGCTGAGTCCCTGGGGCTTGGGGCAAGGAGAACTCACAAATGCATGAGATTGATACTCTGTTCCAGTGCTGACACTTGGCACTGATCTTCCCAGGATTACCGTTGTAACTTCTCTTTCTGTGTACCCTGTTAGAAACTGCTATGGTTTGAAGGAGGCCTCCCCAAAGGATGTGCTGCAAACTTAATCCCCAGTGCAACAGTGCAGTGAGATGGGGCCTAGTGAGAGGTGACTAGGTCAGGACAGCTCTTCCTTCATGAATATGTTAATGACATTAAGGGAGTGGATTCCTTTATCCTGAGAGGGGGTTCCCTGTAAAGGGACATTTTGGCTTCCTTTTGTCTTTTGTACTCCTTTGGCTGTCACAGCAAGGAGGCCCCCACCAGAAACCAGCACCATGTTCTTGGACTTCCTAGTCTCCAGACTGTAGGAAATAAATTCACTTTCTTTAAAAGTTACTCGTTCTCTGATACTCTGTTACAGCAGCACAAAACAAAAAGCTAAAGTTAAGATCATCTCAGAGATAAAGCCACTTATTTGGATAATTTGCTTTAGAAACCAAACTACATTCTGTTATTAATATCCTGCTGAGATAATTATATTTTCGAGTATTTTCAATAAAATATTAATCTTATTTTAAGGTAAATTTATTTTCATGATAGCATAAGAGGCAACAGAAACAATAAAATGAATGATAATTTAGTTATATGCATGCACTTTTCAGTAGCATGTATTGAAACAATTAGGAGCTTTGGACAAGACAGTCAGTTTATAATTCTGAATTGCTACCTATTAACAATATGAGATTGAAAACTATTTAGCTTTTCTAGGACTTAGTGTAAACTATCCTTTCTCCATATAATCATTCTGATAGATTTTAAAAAAATATTTATTGTATTCATTTGAAAGAGTTATAGAGAGAAGTGGAGCCAGAGAGAGAGAGAGAGAGAATCTTCCATCTGCTGGTTCACTCCCCAAATGGCCACAACTGCCAGAGCTGAGCTGATATGAACCCCTTTTAAACTGCTGCCTTTGCATGCAGGGTGAGATCAGAAGGGACAAATGGTACCATTAACACAGTAAATTACATTATTAACTGAGTTGCCTGGAAGCAGAAAATAGTGTATCTGAAATCTTGTCATTCTAATCCAGGAGCCAGGAGCTTCTTCCAGGTCTCCCACGTGGATGCAGGGGCCCGAGGACTTGGGCCATCTTCTACTGCTATCCCATAGCAGAGAGCTGGATTGGAAGTGGAGCAGCTGGGACTGGAACCAGTGTCCATATGGGGTGCTGGCACTGCAGGTCGGGACTTTTAATACTGCGCACAGCATTGGCCCCTAATCTGGAAGTTAAGCAAGCAAAACATAGAACACACCTGACATAAAGTTTGAAATGTAACTCACCTTTAACTAAATAAATACATTTTTCCTGCACTCCTAGAGCTTTTCTTGCTAAAGTTTGAAGCTTTAAGTATGCAGGATGTGAGTGGTTAGAGTTTGGGAAGAGGTCAGACACTAAAGCATGATTTTTCAGATGTAGTAGAAAAACACATTTGCAGGTTTTAAACTGTTTAACATCATCTTGTGTATGACAAGTTTTTCCTTTCTGTGACTTCAGCAAAAGGGTCAGAGTAAAAACATTCCCACCTTTTAAACTTCAGCCATAATAGGTGCAGAAATAGTATGGAGGTCTGACATTTTTTAGAGGTACTAACATTCAATTAAATATTTCCTGGATTGGTTTGGCTTCATCTCCTTTACTTTCCAAGCAAATAAAATGGTCAAAATTAAGAACTGAGAGAAAGAAGTAGAGCCCTAAAAGCATAGATCCCATGCAGCCCTAAAATTGGAAAGTAAATTTTATGCCAATAGTGTGGCATACATAGGAACAGTCATCTCATTATTTTTAGTCTCTATTAACATAATTAAGTAGGATGTTATGTCATGTACAGACACAATTTACTCTCTCATGTTTATTTTTATTTATCCAGCTTGTCTACAGCCCTGCAGGAAGCCTTTTAAAACAAAACAATAAATTAATTCCAATACTATTGAAAGGTGAAAATGAGGAAGGCTAGCACTTGTTAGGAAGGTTTTCTGTATCAAAGTGAGGTGGAATTCAATAGGGATTTTAACAAATGGCAAGAATTACAGGGCAGGCATTTAGAGCAGTGGATAAGTTGTCACTAGGGATATGTGTATTCTGGTGCCTGGCCTGAGTCCTGGCTCCTCTGCTTCTTGCTATTGCACACCTTGGGAGTCAGCAGAGGATAGTTTAAGTATTTGAGTCCCTACCACCCACATGGGAGACCTGGGTGGAATTTTGGGTTCCTGGTTTTAGTTGGCCCATGCCTAGCTGTTGGGAGAATTTGGGGAGTGAACAAGCCTATGGAAGATCCATTTCTCTGCCTGTCTCTGTCTTTTTACCTTTCAAATAAATGCAAATAAGTATGTGATTTAAAAAATAATAGCAAGAATTTAATTGGGAAAGGGGTCCTATTTGTTTCAACTTTTATAGTCACATCTTTCTGCATGGTGTGTGTGTGTGTGTGTGTGTGTGTGCATTTTAGTGAGTGGGTGAATACACCAAAGTTCTAAGAATATCAACATATTATATGAATCTAGGATTGCCTATCCCATTTCTCCCCTGCATTCACACAGATATCTGCACTGAATGAACATTGTCTTGAAAACGTTATGAGCAGAAAAAAATAGATTAGTACCATTGCACTGTAATCAGACCCTGCATGTCAAACCTGTTATTTTAATGGTTTGTGCATTTAAATAGTGAAAGTGGATTCAATATAGAGGGAAAATGAGTTAGTAGCTGACCCAGAAGAAAGACATCCTCTATCCACACTGAAGGCATGCCACTGCTCCCTGGAGTGACAACTCACTACAGGGCTGTCTATTCAGTGTACAAGGACCTACCTGCAATCAAGTTCTCCATTGTAAAGAGGGTCCTTAATTCCTGTGCTTGACTGTCCACCTTGGTCTCTGTTGAACATTGACACTTAAAGGGCAGTCTATTAAGACTCATTCCATGGTACCTTTCTCCCAAAATCCAACTTCAAGGGTAACAGTTCATAAGCACTGATTCCAAATACTGTGTGAATGACAAATCAGAACCAGGGCAAGAAAAGAAAACAGACTTCCTGTTTAAATCAAAATCACTAAGGTTATGTATTGCCATTATGATTCAAACTGCTCCTATACCTGTCAGGGCTTATTAAAATTTTTAATTTTCTTTATTTTACTTTTACCTATGTAGTAAATTACCCATTGTTCATTATCTTCTGAGTATATTTGTAATTGACATATAAAGTGAGGCTAGATTGAACTCCAGGCCTTGCAGTGGTGAGTTACCTACCATCAAGCCAGGCGTATGTAGGTTGTTTTAATAATGGAAGCACATATATTAATAAACCTTATGTTCATCTGTAACACAAGTGGTGATGCCAGAACATAATAGCACAAATTTTCACAAAAAAAAATCCAGAATGTTTACCGTCAGCTTGTTTGTCCTTTTTCAAGTCTCCCACAGTAGAGAAAGGCAAACATAAACCAGTAATTGCTAAAATAGCCAGAGAGGTTAATCAATGTATAGTGTGCATGCTGTGTTACAAATTATCCCCTAAGCAAACATGTATGTGTAAGAGAGAGAGAGTGGAATGTAACTCTGCATTTCTCATGTGTCCTTTTCATCCTCCAGAATGATTTCTGGTTCTCAGAAGGGTAAAATGCCAGAGTCTGGGCCACTCTGTGCTGTCTTGAATGAAATATGGAGTCTTGAAATGACTGAATATCTTGATGATTTTGCTTCCAGTTTCTGTCTACAGTGTCTTTTCAGTTCCATAGTAGTTCTCATTTCCCTGCTACCTTTTAAAATTTAACAAGCATTTTGTTCAAGAATATCATATATATCAAAAAGTGTGTAAATCGGGGCAGACATGATGAATTTTCATAAAAAGAGCGCACTGATCCAACCACCATTGAGACCAAAAAAAAGCCCTTGACCAACATTTCAAAAACACTCTCTTGCCCCTCACAATTTCACTCATTCATCCTCTATCCTGATTTCTTATACAATAGGTTACTCTGACCTCTTGTTGAAGTTTATATGCATGGAATCACACTCACTGTGCTCTTGTGTGTCCAACTTTTGCTCGCTGTTGTTTTCATGAGAATCATTCACAGTGTGGGTATAGTAGTAATGGCAGTCCATTCATTTTGCATGTTAAATATAGTATTCTGTTATAGAATATACTAGAACCTATTTATCCATTCCTCTATTTCTGGGCAATTATGTTACATGGAAGCAACACAACACTGGGACTATTACAAATGGTATGAACTTTCTTATACATGTGTTTTCATTTTACATACAGGTATGTTTGTAACACACCCAACAGGGCCATTATTGGCTCATAGGATATAGAATATTCAGCTATAGGAGATAATGTCAAACAATTTTTTTCAAAATAATTTTACTGCTTTACACCACCATAGGTAATGTATAAGGATTCTATTATCTCACCAATGATTGGCACAAACTATATTCAGAAATTTTCCTTTCTTCTTATTAAATAAAATTGAATACACATGTTTTACAGGTAGTGCTATAACATAATAGTGCTACAGATCACTACACAACTAGACATGCCCAACTATTGTCTCTGTTGGTATATCCCTTAACATCATTCATATTATTGCTTTGTAATCTCCAAGGTAGCCTCCTCATTTTTTCTTTCTTCTCTGTCCAGTCCAAATGTGTTTACATAATTTCACCCAGTATATCTTCCTAAAGTTCATTTCTTTCTTTTCTCTTCTTTGAGAAGGAGATAGAGATAGAGATAGAGATGGAGAGAGAGATAGAGAGATAGAGAGATGGAGATAGAGAGAGAGAGAGAGAGAGTGTTAGAGTTAGAGCTAGGGAGCCACCGTCCACTGGTTCATACCACAAATGCCTGCAACAACCAGGGCTGGGGTTGACCAAAGCTAAGAGTTGGGAACTCAACCCAGGTTTCCCACGTTGGTGGCAGAAACCAAATCAGCTGAGCCATCACCACCACTTTCTAGGGTCTACACTAGCAGAAAGCTGGAGTCAAGAGCTGGAGCTGGGACTCAAACCCAGGCGTTTTGATGTGGGACCTAAACACGCTAACCTCTAGGCTAAATGCCTACTGTTACATGAAATTTTAAAGTTTTATTTATTTACTTGAAAGGAAAGGTGACAGAGAGGGCGGGAAGGAAGGAAAGCCATAAGGAGGGGAGGAGCTGGCGCCATGGCTCACTAGGCTAATCCTCCGCCTTGCGGTGCCGGCACACCGGGTTCTAGTCCTGGTCAGGGCGCCGGGTTCTGTCCAGGTTGCCCCTCTTCCAGGCCAGCTCTCTGCTGTGGCCAGGGAGTGCAGTGGAGGATGGCCCAAGTGCTTGGGCCCTGCACCCCATGGGAGACCAGGAAAAGCACCTGACCCCTGCCTTCGGATCAGTGCAGTGCGCTGGCCGCGGCGGCCATTGGAGGGTGAACCAATGGCAAAAGGAAGACCTTTCTCTCTGTCTCTCTCTCTCACTGTCCACTCTGCCTGTAAAAAAAAAAAAAAAAAAAAAAAAAAGAGGGGAGGAGAGGGGTGAGAGGAGACGAGATGAGACTTGGGCCAGGCCAGGCTGAGCTAGGGGACCTGGAACTCCATCCAGATCTCCCACATGGGTGACGGGCCTCAAGCATTTGGGACATCTGCTGCTGGTTTATCAGGCACAGAAGCAGGGAGCCGGATTGAAAGTGGAGCAGCCGGGACTCAAAACGGTGCTCACCTGGGACTGGCAGCACAGCAGTGGGTTAGCCTGATGTTCTCAAACACAAGCTCCCTTTAAGTGCATTCCTAATTATATTAATATCTTGTTTAATATCCTTAAGGCTCCCTGGTACCTTGAAATAAACAGAAAAATGCTGCTAACCTTCTCTCTTCAAGTTGAACAACTCCCTTTCTAAGTGTAATCCAAACTTGTGTTTCCCACATGTCATATATTTCAGTCGGGTGTAACCACTCTTTGCACAAGTATACTGAAAGCTTCCCTGAAGTCAATTGTTTGTCCACAATATCCTCTTGTGGAATCTCTTCCTTCCCCCAGCCCATCCTCCATGATTTTGCCTCAAATACCACTTCTTTCAGAAGCCAGATGGATGCGCCTTCTTTCCTTCACTCACGCCTTCTGGCCCTTTCTTCCGGTGCACTTAAATCACCCTTGCTTACTTTGTTTCCTTTTAATTATTAAGTTGTATTAGTACAGATGATAGATAATTCCATTCTCAGAAAAAAAGAGAGAGATTTGGCTTAGCACAATGCTTTGCATATAGAAGTTGCCCAATTAATATTTGTAAAATTGAAGTGAACATGCACAGTGTGTATATATTTTACTGAAACTCCCTGAATCACTGGAACATAATTCACATAGTAGAGTGCCAGATTTTTTTGGCCAAATAATTAGACAGCACTCTCTGAGTGTAAGACATGAAGCAAATTTGGCCAAATAATCTGTTCAAAATCTGTTTGATACAATCCACCCTGTTCTGGATTGCTCCTTTTTGTTCCATCTAAGGGATCTCTATTTTCAATGGAGACTGATTGATATTACAACAACAACAACAAAGATTTGGATCAATTTACAAATGTATGTTCATTCAGAATAATGTTGATTTGTCCTGGATCCTCTTCAAACACTGCTTGGCACAGAATCTTGGCTACACTATGTCAACTGAATGGCATTTACCATACTGAGGGGCCCTGCAGGTTGAGCAAATAAGTGCAGCCTGATTGACCAGACTCCCCCAGACGCTGCTGGAGACCATGTGGTGTGGTAGAAGGAGCCCAAGTTGAAGAATCACATATACGTGGATTGAAATAGTAATTGTGCCTCATGGAAGCAATGTGAATTTGGGCAATTTCTTAACTTCTGAAGTCTCAGTTTTTTTCCTCTGTTTTGTTCAGATAATAAGAAATTTCTACAAATGACATGAAAATAAAATCAGATAATGTATCCAAAGAAATAAATACTATGTCTGAACCTCAGCTTGAGTCTTTTTAGAGAATTTTTCCTAATGCTCCAACTGGGTTATATCCCCATGCATTCTGCTTTATTAGCACACTGTATTTTTACATCATGATTTTATCATAGTTTGTATTTATATAGTTATTGTAATTATTTTCTTGCTGTGAGAATGGTCCCAGTTTTTTTTTTATTACAGCTATATACCCAGAATTTACCATAATACTAGATACGTAGTCATCATCAAAACTACTTGTTAAAAATGAATACATTGACTGGTGCCATGGCTCACTTGGCTAATCCTCTGCCTGCGGCACCAGCACCCTGGGTTCTAGTCCTGGTCCAGTTCCAGTCCAGCTCTCTGCTGTGGTCCAGGAAGGCAGTGGAGGATGGCCCAAGTGCTTGGGTCCCTGCACCTGCATGGGAGATCGGGAGGAAGCACCTGGCTCCTGACTTCGGATCGGCACAGCGCCAGCCATAGCGTCCATTTGGGGAGTGAACCAACAGAAGGAAGACCTTTCTCTCTGCCTCTCTCTCACTGTCTATAACTCTACCTATCAAATAAAAAAAAATAAAAAAGAATACATTAATACATGAAGAGTAATTTCCTTTATTCCAGTGAAATTTACCTGAAAATATAAGGTAGAATGGCTGAGAACTTCACTTTTTTCCAAACAGAATTTATATGTACATACTAATGAGTGCTATCCTCTTTAAACTAGTCGTGTTTAGAAGCTATATACATATTGGCATAATCCTGACATTTTAAACAGCTGTTGAAGAGTGTCTTAAAGTCATATATCTGAGACAAGTGCCATTGTATAGAACATCAAAAGTGGCAAATCTGCTTTTTAAGAAGGGATTTCTTTTTGGAGAACAGCTAAAAATCATTTTGAATAAACTGGGAAATTAAGTAGTTTGTTTTATTTTTCATCCCAAATAAAGTTTGACAAAGCATTAATGAATTTGCTTTTCTTCTATCACCACAAATTTAGAAACTTATTTTAAAAATGAGCTCCATAAATGAGCAAGGAAAAATCCCATTATCTCCCAAAGTACCTATTGTGAAGGGAGGGAAATATTCTTTGAGATGGCGGTTTATATATCTGAGAAACACACACAACAGCAATGCCTCTTAACCTCCTTTGAAATCACTTATTTTTAAGTCATGCCTGACATAAATTCCACTGAAAACTCAATTCCCACAGGTTTTTCCAAGGAATATGATGACAACAGTAAATATCTCTCACTGAATAAATCACAATATGTGTTTAATAACGTTACAATTAGTATCGCCAACTCTTTTGCTGATTTTAAGCAGCTTCCTTATAGGGGTTTTCCATATTGTTGTTGTTATGGGATTTTTAAGATAGAAATGTGATCTAAGCAAGTTTTGGCCTTAAATTGATTCTGCTTAATCATATAATAAAGAATAAAAAATTCTAGTACAAATATACATATAATTTTCACAGTCTCTAATAGTGTATTTCTATGATAGAAGTGTTGTTAGGATTGTATTTATATTTATAACATGGCTACAATAAACTGGAGGTACAATAAATATCATTAGTGTGCCTGGAGGTTCTTCCTGAGTATTTGCACATTGTGTGTCCAATGAGAGCATTTCTATGATATGGACAGACAATGTAACCAGGTCAGTTGTGTTCCATTGATAGCTGTGTTTGTAACTCCATTAACTGCAAGTGTACCAGAGCTGAACAAAGCAAAGTGAATTGAAAGGATGAGGTCAAAAACAGGAAGGGTGGAGGAAAGATGTTTGAAGTCAGTGGCTAATGGGAAAGTTGTATACAGTCTGACATATTTGTTGCCCTCACAATATTAGCTTATTTCTTTTGCCAAGTCAGTAATAACACCTGGAGTTATGGGGTTTTATTTACAGGGTGATTTCCAAGTAATTGGTGTCCTACCCAATTAAATACCTCTTCTAGCAACTGGAATTAGGATGAGGACTAAGCTATTGCCTGTAGTAATCAGTCCTCAAAAGAAGAAATCCCTGAAAAAGGTCATTCATGAGCGTGAGCAGTTAGTTGCAATCTTTGAAGAAATATGCAAAGGAAAGCTGTGCCTATGCTCCATCCATCAGGTGAAGTCTGCAGAAAAATGGATTCTATTGGGTTTCGTTTGCTTTTTTGTTTATCTGAACTAATTTATTTTGCTTTTTTATCAAACAGCCAACCACATTGGTTGAGACATTTAAAATACAAAATGGTAATTAAGAGTGTTTCAGGCAGCTCCAGCTGGCTCTGGAATAGCTCCCAATAGGTAGGCTGACATTTCCACCCTCAAAACATCACTGTTTGGATGCCGTTCAGAACAGCCAACCTTGATTCCATCCACCATTTGATTAAACAATAGAGAAATTGCAAATAGTGAAAGTCACATCTCTTGGGCCATCTTAAAGTAACAGCAAATTCAAGAAAAGAAAGGGATGGAAAAGGAGCTTATAAATTAGCATCAAAACAACTCACCAAATCACATTTATTTAAAGTGAGCGTCTCATTGGTCAGTGAGCTTTCTATATATAGAAACTGCTTTCACATCTCAACAACAGGTATCTCAAGGACCATTTGAAGCAGGATTTAATTTTCACTTAGAATTATGCCCAAGCAAGGATTGAGATAAACAGCCACCTGTCTGCAAATCTTTAGGTACATTCTTACATGGATCCTGAAAGTCTAAGATATCACCAGGAGAAGATGAAAAAATTGTGGACGACATGTTCTTGCCTTCTGGGTGTTTATAAGTAATTGAGAAAATAAAAACTGTTCATCTGGAATAACTACATAAAAATGCCAAGTATTAATAAATATCAAAATGAGTGAAATGTCGGGCAGGCATTTCACTTATACTGAAGTACATGGGTTAGTACATGGATTCCACATCTTGGTCTGGCTCCTACTAATGCAGTTCCTGCATTGCATTAGTGATGGTGCCAATAATTGGGTTCCTGCAACCCATGTGGGAAACCTGGGTTGAGTTCCAAGCTCCCAGCTTCGGCCTGGCTCAACATTGACCATTGTGGGCATCTGGAAGTGAAGCAGCAGATGGATGTTCTTTGCCTGTCTCTGTATCTTTCTCTGTGCTTCTCAAATAAATATGTAAATAAAATTATGATAAGTGATATGTGTATACATATGCAGACACACACACATGGGATCTTCAAAAGGTTTGTGGACAATATGTCTTGTGAAAACCCTCACAGATTTCAAAATTTTTTGCACCAAAATAAACATTTTAATTCCATTTTCCACGACCTTTACAAAGTTCCTGCATATATCTATTTATTATATTTGTCTATACATATATAGATATAGATCTAGATGTCATCCTTGAGAAATAAATGAAGACAATTAGAGAATGAGCTAAGAAAATTATTTTTTTAAAATTTTGCCACTGGCTACCTAAGTGGAGGTAAATTACAACTTTCAAAGCCTCACTTTTATTTTCTGTATGATAAGTTGGGTACTTCTCTTATTAGTACTCAGTTCCTTTCCAGTTCTTCTAATTTAGATTTCATTGACAAGTGAACCATTTTTGTGATTTGACAAGTTATTCAATTTGGAGGGGCTTCAGGGGTGTCATTGGGAAACAGGAAAGATTACATGGGATTAAAGAGAGTGATTGCTACTGGATATCTATGCTGAGTTAGGAGTCCACTGCCTTGGATTTAGCCCCAGTTTCCCCACAAGATAGTTGAATGGCAATATCAAATCATTTTCCCCATCAGTAAAAGAGCGTTTTGGACAATGCAATGTCTACAATGTGTTCCTCTGTCTGTGGTGCTTTGATTGTTTCAGCTGTCTTTTATCTCACTGTATCCTCCAAGAAAAGTGCTCTTCTTCCTTAGATACTGCCAGGTAGAGACCAGATGCGGGGCCCTTTATTATGCAGTAAGTTTCCTAGGCATCAAATACCAGTCTTGTCTGGCCCTTATTACCTGGTGGTTTATCACATGTTCTCTGCTTCCCATTTTGGACAATTCTCTTTCCTTCTCGTTAACTTATCTTCTGTATTTCTCTACCACTAATCTCGTTGGCTTTGGACTTATATCACACCATTTTTCCCCTTAAAAAATCTTTTCAAAAGTTTAAAGGTCATACAAAAAAATCTTTAAACATTAGTAAGGAAGCACAATAATGTTTGTAACTCTTTTTAAATATTTTCTGTATTGGTAACTGTTTTAATGTAGATTGGCCAGTACTGCACATTGGATGTCTACTGATGCAAAGGTGTTCTGTCATCCCATTAACAGCCTTTCTAACTGTGTTAGCCAAAGGTTAGTACTTATAAATATGACATAGTATTTAATAGCCCATTCATATTCTAAGCTGGTGCAGTCCATAAACAATTTAGCTGCATTAATTTAAGATGTTTAAGCAAGCTTGTGTTAATTATATTTCACAATTATGACGTCTGAAGCAACTAAAGTCTTTGTTTTTACGTATAATATCCTTCCTTTGTTGTTTCATAATTGTACCCTAATTATATAGAAAATGTAGTTCACTTGTATGGTTCTATTTTGGTAATATCTTTTAAAAATATTTTTAATCATGTACGTTCCTGGAGTATTAGCTCACATTTGCAGTCCATATCCAGAGAAAACTGCCATTTGATTTTCTTAAATCTGCCTCCAGGCCTTCTTTGAGTTGCTGTTCTTCACTACTAACTAGAATTTTGCTGCTGGAACCACTCTGAACTCCATCTATGCATCTTTATTGATCTATCTATATCTGTCCATCCACTCATGCATTCATCCATCCATACATCCATCCAGTGAACTTAGCCATTCTGAGTTAAAACTATAATTTTGTGTTGCTATTCCCCAAATCATCTACTTAGCCTATATGTTCTTTTCCACATAAACATGATTATGATTATTTATATTCCTCACTAATTTTCTAAAAACATTCATTTTTATTTATTTGAAAGCCAGATTTACAGAGAGAGGTAGAGACAGAGAGAGAGGTCTTCCATCCACTGGTTTACTCCCCAGATGGCCGCAATGGCTGGAGCTGAGCCGATCTGAAGCCAGGAGCCAGGAGTTTCTTCTGGGTTTCCCAAGTGGGTGCAGGGGCCCAATGACTTGGGCCATCTTCTACTGCTTTTCTAGGCCATAGCAGAGAGCTAGATCGGAAGAGGACCAGCCGGGACTAGAATCACGCCCATATGGGATGCCTGAGCTTCAGGCCAGGGCTTTAACCCACTGTGCCGCATCGCCAGCCCCCTACCTCACTAATTTTTTTTATATATTTTTTTAAACTTTTATTTAATGAATATAAATTTCCAAAGTACAGAATATGGATTACAATGGCTTCCCCCCCATAACGTCCCTCCAACCCGCAACCCTCCCTTTATCCACTCCCTCTCCCCTTCCATTCACATCAAGATTCATTTTCAATTCTCTTTATATACAGAAGATCAGTTTAGCATACATTAAGTAAAGATTTCAACAGTTTGCTCCCACACAGAAACATAAAGTGAAAAAGACTGTTTGAGTACTAGTTATAGCATTAAATCTCAATGTACAGCACACTAAGGACAAAGATCCTACATGAGGAGTAAGTGCACAGTGACTCCTGTTGTTGACTTAACAAATTGACACTCTTGTTTATGGCCTCAGTAATCACCCTAGGCTCTTGTCATGAGCTGCCAAGGCTATGGAAGCCCCCTGAGTTCACTGACTCTGATCATATTTAGACAAGGCCATGGTCAAAGTGGAAGTTCTCTCCTCCCTTCAGAGAAAGGTACCTCCTTCTTTGATGACCCGTTCTTTCCACTGGGATCTCACTCACGGAGATCTTTCATTTAGGTTTTTTTTTCCCCCAGAGTGTCTTGGCTTTCCATGCCTGAAATACTCTCATGGGCTTTTCAGCCGGATCCGTATGCCTTAAGGGCTGATTCTGAGGCCAGAGTGCTGTTTAGGACATCTGCCATTCTATGGGTCTGCTGTGTATCTCACTTCCCATGTTGGATCATTCTCTCCCTTTTTGCTTCTATCAGCTAGTATTTGCAGACACTATTCTTGTTTATGTGATCTCTTTGATTCTTAGTCCTATCATTATGATCAATTGTGAACGGAACTTGATCACTGGGACTAGTGAGATGGTATTGGTACATGCCACCTTGATGGGATTGAATTGGAATCCCCTGGTATGTTTCTAACTCTACCGTTTGAGGTAAGTCAGCTTGAGCATGTCCCGAATTGCACATCTCTTCCCTCTCTTATTCCCACTCTTATATTTAACAGTGATCACTTTTCAGTTAAGTTTCAGCACTTAAGAAGAATTGTGTATTGATTATAGTATTCAACCAAAAGTATTAAGTAGAACAAACAAAAAAAAATACTAAGAGGGATAACATATCAAGTTACTCATCAACAGTCAGGGTGAGGGCTGATCAAGTCACCGTTTCTCCTAGTGTTCATTTCACTTTAACAGGTTTCCTTTTTGGTGCTCAGTTAGTTGTCACCTATCAAGGAGAACAAGTGGTATTTGTCCCTTTGGGATTGGCTTATTACACTCAGCATAATGTTTTCCAAATTCCTAACAGGGATCACTTTTCAGTTAAAATTTAAACACCTAAGAATAATTGTGTGTTAATTACAGAGTTCAACCGATGGTACTAGAACAAAAAAAATACTAAAATGGATAAAGTATTACACTGTACATCAACCGTCAGGACAAGAGCTGATCAAGTCACTGTTTCTCATAGTGTCCATTTCATTTCAACAAGTTTCCCGTTTGGTGCTCAGTTAGTTGTCGCCGATTAGGGAGAACATACGATATTTGTCCCTTTGGGACTGGCTTAATTCACTCTGCATGATGTTTTCCAAATTCCTCCATCTTGTTGCAAATGACCGGGTTTTGTTGTTTTTGACTGCTGTATAGTATTCTATAGAGTACATGTCCCATAATTTCTTTATCTAGTCTACCTCATTAATTTTTAAATCTTATATTTTTGAAACCAAATTTAATTTTCATGTTAAGAACTTCCCTGATTCAGACATATACTATACATAATTTTAAAAGGAAAATTTGGAATGACTTACTTAAACATTTGCAATACCAGCATAAATTAGTCAACCTCAATGAAAGGCCATTTCTCAGTATTTACAAAATCATAAGCATGTACGTTGTTCAACCATAAATTTCACCTCTAGGGATTTGTTCTAGGAATGATGTCACTCAATGATGTCTAGATAGTGTATTTAGTGGTGTTTACAACTGACATTGTTAAAACATTATAGTAGAAGGTTGGTCAAAAATAATCTTCAATCATAGTGGAATATCACTCAGCAATGCAAAATATTGAAGAAATCATATATTGACATGGAATAATTTCTACAAAGGTTAAGTAAATGTAGAATCACAAACACAAAATGTTTGAGAAAATAAGGGAGGGGAGAGAATAGCAAGCTAGCTATATCGTAAGTAACTTTATTGTATATGAATTTACCTTTATGTATCCTGAGATATTACATTTCTCTGGAGAGATACACAAGAAACTGATTATATTGGTTGATTTCAGATAGGATTCGTGGATAGATTTATGACGCATAGTAGGAGGGGACTTCTCATTACATAGTGGAGAGGAGAATTTTCACTGTATTCCCTTTTAGATCTACTGAATTTTGAACAATGCAGTTATAACATCTCTTCAAGAACTACAATAAAAAATAACCTAAAATACCATAAAATAAGAACTCAGAGAAATGGCAAATAGGTATGAAAAGATAATAAAATAGTTGGGAGGTCAAAACTCAAAATTTATACCACAACACCCTATTCTCTCATAAATGTAAGAAAATGCAATTTTGATGTCTTAATGATCCATTAAAAAGACACACAAAAGTGGCATCCATTGATTCTTCAGCTGAGACTTCAGAGAAATGCACGGGTTCTTGTAAATGAGGCACTGTGTGAGATTTTGTACCACACTCAAAAAGAAATCCCTGAAATGCTTATAATTTAAAATATCATGAAACAGAGTTTCTTTCAGTTTTATCAAGGAATAATTTAGAATAACATATTTACAGTGTACAATATTTAGAGTGTACAATGTGATGATTTGATACACATGTACATTGTGAAATAATTATTGCAATAATGTTAATGAGCACATCCAAAGCATCCATCACCTCACAGTTACCTGCGTGTGTGTGTGTGTGTGTATGAAAGCTAAATATCACTCTCTTAGCAAACTTGAAGCATACAATACAGTGTTATCAACTATCACCACACCACCATGCTATACTCTTCATTTTTATACCTGAAAGTTTGAACTCTTTGACCAGCTCTCCCCATTTCTCATGCCCTAAGTCCCTGAACACCACCATTTTACTCTTTGTTTTTATGAATTAACTTTAAATTTAAAATTCCAAGTATAAGTGATATAATATTTACCTTTGGCTTATTTCACTTAGCATAATGTTCCCCAGTTTCATCTATGTTATCATAAATGGTAGAATTTCTTTCTTTTTATGGATGCATAGTATGAACAGTATTTTTCCTATCTATGCATCATCAGTAAATATTTAGATTTTCCATATTTTAATTATTGTGAATAATGCTTCACAAAACAGGGGTGCATAAATATTCCATTAGGACAGTGACTGTATTAAGGAGACATTACTACTGACACCTCTGAAGTACAAAGGATTGTAAGAAACTACCATGAAGAACTATATGCTAATGAACAGGAAAACCTCAAAGAAATGAATAAATTCCTGGATTCATATAACTTACCAAAATTAAGTCAAGATATAGACAGCCTAAAGAGACCCATAACAAGCAAGGAGATTGAAGCAGTAATCAAAAATCTTCCATCAAGGAAAACTCTGGGATTTGATATCTTTACTACTGAATTCTATGAAATATTCAAAGAGGAAGTAACATCTATACTCTTCAAATTATTCCAAAATATTGAACAGGCTGGAACTCTGCCAAACTCATTTTATGATGCTAGCATTACTTTGATACCAAAACCCAAGACATGTCACAGAAAAAAAGCTATAGACCTTTATCTTTAATGAACATAGCTGCAAAGATCCTCAACAAAATACTAGCAAATCAAATCCAAAACCACAACAAAAATATCATACATCCCAGAAATGCAACAGATATTCAACATTTACAAATGAATAAATGTTATAAATCACATCAATAGAATAAAGAACAAAAAATCATATGATCATCTCAATAGATGCAGAAAAAGCATTCAACAGCCCTTCGTGATAAAAACCCACTACAAATTAGGTATGGAAGGAACATTCCTCAAAATTACAAAGGCTATCTATGACAAACTAACAGTCAGTAATATTCTGAATGGGGAAAAACTGAAAGCATTTTCCCTCAGGTCTGGGATAAGACAAGGATGTCCGCTTTTGCTGCTCTTATTCAATATATTAATGGCAAGTTTTAGTGAGAGCAGTTGGAGAGGAGAACGAAATAAAGGGCATCAAAATTGGAAAAGAGGAAGTTAAATTATCCATGTTTGCAGATAAAATGTTTTTGTATGTGGACAAACCTAAACAGTCCACCAAAAAGCTTTTAGAATTGATAAGCCAATTCAGTAAAGTTGCAGGTTACAAAAGAAACATATAAAAACAGTAGCTTTTTATGCTAATGATGAACTCTTAGAAAAATCAAAACAGAAATACCATTCACAATAGCCAGATACAAAAGAAATAAAATATTTAGGAATAAATTTAACCAAAGAAGTGAAAGATTTCTACAATGAAAATTATCAAACATCAATGAAAGAAATCATCAAGAGGGCCGGCGCCGCAGCTCAATAGGCTAATCCTCCACCTAGCGGCGCCGGCACACTGGGTTCTAGTCCCGGTTGGGGCGCCAGATTCTGTCCCGGTTGCCCCTCTTCCAAGCCTGCTCTCTGCTGTGGCTAGGGAGTGCAGTGGAGGATGGCCCAAGTGCTTGGGCCCTGCACCCCATGGGAGACCAGGAGAAGCACCTGGCTCCTGCCTTCGGATCAGCGCGGTGCGCTGACCGCAGGGCAACAGCCGTGGCGGCCATTGGAGGGTGAACCAATGGCAAAAGGAAGACCTTTCTCTCTGTCTCTCTCTCTCACTATCCACTCTCCGTGTCAAAAAAAAAAAAAAAAATCATCAAGAACACAAAAAATGGAAAGATATTCCTTATTCATGAATCGGAAGAATCAGTATCATTAAAATCTCTATCCGCAATAAAGCAATCTACAGATTCAATGCAATCCCTATCAAAATACCAATAATATTTTTTACAGAACTAGAAAAAGCAATCCTAAAATTCGTATGGAATCATAAAAGAACAATAATAGCCAGAGCAATACTGAGCAAGTCAAACCAGAGGCATCGCAATACCTGACTTCAAACCATACTACAAAGCTATAATAATTAAAACAGCATGGTTCTGGCATAAAAACCAGTACATGGATCAGTTGAACAGAATAGAGAACCCAGAAATGAATCCACTTGTGTATACATCCAACTGATTTTTTAAGATTTATTTATGTATGTGAAAGGCAGAGTTACAGAGAGGAGTAGAAGAGAAAGAGAAATTTTCTATCTGTTGGTTCACTCCCCAAATGCATATGATGGCTAGGGCTGGGCCAGGCCAGAGCCAGGAGCCAGGAGCCAGGAGCCAGGAGCCAGGAGCTTCATCTGGGTATTCCACATGAGTGTAGGGACCCAAGCACTTAGGCCATCTTCTATGGCATTCTCAGGCACATTAGCAGGGAGCTGGATCAGAAGTGGAGCAGCCGGGACTTGAAACCAGTGCCCGTGTGATGTCAGAGCCATAAGCAGCAGCTTAACCCACTAAGGCACAACACCAGCCCTGCAGGAGATTTTTGACAAAAGGGCTTAACCACACATTGGAGTAAGGCTAGTCTCTTCAACAAATAGTGCTGGCCAAACTTGATTTATTTATGTAGGAAACTGAAATTAGTCCATACTTCTCACCATACACAAAAATCAACTCAAGATGGATCAAGGACCAAAATTTAAGATATGAAACTATGAAGTTGCTGGAAGGAATCTTAGGAGAAATACTCCAAGACATTGGTGTAGGATATGACTTCTTGGACAAGACCCCCAAAGCACAGGCAACAAAAGCAAAGCTAAACAAATGTGATTATATCAAACTCAGATAGAGTCTTTGCACAGCAAGGGAAATGATCATAAAGAGGCATCCAACAGAATGGGAAAATATTCATGAGCCACGTATCCAACAACAATTAATATCCCAAATACATAAGCAACTTAAAAAATTCAACAACAAAAACCAACTGATCCAGTTGAGAAATGGGCAAAAGATTTCAATAGATAGTTCTCAAAAGAAGAAATACAAGTGGCCATGAACGTAAAATAATGCTCAACATCACTAGCCATCAGGGAAATGCATATCAAAACCACAATGAAATATCACCTTACCCCTGTCAGAATATCTAAAATCCAAAACACAGAGAGTGACAAATGCTGGAGAGAATATGGAGAAAGGGGAACACTTAAACACTGTTGGTGGGGATGTAAAGTGGCGCAGCCACTGTAAAAAACAGTGTGGGGATTTCTTAAAATACTAGAAATTTGCCATATGATTCAGTAATCCCACTACTGGATATATACCCAAAAGACTGGAACACAATGAATCAAGAGATACCTGCATCACCATGTTTATAGCAGCACTGTTAACAGTAGCCAAAATTTGGATTCAACCAACGTGCCCATCATCATGTGAATGGATAAAGAAAATGTGGTATATATATGCAATTGAATATTATTCAGCTATTAAAAAGAATGAAATTCTACCCTTTGTGGCAAAATAGACACAACCAGAAGAAATTATATTGAATGCAATAAGACAGATCCAGAAAGACAAATACCATATGTTCTCCCTTATATGTGTGAGGTAAAATTTAAAAAAAAAAAAGAAGAAATGTCTGTGTATCAGTATTGCTGCAAATACAGTTTTGTAAAACTTTGTTTTATATGGTTGTCAAACAGTGGTTTAATGTTATACTACTATAGTTTTAATGATCTGTTATTACTTTAAAATTTACTGTATATGAGTGAAATTATCATTTTTCCATTCAATTATTATTTATTGCCATTTTCTGTGTCCCCACTAAACTAGGGTCTTTTTGCTTTTTACTTGCTAAATTTCTTATTTGGTGAAATATTAAACCTTTTTACTGTAATGTAAATTTAAAATGTTACTCAAAATCTAAAAAAAAAAAGAGAGAAATGGAGAAGGTAGGAGTGTGGGAGAGGGAGAAATGGAATCTCATTATATTCTTAGAATTTTATCTACAAATCACATTGAATCTGTTAAAAACTAAAAATTTTTTTTTTAAAAAGATAGTGATTGTATTTATTTTGGTTATATACACAGAAGTAGGATGACTGTATTACATGGTACTTAGATTTTTAATTCCTTGAGGAACCTCCATGGCGTTTTCTGTAACCACTGTTCTAGTTTACATTCCCACCAACAGTTTTCTCCACAATTTGCCTGTACTTGTTACCTGCCATCACAAGACTGGTTTTTATAATGCCCCACAAATAGTCTGATAACATCATACCTAAGTGAAATTCAATGAACCTATATATGAGGGTCTAGACAATGAGATCCAGAGCCACACTTTGTAACAGTCTCGATTACCTTGAGGAGGGATTTAGAAGTGTTTTCAAACTATGGATCAACATTCATTAGTGAGTCATAAAGGCAGTTTTGTGAATCACAACCAGAAGTTTTCAAAATAAAGAAATAAAAGGGAATGGAATGAAATAAAGACACGTGTATGTCCATGCATGTACAAATGATCAGGATGTAAGATTTTTTTTCACTTGATGAGTTATAAGAACTTTTGAAAGTCACTAAATTAAAAACAAACAAAAAAACAGAAGAATGGACTTCATATTTCCCCAGTAAAGAAAACTTAAGTTTATAGTGTGCCAACAATAATTGACATTTACCAAATGCATACTGTCTTCAGTGTTATACATTTTATATGCATGATCTAACAATTTTTGAAATAGTACCATGGCATAGGAGCTATTATTCATAACTAATTTTTGTGGGAAGAAATATGATAAGAGAAGCTTAAAAACAAAGATACTGAGGATTGTACTGGGAAGGGTTAAACTTCATCACCGGTCTAGATCACCCCTTCCTCAGGTGCAGTTCACAACACTCCCTTCATGGGTTAACTACTGGAAGATTCTATTCCCAAGCCTCTTGTTCCCCTCTGATCCAAGTGTAACAACAGAATATCTTCCTCTAGGGTCATTCTAATGTTGTCACTCTCTAGTAATAGCATTACATTTCTTAATTTCCTCTTTTGTGATATCAGATTAACCTGGAAAAGTTATTTAATTTCTGTGAATGCAGTTTGCATCTTACAGTGATGAAAGGGTCAAAGAGTAATACATATATACAGAAAAACAATTTACACATTGCCTGGGAAATGGCATAGATCCAGGAAGTGAGAAGCATTTTTATGAATATAATAGAACATGGCGTATATTTAGTACAGTTTGTTCAAGTATCTGCAGTACCTGTTCTTACTGATTTGTGAGACTAGTTGAACCTCGAGGCAGACCCTCTAAAAATTTCTCCTTATCACTTGTTTTAGTTTCCATATACCTTCCATTAGTTGACCCACAAATCTGAATGGATCATTCTTGATTTTAACCTTCGACAAACTTATTACCTCTAGTCTGACATGTTCTCTTGACTTTGGTTCCTTTCATTCAAAATACCCAGAACTTAGAGTCTTCATAAAACCTTCCCAAGTTGATTATTTCTTCAGTCATCAGAGCAATTTCACTGTCTATGTTTGTCTGTGGTTGAGCTCAGCTCCAATTCTATTTCCCTTTGCTGAAAGCCATGGAAATGTTTTTGCGGTATGTGGTTTAACTTCATTTTGTCCAGCTCTCCCATTAGAATTGAAGTTCCCAGAGAACAGTCATGTTTATTAGTAGTTCTACCATCTGTGGAACTCCTTACAGTTGTGTGGACAACACACAACTAGCCCTTGTAATGTTCTTGAGAAAGACACAAGGATATATGGTACCACAAAGCTCCATTTCCTTTTGTGACCATCAACAAAAACATCGATGTCATTTTCAGATGTATGTTCTTAGATTCTTCTTTGACTCCTTTCATCATTTTATAACCTCTTAAAAATCACGTTTTCCCTGAACTGTGGTAACTAATAGAATACCACAAATGTAATGTATAGGAGTGAAATTGACATATTGATCATCGATGATTATTTGCAGCCCTTGTCTCTGCTGTTGAGGAACAGTGTTTTTTTTTCCTTTTTACTATTTGTTGAACTATTCACTTAGTTAGGCTTAATTGTATGAGCATAAAGTAAACAAAGTAGATCATTGTAAAAATTAAGAGAGGGAATAGGAAAGGAAAGAGAAGTAAGGATGGGAGGGAGAGTAAGGTGGGAAATATCACTATATTTCTAAATCTGTATACATGAAATACATGACATTTGTATACCTTAAATAAAAAGTTAAAACAATAAATACATAATAATATCTGCTCTCCCAGAAAGAGAATGACAAATAAAATGACATGACGTTTTTATTGATTGTTTTGCTTTGTTATTTCATTGTTTTATACTTGTGATTATTTTAAGAAGTTCTTCCAAAAGGATGTGTGGACAGCTTGAGACTCAGGGGGCTTCAATAATATTATATTGGCTCAGAAAGAATGTCATGTTTATTGACTATTTCTCTAAGCAATGGAAAATCTTTATTGAATAATGAATAATTTCAATGTTGCATTTCATATTTGTAGGATTAAAAAGGTTATATGCAAAATAAATCTGGCAATATCAGCTTGGCTTCATCCCATCCCATAAACCTCAGCTCATGTAAAGTTACTAGATTGATTTCTCAATATTCAATTTCTCAGTGCAGCAAATAGCTAAGACAGGCATTAGACTCAGATTTTTTAAAAAAGGCATTAGTGTTTGCTCCTTCATGCATAATGATACTGGCTAGATCTTCATTTTGCTTTGGAGTGTCCCCAGCTTTCCCATGTCAATGGGAGTTTAGTGCATGGGAAAGTTGCAATAGAATAAAACATGAATTTATTTGATTAAAAAAAAGAAAGTCTGGGTATTTTATAAACTGTGAGACTTAATTCTACCACCTTCTCTCAAGCAACACTCCCATTGAGATCAGTGGGAAGTTGGCTCAATTGAAGAGAGTAAAATCCAACCCAACCAGCATGTAGAAATAACTTTTACCTGAAATCCCTGCACTAACCCTCCAATCTAGCTACTTCTAATTAGAGTGAAGGCACACACCAACACTGCACAACAGGTGTAGGGAAGAAACAGAGTACTATTCTTCATAGTTTTTTTTTTTTAAAGTATGTTTTGTACTCTGGGCTACAGAGTGCCCAGGGAGATTTGTTCCTTCTCAGCACAATATAAAATAGGAAATAAATATGTTGGAGTGCAATTTGCTAAAGGCAAAGTGTACTGTTAGAACACATTATTCTAGCATTATCATTTATATGTAGTTTATATGTAATTACTTATATTATATGCAGCTTATTTGTATACTTATGTTCAAAAGCAGTAATTGTTTTCTGTTAAAGACCAGGAAACTGTGCAATATCCACAGATGATTTCACTACTTTAGCATATTTTTAACTGTATGTATATATAATTTTTAAGGTGCTATAACCTTATAGCGAGAGAACATCTGAGGCAGAAACAACCAGTGATCACAGCTGTCTTGTCTCTCCTCTGGGGGTTTCACCTCTCTGTCTGTTCAGCCTCAGCCCCATCAGCTGCCAGGGATGGAGAAGGGGAGGGACTGCGATCCAGCTGAGATGGCAGCTGCCACCACCTCACTTGTGCCCTCCAGCTTTCTAATCACAAGGTGGAAACTTTTCAAAGGGAAGTTTATTAGCAAAAGAGGAGGAAAGCAAAACAAAGCCCGAGTGCAAGAAATAAGCAGACACGTTTCCAGAGAACAGCTCTTTTAAGCCTTAAATTTTCTCCCCAGAATGGCTGGCAGTGACTTGGATGGACCAAGCCAAGCTTCTACCTGCAAAAATGCTTCTGTGTAACCAAAATCACATAGCCCCTAGACTTGGGCTCTAACTCCTTCTGTCTTGGCCTCAGTATTGGAACCAAAATGATTCTCTGTGGTGACTTTGATATTCTCATTAACTCAGAAAATGGATGTTATTTTGTGACTCCTTCCATTTCTGGAAGCTCCTATGGATCCTGGTTTGCAAAGGGAGGGCTCAGTCCTCTCTGGCCCACATGTTTCCATCCAGATTTCAGAGCACGTGGGATGCATTGTAGATTTTGCTTTTGTTTTGCCAGGTGACCTCAACGTGTCTAACATTTCTTCTTTGTCTTTGAATCATTTAAGAGTGCTATCTAGTTTTTCTGAATCAAGTTCATAATCCAATAGGTAAACTGTGTTTAATCCATAGCTTAAATTCACTTTCCTCACCTAGACTTGTTAGCAGTCATTTGATTTTTTTACCAAAAGTCAAATTCCCAAGCATTGTAAATGGCTAGCTTGTATTTCTTGTATCAGACCTTGCAGAAACTGTCAGACCATCCATCAAGGTCTTTTTCTTTCTTGAGAAATGCGTCCAACTGTGACTACTTCTGCAGATTCTTTCAGGTGAACCATTTAAGCCTCCCTACTGAAGTTGACTCACCATAATTCATAGTCCTCCGTAAACAAAACACAAATAATAAAGATGTCACACTCAATTTCATTTTCTCTTCTCAGATTGAATTGTAGCTGGCGACACATGAGATTTAGAAAGTGAATAACTTAATGCAAGTGTAAAATGTGGAAGAGTCCATTAGAGAATTAATTACAGATAGAGATGGAGAGAAACATTTTTAACAATGAAGATGGGCTCTCATCCTATGTACATGTCCCCTGAAGTGTAGGATTGGACTCAAAAATTTTACTTCTAGAAAGATTCTTTCTCTTATTTTGGTCCAGTATATAAAGTAGAAAAAAAGTTTGGAGCTTGGAGACCTTGGAATTTGTTTGAGTCAATCTAGTCCCTCATATTTTATATCAAGGAACACACAAATCTATAAATTATTTATTCCAAAGGCTCCTTCTTCAATCCTTGTAACATTAGTCTTTCAGCTGCTACAGCATGAGTCCAACTTTTCCTTGATGCCTCCTAGACCTCTTTCTTTACGCCAATTTACCACTTGTTTTGTTTCTTGTACATAGTCCAGTTTAATCTTTTCATTTTCTTCAAAGATCTATTTTACTAATTTGAAAGGCAGAGTGATGCAGAGAGGGAGAGACAGAGAGAAACAGATATTCCATCTGCTGTATCATTCTTGAAATGGCTACAAAGGCCTCGGACTGGGCCAGGCTGAAGCCAGGAGACAGGAACTCCATCCTGGTCTCCCATGTGGGTGGCATGGCCCAAGGAGGTGCATCATCTTCCCGCTACTCTCCCAGGCACATTAGTAGGGAGCTGGGTCAGACACAGAGCAGCCAGGACCTGAACCAGTGCTCCAGTGCAGGATGCCGGCATCGCAGTCAGAGGCTAACCCACTGTGCCGTAGCAGTGGCTTCACCTGCTGGCCACAATGCCAGCTCTCAGATTAATTTTTTAAGATTTGGCTTTTTGTTGTTTCTTTAGTTGTTTCCATACTCCAAAATATTACTTCTAAATACTTCAACAGACATTGACTCTGTCTTTGCCAGCATTTTGTTTTTAAACCTGCTTAATAATGTTCAAATTATGGTATCCATGACTCTCCCCAACGTGTGACAAAATGCCTTACTAGTCTGATCTCCTGAGGTTCTTTCATCAGCTTCCTGTTACATTTTCATCCACACTGGCCATTCCTCATCCACTACCTTTGCTTCCATAATTCCTTCTAAAATAAGTGTCATCCCTATTGCCAACATATGCAAATCCTATCCAAGCTAAATCCTGGTACAGTAAGATCCAGGATCCTATCTTGTTCCTCTTTGTATGCTCGTGCAACTAGTAGGTTATCAAAATAAGAACATAACAATACATGAATGAAAAACTGATAGGAACACTCTGTTGGCTCCTTCTCTGCTCCTGGAAAATTCTGCTTTTGTCTGTACATCTTTTCTCAGATCCTCGTTTCACAGTGTGTCTTCTCCTTGTGCTAACCTTCAGGGATGACTCAAGCCCACTGTCTTATAAACTTCTTTTATGCTGCTCCCACACATTCCTTCTCTGATTTCTCCTAACTAGCTGAGCCATAGCACACTATGTGGCCCTTACTCATGCACTGTCTTTTGTGTGTGTTTTTAAAATTGCTTCAAAGTATGCAAATCTCATCTGCCCAAGTTGACAACTGTTCCTTCTCAAGGACAAAGTCTGTGTCTTCACTGTGCCACACAGTCTATGACAGTGTCAGTTCCACAGAGATAAACAGTTGTTGAGATGGCCTTCCAGCTGAATCAAGTGAACCTTCACAACTTTTAAAAATAGAATGTTGACCTTGCCAGTGGAGATCGTGGTAGCCAAAGCTTCTGGATTGCTCTTTGCACAGCACCTGAGATGAGCAGCTCTCCAGGCTCTGCTGACAGTGTATTCTTGGTGCGACTGCCACTTGGCTCCTTTCAGAATTCCAGTTGAGTGATATCAAGTTCACAGAAGAAAGTTTAAGGCAACCATGCCCAACACTGGATGCTGCACCAGTTACATAAGAATACGTGGAGAACATGTTAAAATACTGAATCTAAGCCCATACTCGCTCGTGACAAAGTTTTTCTCCTGACCTCCATTTCTTTGATTCTAGATTTTCCTGAATTACCCCATGAACGGACTTCCCAGGATGTATTGCTGGGCGAGTAATCGCAGTGCTGTGAGGGGGCCAGGAATAGTGCCTCTACAGTCTGACTGTTGATTCATTTTTTGCTCTTTCACTTAAAAGCTGTGTCCATTTGGTCAAGACACCTATCTGTGTGCTTCCACTTTCTAATTTGCATAAAGAGGAGATTAAGTGCCTGGGTTCATCAAGTTGCTGTGCAGATACGACTTAGAAAACATATTTAACACTGCCTGTCTTATAGAGAAAGTTAAATAAGTATTCACTATTTTTGTTATCTAAAATAGCCTTATGAAGATTAGGGGAAATAGAGCTAATAAACAGTCTGGCATAGTCTGTAGAATGATTGCTGAAATTACTACCACACAGTATTTCAAACATAAGGAAGACTTTCTGAAAATTTTATTAAAATTATGTTTCCATCTATTGAAAATGTAGCAGTATATTAAAATTTTAGCAGATTATGAAAAATACAGTAGGTTATGCTTTATCATGCAATATAATTTATCTAACTTGATTTTTTTCCTTTTCTATGATTATCCAAAAAATCAGAACTTAATGTACTGGTTTCTCACTTTATCCACACTGAATGAAGGGTTGGGTATACTAATTTCTCACTCACCTACATGAATTTATGATTTTCTTATTTGTAATGTAACAGTTTTACAGGTATCATTTTCAGTAATTCCTCATCTGTTTTCCTTAAACAAGTAGGTAACTTAAAAGGAAACTGTTGTTGAGTCAAATCTCCTTAGCTTCCACCATATTCTATATTAACTACCACATATCAGAGAAAACATATGATATTTGTCCTTTTGGGACTGACTGATTTCACTAAGCATAATGGTCTCCAGTTGGATTCATTTTGTGGCAAAACACAGGATTTCATTTTTTTATGGCTGAGTAATATTCCATAGTTTATGTATACCACAATTTCTTAATCCCATCATCAGTTGATGGACATCTGATTTGATTCCAAATCTTAGCTATTGTGAACTGAACTGCAGTAAACATGGGGGTACAGATCACTCTTTCATATGCTGATTTCATTTCCTTTGGGTAAAATCCCAAGAGCACCACATTGATTTCCCTAGCCACATATCATTTTACTATATAGATTTTCATAATGTATTTAGAAAATTTAATAGGTTCTGTACAGTCTTGTGTTATTACAAACAAAATTGCAATATTTATCTTATATGTAAGTCTCATATATATAAATATCAGTAGGATAAATCCTCTGAGTTAAAACTGTTGTGCCAAAGTGCATCAAATTATTATTTTGGAAGATACTATCAAATAGTCCCAGATTGGACGTTGTACAAGATTATATAAAAATTTCTATTTCTGCAAGTTCACCAAGATAATATTATCATAGCTTTGGATTTCGCCAATGTGATAGGCTTTTTAAAAAGTGAACTTTGACAATCTTTGAGTACTTCCAGGTGTGCCTTGAATATCCTTTCCTCATTAATTGTCTTTATATGTAGCCTTTACCTGTTTATTACAGAGCAGTTTTTTCTGATGAGTTGCAAGTATTCTCTTCTCCCCTGTTCCCATATGAGTTTATAATTTGTATTTTTTCAAGTTTTTATTTTAAAAAGTTGCTGAAGTCTGTCTTTACTGGTTACCATTTGCTTAGGAATGGCTCAAATGAATTTAGCTACAGGCAGCATATTCTGCAGCAGTTGGTTTTTATGTAATTTGCATGAAGCCTTGGGATTCCACAAGTAACATGTATGGAGTTTCTGAAGTATGGTATGGGATGGTTAATTTCTGTCAGATCAGGTGGCAAAGCTCTATACATGGTAGAATGTCAAGACAAGAAGATACATAGGAATTTTCCCAGTTAATAAACTGCCAATCTGGTGAGGAAATTCTTGAGCTATGCAGGAAGGATTTTAATTTGTTTTATTCCAAATCTGCCACTTTTTTGTCTAATTAATGCTCTAAACAGGTAGTTTCCCCTTATTTAAGCATTTGAGCCACCACCTCCACCATCTCCCCACTCCAACCCCCCCCCCAAAAAAAAAAAAAAACAACACACACACACACACACATCTGGAAGGGACTTTTAGGAGGATCCCTAGAATGCAGTCTCTGTGATTGAAAGCAAAATGATCGAAATAAACCCCCTTGTACCTTCTTGCCCCAATATTTCATTCTCTTTTTCTCTCTTTCTTTCTCTCTTTCGCTTCTGTTCCATTTTCCTTCTCTTTCTCATCCTTCCATGCATACCAGCACTCATGGCCCTGGGAGGCCCGCAGTACTCCACTAACATTGTTTAGAAGTTGTGATTCTAGTCTGCCTCCTTAACCGATGAATGAAACAATGTCACTAGTTTTTTTTTCCCTAGAGTACTCAGAAACTTTGTGTATCTCCAAATCTGTCTATCCCTGCTTAGAGGGATTCTCCATTTGAAATAATGCAAATCAAATTTCCTGCCTAGTTATCTTAATATACTTTATTAGAAACAGATATAATATCTGTATAGTGGTCATATTTGTAAAAATTGAGGAGGTTTTGTGGTGGGGAGAATCTTTTTGACCACTGTACAAAACTTTCCACAGTGGAGAAATTGCTTCTTCTAGGAACTTTGGCCCATTGCCGTATGGTGTAATTGCACAGAATAAACTCACTACGAACAACAGCTGCTTCCATTTTGCTCCAAGTCTTACTTTTATTGGAAAGTTTCTTCTCATGTTGAACCTGTCGGTGTCTTCCCTTTACTAATCCAAGCTTGGTTTTTCAAATGACATGGAGTAAGACTCACTTGTCTTCAATAACGACAAATCATCCAAGGCTGCTGTCACATCCTCTTTCCCACTCCACTGATTTCTGTTCTCTTCAAGGAAACTTTGCCTGTTCCTTCCACAATGGCTCAAAGTGGGGAGAAAGGAATGCCCCCTGCCCACTGCCCTCTGGGTTCACTCCAGTCTTCTGATCACGCCTTCCACACAGGCAGTGCTGAAGTAACTCAGCACTGAGCCCTGACCAGTGCAGAGAAGAGCAGGCTGGGTAGCTCAGCTGACTTAGGCAGTGCTTTTTCTGTCCTTTCCTATTTTCCCTGAAATCAAAGTCCTCCACATCTTCAAGGAGCAGCATGTGGAGTTTAGTTTACCTCGTCTCAGTCCACTCCAGTCTTTGAAGCTGCAAGAATTTGTAGTGATCTTTTAGTTCAACGAGTTCATTTTGCAGGTGGAGGAAAAGTATAATAGGATGTACGGAGCAGAGAATGCTTTGAAAAATTCACACGTTCCTTAAGGGCTATACACAGAGGGACAACCAGAAGGCCAGCAGACATATGTCTTTCAAACTATTTGTCAAAGCTCAGTTCCTCCATTGCCATATGTGCTATGCAGAATAATGACCCTCCAAAGACATCTATATCCTGAATCCCAGAATCTGCGAATGTGTGGCCTTTGATGGCAAGAGGGATTTTACAGATAGGAAGATAGTTTGAAACCTTGGGAGAGAGAGAGTGTGCTGAATTATCCAGCAGACAATGTTTCCTGCTTGCAGTCAGAGGGAAATGTGACAGTGGAAGAAGGATTAGAGACAGGTGACGTTGCTGGCTGTGAAGGTACAACTGGGTGCAGTAATGAGGACCTCATCTAGAACTTAGAAAAGGCAAGGAAACAGATTCCTTCAGAGAGTGTCCAGAAAGAATTGCAGTCTTATCAAAAACTTTGATCTTAGCCCCCAGAGACCCATGTTAGATGTCTGGCCTACAGAACTCCAGGAAAATAAATGCGTGCAGTTTCTAAGCCACTATATTGTTGTGATTTGTTATAGCAGCCATATAAAACCAATACACCAGACAAGCTCAGATACTGAGCCAAATGCATTCACAGCTTTTTGAGCCCCAAGCATGAAAAATATGAGGTAAAAATATGTGCAAAGTATTATGCAGCCAAATTCCCTTTGTTTGAAAGCCATATCCTCATAATGAGCTAGGCTCTTTTAGAAATTGCATTAATAACTCAGGGCACCATTTATTCATTATTGCTTCGCTATAGTGGCTGTTATTCCGCTGATGATGGCCTTAATCTTCTAAGTCCCTCCCTGGGAATTGCTCTTGTACTGGGAAAAGTATCAATTTAGATTAATCTTTTATATTATCACTTTTAGAAAGCATGTTTGTAGAGTACTTTAGAACCCTGTCTGTTTTACACCTGGGTTCTCATAGCATTTGCTTCCATAATAAAGGCCAATTTGTAGCAAGAATGTTTCTAAACCAAGTTAGAGTTTTATTAATTTAGTAAGTGCTTGGAGGCAGTACAGTTTTCCCTAAGAAGTTGAGAACGATGGATTTTCTTAAAATCTTTTTCCAAACATGTGGATTCACAAAGACCCTGCCACTGGAATGCTCCTTTGTGGGCTTGGAACAGATTGCGGTTCTAGTTCATGGCCTTCAACTGACTTTCAAAGGAAGAAGAATCCATACCAGTTATTGAGTCATTGTTCTGTGCAAGGTAGTGAACTAGTTACTAAACATTTCTTTGCACATCCCATCATTAGAAGTATGTGAGGAAGGTTTTCTGAAAGCCTGTTTGAGAGATAAGAAAACAGATTCAGGGGGTGTTAAGGAATTTACTCAGGTTCACAGAATTTATAATTGCTGACATGGGATTCACTCAGTGGCCACTTTGACCCCAAAACACACGCTTATTCTGTTGCTACAAGCTGCCTCCAGATAAAAATGTATTTCTCATACCTTTCTGAGCTACACAAGTCTAGTCATATCACCATTCTACAATCTCTGGACCAAAGTGAGAAATCCGCAAAGTTTATTGTATGGGCATGGATGGATGAATAAATGAATTCTTAAAAGTACAGAGAAAAGTGATGCAGAAGAATATGTTCACAGCAGAATCTGGGGGAAATGGCATTTTTAAAAAGTCATAATGAAGATTTAATGAAACGTAAAGAAAACAGAGGCAGAAAGCCAGGATTTTGCCCTTTCTCTTCCAATCATGTAAACACACACATAAACACACACATGTGATTAACTTAATTTTTTGAAAAACATTTATTTGAGAGGCAGAGTTACAGATAAGGGGAGACAGAGAGAGGTCTTCCATTTACTGATTTACTCCTCAAAAGGCCACAGTGACTGGAGCTGGAATGATCTGAAGCAACAAGCCAGGAACTTCCTCAGATCTTCATGGGTTCAGTGGCCCAAACACTTGGGCTGTCTTACACTGCCTTCCCAGACCACCAGCAGGGAGCTGGGTCAGAAGTGGAGCAGCCAGGATGCCAGCCAGCACCCATATGGGATGTCAGCCCCACAGGCAGAGGCTTAGCCTACTATGCCACAGCACTGGCCCCAACTTTTTTTTTTTATTTACTTTTTATTTATCTGAAAGGCAGAGTTATGGGATAGGATTGGGGGGAGAGATCTTCCATCTGCTTGCTCACTCCTCTAATGGCTGCAACAGCCAGAACTGAGCCAATCTATAGACAGGAGCCAGGAGCTTCTTCTGGGTCTCCCACATGGGTGGCAGGGACCCAGGTACTTGGGCCATCCTCTGATGCTTTCCCATCCCAGGTGCATTAGCAGGGAGCTGGATCAGAAGTAGAGCAGCTGGAACTCAAACTGCTGACCATATGTGATGCTGGCGCTGCAGGCCTGGGCTTTACCCTGTTGCACCACAGTGCTGGCCCCCTTATTTTTTTTTTATAGATGTGTTTACTTATTTGAAAGGCAGAGCTACAGATAGACAGAAGCAGAGAGAGAGAGAGAGAAGGAGAGAGAAGTCTTCCATCTGCTGGTTCACTCTCCAGATGGCTGCAATGGCAGGAGCTGTGCGAATCCGAAAGCAGGAGCCAGGAGCTTCTTCCAGTCTCCCACATGGGTACAGGGGCCTAAGGACTTGAGCCATCTTGTACTGCTTTCTCAGGCCATAGCAGAGAGCTATATCAGAAGTAGAGCAGCCGGGACTCGAACCGGAGCCCATATGGGATGCTGGCACTTCAAGTGGCAGCTTTACCCACTACTCCACAGCGCTGACCCCTTCCTTATTTGTTTTTCAAGCATAGTGAACATTTCTATAATATGGTCAATTCCTGGCCTCCCCATAATAAATAAATAAGAATATTGACTCCTGGGGCAGAGAAAGGAGACAAGATGTATGCTATTGGGGCTGGTGCTGTGTACAGTGGGTTAAAGCCCTGGCCTGCAGCACCAGCTTCTCATATGGGTGCTGGTTTAAGTCCTGGCTGTCCCGCTTCGGATCCAGCTCTCTGCTATGGCCTGGGAAAGCAGTAAAAGATGGCCTAAGTGCTTGTGCACCTGCGCCCCCATGGGAGACCCAGAAGAAGCTCCTGACTCCTGGCTTTGTAACAGCACAGCTCTGGCCCTCTCTGCCATTTGGAAGTGAACCAGTGGATGGAAGACCTCTCTCTTTCTCTCTCTCTCTTTCTCTCTATTTATCTCTGGCTCTACCTCTCTATGTAACTCTGTCTTTCAAATAAATAAAATAAATCTTAAAAAAAAGACATATGCTGTAGTGTAGGTAGACTTTAACATTAACTTAAGAATAGCCCTCGTGGGGCCGGCACTGTGGCATAGCAGGTAAATCTGCAGGTTCCAGTCTCTCTGCTTCCGCCTCTCTGTAACTCAACCTTTCAAATAAATAAATGAATCTATCTTTATAAAGGAAAAAGAGTAGTCCTCGTACAATGTTGAAACTTAAAGCTGCCATAAATTTTGTGTGATGGGTAAGCTCTGAATAAGTTAAAGGAAAGAGAGTATGGTATAGAATTTGCTATAACATGACTTTGCACTCATTGCTCTATGGTGAGAAGCACCAAGAATCTCCTTCAAAAATGAACAAATGTCTTCATTAGAGAATTATAATTGAAAGAGATTCCTGCCTATTCATTATTTGTTCAACGTTGAAGTAAAGAGTGAGGGATCAAGGAAGATTTTAGCTGCAGCTTTTAAGGATTTCAACCAAATGCTAGAAAATATAAGATATCCTCTTGCTAATTTCAACTACTATTTATTGAGCAATTACTAAATGTCAGAGAACCATAAAATGGCTTATTAGATGTTTTATCACTTGATCCTCATAACAACTTTGACAGCAAAAACAATTATTATTTCCATTTACAGAAGAGAAAAATGACACTAAGAGAATTCAAGTAACTGGTCCAAAGCAACCAAATTTGTAACTGTTGAAACTAAGATTTGAGGTCTAGTCTTTTTGGCGCTAGAATGCTGTGCTTGACAGCATGCCTTCAAGTTTTTGAAGAAGTCGCAGTATTCAGTTTTAGACTTGAGCCACGTTTGTAGTTATAATTACGCCAAGCCAAGAGTGAAATCACAGCCACTGCTCTCAGAAGGAAAACTTGTTCTACTTTTTTCCAGCCATGGTGGAATCGCCTAGTTACTGGTGAGTCAGTGGCTTACATTTTCTCTCTCTGACACCACACAATTTTCCACTACAACTCAGAATTATTTGCACAAGATTTTAATGCAAATTCTGATACCCTTCTACATGTGTCTCAAAATCAGACTGCTTGTTGAACATTGTGCCATTATTTTTAGAAGCCAGCTAAGTCACTGGAGTCCACATCCATTTCATCTCTCCCAGGCAAGAAATCTATGGAATGTGTCCACAGTCTCCCTGCTGTTTCCATGGGTGATGAAACTGCCCCCACTTTCACTGAAACACGGCAAGCCCTTTTACTGCTGTTACAACCCAAATTTAATGGTGGTGGAATCCACCACTGGGAGGTCCAGGGGAAGAAGGCTATGCATACTGAAGAGAAATGGCAGCAACACTAAAGGGGTCCCCAAGTGGCAGCTGCCTGTTGTGCTCTTTGATGCTTTGCATGGAAAGGCGGGGAAACATTATTTAAACAAATGGACTCAGGAGAACAGCACATTCCCACTGTCTTCCATCACTGTGGAAGGAAAATTTGCCCACTGGAGCCAAAAGAAACTAGATACTACCTTTCAGGTTCCTTGGTGATACTTAATACCCTGAAATGGAGGCAAAGTTTATCGAGCTAATCAAATAAAGAGAATGGTGCCTTTGACATTACTAAAAACTACCGCACTTACGAAACACTCAAATAAAGGAGAGAGAAATTATTCAAGTGCATCAGATAATCTTGGTCAGTATGGCTTCAGTATTTTTCTCTTCTCCACCTCTGCGATAGTTACCACATTTTCTCCACTCTGCCTTTCATACAGAAGGTGCGAGGGACCTCCTAAAATTGATGGAAATGCAATTAAAACATAAGTTTATTTTGCTGCAAAAAAATTTTGAAAATTTGAAATATGTGCATATGACAAGTCTTCAGAATGTTCATGGGAAATATGTGTTATGAAAACACTATGCATAGATTTCTTTTTTTGGCAGGGGAGAGCAAAATCAATTTATCTTTTAACTTCGTTTTCTATGAAGTTTTGGAAGTGCCCTCACATTTGGGGCTGAGCAGCCTGTTGTGTGCCTAAGAACTGTGAAGCTCTGGTAGATGGAGTGAAGGCAGTGGTGGACAGAGGCCAAAATCTGAGCTGGGATGGGTGCATCTCACAGGGTGTTTGAAGTCTGGAGTTTTTTTTAATTGCCCTTTGCAAAAAGAACACAAGGACTTCATCTCTGCAGGCATGTTAAGCTGTCATCCCGGAAAATCTAAATCCAACTTTGAACTCATACCCTCCTTGTCTCCACTTGTGCCTTCCAACTCTCCCTTTTATTTTCCTAAGCTTTGGGAAGTCTTTGGTCCACTTTGCTTTGCAGACCTCCTCCCAACCAGGCATGTGTCCTTGTCCCTTTGAGCCCTGTGATTATTTGCAGTGCTTCACTGAGGCAGTGTCTGCCTTACTTTGGGTAGCACAAACAATGCCTGCAGCAGTTGTGAGCTTCCAGGGCCCAGGGCTTCTCAATCAAGAGAGGCTGATAGGACAGGGTGGGAAGTGTCTTTTAACAGGCTGGTGGACAGCCTGTTTTCATCTTTTTTTTTTTTAATCACTTTTTCAGGCTTTGAAACCATTGCAATTTACCAAAATTAGTCCGTGCCCATCCCTAATGGAGCCAAACAAGCAAGTTGTTCAGTACCTTGGAGTCATAGAATAAAGCCACATTGGCATTTTTAAAATTTTTTTATTTTTTTCACACAAACACACAAAAAAATTAATGAGAAGAATCTCACATTCTTCCTTCTCCCTTTCTCTCTCTCTCTTTGTTTTTAGTTATTGAGATAACATTTTAGATTTACATTAGAGTAAGAAAACTTAATACTTCACAAAATAAGAAGTTTAACAAGTAAAATGCAAAAATAAAAAAAAGACCCTAGTTTAGTGGTAATCAGACAGGGCTATAAACAATAATAGAATGGAAAAATGACCATTAAAAAAAATGAATGGGACACAAGACAAAGAAATAAGCTTTTAAAAAGCAATAAATGCTTTGGTTCTTTAGAAAAATCACTTTAGAAATAATTAGGACAGCAATTATCAAAATAACTGGAGTATCAAGTAAGAAACATTACCTATTTTAAGAACAGGGCAGGGAGGTGGGGAAACCATGCCATTGCTAGAAGTAACTTCATAGCATGTCTTTTGTAGAAAAGGAGGCCTTATTTAAAATGAGGGCTTATAAGTATGGAATTCCTCACATAATCAGTTCTCCAATAAGTATTTGGAGGCAGACATTGCTGGGAGTTTCTTGAGGAGGCAGCTGTGTTTTTGAAGCAGACCATTTTAAATCATGAAAAGAAATGGCCAAGAAAAGCGACTTTGGCCAGAATTGACAAGAGACCACTCTCTCTTTCTTAGTAGAGACAGCCATGTAGTAATCCAAATCAAAACAAATGACCCCAAACAGCACAAAGGGAGAGTTGAAGAGTTGATGGTAGAATAACTTTTTTTTTCCCTGCTTTCTTTTAGCTTTGTTTGTTTCAACCCTAAAAAGATATCAGCGAGTTGGTGGAAGGAGATAGCTCTAGTAAGACCTTGGGGAAAAGAGCAACTGTCTTTTTGTTGTTGTTGTTGTTGTTTGTTTGTCAATGCACTTGGTGTAGACTTTATGGAGACCTACTCTTTTAAATTATTTTAATTTTACTAACTTTCATTTTGGTCACTCTTCTGCTCTCTCCAAGTCCCTGTACCTTTCAAATCTATGATCTATTTACTTTGGAAGGAAAGAAGAAATAATATGAATTAGGATGGAGCTAACATTTCCTTTTGCATACACTTGGAAATCTAGGTTCTTGACAACAAAAGACATTAAGGGTCATGTTTTTGACAATAAGAGAAACAAAACTCTGGCACAGGTGACCAGTGAGTGGGAGGGTGGGACCTCTCTCCCTGGAGTTCTCTACCGTTGGGGGCAGAGGGGCAAATTCCTGGAATGCCTGGTGATGTGTAGTGCCTCGCTTCATGGCTCACACCTGTTGATCATACTTTGTTTTTTAGTGGGATTTGCCAGACCCATTCCCCTTGTTTACTGAGCAGAGGTCTGATAGAAGGTCCTCAGTTTGAGACAATCTAGCCAACTCTGAAATAAAATATTTCTAGAACCTTTGCTTGTGCCCTTTATAGGTCTTTTCCTTTAAGTAAGGAGGGAGAATGATTTTCTGGGCCACCATTATTTACCTGCTAACATTGCATTTGCTTGCTCAGGGAGGGCTGGGAAGGCTGTCTTTATGAAGGGCTTTCAATCAACAATTGGATGGATGGATCCTGCTACTCTGTGCCCCCTCTAGCCCTTGGCTTTTAATTTTTACAACTGAATTATGAAATGCCACCTCTACCAGCTACTGCCAGGAACTGGGAACATTAATGTTGATGTCCAGAAAGGTTGGGAGTACAGCTGCAGGATGATTTAAAGATGAGAATTATTAGGGGCGGCATCCAAGTAAATAAATCCACTACACAATTTGCTTACCTTTTCACCCCAAATTTTAAGGAGAATTTATTTTGGGAGAAAGAGAAAAATCAACCTATGATCTGAGTCCACCCAGTCTTGTGGAGATGTTTCCCCTTTCTCTCCCAACCTATACTTGCCTCTCATCCTAAGTGTAATCGAGTGTTATGGGCTGAATGCAGCAAGGTGTGTGTTGCAGAACCCAATGATGGGAGTCAGAAAGATTTTAAAAGCAGGAACAGGTGACAGGGGGAGGGAAGATTTGGGCATGACATTAGTCCCCTTGCACACTTCATCCCTGGTTAAAACCAACCACATCAATGTACAAACCACAGGCTGTTGCTTGTGATGTCTGGGAACCATCTGCTGAGCCCTAGGCAAATTTCATATAAAACTCAATTTCAACTGTGACCTGAAAATGAGGAGAAATGCTGTGGTTCCCAGTGAGTTCTTCTTTGAATGTCTTCTCCCCACTTCTGGCATTGCAAAGGGAAGCTCCGAAGAAGGGCACCTAAATGAAACAAAAATGACAGGGGACAAACACAGAGCGTTTAGTTCCCCCCTCCTCTCCAGGATTTACACAGCTGCGGGAGTGTTCACAGAGCAGACTCAAGGGCTGTCCTAGGAGTGATTGCGGGTCTGCTGGACCAGCCCTCGCTCCCACTGGAGTGCAGGTGTGCTGCTTTTCTGCTTTCTGACGTGAGTCCAGTTCCCACACTGATTTCCCATCAAGAACAAAGGTTAGGAATTGCCTTGCAATTAGGAAATGTCCAAGGACAGTTTTTCTTCAGGAAACACACTCACACACACACAGAGACACACACATACATGCACACACAATAAGAAAGGGAGACCAAGATAGAACTGATTCTAAAATCCCTTTAAATATTTTTCTCCAACCCTATTCCCTTTTGGGGTTTAAAAGGGTAGATTACCACGTCTCTTACTTCATAGCCTCTGATCAAGGTGAGAAGACAAATTGAAATTACATAAGCCGGCGCCACGGCTCACTAGGCTAATCCTCCACCTGCAGCACAGGCATACCGAGTTCTAGTCCCGGTCGGGGCACCGGATTCTGTCCCGGTTGCCCCTCTTCCAGGCCAGCTCTCTGCTGTGGCCAGGGAGTGCAGTGGAGGATGGCCCAAGTGCTTGGGCCCTGCACCCCATGGGAGACCAGGAGAAGCACCTGGCTCCTGCTATCGGATCAGCGTGGTGCGCCGGCCGCAGTGCGCCGGCTGCGGTGGCCATTGGAGGGTGAACCGACGGCAAAGGAAGACCTTTCTCTCTGTCTCTCTCTCTCTCACTGTCCACTCTGCCTGTCAAAAAAAAAAAAAAAAAAAAAAAAAAAAGCAAATATACGGGACCAATAATGAATTCTTCGACGTCGTTCTGCAAATGTCCACATCAACGTGATACGTGTGTGTGGATGTGTGGACATGTGTGTGTGCGTGCCTGTGTTCAGCTTGTGACAATAATGGGAGTGCTGAAGTTGTCAAGCCAGTTGTCTTTCGGAAAGCAGGCATTGCTTGGGGAGAACTGCTCAGGTAGTTGCCAGCATCTGGTGTCCCAGAGCCCCTCTCTGAACAATGGCATTTCATTTTGGTCAAAGTCTCCAAGTCGTGTACGGGGGACTTCCATGACACTTTTATTATTCTTTCCGCCCTGAAAATCTCAGTAGAGCACAGACTTGGATTGCTTTATTAGATGAATGATGACTAAAAATTCTATTTCCTTTTCTGTAGTGATAAAAATGTGTTAGAAGCCTGCTCAGAATTCACTGCTGCACGTTTAGGGCACTTTCTGCAAAGCTGCTTGAGGGTGTTTCACAAGCCTATATAGGCCTAATCACAGGGGATCCTGTTTTAACAGCTCTTTCAAAGTCTTGGTTGCTAAGCTTTTCCAGGAGTTTATTTCACAGTGTAGTATATTTTTGTTGCTTTTCTACTGTTTCAGCGTTCAAAAGTTCAACAAGGGATTTTAAATACCTACTTCATACAGAAAAACTGCTAGGGACTAGAAATATGCACACGGCCTGGTCAGAAAGACCGGGGTTCGACTTGTAATTCTATCATATATCCAACTGTGATTTGGAACACTTTATTTAGTACAAGCCTCAGCTGCCTCATCTGTAAAATATTAAAAGATAATAATTTCTGTGTATGTGTAAGGTTACACATGGAAAACCATGAAGAATTTAGCTTGGAATGCGTAAGAAGAAAAATGGATGGTGATGTTATTATTTTTTAGGGTACCTGCTCTAAAGAATAGCAAAACCTATAATTATATCCTAAATTTTACAAATCTCACTGTATTTTGAGGCAAAAATAAATAATATGCTTTGGGCCATATGTATTTGATTGTGTGTGTGATTATGTGTATATGACCATGTATATGGTTGTATGTATTTATGATTGTGTGTATAATTGTGTTTGTGGTTGTATCCCTATGATTGTGTATGATTGAATGTGTGACTGTATGTATGTATGCTTGTGTGTTACTATATATCTGGTTGTGTTTATGCTCATGGGTGTGACTACATGTATGTTGTGTGACTGTATGACCATGTGACCATCTGTGTAGCTGTGTGTATATGGTTATGTGTGTGTAGTTTGTGTGTATATGGTTGTGTATAAATATATGACTCTTTGAATATGGTTGTATGTGTGTGTTCCCTATAGTCTATGGAAGCTGATACAAAGTCTCACAACATTGGTTAATATTTAAAACAATGATTTTATTTGAGAAAAAACTGGTGGACAATGGAAAGGTTTAGAACCAAGAGATATATTCTAAGGGCAAAAATACCTTCTGGTAGCATGGAGAACTTTTTTACTGAAGTTTTACCATATTATTTATACCTTCCTATAATTAAACTGAAAAACAGATTGATAATCAAACAGTAAATGTTTATTTTGGTGTTCTTAACCTAACCTTATAAAGAAAGAAGGCTTCCCAAGGTGAGAGGTAAAATTTGACATACATTTAAAATAAAGTTCTGATAGCCTTAAGAGAGCAGAGACCCTGCTGTTTATCCCCCTTATATGACTTCCAGTATCAAGCTTGTGGTGTCAAAACCAAAGTAAGCATTCAAATATTTATTGAAGTGAGTTGAATTAGATTTTTCACTCATAGTCAAAATAGCTGTTTCATAAGAAAAAATGCATTTCAAATTATAGTCTTTGAAATATTTTTAAAACAGAAGAAATCCTAACACTCATCTCAGAAAGCTGAATTGGGCTTTATACAGAGATGGCTAAAAATGTGGCAGATGAGTGGCTGGGGGTTCTTTGGAGCCTACTCTTGGTGATGAGAGAGTGGAAAAGATTTATGGAAATGAGTTGGTGCTGTCAGAAACTGCTTATGAGATAAGAGCAATAATATATTCTCCCAGTAGACCCTCCACTAGACGTATGGACTTGGGCAAATTGTTTTACCTTTTTGTGTTTCATTTTCCATCTGTAACACTGGAAGATTATATTAAAATACATATCAATTTCATTCTCTCTATGCAATTATTATTTTATCTTCAAATGAGTAAGGCAATGAGTATTTCTATTCTACTCAGTTTCTATGAGTATTTCTATTCTAAAACTGTATTTTCAATCCAAAAACTATTTAGGCCCCATACATTTGCATAGCCATCCTAAATCCCAGGAGAAAACAGAGACCAGCACTGCTTACAAAACTAGTTAATGACAGTTGTGGATCCTATTATTATTTTCCCATTTTAAACATCAGGAAATACAGACAGGAAAAGTAACTTGTTGAAGGTCATACATCTATAAAAGGGTGAAGCTAGAACTTGGATCTGAGCCTGTTTGCTCTCAGCTACTACGCTTGGAAACTTTGTGTGTCATGGTGATGTGTGGGCAAGGGAAGACATGAAAACATGCCTTAGCAAAGTTTGCCTGAGAGGTGCCAGGTCGGTCGCCTTAGTTTCCACAGAATAGAGCTGATAGGAAGTAGTTAGAAATGACAGAAAGATGCCAAAGGCATAGCTGATGGGGAGAAAGCATGGAAGACAGAATAAATGTTTAGAAGTAGGCAGAACTGAGCTGTAAGCACCAGCTCTCCCAGTTCTCAGACTGCATCTTGCATCATCTATTTAACTTTACTACACCTTGGTTCCTTCATGTGAAAAATAGGCATCATCATCAACTTCTGAGGACTGTGGTGAGGACTGAATGAGATAACACATGGAAGTGTGTACTCTGGGGCCTCTGTGCTGGGGAGAGGAAGAGGTCATGGGAAATTCAAGAGGGCAAAAAGTCCACGTTGAAGATGAGTGCAGAGTGCATTTGACATTGTACTTTGGGTATCTGATCTCAGAGAGCCTCCTCTCCCCAGGAGTCCTAGCCATCCCTGAGGACAGAGGTATTGGTCTATGTTCCCACACAGACAGCAAGCACCAAGCAACCACAGCAAGGATGGATTTGAAGTGTTCCTGCGTGTCTGTCTGTTGGAATGGAATAGAGAGAGGCTGAGAAAGGGGAGATCAGCCAGGAGGCTGTTTGGGAAGACAGAAACGTTTCCATTTTAAATCAACTAAGTCAGCAGTTCAGAGTCTGTATTGATTTGCTTTTTAAAAAGAATATTAATTTCCCTTAAAAAAAGCAGGTGAAAGACAAAACAAATTGGACCTTGGATTTATTTACTGAGATACACTCCCTGATTATTCTACCCCTTAAATCACCCCTCTGCCGTCCTGCAGCCTTTGCAAACATTAATATTAATGGTGCCTGCTCTGGCAGAGGCTGGTAGCTATGGCATTTCATAATTCAGATGTAACAGTGAAAAGGATATCACAATTTCAACTCCAGGGTGTTTACTATACCATGTGACAAACAGAGAATTTGTGGTATAAAAAAAAGGCTTATCATTAACATTTGTTTCCTAAAAGAAGTTTCTCCTATGAGAAAATTCAAGATAGCTATTTGGGCAAAGTGATGAGTGATGAACAGTTTCAGTTCTGATTAAATATGTATTTGTGAGGACATACTTTTAGTTATTGTTGTTGTTAAGTTCACATTTTTGTTCACTTATTCAGTAAATATTAATCATGTGCCTGGCATTCACCAAGCTGGAGACAGGCATGGACCAAAATCTCAGACACAACTTGAGAACTATTCCTCTTAGTCTAGTAGAAACCAACAACCAAGGATCAGGCTGTAATTTGTTCACCCGATTGCTAATAATTGAGCACCAGCATCAGTCAGGTCCTGTGCTGAAATCCAAAGTTATCTACCAAGAATAAAAAGCTCTCTCAAGGATCTGCCACTCTAGTGGAAGAAATTTTCCCATAAACAAAGTGGAGAGTTAAAAGGTGTACTGGAAAGTCGTATAGTTACCTAAGGGAATCAGGGGAGGGTGTGTGGGGAAAGGTGTTTCAGCACACAATGCAACCGATGAAAATGACGGGAGGCCAAGGAGAATGCGGAGTGCTAAAGGAGAAATGAGCAAGTGTATGTATCACTCAAAGGGTGGAGTGTTGGAAACCAAGGAGGAGGGCTGCAGTGGTTGTAGCAATAAGCATGTTCTAGATGGTTCAAGGCTGATAACACCATGCCAAAGAATAAGGCCTAAATCCCCAACGAGAGTTTAAGCTGCATGAGTGCATGGTTCTAGCTCTTTGGCAGCCATAGGCACTAGTGTAGGCAGAATAAGTCCTCAGTGAGTAATTGCATAAGCTGGGTGCAGGAGGGCGTGAGCTGGATCTGGGGGTTGATGGTAGCTTGAGCTGTTTTTTTTTTTTCATTCAGAAAGAAATGTTCTGGCCACATGAAAGGTGTGCTCATGGGAAGCAAGGCAAGTGATGGGGAAACCTGGCAGCAAACCATTGCTTTAATTCCAGGAAGGAAGGATCTCGGCTAAACAAGGGGACTGCTGACGGAAAGGTGGCAATGGAAATACCCTATGCCAGTCTTCTTTGTAATCTTCATGTGTTTTTTTTTTTCTTTTTTACCTTTATATGTTGATTTTCTTGCAGCATCCTAAAATTTTTATTTCATGTTGTTTTTTTGCATTCCTCCTAAAAGGAGTCCTCCCCAGTTGCAAAATGTTCTTGCTAGATTCCAAGATCAATGTTAGATACCCCACAGACATTCCAAAGGCAAGTTGTGTTTTATAACTGAGCATCATTTTATTTACTATTTAGTTCCATGAATATTTTTCTTTAGCTGTGTCTCATTTAGCTAATCAGTACTAGTTTAGTACTGGACCACAGTACTAAAGTACTATCAACCCTGTGATACTAAAGACCCAGATTTCAAACTATGCAACAGATAAAGGGTTAATAACCAGAATCTACAAAGAGATCAAGAAACTCCACAAAAACAAAACCAACAACCCAATTAAGAGATGGGCCAAGGACCTCAATAGACATTTTTCAAAAGAGGAAATCCAAATGGCCAACAGGCACATGAAAAAATGTTCAAGGTCATTAGCAATCAGGGAAATGCAAATCAAAACCACAATGAGGTTTCACCTCACCCCGGTTAGAATGGCTCACATACAGAAATCTACCAACAACAGATGCTGGCGAGGATGTGGGGAAAAAGGGACACTAACCCACTGTTGGTGGGAATGCAAACTGGTCAAGCCACTATGGAAGTCAGTCTGGAGATTCCTCAGAAACCTGAAGATAACCCTACCATTCTACCCAGCCATCCCACTCCTTGGAATTTACCCAAAGGAATTTAAATTGGCAAACAAAAAAGCCGTCTGCAGCCTAATGTTTATTGCAGCTCAATTCACAATAGCTAAGACCTGGAACCGACCTAAATGCCCATCAACGGTAGACTGGATAAAGAAATTATGGGATATGTACTCTTTAGAATACTACACCGCAGTAAGAAACAACGAAATCCAGTCATTTGCAACAAAATGGAGGAATCTGGAACACATCATGCTGAGTGAAATAAGCCAGTCCCAAAGGGACAAATACCATATGTTCTCCCTGATCGGTGACAACTGACTGAACACCAAAAAGGAAACCCCCTGAAGTGAAATGGACACTATGGGAAACGGTGACTTGATCAGCATAGCCCTGACTGTTAATGAACAACTTAATACATTATCCCTCTTAGTAGTTTTTTTTGTCTGTTCTACTTAATATGACTGGTTTAATTCTGTAATTAATACACAGTTATTCTTAAGTGTTAAAAATTAACTGAAATGTGATCCCTGTTAAACATAAGAGTGGGAATAAGAGAGGGAAGAGATGTATAATTTGGGACATGCTCAAGCTGACTTGCCCCAAATGATAGAGTTAAAAACATACCAGGGGATTCCAATTCAATCCCATCAAGGTGGCATGTACCAATGCCATCTCACTATTCCAAGTGATCAATTTCAGTTCACAATTGATCATAATGAAAGGACTAAGAGTCAAAGGGAGCACATAAACAAGTCTAGTACCTGCTAACACTAACCGATGGAATAAATAAAGGGGAGAGTGATCCAACATGGGAAGTGAGATACTCAGCAGACTCATAGAATGGCAGATGTCCTAAATAGCACTCTGGCCTCAGAATCAGCCCTAAAGGCATTCAGATCTGGCTGAAAAGCCCATGAGGGTATTTCAGGCATGGAAAGCCAAGACACTCTGGCAAAAGATCTCTGTGAGTGAGATCCCAGTGGAAAGAACAGGTCTTCAAAGAAGGAGGTACCTTTCTCTGAAGGGAGGAGAGAACCTCCACTTTGACTATGACCTTGTCTAAACAAGATAAGAATCGGAGAACTCAGAGGGCTTCCATAGCCTTGGAAACTCATGACTGGAGCATAGGGAGACTACTGATGCCATAGACAGGAGTGTCAATTGGTAAAGTCAACAACAGGAGTCACTGTGCACTTACTCCTCATGTAGGATCTCTGTCCTTAATGTGCTGTGTATTGAGATTTAATGCTATAACGAGTACTCAAACAGTATATTTCACTTTGTGTTTCTATGGGGGTGCAAACTGTTGAAATCTTTACTTAATGTATACTAAACTGATCCTCTGTTAAAAAAAAAAATTATCAACTCCCAACTTGACTCTCACTGGGATTAAACATGACAATAGGTCTGATCTGATTTCATCATCATTTAAAAAAAATCATCTATTATTTTCACTTTATGTTTCTGTGTGGGAGCAAACTGTTGAAATCCTTACTTAATGTATACTAAGCTGATCTTCTGTATATTAAGATAATCGAAAATGAATCTTGATGTGAATGGAAGGGGAGAGGGAGTGGGAAAGGGGAGGGTAGTGGGTGGGAGGGATGGTATGTGGGGGAAGCCATTGTAATCCATAAATCGTACTTTGGAAATTTATATTCATTAAATAAAAGTTAAAAAAAAAAAGACCCAGATTTTCCTAAACAGAATTCTTAGGCCTTGATTTCCTCCCGTGTTGTCTGCTTTGCTGGTTACAGAAGTGATTGAGTGCACAGCATGGCTCTGTGCTTCTGCAGGTGGGCATTTTGTCTTGTATCTGTGTTCTTGTTGCTGGTTTATTTACCACTGATAAAAACCAGCATTTCCTGTCCTCCCTAGCAGTGACCATGGGATCTTAAACTCCTTGAGTGGGAGTTTCAGATCATCATTTCCTATGGAAACCTCTCAAGAAATGTCCTTGGAGATGGTTGTCATGACATGAAGCAGACTGTTAGCTCTGGAAGAACAGTTTCTTTGAGGCCTTATTGGAGTCCTGAAAGTATCTCTCCTCTGTAATTTTTAATCTTCCCAAAGTGTTAAATATCAATGTAGATGATACATGGGATACAGGGTATAACAGGAGATATCATGTTCTGTATCATTCTTAAGAAATTGTTTTAATAGTAGGCTTGAATGGATGGGGTGTTTGGTCAGTGAACACCCTAGGAAAGGAGTTTGTGACTGAAGGAAATGCAAAGACAAGATACGATGGGAAAAGAACTATGAGGTTCACTGAGATACAGTCATGGGATCAGTATGCAGTAGTGGTAGGAGATGGAACAGAAGACAATGCTTAGGTTAGAGTGTTGAGGACTGAGTACTGAGTGAAGCACTAAGGGCCTGCTCTGACTTAGCTAAAGTGAAAAAGCGATGCTATGAGAGGGAGCAGTGCCGTGTGCTCAGGTTAGGAGTAGAAACTTCCATGAAGAAAGCAGACTCTTTGCAGTGCTCCTGGGCAGTTTGCATGGGGTGCAGAGGAAGTCTGTCCACGGGAAAAAAACAGGTAGGCGTGTTAATATATCAGTCATGCTTGCTAATTTTATAATATAATAATGATATGATATCATGATGCTGCTCTCCATGCTTGATTCTCTATAGCCCTTTCATTGGTGAGGCAGAAAGATCAAAACCAAACACAGAGCCCAAGACAAGTCAGTGGAGCTAAGGGTTGGTGGGGAGGTAACATGCACCTCTCAGTCGGCAAAGGTGACTTTTTCCACAGTTCCCTGATACGCCCAATGCTGTGCTCCAACATTCGTGTAACTATGTTCTCTTCCACTCCTGCATTTACATCATCTTCACTTTACTGCCCAGTTCCCCTCCCCCTTGGTCACCTGGGTGATTTTCTTCTGCTTATGGATTTTAAAAGGAAATCTTGGAGTTCCTCACCTTGGCCTTATCTGACCCTAATTCAGTATCTATAATGAGGCCATGATAATTCGTGCTGTGAGCTTATGAGTTTTCTTTAAGCTTGGGGAGAGGGCACGAGCCAGGGCGAAGGGATGCTTCTTTCTCTCTGCGGTGGCTGCTCCGAAGCTCTGACCTATTTACTCTTTCATTGCCATCAGCTGGCTTCCCAGAGAAACAAGTAGCCCCCATCTGTTTCCGGGTCATGAGGTTGGGGGCCATCGAGCAACTGGGGGTGGGAGAAGGGGCTGGAGGGCCAGGCCGCTGGGTCTGTTGAAATGCCATCCACGTTGTCACAGAGTGGCAGAGGCCCACCGTTTTCTCGACATGACTAGTGCGCAAAGGCAGATTAAACAGCTATTAAAGGAGATCAACTAATACCTGCAGCAGGCCCCGAGATCTGTCAGTGTCCCTGATTAACTGAGGAAGTGCTTTCAAGGGAGCTGTTTCTAAGCGTGTTTACTTAGTTATGTGGAAGGTCCTGTGTCTTAGCAAGTGACCGATTATTATTTTTAGTGGCCATGCAATGATGATAATAATAGCAATAATAACAAATATATTCTCTGGAATAGTATGTCCTGGGGGCATTTTGTTATTATTTTTTATTATTCTAAGAAATGCGTCTCTCTTGTGCTGAGCTCTAATTACCATTTTTATGAGTATTATATATATTCTTAGGCAAAATGATTTTTTTATAAAGGGACCTTTTCCCTTCCTGAATTGCTCTGAAGCATTAACTGTTTTTTATTTATTTTTAAGCATTTGTTTATTTATTTGAAAGGCAGAGCTGCAGAGAGGCTGATGCAGTGAGAGAGAGAGAGAGCGAGAGAGAGAAGTCTTCCATCCGCTGGTTCACTCCTCAAGTGGAGCTGGGTCAATCTGAAGCCAGGAGCCAGGCGCTTCTTCCAGGTCTCCCATGTGGGTGCAGGGGCTCAAAGATCCATCTTCTTCTGCTTTCCCAGGCCATAGCAGAGAGCTGGATCAGAAGTGGAACAGCTGGGACTCGAACTGGCACCCATATAGGGTGCTAGCACTGCAAGTGGTGGCTTTACTTGCTACACCACAGTGCCAGCCCCTGACAGTTTTTTTTTTTTTTTAAGATTTATTTTTTAAATTTATTTGACAGAGTTCCAAAGAGTAAAGGAGAGACAGATAGGAAGAGAGATCTTCCATCTGCTGGTTCACTCTCCAAATGACTGGGGCTGGGCCTGTTGAAGCCAGGAGCCTGGAACTTCTTTCAGGTCTCCCACATTGGGTACAGGGGCCCAAGCACGTGTACTATCTTCTGCTGTTTTTCCCAGGCTATTAGCATAGAGCTTGATCAGAAGTGGAGCAGCTGGATTTAAAAATGGTGTCCATGTGTGATGCCAGCATTGCAGGCGGCAGCTTAATCTGCCATGCCACAACGTTGGCCCCAGCATTAACTCTGTAAGAGAATGAGGCCAGACTTACAGGAGGCTGGGATATTTTGTCAATGGAAAGTCTGATTCTCAAATAATGTGCATTGTCACTAAATACTGAGCAACCTATGAAGATGAATCTGGGGTTTTCTTTTATTTCATGCAAGCATGAGATGGGCAGTAACTACCTACATTATGGAAGGGATCTCAGAACAGATAGGATGTTGGACTGCTCCTTTAACTTCCTTCCCATAGAATCAACAGTTCTGTTTGATGATCCTTGGTAAGAAGGCACAGAAGATCAAGAGAGAGCTGTGCTACCTTTGGGGAAATAGTAGGGCTGGATTCTTGTCTCAGATAACTAGGAGAACTTCTAGCAAGCTTCCTATCCATTGGTCAGGGAGGGAAAGTTCAGGAGGGCTATTTCCATCAAGCATAATGCTCAGATTAAGGACAAGAGTTAAGGTTATTTTCCTGCTACAAGGACATTCTGTTAAAATGTAGGGAAGGATTCATAAACCAGCTATGCCTAGCAGTCAGCTGACAGTAACTCCCAGCAGCTTGTATCCAGAGGGAGCTGAAAAACTTGAAATGGGCTGTTCAGGTGGGTCAATTAATTCTCTGTGTGTATGTGTCTGTCTATGTTTCCCTTATATATACACATTCCACTCTTTGCTCTCTGTCCTTTCCCCTGTACTTTCTATCCTTTCTATCCTATCCCCTGTTCAAGGGATACTTGCTTGACTACAAATTGTGAGCCATTTCCTTTCTTTGCCCTTTCAATGGAGAGACATCTTCTAGACCTTGCCTTTCCAACTTTAGTTGTGTGTTGTTTTTTTTTTTTTTAAACCCTGGAGATCTTGATAAAATGCAGCCCTTCATTCAGTACATCTGTAGGGGGTGGAGGGAATTCAGGCTTCACATTGTGCACATTTAACAATTTAGGGGCAGACAGCAGTGTTAGGAGAAAGTGCAGAAGTGTGGTTTAAAGAAAAACAGATATTTACTCCTTTACTATTGGTGGTTTACTAATGATCACCATCATCAAAGAAATAGAAAAGAAAGAGGATTTTATAAGGAGATGGGAAGCTTTGGCTGTCTACTGCTATATTTTGAAAAGTGGGGGAGAAAACTATCAAGTTGCCTGTAATGCATCCATCCATCTTCAAACACTGCTTTGGATTCTTAGAATCCTGACATAAGGCTGTGGGACAGGGAAATTTCAAAAAGGGTCTTGGCTCTAAAGTGGAGAAACAGTCCACAAGGCAAGGATCCTGGCTGGTTCCACGTCTCCTGCATGTATCTCCCCATCACAGACGAGAACTAGGAGGCAGGAAGGGCCACGCCCAGTGAACATCACCAATGGGAACCAGGATTCAGTACTGTGTATCCGTCTTCACAGGTGCCTCAGGGCACTCTTTGGTTGCAGTCACTGAAAATACAGCACATTTCTGCATAGATGCGTAATACCAGGGACAGTTAAGGACCAAGTGACAGCTGTGAGAGGGACTGAGGGAGGGGCCTCTGAAACAATGTTGTAGGGCCTCTCCTCCCAAATTTGGATTTCTGGCTTTAAAAAATATGCAGGTGCTTTTCTTCATAACTAAATTAATTTTTGTGATGTTAAATGTGTTCACCATCCTCTTTCTCTAAGTTTCTTTTTTTCCATATCTCTATCTCATTGGAAGAAAGAATTTTTATTATTTCTCCATAAAGCTAGAAAAAAATAAAATATGAAAAGAAAAATAAAAACCAAAAACTTCTTGGACTCTATTTCAATATTCTCTCCAACCCCGTTGTTTTCCTGGTTTGTCCAATTAGTTCTAAAAGAGGCATTTCTAAGAGAGAAACCCACACTTTGCTCACTGCTACCTTTTGGATTCCTCATTAGGCAAACCCAGCACAGGTCATTAGTATGGTGTGCAGTCTTGGGTGGCTTTGAGGAATATCCCAAAACACCTTATTGCTAAAGGGAACAGGGTTAATTGTAGACTTCAATGCTTATGCACAGAGAGAAGTGAGCGTGCCTCAGCAGCTCCCAAATACATGAAAATCAAATTACCCGGCTAACAGGCTAGATGTGGTTTGGGTGTTTATCTTCCTTTCCCTAACATGCACCACCAGATGGAAGGGTTAAAGATGTGGCAGTTGGCTCAGTCTGAATGTATCCCTTTGTGATTCTGGACTGCTTTTAGCTTCATCTTTACAATTTGTTGTTTATTTCATTTTCTTTTTTTTTGCAGGCTTGGGAAATTAGTCATTTTCTCAGGCAGAATCAGATAGTAGGCGTAAATCATTCAATCTCTAGGTCATTCATTTTAGGCCATCTCTGGATTCTTTTTTACTTCTCAAAGTTCTTATCATATCCTGACGGAGGAAAGAATGATGGTGACACTTTTCTTGTAGATAGACAGTTATTCACATAATTTAAAACCCACCAGACAAGTAATTATACATCATGGCCTCCTTGTGTCTTCTACTAACAAGGAAGAGACAGACGCTGCCTTTCAGATGAGGCGGGGGGAGGGGCCAGGAGAGCTGCTATGCTCCCTTGAAAATGAAAACTGTGCTTGCGTCAGAGATTGAGTTCAACCCATGAAGGAAAGGAAAGAATAGTGCGCCCGTTTTTCCTTAATAACATAGCACTAAGGCTAAGTGGAGAAAATAACAAAATGCTGCAGATACGCATTACCTGTATTGGAAAGTTAGAATAGATTGTCATAGCATCCACAAACTCACATAGCCTCTTCACGCCAAATGTTACTTGGGCAAGATGTTTAAAGTTTCTAAGCCTTGCTAATATCCTTTTCTTCAGTAGAGTGCAGAAAATAATAATTCTGTCCTCAAGGCTTTTTATCAAAGTGAAGGACTTATAATTAAATGATATTAGCTGGGTACCTCCAATATAGTAAGTACTTATTAGACATTAATTATCATTTCAGTTTTGTAAAATTCTGAACAAGACTATGGAGCCCTCAAATTTTTGTTATCAAGTATCCATTTTTTAATTTTGTTTCAAGACTTCATGTTTGGGAATATCTTTAGATGAAACATACTACATCAATCAGGTAATAAGCAAAGTGTTCTGCCATTTTCAACTGCTCAAAGTCTTAAAACTGAATGAAAGCTGCAGATATTCATGATAATGAGTGTTCCCACACTGAGTTCATATTCCAATTTTAAGTAATGAAAGGTGATTTTTTTAAAATTTATCTTTTTTTAAGATTTATTTAATTATTTGAAAGAGTTACACACAGAGAGAAGGAGAGGCAGAGAGAGAGAGGGAGAGAGGGAGGGAAGGAGGGGTCTTCCATCTGCTGATTCACACCCCAGATGGCCACAATGGCTAGAGCTGCACTAATCCAGGAGCCTCTTCCGGTCTCCCATGTGGGTGCAGGGGCCCAAGCACTTGGGCCATCTTCTACTGTTTTCCCAGGTCATAGCAGAGAGCTGGATCGGAAGAGGAGCAACCAGGACTAGAACTGGTGTCCATATGGGATGCCAGCACTGCAGGCAGTGGCTTTTCCCTCTATGCCACAGCACCAGCCAAGAAAGGTGATATTTTAACTAAACCATGCTAAAATACTCATCTTGTCCTGGGTGAATATGAGCTGATTAAAAAAAAAAATCTTGGGGCTGGTGCTGTGGGTAGTAGGTTAAGCCTCTGCCTGCGGTGCTGTTATCCCATATGGGTGCTGGTTCCCAGTTGCTCCACCTCTGATCCTGCTCTCTGCTGGTGGCCTGGGAAGGCAGTGGAAGATGGCTCAAGTACTTGGGACTCCACACCCACATGGGAGACTGAGAAGGGGCTCCTGGCCCCTGGCTTTGGATTGGCCCAGCTCCAGCAGTTGCGGCCACTTGGGATGTGAACCAACAGGTGGAGGACCTCTCTCTCTTTCTCTCCCTCTCTTTGTAATCCTGCCTCTCAAATAAATCTTAAAAAAAAATCTTAACAGCCTGTGTGTTCAGAGACTGGACAAAGGCAAATATTCTGCAAAGTCATTGATATACTAAAATTGCTATGATCTTGTGGTAAAATTCTTGGTTCCCAGATAGGGTGAAAATAAAATGCATGCTGAGATTTCTAGGATAGTGAAGGTATTTGCACCATTTCTCAAAACCATCAACTGAATTATAGCTGGAATTTAGCTTAGAACTTCAGAAACTGGATCACAGTTTGTGCAGGAATAACAGGAAAGGCAATATTCTAACCTACTATTCAGTCCACAAATATTAAAAATAATATTCAATAATATATTGAATATAATAATATTTAGTTATAAAATAATATTCAATAACATAATATAGTATTATATGAATATATAATATAAATCATGCATATTATTGTCAATCTATTTGAGTTATTTACATATTTTATAAATAAGATATTTGAGATTGAGAAATGAACAAGATTCAAGTTATCAGGAATTTGTCCTAAGAGTAGAAATTTTACTATGGGCTACTTAAGTCGAATGAATATTTCCCCATCTATGTCTATTAAACTTTTTAATAGGAGTCCATCTCTACTTTTGTGAACACCAGTTGCCGCACTTTAACATCCCCATTCTCGCTAGGTGCAGCAGAGGGCCTCCACTAAGTGCCTCGTACTTTCTCTGCTTCACACACCTTGAGAGTTCCTGGAGACGGTGCAGTGCAGCTCTGGGAGTGCGAGCCAATGGGGAGAAAGTGACACCCGGCTCTCAAGCTTCCGTCCACACTGGGAACTGTCAGTAGGACAGCGGAACAGAGGGATTACTTTTTGATGGTCCCTGGGCTCAAGGACAGAACTTCTTGGGAGATGCCTAAATCCCAACTCACACACTCCGCAGCCATCGCAGGGCTGGTACACCGGATAACTGACCGTGACTTGCAAGCCCATCTCAGACCCCAGACATGCAGATTAGCTGCCTCTGAGAGAAAAAGTTCCATACAACAGTTTGTGAACTGACTCTTTTCATAACTTCTCTTCTTTAGAATACACAAGGGAACTTCAAAAAATTTGTGAAAATGAGATTAAAAGATGTTTATTTTGATGAAAAAAATTTGAAATCCATGCATACTTTTTCATCAGATACCTTTTCCATGAACTTTTTGCAGCCTTCTCATACATACATTGCTTCGCCAATTTTTGGCTCCAGGTAGCTCTTTCTGTTAGTTTCATGTTTATGCAAACTTTTGGAAGCACTCATACATTTTTCTTACAATTTCCAAGTACTCTGTCTCCAGGCTTTCAGAAAATATTTCAAAGTTTTGTGCATTGAAGAAAATATGCATACTACAAGGGTTAATAGGAACAGAAGTCTGTGTTGGCACTGAGTGAGACCTGTGTGAAGCAGTCTGACAGATTGGCGTAGCAGAAGTTTACAGAGAAGATGAAGAGAGCTGGCAAAGGCAGTGCCCCTAAATGGAAGAGGTGTTTGCAGAATTTCTGGTCACCTGGTGTATTTCCATTGTGTGCTGCTGGTGGTGATGTTTTTGGAAGCACCTTCTGGAAATGAGGTGGAGGTGGGATTGGGAAGGACATTGTACATAGTGCTAGGTCACTCGTAAAGCAGGGCTTTTGGGGGCCTACTGGTGTCTTTCTCTTCCTCCCAAATTCCTGTACACATTCTCATACCAAACCCTCAGCATGTGACTTTATCTGGAGGAGGGCTTTTTTTTTTTTTTTTTTTTAAGATTTATTTATTTACTTGAAAGGCAGAGTTACAGAGAGGCAGAGGCAAAGGCAGAGAGAGAGAGGTCTTCCATCCACTGGCCCACTCCCCAAATGGCCGCAATGGCTGGAGCTGCGCCAATCTGAAGCCAGGAGTCGGGAACTTCCTCTAGGAAGCTGGAGAGGAACTTTTAAAATGTAAGTTGAAATGGGATTCTTAAGGTAGGCCTTAATGTAAATTGACAGGTGTTCTTAGGAGCAGAGGGAATTTGAATACACAAAGAGATACCGTGGGTGGATGTCCCTGCAGAGAGGAGATACTGTGAGGACATGAGGAGAAGGACGCCTCAGAAGAAACTCCTCAGGCCCAGAACTGGGAGAAAAATCAATGTCTGCTGTTTAAGCCACCCAGGCTGTGGGATTTTGTAATGAGCCAACCAATGCAAGGGCCAAGATCCTGAAACAAGGCATTCCCAAGAGGAGGAGCCATGTGTTCACACAGGGCCTGTAAAACCCGAGTATGTTACCACAGCCTCCTTTCATTGTCTCAGTACTTGGGGAGGATTTGGTTTTGTTTTGCTTTACAATCTTTTTTTGTTGGGCCTCAGAAAACCTAGTCACAAAAGATAAGTTACTTTGCTACTTTATCCAAGAAATCAAAGACTCAAGAAGCGAACCCAAGCGCATTCCAAGCAGTAATGCATATTTTTTTCCTGAAACCTCACAAGATTCTAAAGGCAGAAAGGATGTGATTTCTCTCTGACGGGAGGGATGCAGCAATCAAATCTGTAATAAATGGAAATCTTTTTACCTTTCACACATTTTCATAATCCCCCCTGCTGCTTCAGCTAATTAATTATCAATGCTATTTGTGTTTAGACAAGAGGGTTTGTCTCCTTCACAGCCCATCTGCTCCTTGGTAACCTTGCTGTGAAGTCATTGCGAAGCAGAGTTGCTGATAAAGCTATCATCTCCATGGCAACCCGCTGCTATGTCACAAATGCAAGAGTGTGACCTCACTGCAGTTAAAAGGAGAAATCAAACTGCTGTCTGTTGTGTGAGGCGATAAGGGGTTTTTAATCAGACACCGGGGAAGAGAAAAGGATCCTACTAGAGGAATGTTACTGCAGTAACCTTGCTGCCTATTACTAAATAATAAATGAACAGTCTAATATTAGTAGTGCAATATAATTGTGCAGCTGGTTAAACTTTAGAGAAATGCCCCCAAGTAAATGATATTGATCCTTAGAAATCTTTTTTGGAGTATGAAGTATGAATTTTTCCCTTCTTCAATTGCCTTTGGAGTTATTTCTGCTACATCCTTAGTGATAACAATTACATTTTAGTACTTACAACCTCCCATATCCAACAACTCATGAAAGCAAGACCCTTATCTCCATTTGACAGATGATGCAACTGAGACTTTAAAGTGAAGGAGTTGGGTAAGGTCAAACAGCTAGGGGAGAGGAGCCAGGTGTTGAACTCAGACCCATGCCTACAAAGCCAGGTTCTTTGTGGCTGTACTCCACTAGCAGCTGTGGAATGTCTACCTCTTTTTGTTGGACACAGAGCATCCAGAATGAAAATTCAGCTTCACAGACATTCGCCAGTTTTTAGACATTGATAAAATTTTAGTTAGAAGAAAAGAATCACAGGCTATCAGATTTGATGTTGTCCGACTTCTTTATTATAGATGAATAACCCTAGTTGTATAGGTGACAGACTTACCCAAGGCTATTCAAGGACTAGCTGCTGCTACTTTGATCCTGTATAGTAATGGAGGGAATAAGTAAAAAAAAAAAAAAAAACAAAGAAACAGAATATTAGCAATAGAAAAGTGTAGATGTGGTGTTAAATATCAGCTTTGTGATTTCATTTATCATGGTAATTTAGGAATAGTCACAGTTCCTTGAAAAAAAAAATCAGCATGAACCTTTCATTAAGGAAAAGTTGCACTTCCTCTATTTTGTTAACTGGGTTAACTGAATATAAATGAAATTAAGTATGGGTTTAATTCAGTGATTTTTCTTTTGTTGTCCAACACAGGTTACTTTCCTTAACATCCAACTAATGATATTTATATTTATCCAGCAAGCATTCTATGACTGTTTCATTATACATCTCCCAACAAAGGTGACTCATCCCCTGGTGTAGTATTTACCAAGCTTGAAAAAGTAAGCAACTTCTTCCTTGGTGGTTGCATCCATTTGTACAGCAGCCCATCTACTACTGCAGGAGATTATGATGTGTAGCCACGGTGGCTCTCTCTGGGAGAAGCAGCTCAACATACTGAGTGTCGAGTGCATTCTGAAATCGATCCGCAGGAACTGTAACCATAAGTTCTGATCAGCTAGTTATTCTCTTTCTTGGATGGCTGGTTAACTAGTTACTCAGATGTTGGATGCAGACCATAAACATGGCCACCTGGAAGTTCTGCATCTCTCTTCCATCACGGAGCTAAATAAACAGTATTTGTTGGGCATTTATTATGTGTGGATATTCTAGACACTGGTAAAGGAGGACATCATTGGAAGAGTGTATACAGACTGTATGCTCCCATCAGCTTATGGGAGACAGACAGGACCAACAGGCACAAAGGGACACAGAGTCAAATATCATGTTAATTGTCATGTTTTTTGGCTGATTTTTTTAAGTGCTCAGTGATATCAGACAAACCCCACATTTCAAGTAGATGATTGGAACATAAGAATCTAAGAATGGCATTTTCTAAGAGTTTGCTATACGCCAGACACCATGCAAAGCACTTTACATTCTTCATGTCATTTCTTCCTTACAGCAGTCTTAAGATATAGGCTTTTTGGTACTTTTCCAGGTGAAAGAATTATGGCATATTGTATAATTGGAGAGATTAAGTAACTTGTCCAAATCACTAGGCAGCAAACTGGCAGTTTTTGGAACCTATGTATTCTAGAACATGTAAATTTGTACACATTTTAGCTGTTTGAGAGGAGGAGAGGGGACAGTGGCCTAGACACACGCAGACACGGGCAGCAGCAGTACCTGTGGAGGACAGGTCAAGTCGCTGCCGTTCACTCTCTGCATGGGAGGTACCCACGGAAAAGCACGATGGACCGATTTCCTTACAGCTTCACTGGAAATCCCTTCAGTGTCTTTTTTTTTTTTTTTTTAAACCTGGAAACCTTTTATTTAAGGTGCACAAATTTCGTGCATTTCATATATAGAAATTTAGGGACACGAATACATTTCAGCACATGTTCCTTAAAAGGATTTTTCCTTCTGCAGTCTTCCACTTTTGAGCATGATAGACTTCTAAGAATTAACTGAGCTCTGTGGGAAAACTCAGCATGGTTAAAATATTGATAGAGTTGATATATTTAATGTCATGACCTGTTTACCTAGAAACTGAGAACAGCAGTTGGTAAAATACCTTTGTCATTCTCTAATACCTGTTGACTTGTAACATTCTTGTATTTTCCAACATAAATAATTCATTCAGTGTACTTTCTTATATTGTGGTCTCCTTTGCCCTGGGGAACATTATAGATGACTAATACTTGGGAGAGTTAAGAGATTTCAACAGGATGACCTTGAAGCTGAGTGAGTTGGATTTGGGTAGATGAGAATGGAAATCACTAGTTGGTCTTAAAGTTTAGGCTATCAATTGTAGGCAAAGGGAATGTTGTGAGTTGAAAGAACTATTGCTTATCTTTTCTTTGTTTATATAAACCCATATGTAATTATGTTTTTAAGAGAGACAAACCAGAAATGGGAGTAAACCCTACTAAGTTGCTTGATGTGATTTTTTCCCATAACAGTGCCACTAGGACATTAAACACACATTATAAGTAGACATATTCCATTCATTTTAATCACTGCTTGGTGATTTATTCTGTTTCTTTTAATATATTTAGGTTGTTTCCATGGTTTTCAGTTTTGCTGTATGATTTGTTCTGTTTTGTTATTACAAAGAATGTTGTATATTTTATAATACAAGTATTTTGCAAAATTGGTAAATATCTTTGTAGGAGAAATGGAATTAGAGTTGTTGGGTCAAAGACTGTGTGTATTTTACGTTTTCAGAGGTTTTGCCAAAGTCTATAACAGGAGCAACAATTTAAAGCTGCAGCCAGTATCTTAGTGCTTCATTGTATTTCCTTTCAATATTAGGCAATTTCAAAGTTTTAAAGTTTCACAATTTTTTTTTCATTTTTTAAAAGATTTATTTTATTTATTTGAAAGAAGAGCAGAGAGGAGAGAAAATTTTGATGTGTAAAATTGGTCAATTTAGAATAATTTTTCAGAAATTTTTGAGGGGCTAGCTCCGTGAATCACTTGGTTAATCCTCTGCCCGTGGCACTGGCATCCCATATGGGCGCCGGGTTCTAGTCCCAGTTGCTCCTCTTCCAGTCCAGCTCTCTGCTGTGGCCCGGGAGGGCAGTGGAGGATGGCCCAAGTGCTTGGGCTCCTGCACCTGCATGGGAGACCAGGAGGAAGCACCTGGCTCCTGGCTTCGGATCGCTGCAGCACTGGCCATAGGGGCCATTTGGGGGGTGAACCAATGGAAGGAAGACCTTTCTCTCTGTCTCTCTCTCACTGTCTAACTCTGTCAAATAAAAAAAAAAAAAAAAAAAAAGAAAAAAATGTTTTGAGTCACTTTGGATTTTTTTAACTTTTTTTTTATTCAAAGATTTATTTATTTTACTTGAAAGTCAGAGTTACACAGAGAGAGGAGAGGCAGAGAAAGAGAGAGAGGCCTTCCATCCACTGGTTCACTCCTTAATTGGCCTCAACGGCCAGAGCTTTGTCAATCCGAAGCCAGGAGCCAGGAGCTTCTTCCAGGTCTCCCACATGGGTGCAGAGGCCCAAGCACTTGGTCCATCTTCCACTGCTTTCCCAGGCCACAGCAGAGAGCTGGATAGGAAGTAGAGTGGAGCAGCCAGGGCTCAAACCGGCACCCACATGGGATGCCTGCGCTTCAGGCCAGGGTGGTAACCGGCTACGCCACAGCGCTGGCCCCATGATTTTTTTTAACTTCATTGAACATTTGTTGTTTTATGTTTCTTTGAATTTTTTGCTCATGTCATTTTCTGATTTTCATCTGGAATAGTTTTAAAATTTTACTCATAAACTTATTTTAACATCAAATATACTAATCTTTAGAATACCATACAGGCTAGACATAGGTTTTCCAATTATCATTTCTGTTTTGACTTGGTTTACAAGATTTTGGGAAGGTGCAAAAGCTCAAACCTTTTTTCAAATTTGTCAATATTTTTCTTCTTTTTATCTTTAATTATTTATATAAAGGGAACAAATTTCATGTATTTAATATATACACCTTTAAGAGCATAATGATACTTCCCACCCTGTTCTTTCTCCCCCTCTCCCTCCCTCCCCAGCTCTCACCCACCTTCCTCCCTCCTTTCTTAGTTTCCTTTTAATTTTTACAATGTTCTTAAGTCTTTTTGGTTTTAACTTTTCACTTCAGTTGTTTATGAAAAAGGATCATGTATCTTCATTTTGACCTTATATGAATCCTTTCATTCTTTACCTCTGCTTAATGTTTACTAGTTCTACCTTCTACTTGAAACTCAATTTCTTGAAGATACAAGAAAGTATCCAACCTATTTTTTTTTTTTTTTTTTTTTTTGACAGGCAGAGTGGACAGTGAGAGAGAGAGAGAGAGAGAAAGGTCTTCCTTTTGCCGTTGGTTCACCCTCCAATGGCCACCGCGGCTGGTGCACCGCGCTGATCCGATGGCAGGAGCCAGGTACTTCTCCTGGTCTCCCATGGGGTGCAGGGCCCAAGTACTTGGGCCATCCTCCACTGCACTCCTTGGCCACAGCAAAGAGCTGGCCTGGAAGAGGGGCAACCGGGACAGAATCCGGCGCCCCAACCGGGACTAGAACCCAGTGTGCCGGTGCGGCAAGGCGGAGGATTAGCCTAGTGAGCCGCAGCGCCGGCCACCATTTTTTCTTAATCCACTATTCAGTTGTCCCAAATATATTTGCAAAACTGTCTATTTTTTCTTTACCTTCATCTTATACTACATCCAAGATTTTCTTCTTCTATTGTTTTTCCAATTATCCAGCTAGAATGACTTGTTTAACATTTGGCAGCTCATTATATTAATATTTAATTCTACCAACTTCCTTCATTATTTTTCATAGTTTTCCTGACTTTTCTGTGTGCTTTTTCCCTCATGTAAAATTTGGGATCATCTTGTTACTTTGATTGATATTGTGCTAATTTTATAGAGAAAGGCTAAAATTACTGCATTCTTTTTTCTAGCATAAGATTTATTTCAATATATTCATCTTCAGTCCCACAGTGTAACCATATAGAGTATCCTTTAAATATCTTCCTTTTGTAGTTTTCTTAATAACCTCTATAAATTCTGAGAGAAAAATATGTTGTTCATCAAGCATCTAACACATTTTCCTTTTCATACTCATGCCATTTCTATATATTATTTCTTCATCTTCTCATCTACCTTGAAAATTTAGAGATTCCACAGTAGTACATTAAACCTTTCCTATTCTCGAGAGTAGCCTTTATCTGTGGGGGGTTAACAATACCATATTTGAATAATGGTTAATATTATAAACACTGTAGAACAACTTCTTCTCACTGCCTTTTACTGTGTGTATAATCATTACTAGTGCAGGATTGAGTGATTTGGATGAAGTTTGCTTAAAGATCAGGGTCATTATATATTTATGAATAGCAGCAAACACCATTTAGGCTGAGCCATTCCCTGAGAATTGACATGCCACATCAGAGGCTGGATGATGGAATCCCTGGGCCTGGGTTGATGCTTCGTAAGCCAGCCTCTGCAAGCTGATGATCACAATCACTGACTATTCTATTCTCATTTAAATAAAAAATCTCAAAGTGAGGATAAATAAGAGAAAAATGATGAATGTGATGGTTATATATCTATAAACCAATAAAATCTGTTTAACCTTATTTGTAAGAATAACAGAAGTTTATGTGCAAACCCTCTAGCAGCATCAACGTGAAACTGCAATTTTTACTCATATGCTCCCCTGTATTCTAATCTCTTTTTTCCATAATAGAAAAAAACAAACAAGCAAAAACAGATCTCTACACAGAGCAATCAAGCTCTCATGCATTTTCCTTATTTGTGTTGTTCTTTGTGCTTTGTTTTAATGGTGGTAACAGTCACTGCAGCCTTCTAACACTATTCAAATAATTCCCTGGTGCTCTTTGCCACTACCAGACTGTTCATGTTTATCAAGGAATACTCTCACCTAGACTAGGAAGTATCTGAAATTTGGGGGCATGATAACTAACTTTACTCTCTTGTCATTCACAAGGATATACAGCTTTTAGGGGGTCAGAAACCAAAAATCTGCCTCCCTGGTCCACTCCATATTAATCTTCCTTGTTTCTTTCTCCTGTCTAGTGTCTGTTCTCCTCCTACCAAATCCACCATTGCTAACCTTGACAAGTCAACAGAGGGGCTTTAGTCATACAACAAAAGTGAACGAATTTATTTTGGATATTTATGGGGAGTCTAATGTGTTTTAGACCTACATTTAGCTCTAACTCAAGTCAGAGTTCTGAGTTTGGTGACTTTTATTATGAGACCCAATGATGATTACATATCACTTACTGAACGTTTCTGATGGTGTTGCCTTTAGGAGATGTGAACTTGGAAGATTGCAGAGATGTTATTGAGCTCCTTCTTTCACTCAAATATAATCATCACAGAGTCCAGATAAGTGGCAGAAGGGAGCCTTGAATACTACCCAACACTGCTTATCACTACACAATAACAAAGAGACTTTATAAACTAGAATAGCTGTGGGCTCAGGAGCTGCTCATTGTGATCAGGAATCGCTCTTTTAAATTATGGCTGTGTGGTTGTGCAAAGCTGTTTAGCAGAAATGAGAATCTCTTGTAGAAATTGTGCAGTTTCTTGGGAAAAAAGATGTGTTCATTAATTGATACATGGGAGAAAACATGGAACTTTCATAAAAGTCCAGGAAAAATCTGCAGAATAATTGCGTGCTTTCCAGTCCTTTTTGATGGGCATGTTGGCATGTACCTTACCCTCCCATCAAAAGTGGCCCTTGGATCCTACATAGTTGGGCTGCTGGCCTTCATCAGAGCTGCAAATCTGCCCTCTGGGGATCCACGGGATGTAAACCTGTCCTTCAAGAGTCTAAGCCCATTTCAGTGCCATAAATAATGAGACAAATAAGAGAGAAAATAACTTTCTATTGTCTCCTGTTATTGTTTTAGCTGGTCCCATGTTACACTCCACAGAAGGGAGACATTCAAGGAAAGTCAGGTTTTCCTTTCAGAGCAGAACTCAGAATAACAATGAAGTTATTACATCACTACTCATTCTCCACATAGTCTAACTCTGGACAAATGTGCTTCATCTCCTTTTTTTCTCAAGGGAAAAGTGATTGATAAGTATATCTCATCATGTTACTGTGAGCCCTCTCTTGATTTCTCTTTTTTCTTTGAATTAAGATGAAACTTCTTAAATAGCACAGAATGGCCTTGTGTAATCAGGCCCCTGCCAAAGTCCCAGTTTCATCTCCTTTGAGGCTCTTCTTCTCTTTGTGGGATCCAGCCACATTCTCCTTCTTTTTAGCTCGATGCAGTTATGTTCCTGGTTGCCATCACAGGGCACTTGCATGTGATATGCAAACTACCTAGATTCCTTCATCCTTTCTGCTCTTTACTCCAAAATACCTTTACATCTGAGGTTTAGCATTAATTTCTTGGGAAGGCCTCTCTGACCTCCGTGAACAAGTCAAATAATATTTATAGATTTTTCAAAACACCATATATTTATCTTTGGTGGCACTTGTCACTGTTGCATTTTCATATTTATTTATATTATTTGATCAATATCTACTTCCCTCACTAAGACTCTAAGCAATTTGGGAAGAGAAAGCTTGCCTGTGTTGCTCACTATTTTATTCCCAGTGCCTAGTTGTTCCTCTCTTGCCAAAAGCATTTAATGAATGAATGTTGACTGTAATTCATGTTTGGGTGATCATCAACAATGCTTAGGATTCTCAGGAGGCAGAAAAAACTCTTGAAATTTTTTGTCTATTTTATTTTTCTTAAGAGCAAATATTAATGTCACAAAACATAACAATGATCATAATATAGGGACATAGGATGTGTTGTCGTTTACACCATATGATTCAATAAAGCACTATTTATAACTATATACCAAATGATATGACATCCACACAATTTTTATACTCTACGCTTACTTCCACAAATAAGAGAAAACATGTGATGTTTGTCTGTCTGAGATGGGCTTATTTCTCTGAGCATAATGGTCTCCGGTTTCATCCATTTTGTTGCAAATTTCAGGATTTCATTCTTTTTTTATGGCTGAAAAATATCCCATCGAATATTTATACCACATTTATCCAGTCATCAGTTGATGGGCGTCTAGGTTGATTACATATCATTGCAATTGTGAATTGAGCTGCTGTAGAAATGGGATTGCAGGTAAAGAAAGAACTCCTAGAGAAGTGTTTCACTGGCTTTGCTGCCGAGAGCATCCAGGACATGGGTGCTCTCTGCTGCCCTTAAAGTCTACCATCAGCTGAACTGAGCTTTGCATGAAGAGAAGCAATACAATCTAATAATTACCAAGCTGACACTTTAAAACCAAGAAGAAAGAGCAATGAAATAAACCCACCAAAGAATTGTAGAATGTGAAAGCTGGAAGAAAGTCTCAACATGATGCATGGATAATCACTGTTTCTGAACAATGAGAATGCAGAAGCCTAGCAGAAGAAAACTGGGGCAAGATTCTAAGGCTCCTTCCTTGTAGTCCATGATCTCTTGCCACATCATTCTGCTTCCAAAAAATAAGAGCTCTCCAAGGTACTTGGACTTTAAAAAATACATTGGAAAAAATGTCAATGAAACTCATATACTTAAAAAGATAATCACTAGCCTTTTTTTTCCTCCTCGTTGCCATACAGATATAAAAAAAGCATATTATCTCTGAAACAGATTATGTGGGGGAAATGGCAGTATGGCATTCACCCAAAAAAGCTTTTACTGTTTATGGAGTTTTTGTTTGGGCACATTAAAACTATTTTTTAAATGTAGAAGCCAGTCATTCTCCCTACTCCCTCTAAATAAGGGATGATAAATGACAGAGTTGAGAGTTATAGATCAGGACCCCATTCCAGGAGTTGGCTCATCATGTAGTCAGAGATTTCCTGGACTCTAGTGAAAGCTTTGCCTTTGTAACCATCCAGTTTAAAGGAGTTCATTTATGTCAAGTTTTTCAGCATGCATTTATAAATATAGTTCTTCTGTCTACAGCATTTTGATGTCCCAAGTTCTCAAACTGTGGTTTTTCTATATTAAAGCCAAACATTAATATTCATTTCATTATAGAATTGAGTCACTCACAGCCACAAATAAGCAGACACATATGTAAATTATAAAGAGAAGAAAAGTCAGTCACCCAATCTTCTGTAAGAACAAGGCAATGTCTCACTGCATTGTGATTATAATTTGGATGATTTGTAGTAAACACACACGAACACACATGCTCATATTCACATACTCATACATACACACTCAGACCTTTAAAAAAAAACTGGGAAATATAGCAGCATGATTCTGGTAGATACTCATTGGATCCCTTTATTCTTCAATTATATGTTCTATTATGTTTTTAAAATATTTTTATTTACATAAGGTGAACAAATTTCGTATATATGGATTTAACAGCATAATAATACTTCTCATTGTACCCTCCCTCTCACATTCCCACCCTCTTTCCTCCTTCCTTTCTTATTCTTTCTTTTAATTTTTATAATGACATACTTTTAGTTTATTTTATAATCATAAGCTTAACCATTCACTAATTAAAGAATTCAACAAATAGTAAGAAGAAAAAAAACACTGTTCCTCAACAAATTATGCAAATTATGTTATTTTTATAACAAAATTGTTTTTTAGTATGTCATTTAACATGGCAAAATAAATTAGAAAACTAAAATCTCTCTCCCATATCAAACTTTACCTTACAAATTTACTAACCTAGGTTTGACAGGTTTTTTAAATTTCTTTCCTTTTTTTTTTTGCTAATCCATAAGTCAACTGATTAAATTGTAGTAAGATATTATGGGGAGGGTGCCCAAAGAAAGCATTCAAATAACAAACATTTTCCTCTTTGATAACTTTTAATCAGACATGGATTCACTGTCAGGCTAACAGGAGCATAATTCCTTGATTTTCATGGGCCCTTCCAGCCCCTGGGGAGAATTTTAGTAATGTCATATCCTTAATAGTGACTTGATTTTCTTTTCTTTTCCTTAAGATTTATTTATCTATTTGAAAGGCAGGCTTGTAGGAGAGAGGGAAAGACAGAGACAGATAGACATACACTCACCAAGAAGGATGGGGATTGGTGTTGTGGAGCAGCGGGTAAAGCCTCTGCCTGTGATGCCGGCATCTCATATGGGCATTGGTTTGATTCCTAGTTGTTCCGCTTCTGATCCAGCTCACATTAGTGTGTCTGGCAAAGCAGTGGAAGATGGCCCAAGTCCTTGGATCCCTGCACCTTTGTGGGAGGCCAAGAAGAAGCTCCTGGCTCCTGGCTTCAGCCTGGTCCTGCCCTAGTGGTTGCAACCATTTAGGGAGTGAACCAGCAGGTGGAAGACATCTCTCTCTGTCTCTCTGTCTCTCTCTCTGTGATTCTGCTTTTCACATAAATAAAACAAATCTTTACAATTACAGAGAGAAAGAAAGCAAGAGAGAGAGAATATGAGAATTTTCTATACATTGATTACTCCAATGGCCACAACAGCTGGGACTGGGCCAGGAGGAAGTCAGGTCTCCCTTGTGGATGGCAGATGCCAAAGCACTTGGGCCATTTTCTGCTGCTTTCTCAGGCTCATTAGCAGGGAGCTGTACTGGAAGTGGAATAGCCAGGACTTCTACCGGTGCTCTTGTGGGATGCCAGTACCACCGATGGTGGCTTAACCTGCGGCGTCACAACACCAGATGCTGAATTCATTTTCTTACGGGCCCCCTTCTCCCAACATGTAAGTGTTTTGTGTGACAAATGTTACTTCTGACTCTACCTTAAATCAAGGGGTAGAGGGAATGTAGGACTCTTTATCTGGTCATTTCTTTTTGCCGTTAGCTTGATTCTCAGTGAATGAATGCTTTGTGTCTCCCGCTTTTGAACTCTGACTGTCGAGTACTTTGAGCATGTCCATCTCTGAGGTTTCCCTTATGTCATCTGCTAAGCTCCGTCTGTTTATGGGCTTACTATTAATGGTCTAGTGTGTAATTATTTGTGGTAGCTCTAGAAATATGTTTCTTGGATCGCTTCTCATGTCTTCCAAATATTCAAATTATATATGTACATTTGGCCAAATTACAAATTCTTTCCTATGTTTACTTGTATATTGATGGCTCCTGACTTTGTGCAAAAATCTGCTCTGTTTACCAATGCTGCCCTCAAGTGGTACAGTTCTGAGGGCAGCATAATCTCTCTACCCTCACATTTCATAATGGCTTTCCAGGACGCAAAATAAATCAATTCCTGATTCCTTAATGGGAGATCCTCTTTTATCACTGTCATGTCCTCATGCTCTTTTTCTTTTGTCAAAGCCCAAGGGGCCAAAAGGGGACAGTGGACAAAGAGAAGTTCTGTATCATATTGAACCAGTGGCTTTGACTTGGGTCAATTTCAAAGGTGCCATGTCTGTAGGGGAACATGAAAAGAATCCTCTGTTAAAAAAACACACACACACACTTTACAAAGGCAGCCTTTAGTGAAGGTGGCAAGTGACCCCTGGAAGAGTCTCCAAAGGTTGACTCTTACAGTGAACTTGACACTGAAAGATAAAATGGAAGTAGTGAAGCTTCCGCCAGGGAGATGCTACCGGTTTGGCAGAGCTTCTGATGAGAGGCCTCATATAATGGAGGAATTTCGAACTATAACTGAAAGAGAAAATGATTCACATGGCAGCCAGTAGGACCCCTTCTCCCAGGGGAACCAGGCTTTTGTGCCCATGGAGTTAGGAAGAAGAAGGACAGCCTTTTGTATATATTCTTATTTTTTGTGGTGTTGTTATCCAAGTTAAAGAAGAAAGAGCTTGAACTTTAGGCTGGCGCTGTGGCTCACTAGGCTAATCCTCTGCCCGCAGCGCCAGCACTCTGGGTTCTAGTCGCGGTTGGGGCACTGGTTCTGTCCCAGTTGCTCCTTTTCCAGGCCAGCTCTCTGTTGTGGCCCAGGAAGGCAGTGGAGGATGGCCCAAGTGCTTGGGCCCTGCACCCGTGTGGGAGACCAGGAGGAGGCACCTGGCTCCTGGCTTCGGATTGGTGCAGTGCACGGGCCGTAGCGGCCGTTTGGGCGGTAAATCAACAGAAGGAAGACCTTTCCCTCTGTCTCTCTCTCTCACTGTATAACTCTGCCTGTCAAAAAAAAAAAAAAAAAAAAAAAAAAAAAAAAAAAAAAAGGAAGCAAAGAGCTTGAACTTCCTTACTGATTTTAATATTTTTTATAAATTCTTGTAAGACATAGCAATTATGCAGTGATAGTTCAACTCAGAAGGAACTAACAGCAAAACTGTTCTAGATTATAGTAAGCATAATATCATAAGCACCTACTAATGTGTTTGTGAACCTCATTCTTAGGAGATTTGATAGAGAGAAGATAGATTTTCATAATCTTGAGTACTCTTTAACTCTGTGTTGTAAATATTAACTTTTCTCTCAGTTCAAGAAACTGAGAATTAGCGGTTATAAAATTTGATTAGGATCTATCCAATAAGTTGTGGATATGGATCAGAAGTGACCCCAAGTGTATGTTCCATAATGCTGCATTGTATTTATTCTCTTTACCACAAGGCAACATGCCCTTTCAGGCAAAGAGAAATGGCCATTGGTAGAGACAAATGTCTGTCACATTATACCCATGCCACACTTCCAGAAACCAAAGTAGAGAACATGTAAGCATGACTCATGAGGGAATTATGTTGGGAATTGGGCACTCCAAGTGTCAGTGCCAGTGTCACCACACAGAGAGATTGGGTTTCATAATTAGAGCACTCCAGAGATTAAATCTGCTTCTTGCTGACCCCAAAATCTACATTTGCTTTTGAGAATTTCTGTTCACTGTCATTGCTAATACAATACATAGTTTATCCTGGTTCCAAAAGAGAAGGAGAGGGAAGGAGAGATTGGATGTTATATCTAGAGTCAAAATCAGATTGAACTGTCACAGATATTGACCTGAAGGTATTGTCCAAATTAGTGACGATAAATAAGATGTCTAGGACAAGCATTAGGCCCATTTGGTTATGTTGTACATGCTATGGTGGATGTGGGAAAGACAAGTGTGATCAGGTTATGGCTAACTCAATGGGCTCCTGGATGATGGTACCTTAAACCTTTCAGATTCTGAGTTTCACCCTAAGCTATAACTAATGAAACCTGCAGTATGAAATGTTTGGAATGAGACAACAAAAAACTGTGGGCATTAGAAGTGGGTTCAGTATTTGCTTTCATTCCTCATTGAATTACTCTTAACCTGTTGTAGATGGTGTTTGTGGGTAAAGCACAAAAATGTAACAATAGCTTCCTAACGTGGGGGAATATTTGTTTCTGTGTGCATTTCCCCTTCCAATTTAATTTCTGTGACAAATTCCCTAAAATGCAGTAAATAATTTACAGTGTTAGTATCATAGCAACAGCAGATCTGAATGTGTTGATTGTAGATTTATATCTAAAATGAATGACATCTTTCAGAATGAAGTATGGGTGCAGCAGGAGGCATGGCTACACATGCTCTTGGTTGTGAGGCTGTGGCTGTGCACCAGCACATCTGTACAGGTACACTTGACCGTTCCTGAAGCTAGCACAATGTATGGCCAGGCCTCACAAGCTGATGGAATCATTAAAAGAGAATACATGCAATATCTCCTTATGCACACACCCACTCACAACCTACAGAAATACAGGAATGGCTGATGCCAGTCAGAACTTTCCTAACACATGTGCTCTCTGTGATCCTTGCCAAAGAAGCAATGGCCCCCTGTGTTTCCAGGAGGGCAGGGAGAAACAAGCCACATGTAAACATACGCGGAGAAGGAATTGGACGGTCTGGCTGCTGCTGCCGCTGCTTTTTTTTTTTTTTTTTTTGTATCTATCTATCTATCTATCTATTTATTTTTGACAGGCAGAGTTAGACAGTGAGAGAGAGAAGAGAGACAGAGACAAAGTTCTTCCTTTTTCCATTGGTTCACCCCCCATGTGGCCGCTACAGCTGGCGCATTATAGCCAATGCATTGCAGCGCGTAGATCCAAAGCCAGGAGCCAGGTGCTTCCTCCTGGTCTCCCATAGGGGTGCAGGGCCCAAGCACTTGGGCCATCCTCCACTGCACTCCTGGGCCACAGCAGAGAACTGGACTGGAAGAGGAGCCACCGGGACAGAATCCAGCACCCCAACTGGGACTAGGACCTGGGGTGCTGGTGTGCCAGTCCTGCAGGTGGAGGATTAGCCCAGAGAGCTGCGGCACCAGCCTGGCTTCTTCTTAAACACTTCTAAAAATCTCCACGCATTTCAGCTCAGATTTGACCCCACTGTAAATGGTTCCAGGTACTACAAACATCCAAGAACTTGAAGAGGGGCTGCTTCTGCCAGCACAGTTAGTGTCTCCTAGCTTTATGACCTCCCACTTTAGAATCAGACTTCCTCAGCCCTGTTAATTTATGTCAATTAACACTAGCTGTTCTGTTTTACAATTGCCAAAGTTTTATTACACTCATTGTGTCTGCTTTTTCTTTCAGGTCTATATATCTTTAAGATATCCCCACCACCACCACATTTTTTTTTTAAAGTTATTGAACTTTTGGAAAGAAGCAAAGATCAATTGTGTTAAACCTGCCATCTTTAATTAGAAGTGTGTTTTATTCTTTAGTTTGCATCTCCTAAATCTCAGCTTGTTTTTGAGGATTGTAGTGTTATACTGCAGTGTGAATCTCCATGAATTTTCGTGATTCCAAGGGAGGGATACTTTAGATGAGTTTCTAAAAGTACATTCACTATCTAACTGACCAAATCTGAATGGCTCTGAGAAGTTTCAGAACACCTTCCTCTTCAATAGACCAAGTTTCAGGAGCTTGCTGTGGGAGTGAGAACTGTCTTTATTTTCAAATATATCTTCATCGCACTGTTATTGTATTGGGGCATAATAGATCTCTTTTTAAATTATTGCTCTCATCCAATTTTCTGCCCATATCCTCATCAAAAGGAGAAAGTATTGATCCTGTTCCTTTGACCCTGAGGATAATTTGATTCTGCAGTGTACCTTGCTTGGTCTTTTGTTTGTTATATAAAAAATACTTGGCATATTTGAGAAATGCAACAACTGACCCAGAAAAAATTAAACTTGAAGAAATAATGTAAACTAAAATTGCACGTAGTAAAGTTTGTTGCCATTGTAGACTGACTCCAGAATAATATTTCATGGGAACATTCAGAACTGCAAAAATTGATTCAAGGAAAATTACACATGGTAGAAACAAATGGAACAAAATGTAACTGAGAGAAGCTAATATTCCATAATCCCATCTGTTATTGACTAAGACATTGATGGGAAAAGAAAATACTCTTGACAAAATATATCTTCAAAAATGATCCCCAAAATGGACGTAGTAAAATTAATAAACACATATAAAAACACAAAAACTTCACATGTGAAGGCAAAAGCTATAATTGATGACATTTAGTGGGAACAGAAGACCTGATCTTTCAATTATTTCTTGTGTAAGTTACACAGAAAAAAAGACTGATCACCATAAAGACAATGTTAACAAAATGAAAAGGAAAAAGAAACACAGATGGAAATGCTTTTAAAGCATCATATGGAATATTGATCAAAGAGAAAGATGTTCATTAGAGTTGTGTTAGGCTGTTTGTACTGCTATAACGGAATACCTAAGACTGCGTAATTTATAAAGAACAGATATTAATTTCTAACAGTTCTAAAGCCTGGAAAATACAGACCGAGGGTTCTGAACCTGGCAAGGTCCTCCTCCCTGTGTCATCCCACGGCTGGAGAAGTCACATGACAAGCACATACAAGGCTGGGCTGAAATGGTTTTTGTAATAAACCAACTCTTATAATATTGCCTTCATGACCTAATAACCTTTCTAAAGGTTCAACCTCTCAGGAATCCTACATTGGTGATTTATTTTGCAACACAGAAAGATTGGGGGACAGTTTCCAATCATAGCAAGGGTTTTGTTCAGAAAATGCCTTCTGTACAAAAAGTTAACACTGCATATACAACCTTGATTTAAATATTTTTGTGTATTTAAAGCACCCTTGGTGTCAAAATCTCACTTGCCCTTAATATATTCTCATGGCTAGAACTTTTCTACACATAATGAGCTATGAAGGTGCAGGTAGAAAAGCATGAGTGTCTATATTAATTGACTACATGGCAGTAAAGTTCACCATCAGTTAGAAACTGTGTAAAAAATTGAACCAGTATTCTGGCTTCTTCAGCTCACTGCTCCCATTTTGGGAGAAACATAGGTAGGAACATATTTTGCATATCATAGGAGTTCAGTACATATTTGTTGACTATATACTAACACCTTGAGCACATTTTAAAATTATTTAGATCTTTGTTTCTCGACATGCTTTTGTGTTTCCCAGTTCTAATTTCTGTCCACTCTCAGCCCATATTGAAGTTTCTCCCCTGCCAGTCTGACCCACATGCTTGCGAATCACCTGGCTCCCAGCCGATCACAAGGCCAGACGATGCTCGTCCTCATCCCTCTCCCGGTTTTGCCTCTGGGTCCTTGTTCTCTAATAGATCTGGTTTGAGACTGATTCTACCTGTAACCTGTTTTCTATAGAGCAGCCCTTACCTGGTCTGCAAATGTGTGAGTTACTGGTAGATTAGTAACTATATGTGAATTTATGATAGTGTATGAATCATTCCTAAACCTGGATTTGAAAGTAATAGCACAGTTGTAAGGAGAAGTTGGGAGGGGAAAGTCGTTGTACATCACCCTGAGAATACAGCCTGTTCACTCTCCTGTGTGACATGAAACTTCAAGAAGTCCTGGTTTGGCCAGCGTTCTTTTGTTGTTGTTTCTAAGATTGATTGATTGATTTGAAAGGGAGGGAGGGAGAGAGGGAGAGAGAAAGAGAGATCTTCTATCCTTGGTTTACTCTCCAAATGGCCGTAACAGCCAAGGCTGGACATGCTGAAGCCAGGAACTTGGAACTCCATCTGTGTTTCCCATATGAGTGCAGTCCAAGCAATCAGGCCATCTTCTGCTGCTTTCCCAGGTACCTTAGCAGGGAGCTACATTGGAAGTGAAACATCCAGGACCAGAATCAGCACTCATGGGATTTCTGTGTTGCAGGTGGTGGCTTAACCTGTTGCACCACAGCATTGGCTGCTCCTGGGTCAACTTTCATCAAGGCTTCCCAATTTGTTTGAAATGCAATTCCAGGGCCCAGAGGACACCTGGATGCAAAAGCAAGCATATAAACAAACGCTGTGCAAAGTGTTAGAAGTTTGGAATGTATCATTTTTCAATTATATTTACTTCTTTATCTTTCCATTCGTGTGAATTGTTGAAGGTGGATTCTTTGGTGAAACTTCTTCAATCTTTCCTCATTTATTTATTTATTTGAAAGTCAAAGTCACAGAGAGAGAGAGTCACAAAGAGATCTTCCATTTGCTGGTTCACTCCCCAAAAGGCCACAACAGACATGGCTAGGCCAAGCCAAATCTAAGAGTGAGGAGCTTCGATCAGATCTCCCAGGTTGGTGCGAGGGTCCAAGTACTTTGGCCATCTTGCACTGCTTTCCTAGGTACCTTAGCAAGGAACTGGTTCTGAGGAGATACTGCTGGGAATAGGACTTGTACCCATATCGGATGCCAGGGCTTCAAACGGTGGCTTGACCTGCTGAGACACAGTGCTGGCCCCTGAAACCCCTTTAGTCTGCTAACAAACACGCACATGTGAAGAATATCTTATGGAAAGGAGAGACCATTACCTAAATATATGCATTCGTGACTGCCTTGTAAACAAGTGTGGGTGAAAGAAAAAGTTGTTTGATTATGAGATTGTACTATGTTGTTGACAAAAAAAAGGAAAAAGAAACTGCAATGTTTTAAAACAATTCACAGTTCAAGAAAAGAACAAAATATAAAAATTAAATTAAGCATCATTACTCTGTACATGATGGAAATATTTAATAAAAAAAAGCACAATGCTAAGAATTTAAACAAGCAATTACAAATTATGGAGTAATTACCATATGTTAAAATGAAGAAATTGAGACCCAAATAGGTCAAATGGCTTACTCAAGCCTAGGAAGCTAATGAATAATTGTTTTCTAGAACAAATATTTTGCCCATGAAAGCACTAAATTTAATATAAATATTATTTGATAGCCCACCTCTGTTACCTAAGCAACCAGAGTATCCATTTGATGAGTCATTTTAGAAGCTAAATAAGTTTGCAAGATCAAGAAAGGCATGCCATTCAACTTATTTATTTCATTTTTCTTTATTAATTTTTAGTAATATGAACAGAACAGATTTCAAGTAGTTCATAAATACAATTCTAAGACTATAATAGTACTTTCTTTTTTCCCTCCTTCCCTCCACCTTCCTTCCTTCCTTTCTTTTTTCCTTTTTACTACAACATATATGTTTTTAGATTTATTTATTTATTTGAAAGAGTTACAGAGAGAAAGGGAGAGACAGAGAGAAAGATCTTCCATCCATTGGTTCACTCCCCAAATGGCTAATACCAGGCTGGAACAGGCTGAAACCAGGAGCCAACAGCTTCATTCAAATATCCCCCGTGGGAGGCAGGGGCCTAAACACTTGGACCATCCTCTTCTGCTTTGCCCTGGCTATTAGCATGGAGTAAGTGGGGCATCCGGTACCCATATGGGATGCTGGCATTGTAGGTGGTGGCTTTACCATCTATACCATAATGACGGCCCCTTGCAATAACATATTTTAATTTACTTTATAATCATAGGCTTAATGCTTCATTAAATAAAGAGTTCAACAAATAAAAATAGACCACTGATCAACAGGAATATAGACAAAGGCTATTAGCAATAATCAAATTCTAAGATGTGAATTTTACTCATATATAAAGTCTTTTGTACTCTCTATATTAGCTACCACAAATCAGAGAAAACATTTGATATTTGTCTTTATGGGTCTAGCTGATTTCAGTAAACATAATGGTCTATAGTTGCATCCATTTTGTTGCAAAAACCAGAATCTTATTCCTTTTGATGCCCAAGTAATATTCAAACATGTACATATATCACATTTTCTAATCCAGTAATCAGTTGATGAATATCTAGCTGACTGCTTATCTTTGTTATTATGAATTAATCTGCTATGAACATCAAATTGAAGGTAACTCTTTCATTTTTTGCTTTCATTTCCTTTGGGGATATTCCCAGGAGTGCACGGCTGTGTCATATGATAGACCTATTTTTAGATTTCTGAGGAATCTCCATGCTGTCTTTTGTAATAGTTGTGCTATTTTATATTCCAAAAGTGTATTAGGTAATTTTTCTCTACATCCTCACCAGGATTTGTTATTTTTTGATTTTTTGGATGGTAGCCATGCTAACTGAAATGAGAAAAAACCTCATTGTGGTTTTGATTTGCAGTTCCCCGATGGCTAGTAATCCTGAGTATTTTTTCATGTGTCGTTGGCCATTTGAATTTTATCCTTTGAAAAATGTCTGCTCATGTCCTCATTCCATTTCTTAACTGAATTGTTTGTTTTGTTGTTAACTCTCTTAAACTCCTTATGTATTCTAGATATTAATCCTTTATCAGATGTGTGGTTAAAGTATTTTCTCCCATTCTGTTGGTTGCCTCCTCACTTGGTTTTGAGTTTCCTTTATTGTGCAGAAGTTCATTAGCTTGATGTAATCCCATTTATCTATTTTTGCTTTTCTAAGTAAATAAATTTAGTGGGTATCTAATATGTGCCAGATATTGTGGTAGGTTCTTTATTGCAGCTTTTTGAGTTGCAGCAAGAAACATTTGAATATTTGTTGATTAAGATCATTGTGTTGAATGAGTCTGTGTAAGTTTTCAAAGGTACTGAAATAAATAGTGGAGTTGGGATTCAACCCAGTTTTCTAAGGCCTCCAAGATATATTCTAAACCAAACTGTTGGGAGCTAATTCTCCACAATCCTGGCATTTCTGCATGTTTTCTAACCCACTCAAAGGATGTTAACATTACCAGTAACCTAGGAAGCCAGAGTCAGGATCTTACTAAAGATTAGGTTCCAGGCATCCACATTGCATTGCACTGCAGTGCAGCAGATTAAGCCATGGCCTCTTGCAGTGCCAGTATCCTCTTGGTGTCCTAGCTCTTTTGTTTCCTCTTCAGCTCCCTGCTCCTGTGCCTGGGAAGGCAGCGGAAGATGGCCCAAGCACTTGGGCCCCGGTTCCACCTTTCAAATGAATGAATGAATGAATCTTTTTTTAAAGATTGAGTTCAAAAGAGACATCCCAAGATAGTTACATTTCCTGCCTTTTCTTGGATAACATCTTCTTAACTTCTAGAGTTAAAAATATCAACCTCTTTCCCCAGGGAGGGTGATTTGCAGGTTTGCCAGTAGCCTTTTCTAAAACATGAACTTTCCAAAGCACATTGTTTTGAAATTCTGACCCAGTCCAGAGTGCACAGGACCAGCCTGGGTTGGCTCCATGTCATCCCAGTGAATTTGGGGGAGCAAGGGAAACTGATGTGAACATCCTGTGTCATAGGAAATTGTCTAAATGCTGGCAGGCCCCTTGTTTTCTTACCAGCCTCTTTCTTGGAAGTACAATGAGAAAACGTGAGAAGCTGCTTGACCACCTGACACTCTACTTCTTCAAACCATAACCCTGGCTGCCAGATTTGAGGACTAGATTCTTTCTCTGACAAACACAGCACTCACACAATCAAATCACTTAAATGTGAAGCAACATATGACATTTCTTAGTTTGGTCATAGCTTAGATTCCCGAGAACTCATTAAAAGCCATGGGAAACAGAATAATAGGCATTAATGAGATGGAGTAACAAAGAGAACAGCAGTTATTTACTAATTTAATTTAATTTGCAATTTAGTTAATTCTAGATGAGCTCTAATTTTCACTCTGATGTCAGTACTATTTGATAACATTTAGGAAATTACTCCATGAGCATTTTTTTGGTCTGCTCAAAGAGGAAGGTATCTGCTATTTCTTAGCAAATGCCTGCCTTCTGCCAGTTTTACTTTTTTTTTTAAGATTTGTTTTATTTATTTGAAAGGCAGAGTTACAGAAACAGAGGAAGACGGACAGAAAGAGACCTTCCAACTACTCTTTCACCTCCTTAATGGCTGAGACAGTCAGGATTGGGCCAGCCCAAAGCTTGGAGCCAGGAGCTCCATCCATGTCTCCCATGTGGGGTGAGTGGCACAGGTCCAAGCACTTGGACCATCTTCTGCAGGCTTCCCAGGTACATCAGCCGTAAGCTGGATCAGAAGTGGGAAAGCCAGGACTCAAACTGGCACACTGATACAGGATACCAGGATTGCAGGCAGTGGTTTAACCTGCCATGCCACAATGTGTGCCCAATTTTGCTTTTTAAAGTACTCCCTTCTCCCAGTACTCTTGACTGGAAACTCATCTACTCCTATTTATTTTTTCATCTACTCAGTCTACTCCTATTTATTTTTTCAACAATGAGTGAGGTGAAATTATCTATACCACTTGACAAAGCTTACACCTAATAACTCCTAATACAACCTAATATGAAAAATTATTCAGCCTTTTCTCATTAAAAAAATACATCATTCTCATCATTACTGTAGTTGTTCTTTTTTGTGAATTTATTCGCATTTTTAGAAACTCTTAGCATCAAAGGCTGAAATTCTGAAAAAAATAAACGCTAGAAACACCACCACCAGAGTAGCCACCAATGAACCCATGTTAACGATGCACCTGCAACCTGCTCAGAGTAGATGTTGGCCCCTGTGACTGCCAGAAAAACCAGTTCCATAGGATGCTGTCTAACATTTGGTGTGACTTTGTGCCTGCTCTGCCCATGCCTGCCACCCCCCGCCCCGCCACTACCATTGGATCAGATGACTGTGTGTCCTGCACGTCACTTGCCTTGGCATCTGTGCCACCTGGAGCAATAGGGTTGAAGAATAAAAGTGAGAAAATGATGTCTGTTTAGATAGTAAAGTGTGATGCAATTCTCATGCCTTTTCAATAGCAACCGTGATAAAAGGAAGATGACTATGAGGAGCAGGAAGAATTGTTTGTGCATGAGTAGGAGTGTGTGGTTAATGTTTTCTCACTGAAGTAGTCTCTGGCATGAATCAGACCATGGCAGACAGAAGTACTTTATTCCATGTAAGGAGAATTAGCTACTATTTCATTGTGGAAGGATTAAAAAAAAAGGCGCCTCTGCAACAAAATGGTCACAGTTGTTTGTGTGCTCTGTGCGTACCATCATGCTTTAGGGATGATACTGAAGGCATTCAGTCACACATTTCTGTGAGATCTTGGTGTGGGAGGGTGATGGAAACTCATTATCCTTCTTTTCTAGAACCTGGGAGAGGTGAACAGACCTCTCCCACCTGTAGAATTCACTGGGAGTGGAACTGCAAGCCACAGGTTAATTTTAAAACAGTTCCCAGGTTGAGTGGGGTTTCACAGACACTCTGTGCCAGGAGAGAGTGTGTCACAGGGCATGCTTCCAGGCATGTGATCTTTTCTCATTTTCAGCAAGATTTCTTTTTTACTTTATTTTATTTGTTAACAAGTTTCATTTATTTCGTATATACAGATTTAGGAACATAGTGGCACTTCCTCCCCTACCCTTCCTGCCCATGCTCCAACCCTTCCTCCCCCTCCCTCACATTCCCACTCTTAATTTTTACAAAGATCTATTTTCAGTTTATTTAATGATCATATAGTTAACCCTACACTAAGTAAAATAGTTCAACAAATGGTATGATGAGAAAAAAAAAAAAAACATTGCTCCTCAATAGAAGAGGCAAGGACTATAAACAATCAATAATCACTGAATCTCAGGGAACTAAGAAGGACATACTCATGTAGGTAGAGGCAAACAATTCACAAAAAGCAGGATGCAAAAATTGAATAAGTAAACTATCCTCTCATGAAAGGGTGAAATGATCAGAAGTCTGGCACATAAAATTAAGATGGGCTAAATCATTGAACAAAAACAATTAAAGGAGATCCCAGCTCCAGTGTTGCTGTCTTCTGTATTTTGGTATATTCTGGGCATGTAATCCAAATCTCAGTCTGAGTAAAGGACACAGATATTGATGCTTTATTGCTTTGCTTCGTGTAAATATGTACAAAATCCTGTCCCGGCCATGTGCATCCAAAAAGCACACCAGAAAAACAGCAAGTTGTGAGCACATGAAATATCGTCTGGCTGGAGCATTCTGTAAACTCTGTGTCAAGCACCGCCCCCCCCCCCCCCCGCCCCAGACCTCAGGAATGAGAACCAGAGAGTGGAGAACCCTCTGTACATGGGACTAGATCATTAATGAAAGCTAAAAATTCTCTCGAAGGAAGACAACAGCCACAGCACAGCACAGCACAGAGGAAGCATTTCCAGAGCTAGGGCTAAATGCATGAGAAAAGGAAAAGGGGAAGAAAACTCAAAATCATTTATCAGTGAATGAGAAGCTCAGGCACCTGAATAGTTGATTTTTCAGGGTTCTCAGGAGCCTGGTGGAGCATAAATTGGTGCTTCCAGTGAACCATGTTAACCTTCTTTTCTGTTAAAGAAACATGTATCCTGATCTTAGAATTTGATGTGGTGGGTATTGGAAGCTCACTGCCCCCAAGGCCTGGCCAGTCCTACAAAGAGCCAACCAAAGGTGCAGTTTTTACATTTGCTTTTCTCCTGACATGTTGTAACTTGGATCCTTGTGTAATCATTAAAGCAAAGCACACATTAATTAATATTCCTATTCACATGTTCACTCACTTATTAGTCAATAATTATTGAGCAACTACTATGTGTGAAGCCAAGGCCAGCATGGAGCAGACAAGAGAGAGGCGAGTACATCAGAGTCACAGCTCCTAAAGAACATACAAAATATTAGATTGCGTTCAGTGCCATGAAAGACAAAGTGACAAGGAAAATCACAAAAAGGCAAGATCAATTCTTGTTTGGGCAAAATCAGAGTAGGCTCAAGGGAGGAGGTGATATTGAAGTTGAGCCTCAAAGAATGGATTGGAATTCTCTAAGGAAACTGTAACAGACTCAGCAAAACAGAAAAAGGAGAAGATAGGCATGGTTATGTTATCTTTAGTCCTGGGAGGCTCTGCTCCTTTGATTTATCTATTCTGTAGAGCCACTTGTATATTTCTCCACTGCATTGTAAAATAATTTGAAAACACTGAACAACTAGGAATGCATGGATCGCATAGTTTGACTAAAACCATGGGGAAAAGCAAATGGAAAAATTGGGGAGCACTTCTATTGAGTTGTTAGAGTAAGTGCATTTTGACAAACTGAAGTTGTCACTAAGGACACAAGGAGTGGAAACCATTGTATTCCATGGCCACACAGTGACTCAAATGGCTAAAAAGCCACTTGCTGCCTTCCCTTTGGGCAGCTCTTCTGATCTGCAGTTCTTCATGATGATCTAACATCCCAATCACTCCTCTAAGAATTTACATTCCAGGCGAAGACTAAGGCACATAGATTCACATGTACATTAATATCAAACAGATTTACCCATGGGTTCATACCACTTTGCAACTTGCAATTTTTTTTTTGTTTTTCTTAAGATTGATTTATTTGAAAGGCAGAGTTAGGGAGAGAAAGGCAAAGACACACAGGGAGAGATTTTCCATCTACTGGTACACTCCCCTAATGTCCATGTCCACAATAACATGGGCTGGGCCAGGAGGCTGGAATTCTACCTGGGTCTCCCATGTAGATGGCAGGAGCCCAAGCACTTTGGTTGCCATCTTCCACTGCTTTCCTAGGCACGTTAGCAGGGAGGTGGATTGGAAGTGGAACAGCAGGACTCAAATTGGTGCTCATATAGTCTCTCTGAGTTATAGGCAATGGCTTAACCCACTGCACCACAATGTTGGCCTGTTATGGATTTTCTCAATGTCTTATCTGACTTTTACAACAGCTCTGTGAAATAAGTCCTCATTTTATGTAATGATAAAGCACTCAGTGTCAGTGAGGAGATGCACATTTCTAAAGCCAGGCAGCTTTAGAAGTATGACCTCTCAAACTATATTCATCTTAACTTGCTTTTCCTAGCAATTATCACAAGGAGCCATCCATCTTTCAACTTATTTCAACAAATATTTCCAATCATATTCCTGAGCTATCTCAAAGTCTCTCTCTCTCTTTTTTTATTGAATCTTGGCCTGGTTTGTGCATGCAAAAAAATCTGCTTTCTCATTTGGGCAATAGTTGCTTTTCAGGTTTTTCTCAAAAGTCTTAATAATACTCCACACATAGATATGCTCTCTGGAGGTGGTAAATTGAGAATTATCCAATGGTAATATGGTGTAGATAGCCCACAGGCTTCTCCGACTCTTCCTTTTAGCAGCTGGGGATGTAGTGGAAGCAATTTAAGATGTCTATGAGAGAGCTATAGAAGATATTGCACATATACATTAGAGTATTAGCCATTTTCTGTGTGTGTGTCCAAATCATATTTCAGCCAGCCAATGTGTCATGCAATTACCTTTAGCACAGAGGCTGAAAAAGAAATCAAACCTAAAATGTCTTTAGTCCCCATTCTACCTAAGATCCCTTGAAGTTCTTGGTGCCTGTGCTACATCTTTGATCTTGGATTCTCAGCATCCATATGGAATGTCTCACTGCGTATACCTGCAGGGCACACTGATGCACAGTGCTAGGATTTCAGTAGTTATGATACAAATATTCATCAGTTCCTAGTTTTGTATTATGAAAATGTATCAGGAATTATATCTGAGTTGCTGTAGACAGGTATTAATGCTCTCTGGTCTGGACTATTGTCTAGTTTTGAAAAAGCAGCCAGCCAATGTACTTTTTCTTCTTCCCGTCTCCCCCCTTCCTTCTCCGTGTCTCTGGCTGCCTCCAGTTCTTGCCTGAACCCAAGGAACTTCTGGCAGTCTCCGAAGCCTTTCCGAGCCTCTAGGAGTCATCAGATGCCCTCTGTGAAAGGTTTTCCATTCTTGAACTAATCGGGCTGCAAAGGCCAGGCCTGGCTCACTCTTCGGGATGGGCGCCATGCTGATTCAGTCCTACACTAACATCTCCTCGCAGGGCGATCTGGACAAGGTGTTACTGAATAGGGTGGCTCAGTAACTGACCGGGTGTTGGGAATAACAACTTCTGAGTGCAGCGGCAGGATGTTCTTTCCAGTCTTGAGAAACAGTGCCAATCCCAGAAAACCTTTCTGTTCTCAACACTAGCAATGTTGACCAACACAGGCTGTGAACATTTAGCAAAAAGTGAGGATCACAAGAATGATGTGGGGATTATAAAATCCTTCTTCCCTAAAACAAACACCTTAAAAATGCAGAAGCAAGGGGCTTTGTTCTTGCTAGGAGTGAGAAAGCTGCTCCTCAGTTGTGAAAATCACCCTCACAGCTCTCCACAGCATCAGAGAGGATTACCATGAGGCTGGAGAAAGATAACATCTTTTCTCTTCCCTTTCCCCCCCCCCCTTTCCACGCATTTGCTTTTTGTAATGAGAGTTCATATTTTGAACATCATGTATGGCTCCTGAGATAATGGAAGCTCCCTGCAGGGTGTGTGAGATTGTATACAGGCCTCACCGCTGCGCTGTCTTTCATCTACCTTTCCTGGTCATCTCTAGGCTCTATGGATTACACATCAGAGATAATTTTTCATAATGAAGCTTTCTCCAGGAGAGTGTATCTTTTTTACCATTGTCCCTTAAAATGCTATGGTTGGTTGTGTTTCTGATCAAAAATATTCAAGCTGTCGTCATTTCAAAGATGAATTTAAGAGATTAAATGAAAGAGAGGAGGTAGGAAGATACAGGGTAATTGATAATTAGCCGAACTTCACTCCAGCCTCCTCAGGATAACACTCTGGTCTTTGAGCTAGATTTTGGAGAGTTAATGAGTTTTTTATCTGAAACCCACTTTGTAGCAGTTGGATTCCCGTTCTCTCCTCTCAGTGTGAGCTGTCTTTGGTAAAAGGCTCATCAGTGGTAATGGGCCAGCCATTCACCTCTGCTCTTGAGACTGCTGCTGACTGCTGACCCGTGATGTGCACTGCCATTCAGTAATGAGGGAAGGATCAAATAGAATCTGGTCCCATCATCCCACATAACGCCAAAGATGGGCACACATTTTCACAAATTATTCGGGGATAGCACCTGAAACTGTCAGTTAACTGGATAAATGAGGGAAGGAGAAGAAGTATATTTCTCCCCCAAATTATTCCAGTGACCTTCTCTGGTACAGATTTTTGCCCAAATACGTAGTCTAAAAAGTCTGTATAACTTTGATTAAATTTTAGATAATATTCTGGCTTATGTTGAACACTGGATAAGAATTCTCTTTCCAGAGTGAAAGAAAAAAATTCTTTCATTATAAAAAATAGACTTTATCTCACATGGCCAAATATGTATAAAAGGGCGATCTTAAGGCCATTGGTGGTCTGTGAAAAATATCCGAAGTATACTTACCCATTTTTATCATCATTTTTGTTGGATCATAAAGAAATTCATCACTAAATATATTTAAATAGTAATGTGGACTGCAGTTTAGGTATAAGCTTAACATCGTAGAGTATGAAGCCAGAATATTTGGATTCAGAATGTCTTTTGTTAAGATTTATTTATTTATTTATTTATTTGAATGGCAGAGAGAGAGAAAAAAAAAAAAAAAACTTCATCCACTGCTTTACTCCCCACAACTGCTGAACTGGGCCATCCTGAAGCCAGGAGCCAGGATCTCCATCTGGGCCTCCCACAGGGGTAGCAGGAACTTAAGTACTTGAGCCAACATCTACTAGTTCCAAGGATCATTAGCAAGGAACTATGTTGAAAGCAGAGGCGCTGGGGCTTGAACCAGCACATGGACACAGGATGTAGGCATCCCAATGGCAGCTAAACAAAATGCACCACCACATCTGCTCTGTCTTCACCTGTGTTCATTGTATGGGCTCAGACAAATCACTTTCCCTATTGCAACTTTCATTCCCTCATTTGCCAGATGAACACAATTCTAGTACCTTCTTGGTTTGGTTCCTATGAGGAAGGAATGAGATGTTTAGAACTGAATGGCCAGTCACTAACTGGATTTTTCTGTTCGTAAGACTTTTTATTAAAGAGCGCAGTCATGGTCTTATGTCCTACCCCTATGTGCTTGATTGAACATTTTTATGGGTCCAGCTGTGTGCCACAGTGGGTTAAGCCACCATCTTTAGTATTGGCATCCCATATGAATGTCGGTTCAAGTCCTGGCTGCCCCACTTCCCATCCAGTTCCCTGCTAATACACCTGAGAAAGCAGTGAAAGATGGCTCAAGTCCTTGGGCTCCTGTACCCATATGGGAGACTCAGATGAATACTCTTGACTTCTGGTTTCAGCTTGGCCCTACCCTGGCCATTTCAGGTAGAAGATATGTTTCTGTCTCTCCCACTCTCTCTGATTCTAATTAAATAAATGAACTTTAAAAAATTTTTTACAGCACAAACTTGGGGTTACAGAAAGTAGCCTCCCCAATTAACAGAGCGATCTGCAAACCTAAGGGTATATTGCAGGCAGTGCGATCATGGACTTTTGCCAGTAATATAAACATCAGTCATGTGCTTAAGATCCAGATGTGCCCCTAGGCATCTGGCCTGGGGAAACCACTGGTTGATAGATTTCAAGGTGACAGTGCTCTAGACATGTAGAAGATAGGGAGCACTGCCCATACCAGTGTAATTCTGTTGATTTCCTATACTGTCCAGATCACCCCTCTACACTCTAATGTTCTTAAGATTCGAAGGCATTAGTACTGAATCCCTTGTTCTGCACCGTATTAATAATCAATCTACATCCCTGACCATCCTCACCTCTTGATCAACATTACCCTTCTCGCTCTTCAGACTTTGACATTGCTTTCCTAGATATGAACTCCCTTCCTCCCCTATATACTATATACATTCCCCATTTAGAGTCTGCATAGTAAACACAATTTATAAGCTCATTATTTCAGTCTACCCAAGCTACCAGCACACCGTGTCTTAAGATTTCTTTATGTGAGCATCATTTCCTTTAAGTTTGCTGCGACCCCATTAGCAGAATAGAGATATTATAACATAGATGTGGCTCTATCAAATCCTCTGTATAAATCCTTAGTCCCATCCCTGATGTAGGTCAACTGAATAGAGGTTTCTGCTTCTGATGCTTGTTCTGTTGTGGCACTTTGTCTGTAGGAAAGTGACTTCTCTTTTAGCCTGGTTCTTCTAAGTATCCTAATAGTAATTCTTCTATCAGTTATGAGAAACTAGGTTATGATTCCTCCAAATCCTAATCCTTTCTAGTCATAGAGTATTATTTCCACACATTCAACACGTATAGTATGGGTTCACTGTGATTCTGTTCCATGTCATCTGCATCTCACAATTCCAGCTAACATAGTGGCTGCTGTTGAAAACACTGTTTTCCATTGGGACAAGCAAATCTGATGGCCCTGTCTTACTTCCACAAAATGGGAATGTGTAATCCTCCCATGGGAGGGGCCGATGTAGGGAAGGGTTCCAAATACAAATGAACAAAAAAATGATCTGCTGGCATGACGAAATATGTTACTGTTATCATGAGAAAGATTCATATCCAGACTTGGAAATTAGTCATGTTTCTGACATAGGAATCTCAACTTCTGGCTTTCCTCATCTCTAAATTGTACAAAAAGGGGTAAAATCCAATGATTCAGAAATTATAGTTTTTAAGTTAATAGTGAGGTGGGTTATACCTTATTTTTTAAAATAATCCTTATTTCAGAATTTCTTTGAAGAAAGATAGTGATCATTAGAGGGGAATTACATCCACTTGTCCTTTTTACTTTCCACTATAGCTACAAAAGATCAGAAAAAGTAAATCAAGGTAAATCTTTAAGTTATGGATCATTTTAAGATTACACAAAATATGTTGTAAATATACCATCAAAAGCTAAGCTTTGTTATAAAGATAAAGCACACAATCTATTTATTCAGATCAAATGGGTATGAAAACTTTAAACAAATAACTGATGAGGAAATACCTAGTAATAAAGGAACTAAAACAATGATAGTAAAATCTCATGTGAACCCATGGGAAATATAATGTTACAGTAAGAGATCCAGTAACAAAGTTAAACTAATAAATGGGAAATGCATATTATATCAATTCAATAACCCTGCAGTGAATGTTCTATTTTGCTTCCTAATAAGTGGTTTATTTAGTATTATTTTTCCACAAATAGGAATAAATACTGAGAATGTTTAAAAGCTATAGCAATTTAAAATTCTTTTGAAAAAATAAAATCACAGCAATGTAGCTGACTTTCTAGGGACTATAGAAAGCTAGTTTATTTTATGTTTTACAGGAACTAAGGTGTTCCCAACTCAGATGTTGGCTTAATTTGCGAAACTATAAGAATACTGAGTAATTTGGAACTTGGCAAGAAAAAGTTGTATTCCAGTGAGAAGGGAAGTCGTCCATTTTTGTCTCAAAAGCTCTTTGATTATACAAAGCTTTTGTTGTTATGTCATATTTTTAGTTTAATATGCAAGAATGATTAGTACTTACTGTATAATTTGCTATTGAAAATAAAGTAAAATAAATAGTTCAGAAATTGTGGCAAACAATGGCAAATGGTTTACATATTGAGTCACAAATATTTCAGTTTAAATAGTGAACAAATGATACAGGAAAATTATCTGATTCCATGATGGGTTGTATGAGTTCTCACATGTATCTATTTGTTTTATCTTTATATAATAAGTTAGAAAACCTTAATTATCCATCAAATATTACTAGGAAGAAGTTGCTCACAGAGGATATTTCTAACTCTGTTTTGCATGTGCAAAAATTAAGAAATGATTTGGGAAGAAGCAGAGATAGAACTAAGTTGGCAAGCAGTGTCTAACAACCTCAATTCTGATATAACTCACCAAATTGTTCAAATTCACCTCCATTAAACATAACCCAAACAGTGACTTGGAATGTCTACCTTATTTATCTATAATCTCCAAACTCAATCATCTTAATAATGTAATTGCTGATGAGGGATTAGTAGCCATAAATCTCTTGAAGTTGGTGAGATGTCATGCAGCAAAAGGCTAATTAGAAGGGCCTTGATAGACTTCAAAGAGAAGTGTGGCCACATGCCCAATACCTCTGTGGCTGAGCCCGAGTTCTAACAGCCTTGGAGATATTCTGAAATGTTTTGCCATTTGGGAAATTAAAAATTTACAGTGACAAAATTGCATATGTGGGAAAAAAAAGCAAAACAAAACCAAAAGAATGACTTCAATTAATGGGTCAGTCTAGGGAAATGGATTTTTTTATTTGTTAAGAACCAGGGGACTGAATAAAACATCCATCAATATAGTGTACCAGGTAATTCTAATTAACTACTATAAGCAAGGAGTTTGTCTCACTTAGTTTAGGAGCCACAGGGGGAAAATGTACTGCCTCCGTAATGCACAGCCTTTATCTAACATTCAGCGCAGGACAGAATCTTGTCTTCTCTGGAAATCTTTGTTCTTCTCCAGCTAGTATATTTGCTTCTTAGTGTTTGATGAGGTATTTTCAATTTCTATAGAACTTTGAATTTTACAATAAAACTTCTCTTCATCACTTTTACTTTGTTAAAAAAACACAGAATTTTGTGTGAGAATATAAGACTTGATATAGAAATGTAACCAAAATCTGTGTTACCTGATTGCCCATTTCGTCTATCTCACATATATCTTCTGACAATTTTGGGTCTTTTATTACTTCCTGTTAAAATGATGATTAATTATGTAATGGAAATTTTAAAAGTTTAATTTTTACTAAGTTAATTTAAAAATTTTCCTCTACATTTAATATTTAGACATATAGTGTATACACATAGAGTGAAAAGTAGTATCAATTCTGCAGTATTCATTTAGCATATCAAATATTTTGCCATTTGCCTAGATAACCCATTTATGGGCTGTTTAATATTTTGTTGTAGCAACATGTTACAATTTATTAAACTCATCACTAATGTGAAGTACTTATATTATTTCCAATTATGATTTTGTTTGCAATATTGTTATTGATAATGCTATGGTCATCACTTTTTCAAAGATTTATTTATTTATTTGAAAGTGAGAATTACAGAGAGAGAGAGGGAGAGACCGAATTCTTCATCCACTGGTTCACTCCCAAATGGCTAGAATGACCACATCTGGGCTAATCTGAAGGAGCCAGAAGCTTCATATGGGTCTCCTATGTGGCTGCAGGGACCCAAGGACGTGGCCATCTTCCACTACTTTCCCAGGCTCATTAGCAGGGAGCTGGATCAGAAGGGAACAACCAGGACATGAATTGTCACCCATATGGAATCTATGCCACAGTGCTGCCCCTGTGATAATCATCTTTATTATTCATGCTGAATTATTTCCTTAAGAAAATCCAAGGCGTGTGGGGTGGGCATTTGGTACCATGATTAAGACTCCTCTTAAGAAGCCTGCAGCCTGTATTAGAGTCTCTGGATTGGAGCCCTGGCTCTGTTCCCAGTTCCAGGTTCTTGTTAATGTACAGGTGGTAGCAGATGATGACTCAAGTACTTGGGTCCATATCATCCTTGTGGCTCAGATTCGGTTCCTGGCTCCTGACTGGCCTGGCCCAGCCTCATCTGTTGCAGGCATTTGGGGAGTGAATTGGTGGATGCGAGATTTCTCTCCATCTCTTTCTGTCTCTCTCTTTCTCTGTGCATCTGTCTCTTTGCCTTTCAAGTCAGTAAAAAATAAATAAAACAAAGAAATGAACAGACCGTAACTATTATGTCCAAAGATATGACTGCCCTTGTGGAATTTTTCTACATTTTTTCATTTCTCGTTCTATATGAATTGACCAATATCTAACACCAATGCAGTGATTTATTGTATCATTTGTACTACAACATTGCCGATGGTGGAAATTTTGACACAAAAATTTGATAGTTCATTAAACACAATATAGTGTTTCAAGCTCACTTAAATTTCCATTTCCTTGACAATTACATAGTTATATTTAAGCTAATTGAAGTCACTGGAATCATTAAAGTTTAATTCTTTGAGTTTCTCAGGTGAGTGTAAAATCTAGTTTCAGAGATTCCATGTATGAAACTTGTAGTCCAATGGCAAATCACTAAATAAAATTATTTATAAGGTTGAACTGCCTCAGTTCTTTATAAAATGAAACCAAAGAACATTGTTAATAATATGATCTAATTTTAAAAGGACTTGAAATGAATTCATTATAACAAGGTATAGACCCCAAGGGCATGGCTGCAGTGTTTCAGATTTGTCTTTGATTGAAAACTAGATTTGTTAATAGCATTTCAAGGATTCTTTTATCCATGTGCATGTTATAATTCATCTTAATCTTCTTTCTTAAAGACCATTGGAAAAAGACCCTTGTTTATTGGTTTAATATTCCCCTGGCTCCAGAGTTTATTGCTGAACTCCATGTAAGGAATACAGAGAAAGAAATATTTGTGTGCTTTTCAGGAAGAAGACCTTCCTGGATGCACTGTATGCAGAGTTAGAAAGTGAGATTTGGTTCATTTGTTTTGTAGCGGTGAGAAATTCCCGCAGCTGAAAGTTTTGTTCCGTGATCATGGTGCTCAGGCTGGAGCATCACTGGGAAGTGGGACGCTTTGCCCTTCAGTACTTTTTACCTTCACGTCTTGATTTTACGTATCGATGAGATGAGCTGAAAAATTATTGCCAGCTATTGCCATAATTTTACTTGCTTTGTGTACTTACTGGAAATGAGAAGGAAAGGAGTTGGATTTGGATTAGATAAAAAGGTTTGAAAATTAAAAATAACTGAAAAACCTAGAAAAGGTACTAGGGTGTCAACCAAGGTTATGTAGTCAAATGGAGCATACAGTGGGACACATCTATATGGCTATGTGATTTTTCTTTGACAGGACATAGCAGCCCTGCTTATGGAAACAGAAAATATATGAGAACACTTCAAAGAGTTTGTGGGAAGATGAGATTAAAATATGTTTATTTTGCTGCAAAAAATTGAAATCCATCCATGATTGGTCAAAATATGCATTACCATGGAATTTTTGAAGACCCTTCAGAGTTGTAGAATTGGTACACAGATGGGTGATTACATGGATATATAAATTAAGGATCAAGTAAAATGATTCAAGGAATGGATCCAGGCAGGTTGAGAAAGGAATTGAAATGGGGAGAAAGCAGATTGGATGGAAGTTGTGGGATAAAGCACTAGAAGTCTCAGTGAAATCAAATAGCAGATCCAATGACACTGAGGAAAAGTGGAGGGAATAGGAAGAATTAGAAATCTGTAATTGGAGTGAGAAATAAATGTGTGACATTGAGATAGAGTGGCCAGATAGAATGAGAGAGTGGAGAGAGATGGTGGACCAGCGTTGTGTAAGAATAAAGTTGCTAAGGTAGAGAGAATTCCAAACGACTTAGATATCTGAGAGATGAGATTATTTGACAGGCAGAGATGAAAACTAGAATGCTAACTGAATGAGGAACAAGACAATCTCAGAAAGAGGCAGGCGACTGAAAGTGTTTAGGGATATCAGGAGAAGAGATTACACATACATAGATGATGTGGGAGCAGACAATTGTTGGAATTTTTGTACCGTTTCTTTTCCTTCCTCTTCTCTTCCTTCTCCCTGTTTCCCTTCTTCTTTATTTCCTCCTTCGCTATTCTCTCTTTCTCCTCCTCCTTCTGAATTTTTAGATTGTAAATTATGTGAAAAAGTATGATTTTAAGGAGAAACAGATTTCATAAAGTCTAAGCAGAGCTTCCTAAGCAAAAAGCAGATGAGAATACAGGGCTTGGTGTTGCTACTACTGTTGCAGAGATGGTGCTGTGTGCATACCTTTCCCAGTGTCAGTTTGTGTAGAGAATGCTTAATGGAAAAGTGAGCCCCACTCTTAATGAAAAGCAGATCTATTATCTTTCTTAGCATTTGGACAATATACTATAACTTAGGAACCTATAAAACATGGTTTAATATATCAAAGAAAATGTTTTACTGTAATTTCTCATATACTGACCATGCTTCTTCCTGTGACATGTCTCAACAAACATAACTATTATAAATAATATGTGATACTTGATCTCCATTTCCAAGGGAAAGAATATTCACCAGATAGTACTCTAGGTCTTTGTTTATTTCTCACATCTCTAGCTCTATATGTATCTATCCATATTAAATAAAATATATTGAATATATTTGTATATTACATAATTAATCTACCTCACATTGCTGCGAGTTCCCGGAATCATGAAATGTATCAGATGTAATATGTTATAGTTCATATTTTCTTAAAACTTCATATTACAAATTTTCTTTGTTGTACAGTTTTCTTTGGGTATAGTATACCTGATTTTTCCCCTTTAAGAACAGAGTAAGCTACAGAAATATAAAAATGTGCTCTTACCCACAGCAGTATCATCTATGCAGGTATACATGGGTTTTGGGGTTCTCATCTACTACCAATGCCCGTAACAAGAATGGCTCACTAAAATATGAGTCAGTCTTTCAATCTGGCCAAATTTCACCTTAGAGAAAACAATTCTGTGCTCACAGTTTGAAAAGCTGTAAGGTTTTGCTGAAGATGGAGTCTGATAAGCAAATTTTGGTGCAGTTCTGCTTACTTTCTCATTCGTCTTTTTCTCTTTTAATTTTAAGTAATGAAAGAGGTAAGGCTGGAAAGGTCAAATACTTTTGGTTTTGTCAGTTAGTTTGGGATTTCTGCAATGAAGAATGTATCCCAATTCCCCAGAATGTCAGATCACAGCTGAGTGGGTCACTATAACCAGGACAGATGGGATCCCCTGGGAGGGCTGGCCCACTTCCCTTAGCATGCACAATTAAAACTGGAAACATAGATTGCTTTGACCTCAAATATGTCTTAAAAAGGAGAGAGAGAAGGAAACTATTCTGTTTCCCTTCTGAGAGAGTTTAAGCCAAAGATTTGAAAACTGTTTCTCTGGAGAAACATCAAGCAGGAAGGCAGATGAAGCAGAAACGGAATATGATGTTCTTTTAATATTTATTTATTTATTTGAAAGTCAGATTTACACAGAGAAAGTAAGAGACAGAGACAGACACACAGAGAGACAGATCTTCCATTGTTAGTTCACTCTCCACATAGCTGCAATAGCCGGGCTGGGCCAGGCCAACGCCAGAAGCAAAGAGCTTCATCGTGGTTTTTCATGTAGGTACAGGTACCCAAGCAGTTGGGCCTTCTTTCGCTGGTTTCACAGGCACATTAGCAGGGAGCTGGATAGGAAGTGGAGCAGCCAGGACTCGAACCAATGCCCATATGGAAAGCAGTCATTGTAGGAGGTGGCTTTAACTGCTAGTCCACAATGCCAACCCCCAGAATATCATTTTTATATATATTTAATGCAAAGGTGATAAGTAAATGTCCATTGTGTAAAAAATTTCATATGATTGGTCAATAGTTCCGTTGCTAATATAGAGGTCTAATGATTGGCTTCAAAGGATGCAGCTTGAATACTTTAGGCTATTATCTTGTCTATGGGATCCATGTTGTATGTGTTGCAAAGCATCTTAAGCTTTGGTGTGCTCTTTTTGCTTTAAATTTGGAGGTAGGAGCAGAATTGATTTTTAGAATGTCTCATGAAGACAGAGCTCTTGTCTGATTTGCTGATGATGGTGCCCGGTGTTATATCTGACACAAAATGGATTCTCGGTGAATATTTATTGAATGAATGAATGACTAATTGATTTTTGGTTACGAGATTAAGCTTGGTCATATAAATGCTGAGTAGTTTTCTACAAATTATTTAATGTCTTCTTGCAACTTCTTCCTCTTGGAGTTCCTGTGGACATTATGAAGATTAATAATATATTGATTCAAACATTATTAATTTACTTAGGAAGATAGTGTATTAATATTGTTAATGTTATTTGTTTACTATTATTGCTTATTTTTGAAATCCTAATTGTTTATTACGCACTGCCATTTCTAATTTCAATCAAATGTCTCAACACAGAATGTCTAGAAAAATATTCTAATAGTAATATGATTTTTTAATTGCTAGAATTGTTGTGTCAAGGCATAAAGTCATTATTCAAGCCAAAAATATATTGTGAATACCTCCTGGATATGAATTGCTGTTTGAGTCACTGTGAATCAATCAGGTAGACAAGATTCTTGAACTTTCTGGGGTAAATTCTAGTTGGGGATGGTGCTGTACATAAGCACAGATAATAAAGAAGTGGAACAAAGATAATGATATGTGCTCATAAGATAAATAGGTTAAATTTAAAAGATAGTGATGAAGAGAAGAGAGTTATTTTAGATTGAATGGTCAGAAGAGTCTCAGAGGAGATGGCCTTTGAACTGAGTGTAGAGTTGAAGGAACTTGTGCGAAAGTCCTAATGCAAGGATGACTTTTGGAAGTTCTAGGAACTGCAATAAATACATTGTGACTGGAATGCAGAAAGCAAATGGAGAATAATATATTTGTACTAGAATTTGATAAAGGAAAATACACAGAAATTTTCCTTTGTCCTGTAAAAATTGATTTCCTTTGGTACTTGTATGAGTCTGATTTGTGTGACTTCAACTAAAATATCCAAGAGGAGCTTCATAGGAAGGAAGAAGTTCATTTCAGCTTACAGTTGGGAGGTTACTGTTTAGGATCAGGCAACCTCACAGTGCAGCATGTGGGAGGCTGGTCACTGTGGGTGTGGAGGAATGATCACATGATGTGTCAGGGAGCAGAGAGGGAGCTGCTAAGCAAAACTTGAACACAAATAATCATTTCTTTCACCAGAACCACCTCAAAGGGCAAGCCCCCATCCGTCTACTGACCTCCCACTGGCCCTACCCCTCAGAGACCCAGATTTAGATCAAGCCTCCATCCTTCATCCATCAGCAACTAATGTTAAAATGGCAGTTTAAACATCTGCCTGAGTTGGAGAGAGACAAATCCTACTCAGCCCAAGCAGTATTAGAAGAGGAAGAGAATCTGAAACAAATCCTGAGCTTTAGAGTTTATTTCTGGTCCCTAGTACCAGCCTACTTCCTAGAGTTTTGGAGTCTCACTTGGCATTCACACCATGCCTTGGCAAGCAGTCCAATAGCAGGTAAACCTGTGAAGGTATTCTAGCTTTGCGAATGGGAAGTGTTCTGAGAGAATAGAGAGTTTTGCCTATCTTTTGTGCTTTTTCTTTCATGGTAAAAAAGATTATGCTGAACAAGGGTATTAGGAATGGCAAAAGGGAATATGAGAACATCAGTATGTCTCTGAAGATGAAAAATGTTCTGAGACAGGCTTAGGTGCCATCAAATGTTGCAAGAGATAAAAGTAAATACCTTTTATAACATTAGAAAAGGAGATGGAGTCATAAACAACCTCAAATACTAACTGATAGATTAAGCAAAAAAACATGAAATATGGATTTTCAGTAGGCATTAATTATGAAAATTTAAAAGCACATAGAATCCTAGAAAGAAAAAATGGTGCAATAGACCTGCACATATCCATTAGCAACTTCAGTTATCGAGGTTTTGCCTATGCTGTTTCACCCAACTGCCCTCTTTCAATTCTTCCAGGGTACTGCAAACAAATCCCATATATCACATGATGTCACCCATAAATATCTGCAGGGTGGTTCATTAATAGAGAGGATATGCTTTTGAAAATATTATCATAGACACATTATCTCATCTAACAGAATTAAAGACATTTTATATATTCTTAATAACCAGACTATATTAAAATACCCTAATTGTCTGAGGCATTTCTTCTTGTATTTGGTTTGTTCAAATAAGGATCCAAAAAGATCCTTGCACTGAATTTTGCTGCCATGCAATTGGGCCATTTGTCTTGTCAAATATCCTGTATTTTGGATTGTTTCTTTTTACTGTTGTCTTCATTGTTCCTCTAGACTATATATTTCCTCTAGTTGGAGCTTGATTAGATTCAGGATCAACTGTTTTTGCAAGAATACTATATAGACCATTCTTAATTCGACTTGCATTACATCTGAAGGTAAGCACCAAACATCTGGTCACCATACCTTCAGCTACCCAAGGCTGACCAGTGGTGTAGGTACTGCCATCCTGGCCCCATCCAGTATAAGCTTTCCCATAAACATTGTACCTATTGTTCTTAGTATCTTAGTATAGACTGATGGGGATTGTCTGGAGCCACTGTTTTATTAAGAACTATAAAATAATAGTTTTAAATTATTCTATTTTGTTTTTTAAGATTTATTTATTTATTTGAAAGTCAGGGTTACACAGAGAGAGTAGAGAGAGAGAGAGAGAGAGAGAGGTCTACCATCCAATGGCCCACTCCCGAATTGGCCACAAAAGCCAGAGTTGCACCGATCCGAAGCCAGGAGCTAGGAGCTTCTTCCCGGTCTCCCATGTGGGTGCAGAGGCCCAAGGACTTGGGCCATCTTCTGCTTTCCCAGGCCATAGCAGAGAGCTAGATCAGAAGTGGAGCAGCCAGGTCTTGAACCGGCGCCCATAGGGATGCTGGCACTGTAGGTCAGGGCGTTAACCCACTGCACCACAGAGCCAGCCCCAAATTATTCTATTTTCAACCTAGAATTCTTTCTTTCATAGAGAAAAAAAATTCCTTATCAACTATTTGTTTATCCTGAATTCACTGAACTATTTTAAAGTATCATTTAAGGAACAAAATAAGCCAGTAAGCAGTGAATATCGACAAAATAGTGATTTGCTTGTCTTTCTGCTTATCCATCTGTCTGGCTGTCTATCATCTGTTTTTCTCCATCTACCTACTTATCCATCTATCCTTTATCTATTTTGTGATGCTGTTTCTGGATGAGGACCCGAAAAGGCTTTCCAGAGACACTGGTGTTTCTACTGCTGCTCCCTCCTCCTTCCCTCCCTTTTTTCCTTCTAACTCTTTCCTTGCCACCCTCCCTTCTTTCCTCTTTCTTACTTCTCACTCTCTCCTTTATTGAATACGTGAGAAAGGTCACACTTCTGAAGTGTGCAGTTCGACAAATTTTACTATTTATATATACACATATAACTTTCATTTAAATTGTGATATAAAATATTAATATCTTCATAGAATTTTCTGTGCTTTCCAGTCATTCTGTCCCTGGCCCAAGAGGCAATGACTTTCTGATTTCTATCTTCATAGGTCAATCTTGCTTGTCCTTGAAATTCATGCAGTATGGGTTATGGGGTGGAGGTAAAAATATCTGGCTACTTGCTTAACACGGTGTGATTAAGAGTCATCTGGGTTGTTATGTTTATCAGTATCATGATTTTCTATTACTGAATATAATAACATCATATGAACATACCACAATCTCTGTACTCATTCTCCATTTGGTGGGCATTTGTTTTGTTTCTTCTGTCTTTTGATTATAATGAATTAGGTTGCTATGAACATTCTTCTACTTGGGTTACTGTAGACATTCATTTCTCTTGGATACATCTTTAGGAGTGAAACTTTTAGGCCCATATCAAATTAGTTCTTTCACCTTTATTGAGGTATAATTAAAGTATACTAAACTGCATGTATTTAAAGTATATAATTTGGTCAATTTAGGAATATACATATACATATACATATATATATACATAAATACATTTGAGGCCTTAATTACAATCAAACATTTCCATCACTTTACATTAATTGTTCTGTGCCATTTTGTAATCCATCCATACTTCAACACCCCATCCCCAGGAACCACAGGTCAGCTCTCTGACAATACAAATTAGTTTGTATTTTCTGGAGTTGTGTTTAAATTATACAGTATGTACTTTATTTAGCCTGCCTTCTTTCACTCAACATAATGATTTTGACAATAGTGCATACTGTTACATGTTTCAAAAACTCATTCCTTTCATCGCTAAGTGGTATTTCATTTTGTGGAGATACCAAAATTTGCTATTCATCTATTCATGAATATTTGAGGTTTTCCCTATTTTGGGATATTACAAATAAAGCTGCTAAATATACTTACAAAAATCCTCGTGCAGACACTCATTTACTTTTCTATTGACTACAGACTTCATTGTATAATAACTGAGTTATATGGTAGTCCATGAAGTTTTATCAAACTTTTCCTATCAATTCCCAAAATGATTATAGCATTCCTTTCAAGAGCATATGAGAGATGCAAATGTTTTATCTCCCTGCCAGTACTTAGAATGGCCAGGATTTTTGATGGTAGTAATTGTTGTTTAAGTTTTAGCAATCCTAATGGGCATGCAGTGGTATTGCTTTATGTTTTAAATTTTCATTTCTCTAATGGCTAATGATTTTAAATGTCATTTCTTGTACATATGGCCATTTATGTTATTAAATCTTTTGTCAAGTTTGTTATTGGATAATTTTCCTTTTTGTAATTGAGTTCTAAAAGTTATTTATATGTCATGCATACTGATATATGTGTGGTGAATATATTCTACAAATCTTTGGTTTGCCTTTTTGATAACTTAATGGTGCCTTTGGAGAGCAGAAGCTTTTAATTTGTGTACGTCCAAGTTATCATGTTGTTTTTTTCCTATATGGCTCATGCCATTATAATCTAAGAAATTTTGTATCAGCACTGGTCTATGCTCTTGAGGAACACTGGTTTTTCTAATTACTACTTGTTGAATTCTTTATTTTGTGGAGGGTTAAGCTTATGATTATGAAATAAACTAAAAGTATGTCACTGTAAAAATTAAAAAAAAAAGAAAGGAAGGAGGAGGGAAAGTGGGAGGGAAAGGGTGGGAAGTATCATTATGCTTCTAAATCTGTATATATGAAATACACCTTATATAAATAAAAATTTTTTAAAAAGAAACTGTGTTTACAGCACAGTCAAAAGATTTTCCCCTAGGAGTTTTGTAGTTTTTGGTTTTACATTGTATCAATAATTCACTGTGGTTCATTTTTTATGCATGTTGTGAAGTAAGGGTGGATGTTCACGCTCTCCATGTAGGTGTCCACTTGGCAAAAAGACTTTCTTTTTTTTAAATTTATTTTTCCCCAGAAACCTTTTATCTAAGATATACAAACTTTATGCATTTCATAAATGCAACCTTAGGAACACAGACTTTCTTTTATCTCATGGAATTCACGTGATGCCTGTGTCAAAGAGAAACCCATATGTGTTTGTCTACTTCTGGACTCTCTTCTATATGCTCTTGATCCATGACTACTTTTTTTTCAGACACCAAAAAATCTTCACTACTATGCTTTTATAATGTTTTGAAAATATATAAAATACCTGTTCTAAGTTTGTTCTTTTTTAAAAAGATCCTTCAGTTTTTCCTGACCATTTGCATTTCCATGTAGCTTTTAAAACCAAATTGTCAATTCCCACCAAAAATGGTCTGCTTGATGTTTGTTTGAGATTATGTTGAACCAATACATCAGTCTGGAAAAAATTATCATATTAATTTTGAATCTGGTCAATTAATTTTTTTTTTACAAAATCACTGAATTACCAGATGGGAGAACAAATGGATGTCTGCGTACAAGAAAAGTAACTTCTATTTCTTCCTTATCTATACTCTAGAATTAATTTGAAATGATGACACATTTAAACATGAAACCTAAACCAATAAAATTCTTGAATATAAGAGCATAAACCTGTTACATTGCAATGATAAAAATTTCTTATATTGAACCCAAAAATTACTTACCAAAATAGAAAATAAAAACCTGATAAATTGGAGATAATTTAAATTAAGAAAATCTGCTCTTCAAAATACACTGTTAAGAAAATGAATAGACAACTGACAGCCTGGAAAAATATTAAAATGTGTATCTGAGAAATAATTGTGTGAAGAATATAGAAAGGACTCCTAAAAATCAATCATAAAAACTAACAATCTAACTAAAAAATGAGTGGAAGTATCGAACAGTTTACAATGGAAGATATATGAATGGCCAATGAGGATGTGAATAGGTGCTTAACATCATTAATTATCCTAGAAATGCAAATTAAAAGCCCAATGAAGAATCCGAATTGAAACCTCAATGAGATACCATTCTTTATATACAATATAAAATGATGTTGATGATATGGAATAACTTTAATTTCTTATGTGCTGGAAGTATGTAAAATAGCACAATCACTTTTGATAACTATCTGGCTGTTTCCTGCAAAGTGAACTATATGCCTCCATCCTAGAATATTTTTTTAATTCTTATCTTTACTTACTATTGTTACCCAGGCAACCCAGGGCCTTGTTCAGGACCACAGATAAACCTGATTGTGTCTTTTATTACTAGGAGCTGATTAATATAACTCTTTTTTTCATACATTCCTGGGGCCTCTTCTAAGATTGTGGAGGAGGAAATGTTAGTGCCCACCTGAAGAAGCATACTGAAATATGCTCAGTTTCTGCCTAGTCCAGGAACAGAGAAGATTCTCGGCACCCGGGGAGAATGACTCCCAGCTCACAGCTAGCTGTAGTTCAGGGTGATGCTTGTTCTTTCTTTACCACTTTTGTAGGAAAGGTCAGGACCAACCAGGTCACCACCACAGTCCGTATGAAGACCAGTAGAAGGCAAGACTAGAGAAGAAGGATCAAGGGAGTGGGGAAGAAAAGGGGTTAAAGAAAAAGAGGGCCAAGGTGGCCTGGCAGGAAACAGCTCATGCATTCTAATAATGTAGTTAAGGTATAAAACAAAATAAAAAGAAACAAAGAAGTAGGCCTAATTAGTGCTTGGGCTAATTTATACTTACATTGTGATCTGCTGAATGGAATACGGAGCATTCTCTTGCAGAGTTATGTATCTGCAAGTGTGCCACTTTTTTTTTTTCTCATCATGCCTTCCACGGGTCCCTGTAAAGTTTCATTTTGTTGATTTCTGATTACTTCTCCAATTTAACAATGTCATTTTGAATTCACATACCATCCTCCAGAGTGCTGCCCTCCCTGAACCTTCCTGGTTTCATTTGCAAGTTTGGGAATAAACTCAATATTACCATTTCATGGTTGGAAATATTAAATATGCAGTTTGAAATGCATAATAAAATTCCCTAAACTATTTCAAGGCTCCAAAAACATCAAGAATAATCAAGCCCATAGTGTCCCTGTGATTTAAGGTTAAGAATTTTTTATTTTGTAGTAAAACATCAGAACTTGATACTGAATAAATAATTATTTACTCACTGCTCAAAAGAATCCTGATGATCAGACCCAAAGCAAAATTTCAGTGCCATTCCAAGCCAGACTTGGAGAGTCAAAATCATTTGATTTATAATTAGGAAATAAGAGTAGAACTATGCTCAATCCAGTTACTCAGAGATGTTTGTTAAGTAAATCAATATTGCCAAGCCATAAACATTTTTATGAATTTCTCTGCATTTAAAGATTTGAAACATTTTAATTTACAGCTCAGGTTTGAAATGTTTTCTCAATGAGGAACAGGTGTCTGTTGAGCTCATATCTGCAGCTCCGTTTGTTGAATCAGATAGCAGTTTCAAATGTAAAGGAAGACTACCTCATGCACCTGCTGCTTGTCCCCAGTGTAGCCTCATCTCCTGTGGACTCATTGCAGTTTCCCAGTGTCCTCCTTCCGTGTAATTCAGAGCTTTTTCAGGAACTGAGTTGTCATCGTGAGGATCTGGTGTCTCCTGGCACAAGAAGCAAGACACGAGATGCCAGCATTCCTGGTCGATTTTTATTTGGCTATCGAACATATGGAAGTTGAAATTTCTAAACATCTTTGCAAAGAAATCAGTTGTCCTAAATATTTTCTAAATTCTTGTCTACTCCTGAAATATGTTCTTTATTCACTAATAATTTCATCTTGCCTATAAAAATGCAATGAAGCACGAGGACTAATATATATAATACCAATAAAAATACACAGGTTTGACATTCTTTCAAGTGGTAAAAAATAACAGTGCCTAACTGTTGGACAAATGCACCAGGTACTGCTCTGAGTGATGTATGTATTCATTAAGCAACACAGTAAACACAGATTTACAGAACAGAGAGATGAGGTATCTTTCCTAGTAAGCAGGTGACAGAGTTGAGGCTGAACCCCCGCATCTGAGGCTGGAGTTCGTGTACTCCCACACACCTTGTCTTTCGGTGTAGTAGATCTGGGTTCTCCCCTGGGGAAGCTGCTCTCTGATATCTTAAGGTTGAGAGAGGAAGACTCACAATTAAAAAAAATTGTTAGTATCCTCATTATGGGCCTTTTGTGAGGAAGGCTGAGAGCATTGGAGGAGGCACAGCCGAGAGATGTCCAGGGAAGGATGTTCCCACCGTCTCCTTCTGAGACTCACAATTACTGTGTGGGAAATGAGGATGTGAACTTCTCATAATCGCACTAACAAAACTCTGAATTTTGTACACATCTTTGTGATCTATTAGCCACAGTGGATAAAGGCATAAACAGAGAAAATAAAGGAAAAGTAGATGCTGTATATAAAAAGTTAAGTAACCTGCTCCTCTGTTATTTCTGTTGAATGTAAGTTTTACTACTTCATGATTTTATGTTAGTTGTAAATTTCATTACTGTTGTATGGTGTAATGGGCTACATGTTAATGTCCCCTAAAATTCATACATTGAAATCCAAACCCGCAATGTGCTAGTGTTAGGAGATAGCAGATTTTTGGAGAAAATAGGGTCATAAAGATGAAGTCCTCATACATGGGATTAGGGCCTTAAGAGAGAGAGAGGGAGAGAGAGAGAGAGAGAGAGAGAGAGAAGAGCATAGGGACATAGGGGCCAGAATTGTAGTGCAACAGGTTAAGCTGCTGCCTGGGATGCCAGCATTCCAAATGGGCACCTGTTCAATCCCAGCTACTTCACTTCTGATCCAACTCTATGCTAATGCCCCTGGGAAGAGCAGCAGAAGATGGCACAAATCCTTAGGGCCCTGCACTCACATAGGAGACCTGGATAGGGTTCCAGACTTCTAACTTCAGTCTGGCCCAGCCCTGGCTGTTGCTGCCATTCAGGGAATGAACAAGCAGATGGATTCTCCTCAATACCTCCCACCCCCGCAACTCTGCCTTTAAAACAAAAAATTAAATTTTTTAGGGAAAAAAGGGACCTAAAGGTCTCTCTCAGCTCTTCTATCATATGAGCATACAATGAGACAATGGCAGTCAGTTTTCTGGGAGTGAGGCCCCACAAGCACCTAATCGTTCTGACACCAGATCTTAGACTTCCTGCCTCCAGCATCATGAGAAATAACATTTCTTCATCAGCCATCCAATCTATTGTACTTTGTTATAGCTGACCAAACAGGGCAAGACAAATGCATATGCCTGATTAAACAACACTCCTTCTGTGGAAATTTCGATTCTATCAGCTTTCCATCACAGTAGATAATGAGTATCATTATATATGTATTTTAATCTATATGTCTTTTGGTTAGATTAATAGAAATAGATTTACTTGATCAAGCCTGATAGTACTTTTTAAAGCTCTGATACATTTTTTAAGATGCACTTTTGAACACTAGTTAAATTTTTTTTTTCCCTGTCAAAAATGGGACAGTGTCATTGGAGAGTAAGTTTTGGAAGCAGGTTAGATTCAAAAGTTCTATGATGCCTTTTAAATGTTGTTTGACATAAGAAAGCTATTTCCCACTGACTTTTCAAAGTGAGATTCAATGACCAAGCTCTTCATACTCTTCAAGATTACCTGTGGAAATCCAATACAAACTTTAAACAAACACCTGAGAAACCCATTATTCCTGGCTAACCACCAACATCATATCTTAGATAGTTGGACATATGGAATCATTTACGCTATTTCTTTAGGCATCCCCTGGAAATGTGACCAAGAATTTAACAGCCTCTGGGTAAATATGGAAAGTAATTGTGTCAACACTGCCCAGTGTTCCTTTTGACACTTACAGGAGCCTTAGTCTATGGAAAATATCATCTTACATGATATCGGCATTTACAATTGGGTGAACTTATACTATGATATAATAGGTTAATACAAATGTTATTTGCTTATAGCTTATTATAAAAAACAATAGGTTCTGAAAATATCTTGAACATTTAGTAAGTCCTATAAAGGTAAATTGGTTTAACTCTCTTTTTTATATGAACTTACCATGACTAGGCAACCTTCTTTCAGTGCTCCAAGTTCTTTTGGATCTTAGCATTTGATTTACGTAGCTGAATTTTAAACTTAATCCTTTCCTTAGGATTCTTCACTAACTATGTGAGTTAAAACAAAATTAACTTTCATGTCCAAAGGACATGAAACTAAGAAAGTCTTTTAAAAGGGAAAAGAGCGTAGTTGGGTTGAATCTTCTTTATGTTGTTGCAAAGCATGAAGTTAATCTTGCCCCAAAAGTCACAACAACTCTTCCTTTTCCAAATTTAAATACAGCACTAACATAAAAATGAGTCCAGTGACTAGAGAGAAGTTTTATTACTTGATGTAGACCTGAACTTTCAAGACTTATAAAGTAGAACATGCTGGTTTCATGGATTCTAAAAGCTAAGATTCATATTAAAAAAGGTTGCAAACTAGATCTATTGATTATTTTAAATTGGAAAGGGTGCTTCAGTTCCTAACACCATGAAATTAAACCAAGTACTGAATGTTTATGTTTCCTCTAAATTTGTATCTGAAAGACTTAACATCAGTGCAGTTGTATTTGGATACAGGGTCTCTAGACAAGTGATTACGGTTAAAGGAGCTCACGTGGATGGCATCCAATCCAATAGGATTAGTGTGCTTGTGAGTAGACACATTGGACCTCCTTTTCCTGATGTGCGTTGCAGCCGGCCAAGGCCATGTGAGGATATAACAAAAAAGTGGCCTTTTGTAAATTAGAATCAAAGCACCTTCACCAGAAACTGAATTAACTGGCAGCTTGACTGTGGACTTTCAGCCTCCAGAGCTGTTAAGAAATAAACTGATGTGGTTAAGCCACCCAGTCTATGGTATTTAGTTACATAACCCAAGCAGACTCAAATTAGAAGTTCCACAGCAGAGCAGGATCTACATTTTGGGTGAGGCCTGTGGGGTTATTTAAAATAATGTACTACTTAGTACTTCCTTACCTCCTGGTATATTGTTTCTAGTTTTGTGTTGTTTCATAATTATTTCAAGATATTTTTTTCTTGAGTAGCTCTGAAGATTAAAGGATAGAAATTAAAGTTTATTGGATTGTTAACATGTCCTAGGCACCATTTCACATTTGTTTTTTCACTTACTCCTTAGAAACATCTTCCTACCTAAGTATTATTATTCCAAGAATTTCAGTTGGAGAGATGGAATAACACACTCCACAATCACTTAGCTAGTTGCTAGACAGATTTGGAATTCAGACCTATCATTTTTTTTTCTTTCTACAAAACCATGGTCTTTCTATTACATCACATTCAGAACCCAGTCAGAAAATAGAAATCACTCTACAATTTCAAATGGATAGATTTGACTGTCCTGGGAATGGAAGAGCTGAAAGGGTGCCTGGGGAGTAGCACGAGCAAGATGTGACCACTAGCCTTGAACGGAGATGATTAGGGTGCAGGTTGGAGACATAGATGCCATTTCAGGAGCATAGGGATGGTACTCCTGGTGAAACTGCAAGTGCCCCTCACCTGTACTTTGGCAGCTGGGGCCGTGGAGGAGTGGTTGTCTGCCCTGGACACTGCCAAAAGCAGGGAAAAAATATCTATTATTATTATTCTGGTTCTTCTCCTCATCCTGCCCTCTTGTCTTTTAGGAGTCAGTGCCTGTCACCTAAATGTCCAGGAAACACCAGAAACCAAGGAGCTCAGAAATTCTGCCATAGAACAGGACAGAAAGCAAGCATGTAATGGATCTGAGGGCAGAACATGTCGTGTTGTCATCTGAGTGACAGCGACTCTCAGATCCACTATCCATTTTCCATTTCTCTCAAATCCCAGTAAAGTGCTATCTTCCTATTCATTATTTTATACCTCAGAGCACCTCATTGCTCATTTGGATTTTCATTTCACACATTGTACAACTGTGATTTAAAATGTGACTTTCACAAATGACAAATTGCACATTTACTGTAAAGTAAATTTACTAAATTTACTTAACAAATATCATAAAGCAAAAAAAAAAAAAAACACAAACAAACAAACAAACAAAAACAAAAACAAAAAAACCACAAAGCCAGGGCCAAATCCAGGAATTCCAAAGTCAAGTCCCATATTCCTTCCATTTCACCATGAGGTGTTCCACACACACTTGTCCAGCTGCACTGAAATGAATTGAGTCAGCCGAGGTGCTATGGTAAAAGGAATGCCAGTGTTCAAATGCCCAGCAATGGGTTGCTGATGCAATACAAAAAAAATTCCTGGCCAGGGTCATAGTAAACTCTTCTTTGCTATGAATTACTGTTCATATTTTGCAGTGTTTTTTTCTATATATATTTAAATTTTCTCTTACCTTCAATGGAAACACAGAATTATCTTAATCTTATTTTGAATTATTCCCTATGTAAACATATCTACTCTAAATCTAATTACCATCAAAAAAGTGTTTATATTATTTATTTGTATTTGTATTGTCATTCCATGAAGAAGTAATATGTAGAAAGCATTTAGTTTTTATTTTAAAATTATTTATTTGAATAATAATAACAACTTGGGACTGGGCCAGGCCAAAATCAAGAGCCCAGAACCCTACCTGGGTCTCTCACATGGGTGGCGAGACCCAACTCTTTGAACCCTCACCGCTGCCTCCCAAGGTGTGCATTAGCAGGAAATTTGGAGCAACAGAGGAGCCAGGACTGAATCTCAAACAGTGGCTTAAGCCCTGGGCCAAATGCCCACCCCAGGGTTTTTTGTTTTTCCTAAATGAGTATGATTTGAGCATCGTCTTTGGAGGATTACATCTGAGACTCATTCTTCCTCCTGTAACTTAAGGGTGTTAGTAAAAGAAAATGTCTTTAACTCAAGGGATAAATGTATTTATTTTGCCTCATAAAAATTCATAGCAATTTCTTGTCAGCATTCTTATAACATTTCTAGCAAATGACAGTATATTTCTGTTTTGCTCAGAATTTACCCAGGACAAAGGAAATGAAAGGAAGCCAATGGAAAGTTTATTCTGTGCTCTCTTTGCATTCTCCCTGACCACCTGGCCACAATATTCCAACTTGGAGAACACTGATTTTCTTAGCCATGGCATTCTAACCAATTTTTTTCTTGTTGGTATGTGGTATGAAACTGGTTACATTAAAATAAACTCCAATCTTTCCAAGGTTTCCTTTGAACTTCTCTTTGTAACTCCACAAGCCCATATATCTCTATCAATCCTGTCTGCACATTATAGTTGGGAGTACAGACAATCTTGGGAAACCTTTATGCCAGGTTCATTATGTAATTCTATTGGAAGTTTCTGGTATCATGTGCCTCACATCAGACTCACCTCTACCATCTTAGTTGTCTTCTTGCTGTGTGGCAGCACAGCACCTGTTCTGCTGTCACAGGAAACTATCTGTGGTTTATGGCTTTGGAAACATAAGTTTCTTCACTCACTCCTGATCCTCAGAAAAGTATTCTAAACTCTCCAACTCTTTCTTACAGTGAATAATGATGATATCTATTTTTATTCTGGGACAGAACTCTTTGCTTAAAGACAGTTTCCTCATCTTCCATATTGCACTTTCCAGGCATCACCAATCCTAGGAGAGTCCATGAGAATACCACCCACATGGAGTCACTCATTTCACAGCAATTTACATAGGCACAATGAAAATGACCACTCCAGACCCAACACGTTGGCATAGCAGATAAAGCCTCTCCCTGCAGTGGTGACATCCAATACGGGCACCGTTTCAAGTCCTCCGCTGCTGCATTTCTGATCCGACTCTGCTATGGCCTGGGAAAGCAGTGGAGGATGGCTCAGATACTTGGGCCCCTGCACCTGCATGGGAGATGCCAAGGAGTGTCCTGGCTCTTGGCTTCAGATCAGCACAGCTCCAGCCATTGAGGCCATCTGGGGTGTGAACTAGCAGCTGGAAGACCTCTCTCTCTCTCTCTCTCTCTCTCTCTATCTCTTTGTATCTCTGCCTTTCAATTAAATACATAAATCTTAAAAAAAAAGAGAGAGAGAGAGAAAATGACCACCCCTCATCCCCTGAATTGTGCCATAGGCCATCTTTAAAGGACATAAATAATACCGTGTTGGTTGAGTAGGGTATGGGTGAGATTCAATAAAGCAAATGTAGGGCTGTTTTAAGTAATGCAGTGTTCAGATTACATGACACTTCCTGCTGAGATTCTCAATTTATATACCAATATCCAAGTGATGCAGAAGTTCAGATTCTTTCCATAAGGTACTATTTCCTTTCCTTACATCCAACTTCTTTCTCCTGTTTCATCCAAAAGGTATGTTTTCCACCTGCAGCTAGTCCTAAGCTTCTGCTATACTCTTCCTTGCTCTCCCACTGCCCTCCAATTCTTACTAATCTGTCAAAGCTCACCTTCCAGCCATTATTCCCTCTACGTACAAATATATTTGGCCAGAAAGAGACAAAAGTCTCTCTTACCAGCTATCCATTAACCACTGTCAATATAAATAATTACATGACAGTAAAGTGATTACCCTGAATATATATACATATGAAAATCAGATGCTAGCAATCACCAAAGCTTATTTTTATGATAATCTACAAGAGCCATTTTTATTAATCAAACTTACAAGGTATATATGCCTTAAATTATTAATAGGAAACTTAGAATGTATTAACTAGCACAGTCCCATGAGTACTTGCTTGTACTGGAAACAAAAATAATTGTTCTCTTTTCAGAAAAAAGGGAAGAAATAACATTGATTTTAGCCATGGTTTGTTCAGAGTTATTCACAGTATAGTGCGTTATCCTGTCCTTTCACTCTATCTTTTCGAGAAGCTCATATAGTATTAAGACCAAAAAGAATGTCTTAGTCAAAAAACACCTAATGGAGATTCCTAGGTCAGCAGTAGTTAACCACCACCTCTAGTCAAATGGCTAGTTAATAGCAGAGTGAGGTCTAGAGTTCAGATTTGGAATTTCCATAATATTGTATTATTTAATTTTTTCAAAATAAATATAAACTAGGAAATGTTTCTTCTAGTTCCTTGACCTGATATAATCTAATTAAACAGAGACATGGCAACAGCACATTTTCTTTCCTATTTTGAGAGGATTTTGTTTGTGTGTTTACATGCTTGTTTGTTTTGTGGGTCATGGATCAAGCTACGGAACGAGAGGCAGGTCTGTTTCGTAAATCTCACCATTGCTAGCTCTCCATGATAATGATGTACGAGTGCTTCTCACTGGTAGCATAAATTGCTTAGCTCTACAGAGCCCAAGAAAGCCCTGGTAGGTCCTTGATATTCATGAACAGCACCAATTATGGTTTATCCAGTAAAAATCTGGATGGATGCCAACAAGACAGTGATATAGCTTCACCTTTTCCTCCATCACATTTATGATGTTTTTGTTTTGTTTTTTGAAGAAGTTGCTGAGGTGGAGACCATTCATTCATAATGAAGTGATTCTGTTTTTAATACTTCATTCAGAAACAACGAATGCAGACTGAAATAATAAATTCTGAGAAGTCAGCTTGTTTCACTCCCCGCCATGCAATGTGCTATTGTTGATCAGTCTGCAGTGTGCTTGTATCCCAGCAATATTAAATATTTGATTCGTCAAAGAATTTCTCACTGATTTGTGAATTGCCAAAACGGCAAAGGTTAAATTAATACTTGCAAGAATCTATTGCAAGTATCAAACCCGTACTGGCATTCACCTGAAATGACCACATCTGCCATTTTCACATTCCTTTCCTTTGTGTCTCAGAAGGAAGAAGCACTTAACGCCAGGCCCATGCACCAGTCCCACCACTCATGACCCAGAGCAACAGGAGGAGAATGCTTCCTTCCCGGACTTGGCTGTTCTTCCTTCTTCTGGGGTCCTTTTAGAAAACAACAGGAAGGAAAGGAGAAAAAAAGTATCCGACAGTGGGGAAGCCTGAAGCTGCAACACAAATAATGATTATTCCTGTCAAGGTTTAGCCGTGGTTGCTAAGTTACTGGCCTGTTCTGAAAAACCTTGAAGTATGGGACACATTAGGAGCTCGTTAGGTCCCGGTGACTTGCGGTAAATGTACAATTTGTCTCTGTGCTAAACACACTTCAAAAATAACAATAAAATAAAACCCCACATGGCTTAAAATGTGTGACCTTTCTTTTCCCTGCCTTGTTTCTCCTCCTCCTCACCCAACAGCTCATAGTCTGGTGCTATTACAAAAGCAGCACTATTGGGAAAATAAACAGAAGTATTTTGCAAAGGATAGGAACAAGATATATTAGCTTAAAGACTTTGGCATTTAATGAAGGTATTCACAGAAAGAACCACAGGAAGGGCTGAGAAAACTAAAAGAAGGTTCTGTAATAATTATTTACAATGCAAACTGCAGGTCATTATCTCACTTTGGAGGAGGACCTATCATTTGTGTGTATTAGAGTGCACAGCATTTCAGGAACGGAAAGCACTTGATTGCTGTATCTTACATCTGTTTATACCATTAACATTATTTGGCAGGCCATAGAACTTGGAATAAGCCTAATGACTTCTGTTGTCATTCAAAATTAAGATATTCAAAGGTATTACATTCTCTGCACTCCAAACTGGGTTATGGTTAACAGCCATTTCCATTGCCATTGCCATTGCCATGGGTGGTTGAGCTTCTCTTTCTCCTTTCAGTGAAAGCACAGTTCCAATCACTTGGCCCTGCTGCAGGTTGCAGCTTCCTATGAAGTTTTGTCAAGATTAAACATGCTATGAGAACAAACTAATGGAGAAAGTATGGTTGGGAGGAAAAGGGGTAGGAGAATGGAAAAGCTGGGATAAACCATGAGTTCCAGAAGGCAGCGGAATAGAGGAAATGCTAGGAGATATTTTCAGGCAGTCTCTAGCTATTGCAAAACTGGCAAATTGCTATGATAGCAAGTGCTCATTGTGAGTGCTTCTGCACCTACCCAAATAATTAAAACAGAACTCCACTAGCATTTGGAAATTCAACTGTAAACCTGAAGTTCTGACTTACAAAGGAGAATCTGTCACACTTCCTGTGCCAACTTCATAAATCTATATTAATCTTAAACCATGTTGGTCTGCAATCTGAGATAAAGGGTACCATGTGGTTCTTAGAGAACTTCCTAAGATGTTGAGATCTGAATTGCTTCAAAAGGAAATTATTTTTGCTCTTGTGCCAATAATTAATTGGAACTCACATTTTAAAATATCAGTCCAAAAGTACTGCTAGTTGAAATTCCTTCCTTAATAGTTATATATACACATAAATATTTATATATCATATATAAAATATATTATGTATTATATATAACATATGCAATATATAATATATGTAATAAAATGTAACATGTAATATATTTATATGTAATAAAATATGCAATATAGTAATATAATATATAATATATTACATATGTGATATATATTTACATATAAATATATATGTGTACACATATAAATATAAATGTGTACACATAGCATACATCTTTTCTCAGTGAAGGTGTCTTTCTAAAAGACTGCAATACCTAGTCATTGAAATCATCTGGCTTCTCTTGATTTGGCTCAGAGTAAGGCTCTGACTTCTCTCAAAGTGTATTTGCCATTCTCTTCAGATATTCAGGTTCCAAAATATCTCTTCTGTTACCCTTCAAGTCTTTGGGAAGCATACCTTCGACTGTGATGGCTTCTTATATTAACCAAAGTTTCCAATGGATAAAGAATCTCCACATCACCTCACAGTTCCCTTAGTAAGGGACACCACAAAACATATTCATACAAACTTTGGAAAACGTTAAGAAACCAAGTATTGTAAAAAAAAAAATTATTTCTCAATTTGGCTATATCAGTTTTTACAATGTAAAATGTTTTCTTCTCCTGGTTGTGTAAATCATTCATGATTAATCAACTGGGTTAGTTTATTATACTGGAGTGCCCATTGAATAATGTGTTTTGTTAATAGATGCCATTGCCTAGCCACAGGTGAGACATGCAACTTAGATTTGCCAGTCAACAATTATTATTCAAGCAAGATAATGGAACCATAGAGAGGTGTTGAGAGAAGGAATTGCTCTCTTCATTCTGAGTTTACATGAATCTGTAACTGATAGTTTCCATATTCGAGAAAACCTGCTATAGCATCAGAGATTCAAGAGAGGCAGTTTGAATGCTGACAGCACAGTGTCAGGATTCTAGTACCTGACACCCCTATCTCACCACTTTCTGCTCCCTGGAGACCCCACTAGCATGAGACTCTCACATTAGCATGTGGATGACTCTTCCACTAGCATAGATTATCTTGTGTTTTCTTTGAAAACCAAGGTAAAAATGACAATTTTTAGCACCTCTGACTATGATCTATTTCACTACAAAGTCCTCAGAATAGCAGGCTTTGACCACTGATACCACATCCCCTTTCCTCTTTGCAAGTTTCAATGATGTCATCTTTGGTTCATTGAGAACAATCCATGTGGAAACGTTTTGCATTATTAATCATTATAGCCCAGGCTCAGAATTCTGAAATTGCCATTTATTCTTTGCCTGTCTCTGCATTCCTTCCTATCCCATTTTTTTTTCTCTAGAGCAAAGACAACCACCATTTCAATGTTGTGTATAGCTTTCCTTTCCCTTTTTTTTTAAAGATTTATTTTGATTTACTTGAAAGGCAGAGTTACAGAGAGGCAGAGGCAGAGAGAGAGAGAGGTCTTCCATCCACTGATAGACTCCCCAGATGGCTGCAACAGCCAGAGCTATGCTGATCCGAAGCCAGAAGCCAGCAGCTTCTTCCAGGTCTCCCATGTGGTTGCAGGGGCCCAAGGACTTGGGCCATCTTCCACTGCTTTCCCAGCCCATAGCACAGAGCTGGATCGGAAATGGAGCAGCCAGGACTTGAACTGATGCCCATATGGGATGCTGGCACTGCAGGCAGAGGCTTTACCCACTATGCCACAGCGCTGGACCCCTCCTTTCCTTTGTAATTACTCCTAGCTGTATAACGTATATAATTTTCTGTCAACAACATATAATTTTGCCTGAATGTTTCCATTCAGACTTTTGTCTCTGCACCGTGTTCTGGTCACCAGCCATCTGTACATGGCCAAATCCAATAGGGAATGCTCAGTCTTCATTGTCTTGACCTATTGAGAGCACTTGACATGCTTCATTATTGCTTCTCTTTGAACATCTGTTTTGGTCTCTGGGAATCCACTCTGTATTTACCTCATTTAGCTTTCTACTTACCTTATTCAGTGATCCTTCTCAGAACGTTTGGTTGCTTCTTCATTTTCCAGCCTCTCCAAACATTGGAGAGACTTATGGGTCAGGTTGTTCTCTCTTCCTTGTCTATACTCATTTCCTGGGAGCTCATCTAGCTCACATCCCAGAGGGAATTTTCACAAAGTGTATCAGCAGCAGACCACCCTTCCCTGAATCCTAGGTGTTCTCTAACTGATAATTCTGGGCCCCACCTGGATGAACTGACCTCTCTCCCTCCTTTCTCTGCCTCTGTCTCTCCATTTCAGTGAATGGGATCTTCAGACTGTCACTGGCTCTGTCCAAAACCTCTGAAATGAACTTGACTCATTTTTTTAACTTCTATTCTAATGACTAGAAAATATTATGTTCTCCACCTCAAAATATATTCAAGAATCCAACCTCTTTCTGCTACTCCATTGTTACCACATGGGTGCAAATTCCCATCTTCTGTCAGCCGGACAGTGGCAATAGCCAAGTTCCTGTTTTTCTCTTTGCCCTTGTGTGCAGTCTTTCCCCCACGTAGCAGAGAGTGGTCCTTTCCAATTAGCTTCGTCAGAGCAGGTTACCTCTCATTACCTCTCTGTCCTTCCGTGGCTTTCTACCTTGCTCAAAGTAGAAGTTTAAATCCTTACAGCTGCGTGGGATGCCCTTTGCGAGTCTATTCCAGCTCTGCAATGGATTCAGCTCCTACATTCTTTCTCTCACTTCCTCGACTCAGCTATGAACACCTGTGTCCTATTTCACACACATGCCAGACCTAGCCCTGCCTTATGTCCTGGAAACCTACGATCTCTTCTGAGTGACAGAGTCTACTTCTGAACTCTCTGAGGTCTCAGCTCCCGACCCTGACACCACCTTATCTGAGAAGCGTTGTGGGGTAACCCTCCCTGAGATCCCACTCCGTCTTCTCTTTCTAGCCTGCATTATTTGTGAACTTTGGGTACTTGTGTATGTAAGTATGCAAATATTTGTGTATCATTTATATAAAATACCTATATATTATCTGTATAACAAAAGCCTCTCAGTCTAGCCAATATGAACATTTGGGGCTGCATAATTCTGTGTCATGACACCCTTCCTGTCATTATAAGATGTTCATGTTGTCTTACTTCACTCACCAATTGACGGTAGAACAGATGTTTCCACTTAGTAACAAATGCTATTGTGAGATCAAAAGCATGCTTATGGGGCAAACATTTGACTCAGAGGTTAAGATGCCTGCATCCCATATCAGTGCCTGGGTTCAAGTTCTGACTCTGCTTCTGATGCCAGATCCCTGCTCATGGTCACTCTGGAAGGTATCAAATGATGACTCAGTATTTGGGTTTTTGCCATCCATGTAGAAGCACCACACTGAATTCCTGGCTCCTAGCCTTAGCCTAGCCAAGCCCTGGCTATTGTGGGCATTTAGAGAGTGAACGGGCAAAGGAAGACTGGAGGACTTCTCTTTGTCTCTCTCTTTCTCTTTCTCTTCCTCTTTTTCTCCTCCCACCCCTCCTTTCTCCCTTCCTTTCAAAAAAAAGTAAGATAAATAAAATTTTTGAAAACCACCCTCAATTGAGAGCCACTGGCCTAAAATAAAATTAGTGCAAGGCCTTCCTTCTACTCCTTCCCCCTCCTCTTCCCTTTCTTCTCCTTCTTTTCTGCTTTCTCCTCCTCCTTCTTTTAATTCATTTTAGAGACAGAAAGTGAACAGAGAGAGAGAAGGTACTCCCATCTGCTGGTTCACTCTCCAAATTCCTGCAACCTCTGGGGGAGTAGAGGTTAATGAAACTGGGAACCAGAAACTCAACTTCGGTCTCCAAGCTGTTGGTGGGATTCCAGTTACTTGAACCAGTAGCAGGAAATGGAGTCAGGAACCCCTGGAGTCAGGAACTGAAAGAGGTTATTGAACCCAGGTATTCCAACACTAGGCCGAGGCCCAACCCAGGAAGGGCTCTCTTACGTGTGTTGTGGACTACACACATTGTATCAACACACATTGAGGGCTCAAAAATTTTTATTTGGTGAATGAAAATGTGGATTCTGTGAGATATACAATATTCTTTCCATTGTTATGAACCAATAAAAGCCCTTTTTGCTTAATTTTGATTAAAATAGCTTTCTGTGCCTTACAAAGGGAAGATTTTTAAAAATATCTGAAAAAACACAAAATATGATTGTGTCAAGAAGTGAATTTTCAAGATGACAAAGATCATTTATTGAAAACAGTCCAATTTTTACATTAATGCACAAGGATAAATATGGTCCTGGGATGGTCCTCAAAAGGGCAAATTTTCTAGAGTTAAAAGAGTTGGGTTCTTCAATGTGTGCTGTGCTGAACCTCAGAAACCTCACTCATTACACTGTCCTCAGTGTAGTTCTTTTGGCAACCTAATAATCAGATGCTTCTTTGAGCACAAACATATTGAAAAACAGTCCCTCTCCCGCTAACTCTCTAACCTTTCATTGGAATGCTGACACAGCTCAGTCCTTTTTGTAGTAATCTGTGGCGATACAGAGGGGCACTTTAAAAAATCATGAAAATGGAATTAAAAGATAAGTATATTTCAGTGAAAAATTATTGTGAAATCCATACACAGGCTTTTCAGGATATGCATTTCTTATGAACTTTTTGAAGGTCCTTCACACAGGAGTAAATCAGCAACTTTACATTTGAGTTCTTCACAGATATTGAAGGAGACACACATGTAAAGAGACAATTACAATAAACTGTGGGAGATGCTTTACGTGAACATGCATGTCTATGTCTTTTTACCAATCCATAATTGCAATTGCAGAGGACAAAGCAATTAACTACAGCTGGGAAGCTAAAAAGGCATGTTAACAGAAGTGGCATTTACCCTGGGGTTTTGCACAGTGAATAGGTGATTGACGAATACGTGTTTATCTGGTGGATAAAGGAGGAAGACTATAACTGGCAGAGAAAATAGCATGGACAAGGTTTGAAAGCACGGTATAATTTATATATAAAGTGAATCATGAGGATACAATGTGCAAGGAGAAGATGGGTCTGGGAGTGGGGGGCAGAGAGAATAAGGTAAATGATGCCAGCTCATTAAGAGCCTTGAAAGTCCCATTAAGGTATACACATGTTGTCCTCTGTGTTAGTTGTAACCATCTAATTTTTTAGGAAGGAGAATTATACGCTCAGATGTGTATTTAGGAAAACCACGCATTATCTCTGTGATTAATGTGTGGCGTGGGAAGACACAAAATTAAAGGTGTTAAATTAATAGTCTACCACAGTCTCCCAAGGGATGAAAACAAGAAAGTGAGTTGAACCAGGAAGAACAGGCAGTGCAGGATGTGGATGTCAGCAGTAGTTATACGAGCAAATCCATGAGTCTAGATGATTGATTGGCATATGAAAGAGAAGAAAGAGTAAAGAATATCCCTGAGGATCCTGTCTTGGGCATTTTGGGCATGGAGGAACACTTGAGATAGGGTCACGTGGAGAGAGCAGGACAGCCTTCCCGTGAGATACCTTCATGATCAGAGCAATGCTTGGTGTTCACATTCTTTTCTAGTTGCTATGAATACTGATCACTTTTATTCAGATGGGAAATTCAGGTGGAGCAGGAAAAATATTAAACATCTGGGGCAGCTCTCTACCAATGTCATATTTTTAAAAGACAGTATTGCTTTGAAATCTTGAGGCTGAAATCACAAGGTAGATTTAAAACATCAGCTGTCTTTTGGCTGAATCCTTTTAAAGAAATGACTCCCAGCTTTCCATGTTTATGAACTCCTTCATGGACAGTCACGGCAACTTATGTTTCTGGCTTCATCCCATCTCTATGAGTTCTCCACTTTTATGTGCATCTCCCTCAAACCAAATTGCATGTGTGACTTGGCAAGGCTTAGGTGTGTGCTTGTCAGTGAGTTAACACTGCCACCTAGCATCTGAAAAGGGCCTTCCTTGTGCCTTCTAACATGAGAATCCCAATCTCTCTTCTAGGCATCAGTGCCAGAACTCCTACCTTGAAAGGAGCTTGTTTACGATTAATTAGCATTGCAGGTGAAGAGCTTCGCTTTTTTACACCGATATTTCAACATGCTGCGCTAAACATTTAGAATGTCCATCCTTGCCTAGTGCCAGAGAGATCAGGGCAGGTGTGTGTGTGTGTGTGTGTGTGTGTGTGTATACTGTGCAGACATGTGCGCTCCACTTCAGAAATAGAGAGGAGAAGAAGAGGGAGGAAAGGAGGTGGGGTAGGGGGACCTGCAGAGGAAAGAAAGAATGCAGCAGGTGCTGTGCGGGAGGCAGCAACAAGTCACCAAGCACCAAATAATATCTGGAAAGAATGGGAGTCATGGGGCCAGAGGAGAGGATGTAGAAAAATGGAAGGGAAGGGAATGAAAGGATCAGGTAGAAGAAAATGAAATGCAAATAGTTAAATCATTGAATGAGGAAGAAAATGTCTGGGATCATTGCTTTTCTTCTTTCTTTTTCCTTCTCCTTCTGCCCTTCTCCCTCCTCCTGTCCTTTTCCCTTTCCCTCCCTCTCCTCCTCCCCTTCTGCTTTCCCTCTTCCTCCCCTGATTCTATATTACTGCGAGCCTGCTAATATTGACCTAGAATCAGCATCTCTTGGTCAAGACCCAATTCTTTTTCTGTTGTGCATTTCTTGGGGTGGAACTGGTCGGTTTTGCTCTTCATTAGTTCTCATGTATATAATGTATGAATGAGAGATGGGCAGGCCTCGAAATTCTGTTGTTATTAATCTTGCCTATAGGGAACTTGGGGTTCTGAACTCCAAGCAGAAAGTGCTTGTTCCTGGGGTTTTGCAGAGATCACAGAAAGGTGCCCCTTGTGCATATAGGTATCTTGCAAAGTCTTTTCAAAAAGTAGATCTCACACTATACTCGAAACTGGGTTTGAGAACACTTTTTCTCCCTGCTGCCCTCTGCTGTGACAGTTTGATGTTCAGAAGTCTTTAAAGATTTGCTTTAGGGGAATGTTTATACATCTGAAAGAAAGTGCCCAGGTCCCGATTCCTATGGTGTTTTCTTCCCAGTAACAACCCTCCACCAGGTCCACAATTCATCACCATCTGACTTTTCCTTCCTGGGTGGCTGCCTTTTTTCCTTTCTTGCTTTCTACTTTCTGTACTTCCTCCAGGTTAAGCAACTTATTACTTTAATCATCTTTCATTTCTGTCTCCTGCTTCTCATAATGTGCATGTTTATGAGTGTATTTCTGTATTTGTCTTAGGTAATTTTGAAGGAAGGACTAGTTCTATTCTGAAGATCTGGAAAATTGCCGTTGTAGGAGTCTAACGAGGGACAAAAGTCACATAAATCTTATTACCCTGCTGACGTTGTTTTAGAGAAACTTTTTCTTTTCCTTCTACTATGACCACCCTTGGATCTTTTTTCCAATGAACATTATTTATTATTTTCATCTGCTTGAAAGAGTGACAGGAGAGGGAGGGAGAGAGGGAGGGAGGGAGGCAGAGAGAGAGAGAGAGAGAGAGAGAGAGAAAGCAACAGGGTGGCGGGTCTGGGGAAGACTAAAACAAGAAGCCTGGGACTCCATCCTGGTCTCCCACATGGGTGGCCGGGCCCCCTATACCTGGGCTATAATCTGCTGCCTCGCAGGATCCAATAGCAGGAAGCTGGATTGGAAGTGGATTGGCAAGGACTCAAACTGGCCTTCCAATTTGGGCTGCAGGTGTCTCAAGCAGCAGCTTAACCCACTGGGCCACAACTCCTGACCCTCGTATTTGACCTTCCTCCTGTCTCCAGGGAATGCCCTTTGCGGAATTTCACACCAAACTGGGTCAACACGTGGCTGTCATGAAACTTGAGAAAGCCATTAACAAAATCAAATCCAGAACAAACCTTGCATCCTGCCATTCCACACCATTCGACTCATTGTCTTCTCCTTTTCAGGGCTCTTGGACATTTTTATTGACATTTTAAAATAGCATATAATGAGACTTCTGTCTTGGGTAAGGATCAATCCACTCATCTCCTTGGGGCTGGGGAGCCCTCAGAGGTAGCACTGTTTGCCAACCATTGTGATACCTTAATCTCATTCTTGAAGAGCAAGCTTGCTTTACCCTGCACTTTCTTCCCTCCCCATAATCTCCATATGAAAATTTAACATGAACTCAGCCTGCTACAACCAGGGCAGCAGCATGACCAGTTGGCAACAGAGCTGCACTGGGTAGTGCAGCACTAAAAATTAAAATCATTCATCTTCTTTCTTTCCATTGGCAGCCAGGGGAAAGCTGGGTGGAAAGGTTATGAATTACAGCACTTCCAAGGCAACCACAAAGAAAAGAACCAAGGTTGAGGACTTAGGAAGGTACTGACATAGTAACATTCATTACAAACTGCATCAGGTATCTCTACTTGTTTACATGCCAATTCTGCACTCAGCATACTTTAGACGTCGTTCAGATCAATATATACCATAATTTCAGTCTGGTGTTAAAGCAGTTTTGAGCAGTTCCATGCAGGATTTTTTTAGTATCTAGTATAATAAAGATAATGTCTCTCTCCAGGGCATTGTGGATTTCCTGTGGGGGGCGGGGGAGGGGAACAGAACTTGGTTTCTTTTTCTCTTTCTTATCCCCAGTCTCAATATTCTTTAGAATTCTAAACACTGTATATCTCAATGCCTGTGAAATGCTCAAATGATAAATTGTTTATAGCTGAGTTCCAAGTGTGTATCTGTTATGAAAAGAATAATGTTCGATGGAACTGGAAATTTATGACAGATTCCAGCAGGTAGGCTCCCTGGTGGCAATCACACCAGGGCAAAGAGCTTCCCATATTGAATTACTCCAGTGAACCATTTAGAACGCTCAGGACCTGAAGACAATGCAGAAGTCATGGAGAAAGGCTTCAAAGACGATTTTTACGTGATATTAAAACCACAGGTTAATTTTCCCACCAACCTCATCAAGACATCAAGGTCTATTATGAAACTTTTTAACGGAAGTGACTCATCCTGTTTATTTTTATTTTTATTTATTTCTTAGGCACTCTTCAAAGGGGCAGCTATAAGCATACAATGTAAAATTGAGTATAATTTAAACAACAGGGGTTAATAGTGGGTTCCTTCTTTAAGGCTCGTAAAATTCTTGAACTTCCCCTTCCTGATCTATGAAATGGAATAAGGATGCTTATGCATCCTTAATTACAAATGAAATATACATGTTTATGTTGTTTTCTGCAGTTTAGTTATGTTTCTCCCTTCAACTTTATCCTCTCTAACATATGCATATATAGCACATTTTAAATGCAGATGGCACAGTCTCTAAAGCTATAGAATGAAGGTAGTATTTATCTCAGAATTTCTATGGCTTTGATTACCTAAATACACTAATAGAAAAATTGGACTAAGAAAAAACAGTAACGAAGCAAATAGTCACATAATCACATTGAGGATTGAAACTCCAAAACTGTATTAACCAACCTACAATTATTCAGAGACAAGCAAAAGGAGATGGGGTGTAAGTTACATTTTATGCACTTTAGTCCTTTTTTTGTGACATTTATGGAAGATCTCTGAAAAAATGAAGATGAACCAAACTCAGTTTATAAGCCACCTCAGATATGCATTTTCCTTGCTCTGTGGCAGGAAGAGTATCAGAAGACTATTATCTCTGAATTTGCTTTCTGCAGCTGCAAGTGTTGTATGCAAGGACAGTGATAGCATCTCCCTCCAGAGTGAAAGGCAGCTCTGTTTAGTATCCAGCATGAGGAAGAGAATGTCTGTCCTGGGCAAAGTTCAGGAAGGCTTGCTGCCCATTGTGGAAGATTTGAGTTCCCGGAGCGCCCAGTTATGCGCCTAAAATGTCGCCTACTGTGTGTAGCCTGACTCTCTTCAAGTCACCCTGTGGAAATTGGAGCTGAGATTCTTGGAATGGTGTCCCTGTCAGTAACAGATTTCTTTCATTCTTGCCCAGGAGTCTCCTGCGTTCCTGTTATCCAGCAAACACAGTAGCATCTCAGACCTTTTGCAACTCTTGTTAAGCAGCAGCTTGTCCTTTTCTCTTGGTCCCCATCCAATTTCCTAAAGATACTACCCTCACCATTACCCACTGGTGGATTCTGTGTGGTATTGTCAGAGTGCACATTTTGCTAAGTTCTGGGCTACACTGCGCCTATGGCAATAGCAGCTTGGACAAGGTGACCAATTCTAAGTGCAGAAATGAGCTGGGCTAGAAGGAGAAAGGGTCCAGGGTGCAAACCCATCTAAGGATTGTTCCAATGCCTGGCTGGCCAATGCCCCCTCTCTATGTTTGTTCTTTGTTCTCCTGCTCATTTTCCCTCCATTTTTGTCATCTTTGGATTAAATGTCACAACAAATAGTAATACATCCATGTAAGCTTTTGCTGAATGCTTTGTTTTCTAAAGAACTTCGGTTCAGAGGGAGGTTTAAGATACTTGCACCTGAATGCCTGAAATGTTGCAGTGAAAAGATCTATGAAATTAATCTGTATTAACAGAAAGCAAGTATGTGTGCAAATTGGTCAGATCTCCCAGTCAGTTGTTTAAACATGAAAAATCTGGCATGAGTAAACCTATATTGCATCATTTTCTTAAGCTCAGCAGTAGGGCTGGTCAGGTTACAGACTGTTGTTAGTTTCCCTGCCATTAAAAGCACATTCCAGTACTATTCTTAGCTGATAATTATCTGCAACTTTAGAAATAAGATTTGAAGCAGTACATTATTAACATTGCCATTATCATTTTTATAATATTGTGATCAATGACAGAGGGAGCATGGATTCCTAATATTCAGAGGAAATCTTTGATTCTGGATTTCAAGCTGATCCAGATATGACAGTTTTAGGACTGTTTTCATATGATCTCCGACATGAATGAGTTTTGGGAGTTGATGCCCTAGAGATTGTTATCTGAGGAAGTAAGAGAAGGTGTATATTTTGCAGGGGTTAAAAGTCAGATGTGATGCTTGATAGACATAAGTTCAAACATTACTGTCACCACTTTCTAGCTGTTAATTGATATTATATCAAACCTCTTCAAGATAATATTTTGAAACCTGGTTCAAAGTACAGTGTAAAGTCTGCTTCTGACATATACTCTAAATCTAAGAATTGGTAGATCAAAGCCAGCCCAAGAGTACATTTTGAGTCAAAGACCAAAAACATTTGGATAAAACATCCAGTCCCCAAATGAATGTGTCATTTAGCTATTTATCAGACTTAATTGTGAAAGGAAAAGTTTCCCATGTCTTGAACGAAAGGTTTTACTAGAAAAAGCTTTGCTTCTTGTGGGCCATCAATTTAGAGCCTTGCATGAGAGGTTCCTAGAAAAGGATGTTGAAAAGAAAACAAGCTAAAATTATTTTTAAATTGGAGATATTTTCTTAGAATGTTTTGAAGAATACACGTCTCTTGAGAGGAACAGTGGACTAAAGTGTAAGAACACAATGATATTCTTCTCTGCTTCAAGAGTGTTCCATTAATAATATACTTTTGCAAGAGACCCCAGCATTGCTAAACATTCCTGGCACTGTATCATACCCAGAAAGTCAGTGATATTCTAGTGAAATGTTAAATTTGCCATATCAATCTACTTTATGGAAAAGCAAATTAGCTGCATTATTTAAGTTTTAATGAAATGAGTTAGAATTTTATATTTCTGCCTAGCAATGTTTTCTGTCAGCTCCCATTTCTGTAGTCTCCTTGGCATTTTCATACTTAGCCATAAGATGAATGTTATATTAATATAATAAAATGGTATTGAAATTAAAATAGCAATAGCAAACATTTGTATTACACTTTATAGCTATTGAGTTTTACTATTACATCTCATTCATTAACTATCTGATGAGCCAGTATTATTATTATTTGCATTTTCATTTTTATAATATAATAGCTCAGAAAGTTTAGAGTTGCCAGAAGTGTTTAGTAAGTAAGGGAATTAGGATTACAAATTTTTCTGGCTACAATTCCATAGTTTTTATGTTTCTTCTGTAGCTGTACACAATCAACCCACTAAATAGGATGCCCTTGGTTCTTTCTTGAGACTGTCCAGGCAGAAAAACAGTTCCTCCTTATCTGAGCTATACACTGTCACCAGAAGAAAAAGTTAGAAGAGAAGTCCTTGAGTCTCTGGTAATGCAGCAACATTTTGTTTTTTGGAATATTTTGGGTATACAGAGTAGTAATCAGATGTTTAATCTTTCTCTAAGCTTCTAAGAATGGAGAAGAGGTCAACATCAGGCATCAAGCGTATACATTTGCCAATCTTACATGTTTCTAGGATAAGGAGCTTCCTCAGTTATTGTGGTTAGTGAATTGAATACAAGCCTAGGAAATGGACATAACGAATTCACACCTTATTTCTTTTGTTGGTAGCTGTGTGGTCTTAGAAGGCCATCCAGTCGGGCCGGCACCGTGGCTCACTAGGCCAATCCAGGTTCTAGTCCCTGTTGGGGCACCGGATTCCGTCCCAGTTGCTCCTCTTCTAGTCCAGCTCTCTGCTGTGGCCCAGGAGTGCAGTGGAGGATGGCCCAGGTCTTGGACCCTGCACCTGCATGGGAGACCAGGAGGAGGCACCTGGCTCCTGGCTTCTGGCTTTGGATCGGTGCAACGCCCCGGCCGTGGTGGCCATTGGGGGGTGAACCAACAGAAAAGGAAGACCTTTCTCTCTGTCTCTCTCTCTCTCACTAACTCTGCCTGTGAAAAAAATAAAGAAAGAAATAAAAAATAAAAGAAGGCCATCCAGTCAATCCTTGAGCCTCAATGTCTCATTTGTATAATGACTGAAGCAGTATTTCCTTGCATTAGACAATCCCTTCCTCTTGAATTATCAGTAATATATGTGAAGAGACTCTTGTAGGGACTTGCCAGAGTGCCCAGTGGAACATGGTTACAACTGGTGCTCCTGCTACAGGTCTTGGAGATCACTCTGCTGCATCTCCTGGCTTATTAAGAGTCATCCTGAAGGAAGCAGCCCTGTGGTGTGGCAGTGGCAGGTAAAGCTGCTGCCTGTGGCACTGGCATCCCATATGGGTGCCAGTTTGAGTACTGGCTGCTCCACTTCCGATCCGGAAGATGGCCCAAGTGCTTGGACACCAGTATCCAAGTGGGTGATCCAGAAGAAGCTCTTGGCTCCTGGCTTCAGATAGGTCCAGCTCCACCCGTTACAGACATTTGAGGTGTGAACCAGTGGATGGAAAATCTGTCTCCCTCCTCCTCCCCGACCCTTGTAACTCTGCCTTTCAAATAAATAATTAAATCTTTTTGAAAACTGAGTAAGAATAGCCATTAGAGGTAGCATGACATGTGTTTGAAGGAGGCCGCATACATTCGGCCATCATCTTTCCAATACCTGTCCTCATCCCTTCTCCCATCGTAATAACAGCAGTTGACCAAGGACCACATGGAGGAAAGCATCCTGTGCTGGAATCTTGGTTGTGTTAGTGTAAGCGCTTTTATGTGGTCCTGTGTTTCTTGTTACTGTAAAGCATCCTCAGGAATCGCAGGCCCATCAGCACACTCACCCGACGCGGTTAATGCCTTTTTCTATGTCTGATGACTCAGATGATCAGAAGATTTGTGTGATGTGTTGAAATCAAATGAATACAACTTGGAACTACCTGAACCAAAAAGTAAATAATTCTTCCTGTGCTTTGTTTGTAGCACTGTGGTGTCATAAAGCAGAAAGGAACGAAATGAGGCTTGTGATAACTTTTATTGTGCTGGGTCTTTTCCATTCATGAGGTACCTGTGATCATCAGCTATGCCTGAGAGACACAGGCAGAGCTCAGAGCACAGGGCACAGAAGCTGCACTGCATAATAAAGAGGGGATCCTAGCAACAGCACCAAAGCAGATGTGTTTTGGGCTTTCTTTTTAGAAGGTTTTTATGATAGTTTTTTTTGTTTGTTTGTTTTTTGGTAAGGATGAAAGCTGATAGGTTGGCTCTTTAAAAAAAAAAAAATTAGTGGGACTGATAGGTACCCTGACTTTATAAAATAAAATTTTATGCTGATCTTGCTTAAATACTAGCTTTTGAATATCATGGGAATAATGTGGTGAAGGCTAAGATGGACTCATAGCTTCTCAGCAGCTACTTTCTCAATCTCAGGAAGGAAGAGTTTAGCTGGTCAGCGTGGACTCAGGAGTCAGATTGTCTGGGCTCGGATCCCAGCTCTGCACTTTGCTGTCTGTGTAATCAAGGGCAAGTCACAACCCTCCTCAGTCTCAGTTTCTACATGTGCAGAATGGGAATAATTATGGAACAGTTGTCTGAATTTAATGAGATAACATATGCAAATCGTTTAACATAGAAGCAGGCACATACAGGTCTGTGTCAGTAAGTGTCACGCGCTCTTATCTCAGCCATTTATTTCTTCTAAATATACTGCTTGGATGCCTCACATGAACAAAAGTTGAAGCAAAAAGAAATAAAAGAATTAGCTAGTCCCAGACCTCAAGGAGCTCATCCTTCTGAGCGCGAGACAAAGATAGAAGCACCTGTATCCTGAGCGGAGGTTGCCATGGAGGAAGCGTGCCCGGGTACAGAGGCCAAGTGAATAAGGAACAGCTCATAGCCCAGCATGGCAGGGGAGGCTCCCCGTCACCCACTGTTTTCTTAGTGGGAGGAGTCACGCAGAATCAGCTCTCTCAGAAGTTGGCCAACTTCTCTGTAAATGGACAGCAAGCTCTGTGTGTCACTTTTGACAGAGATAGCTTTGTGTGTCATTCAGTACTTCCACTGCAGTCACGCAACTCTGCCATCGAGTTGACGGAGCAGAGATGCACTATTCATACATACATGAATGGATGTGGGCATATTCTAACAAAACTCTCTAGTTTTACATTCAGCAGACCTGCATTAGTCCGGGTCCAGCAGAGACACAGGACCAGAAGATCGTGTGTATGCATGTGGGGTGTGTACATATACATACACAGAAAGATAATTTCCTTAAGGAATTGGCTCATACAGTTATGGAGGCTGAGTCCCAAATGCACCAGGTTGACAAGCAGCGGGGAGATCTGCAGGGGAGACTTTGCTGTAGCTCAAGCCTGAAGGTTGTGTGCTGCAGAAGTTTCTTCTTGCTCAGGACGTCAGAATTAGAGGCAATACTATGGAGAGGGCAGTTTGACTCAGAGTCTAAAGATTTAAATGCAAAGCTCATGCAACAACACTCTATAAGTTGAAATACAAAGTTAACCACCATAAAGTCTCAACCGTATTTGCCTATGCTTCCCTGTGCTGGAAAGAGAATCCTGTCTCCTCAATGTGAAGAGCCTAGGGTCCCTTTTTCCAACAGCAGTGGTGCCCTGATCCCAAGGTACTGTTCATTACGAATTGGATACTCCACCAAACACTGAGTGCTAATGACCAGAATGGGATGGCTGGAGGGAACCACTGAGAATGGGAGGAGAGTCTCAGAATGGAAGCTTCATATGCAAACTGGAGCCCGTGGGGTCCAGGTGAAGCCAGCCTCTTAATGCACACTGCTTTTTCTTCTACCTAGTGCGGCTGTGGGCAGACATCTCAGCAGAAGTAAAGGATTGTGTTGCAACCTTCTCAGAAGGAATAAGCAGTCATAAGGAGAAAGGGGCCCCTCCCTTTAACCCCAATCCCACATTTATTCAATGATTTATTCACTCATATAGAATGATGATTTTCACATTCAGATAGAGGTCAGAAAAAATGAGAACATTGATATATAGGAAAAAGAAAAAAAAAACACAGAGGAAATTGGCATGGGGCAGCAAGGGAGAGGAAAGTAGCTGTGTAGAGAGTGAGGTGGGACACAAAACAGGGAAAGAGGAAAAGGGAGTTTTTGATTTTACTTCTTAAAATTGAATCTATATGTCTCTTCCTTAGAATTTCTATTTCAAAAACAAGTATTCTCTAGCTCAAAGTGTTATGGGGTTTAATTCATTTAAATTGCAAAGCATTTCAGGGCTCTTAGATGAAAAAAGATGATTGAAGTACAAAGCTTAGCTTTATTAATAAAAATCAGTCCTTCATGGCATAGTCTTCTGCAAAATGATTGGCTCCTTGAGAATGCCTAAGGTTAGTAGTAAGTAGCCTTCATCTAATAAAAGAATCAGACAAATGGAGGTATGTATGCCTCATCAGCCTTTTAGGCGAGCTTGTAAGAACTATGTCCAACACTGGCTTAAAGGAAGCATCTTGGTGCAGGGGTAGATTGCTGTATGTGAGGTGCATTGAAAAATTGTATGAGAGTGGAATCCATGTAAAATGAATCACATTTAAATACCCTAGGGAAATTTATGTTATTCAGTCCTATATCCATCAAAAGTCTATGAAAATTGGGATTTCTGATATTCTAAGTAAATAATAAGGGAGAAGTTCTGTGTTACAGTGTTCTCATCAGTAAGCCTGTTTTATATCACTGCCTTGCCATTCATTTCTAGCAAATTTATTAGATAAACTAAGTAAAGTCTGACAAAGTTGAAATTAAGCTATAATTTCTCTGTTGACAAAGTATTTTTATTCTCCTTTAACTGATTTTATGTCTGCCTATCAGTGGGCCATCTATGTTGTGTACGTATATATATATATATATATGTTTTTAAACTATTTGTACAAAATACTTATGAATTATTTGCATGAAGTTATTCATGGCATAAGATGATATACAAATGAACATAATAAAAATAATCTTATGTAGGAAATAAGAGGAAACCAATAGCTGCGAATCCCAAGAAGCCCTGGTGAATATGTGTGGCAGTATCAAAATCCTCATTGTCTTTTATTTAATCTTTCTGGGAAATTTCATTCATGTCATTGATGAATGTTTAGCATTTTGGTTTTGGTTTTGTTTTTCTGTTTTGGTCTATATCTTTCATATCGTAATAATTCTTTCTGCTTTTCATTTGGTATCCATTCTTACCACAATTACTACGATTCTGAGTGGGAGACTGCTTGGCAGGGCATGTTTTACTGCAGGCAGAGTGCTCAATTGGAGAGTGACGCCCCTGCCTCCCTGTGTTTGGTACCCACAGTTCTTTTCTCACACTTGTGGTTTCCACTAAGAAGGAAGTCTCTGATCACCTACTTGGTGGCTGTAAGGCAAGACAGCAAGTTTTCCAGAGTTGGCAGCTAGGAGAGTAAAAGGGAAAAGACCATCTCCTGACCCCATCGTTCAGCCTGTAAACATTCACTGAATTCAAATATTTCATCCTCTCCCTCAGCTTTCATTCAAGAGCAGGGATTTCTCAACATCTGCATTACTGATATTTGGGGTCAGATAATTCTTTAGTGGAGGTTTTTTTTTATTTTATTATTTTATTTTATTTTATTTATTTATTTATTTTTCACATTGTAGGATGTTGGCAGAATACCTCTTAACCTGGAAGCCAGTAGTATCCTGTGCCAACTTAGAACATCTAAAAGTGTTTCCAGGGGATAAGGCTAAATGCTCCCTGGGAGATAAAATGGAAACTGGTTGAGAATCACTGATCTAAAGGGGTTGCTTTTATTCCAATTATCTGGAGAATAAGTGCACTATCCTTTTCTGGTGGGTGTCTGTGTGCGCTGAGACTAGAGAGAATGTCTAACTGTCGTGCTACTCAGAGGCGCATCCATGGCTAGAACCATGGACCAGCCTTCAACCAATCTAAAATCTGTCCCCATTGAATCATTCAAAGCATCAGTCACCTATACTTGCAGAAGGTTTCCTGTTTTCTGTGGCGGGAAACTGTTTCATGAATTCACCTTGAAGATTCTTACTCTTCTTTCATCTAACAAGTCAGCTCCAAACTTTCTGCTGTCTGCCAAGTTCCAGAATTTTCTTGATATGTCTCAGAATTATTCAACTGCAGTCATTTTTCTTTCCTCTTTGTTTTCGAAGCCTGGAAGGATTTTTTCCTCTTCCTTATTCTAATTTTTGTAAATTGGAGGAAGCAAAAGTTATAAATGCATGTCTTGTCTGTCATGCTTTTGCATGAATTTTCAATATTAAATGTAAACCAGAAAATAATGTACCATTAATAGTGTTTGTAGCAGGTTACTTGGGGCTATGACTGCAGAACACATAAGGCATATTTTATTTTTCCTCAGGCATTCTTTGTAGTCCAGGAACAGGAATTCATTTTATCTGCATAAGCAGGGGTAGAGCTTAGGAAGATGAGTCTGACAGCAACTTAATTTTCAGTTTTCAGAATAACTAGAACATTGCTAAGGCCATCATTAGTGCTCAACCCATGCTACCTGATGATTAATTGATTCATTTGATTCTCACAATTGCTTTGTGAAGCAGACCAAACAAATACCAGACTCTATGAAAAGTTAGAGAGGTTGACTTGCTTAAAATTACAAAGCTTGTTTGCAGTAGATCTAAGGCTAAAAGCCTAGCTCACTTCCTTTTCAACTATTCCATTCTTTGCAAAATTAGCATAACACAAGGAAGTTTCAACAGCTAAGATAAAATAGGATGACAACTGGTTTTAGAAAGTCAAAGAAGTGACTGCTGTCATGGGAGTGTGCACCTAACACTCCAGAGGCTTAGATTGAAGTAGCCTATGGCTTCCTGGGCCATCGTGAGCCTTCAGCTATGTACAAACCCTGTGAAGAGAAGATAACAATAATATATAATATTTACCAGGCATTTTGTTGTGGGCCTATCTCTATTATAAGTCCTTCGTATACTGTAGTTTACTGTATCCACACAATGACTCCTACATGCGGAGTTTTGAATTGGAATAAACTGGCATCTCTATCTTAAAAGAATGCAGTCATCTGAAAAAAAAATCAATATCAATGTTTTGTGAGAAAGAAAGTATAATTAAATGCTGAGAAATAGCAGAATCTCAAAGTCCCATGGCCTTGATTTCCTATGTGATAGTGAGCACTGTGCTACTAATATGAATCGTAGCCTGGGAGTCAACTTCATGCAGTTTGCTTATTATTCGATGTTGGATAGTTGACCAAAAATTTCAGCCTTAAATCAAAATTCATTTTACCTGTCAATCTATGCACCTGATCATCCTATATTTTCTCTAACAGAAATTTTGGAAATTGATTTTTTTTTAGCTGTGGCAGTTAGCGTCTGCTGCAGAAAAAAATTCTGAAACTTAGTAACTTGAAACAGTAGTCAGTTTTAAATGCAATATCCTGCTGGCTAGTAATTTAGCCTTGGCTCACCTGGGCAGTACTAATCTGGAGTCAACTGATCTGATGCGTGTTACTAAAGTCATATGATAGAGAACTGGAGGCCAGTGAGTCTAGAATGACCTGGCTAATGCAGCAGATTGAATAATGCCCTCCCCCACATTCTAGTCCCTGGAACATGTGAATATATCACCTGGTATAGCAGATGGGACTTTGTAGATTACATTAACAATTTAGTGATGGAGGGATTATGCTAGATTGCCCTGATGATCCCAATGATACAATGATACAAAAACAACTGACCATTTAAGAGCAAGGCTGAAGGTGATGCATCTGTCCAATAGATGACAGCTCTATGTGAATGAATACAGAGATTAGAATGATGAACTTTTGAGGTGGAGTACAGGCCACAAGCTAAGTATGTAAGCAGACAGAGCGTACTTAAAGAGTCAGACTTGCCAATAACCTTGATTTTAGCTTAGTAAATATGATTTTGGATTTCTGATCTTCAGAAATATAAGAGAATATGTTACTTATTGTTTTAAGTCACTATGTGTTCATTTGTTATGGAACACAAAGGAAAATAAATGGAGTAGCTCAAATGACTGTATTCTCTTTATAAATAAATGTGTATGCATTCCTGTAGCAGGTCAGTAGTCCGTTCACATGTTATTGAAAGGGTTTTTAGAAAAAGAGTTGGAGAAAGGGGCAAAGGGACGAAGGAGGTGAGGAGAGAATGCAAAACATCTAGGTTAGAAGCGACACATTGTCACTTCTACCATAATCTAATGGCCCAAGCAAATCACGAGATATAGATTCAAGATGTAGAGAAATGATAGATCTAAAGTTATTGCAACAGCTCCACAAATCAAGGAGGATCATGGCCACTTTTGTAATTAATCTCCCATGTCATCTCTTCCTGTAAACGGGTATTCCTGTCCGAGTGAGTGATACCACTGTTCAAACCAAAGGAAGGATAGCCCACTCTTCACTCCACCCCTCTATCTCCTCTACATCACTATGAGAATTTCTTTTAGTTCTAGATTTTTTTTCAGTTCTGTTTCTTCTCCTTTCCATCACACTTCAACACAATCTCTCCTGTGTTACTTCAAATCCCTTTATCTCTGCCTTTAGAGGCGTCTCCACAACCACTCTAACTCTTCTTTCCCTCTGTCTTGGGGGCGCCCTTGCAACATTGTTAATTGCATCATGGAACTCCTATTGCTTAGGACCTTTCAGTGGTTCTTCATCACTAACAGATAGTTATAGCACAGATATGTCTGGACAGCAGGCCACACCCCTGATGATATAATCCCTGCTTCCCTGTCACTTCCCTCACGCTCTCCCCCTCCCTCCCTCCTTTTTTCTTTTCTTCTTTCCTTGCTTCCTTCTTGCATTCTTTTCGTTTCTCCTCAATGTACGTTCTATTCTGTATTCATACTGAACTTTCATTTAGCCCATAGCTTTGCCATGAAGTCTGGAAACATACATCATAAGATTTTTTTGATTGTTTAGATTTTTTAAAAAAGATTTGTTTATTTATTTGAAAGACAGAATGACAGAGAAGCAGAGGCAGAGGTAGAGAGAGAGAGGTCTTCCATCCGCTGGTTCACTAAATAACCGCAATGGCTGGAGCTGTGCCCATCTGAAGCCAGGAGCTTCTTCCTGGTCTCCCACACTGGTGCAGGGGCCCAAACACTTGGGCCATCTTCTGCTGCTTTCCCGGGCCATAGCAGAGAGCTGGATCAAAGGTGGAGCAGCTGGATCTCCAACTGGCATCCATATGGGTTGCTGGCATTGCAGGTGGCGGCTTTACGTGCTGTGCTACAGTATAGGCCCCTAGATTTACTTTTGACACTCTGGCTTTGCTATTAAGGGATATGTTAAATGTCCAGATTAAATCCATGAAAATCAGAGGAGCAGTTCATCTAAAGCAATGTATCACAAATGCATGTGCAAGGATTTGTGGAAATATTTCACTAATGTATTGCATTCGTTGCAATATTGTACAGTCCATTGAACATTAATAAGGAGTATCACACTGACCATACCTTATGATGTTTCTAAACATGACGTTTCATTTAAAGAAGGATCAGTAACTCATTTGCATTGATATGCAAGTTAATCCATGTTTCCAGGAACCTCACAGGCCCCTGTAAAATGTCCATAATGTTTTATGCCTCCTTACTTCCCTGTGTGAGATGCCATATCCCATTTTATGATTTTTCTATATCCTAGTTGTTGTTCAGCCCTTAGCATTCATTTTTTTATGAAACACTGTCTTTTTTATTTTATTTTATTTTATTGACAGGCAGAGTGGACAGTGAGAGAGAGAGACAGAGAGAAAGGTCTTCCTTTGCTGTTGGTTCACCCTCCAATGGCTGCCGTGGCCGGCGCGCTGCGGCTGGTGCACCACGCTGATCCGAAGCTGGGAGTCAGGTGCTTCTCCTGGTCTCCCATGGGGTGCAGGGCCCAAGCACTTGGACCATCCTCCACTGCACTCCCGGGCCACAGCAGAGAGCTGGCCTGGAAGAGGGGCAACCAGGACAGAATCCGGTGCCCCGACCCGGACTAGAACCCGATGTGCCGGCGCTGCAAGGCAGAGGATTAGGCTGTTTGTGACTACAATATCATCAACCTCCCTCCCCCCTTCCCCTTGACCTTTTCAATTTCAGTAACTGGAAATTAGAAAATCTACTACAGATGGGTAATAGTTCCTGATACACAAATGTTGACTTCAACAACATGGGTACTAATATCTCAGGGCCAGCGCTGTGGCATAGTAGGTAAAATTGCCACCTGCAGTGCTGGCATCCCATATGGGTGCTGATACAAGTCCCAACTGCTCCACTTCAGATCCAGCTCTCTGCTATGGCCTGGGAAAGCAGCAGCAGATGGCATAAGTCCTTGGGCTCCTGCACCCTCGTGGGTGACCAGGAAGAAGCTCCTGGCTCCTGGCCTCAGATCTGTGCAGCTCTAGCAGCTGTGGCCATTTGGGGAGTGAACCAGCAGAAAAACTCTCTCTCTCTCTCTCTCTCTCTCTGTGCCTCTTTCTAATTCTGCCTTTCATATAAATAAACAAGTCTTTAAAAAAATCTCAGAGAAGGTATGAACAAGTTGCATGGACAAATAAACAGGAAAGTTAGTCTTCTGACAGTTAAAATATTCATATGTTCATACAAGGCAGATAAATTTCTCTCAAATAATAGAGAATTACTAAATTTAAATCATGTGTTTGAGAAAGTCAAGTCTCTCTGCTGGTTAAAAATAAATCTATAGTTGCCATCACTATAAATTTACTCTTTATCTAAGATATTTCCTTTCCCATTTAAAATCATTCTTTAAACCTTACATTTTCCATGAAGTCTTCATCTACTAAAATGCATTTCTGTTCAATGTTCACAATTACTTGTACTTTACTCATTTTTATTTTGGGTTCATAAGCTCTGAGGGCAGAGACCTGTTCTATCTCTATGATATATTCATAAAGTACAGGATGCATTCACAAAGCTTCATATATAATCATAATAACAATAATCTGTATTTCAGATGACAGATACAGAATTGCTATTTCAGACCTCAAAATTTCAAATCAGAATAAATAAGCCTCTATGCATTTCATTAAGGCATTTCTCTCAAATCTCATTTGCGCGACATAGATAACAATCTGCCTATTTCTGAAATGACTTTTTTCATTGAAAATATGTCTAGCAATTTCTAATACATGCTCACACAAGCTTAGTCTGCATTTAGTAAATAAAATTGGATGTTTTATAAAAATGGCAAATTAGTTTTATGGTACAGCAGTTTGATGGAATATTATAGAACCATAAAAATGATGAATGTGCAGACTATCAAGATACGTGGGAAAGTACACACTATGAGAAAACTAATGCACATTATGATTATATGAGCCTCTCTGTTATATGTATGTGCTGTACCAAAGGTTAAAAGTGGGTCAACAAACAATATAAATATGTATTTTCATAAGAAGCTATTATATTTTTAAAACATAAATCTGTTAAGCAGGAATGTTTAAACAATATTTATTGAAATAAACTAAAAATTACCCAGCTATAAAAATTCACATAATTTTTATCAACAGAAATCAAAGGAAACATTTAAAAATGGTTTCTTTCTTTACCTACAGTGAAGGAATTGATTGGGGATCTCTAGGTCCCTTCAGTCACTTATGATCATGCATTTATGATAATGTTCACTGGGAGAAGGTTTTCCACCTTGTTGTCATGATCATCAGAGGAAACTGCAAGCACTGTCTTTGGTATCAGATTGCTTGGTTTAACTCTTCCCTCTAGCCTTGGAGGTCTGATTTTGGACAAATTGCTTAATCTGTCCTACGTTTTGGTTTACTCTCCTGCAAAATAAAAATAATAAAACTTTACACCATAATATATTTTTGAAGATTAAGCGAGAAAAAGTATGAGAAGTGCTTAGCACAGTCCTTGGTGCATATAAGCGCTCATGTATTGATGTACACATACCCAAAGGCCACAGATAATTTACTAGTATTTTTTTCCCAAAGAGAAACCAATGAAAGAATACCCTTAACCATAATCCTCTGTAACATTTTGGTCTTTCTGGATGAAATCTCAGTTAACAGAGTGTCTTTAATTTCTTTAGAAGAGGTGTTTTCAAGTGTTCAAACTTAATGCAGTAGCAAAAGCAGATTTTGTGTGATGCTTATAGCTGGTGACCTTTCTGCAGATAGGGCATTGTCATAGAGTTGTGAGCATTCTTCAAACTCATTGAGCATCTTGTAAATTGATTCCTTTTGGGAAAATGCCCTGAAATTAAGAACAAAAAGACTTTAGACTAGATGAAATGTCAATCATAGTGTGCTCAATATTTAAATACCTGAATGGATTGTTGTGGGATTTGTCATTCTATTCCTGACCCTTCTTTGCAGAGCACTTGTTAAATATTGGGCTTATATGGTGAGGATGTGTTTGTTTGTTTGTTTGTTTTTAAAGATTTATTTATTGGTCGGCACCACGGCTCACTTGGCTAATCCTCCACCTGTGGTGCTGGCATCCCGGGTTCTAGTCCCGGTTGGGCGCCGGTTCTGTCCCAGTTGCTCCTCTTCCAGTCCAGCTCTGCTGTGGCCTGGGAAGGCAATGGAGGATGGCCCAGGTCCTTGGGCCCTGCACCCATGTGGGAGAAGGGGAGGAAGCACCTGGTTCCTGGCTTCGGATTGGTGCAGCGCTTGCCGTAGCGGCCATTTGGGGGGTGAACCAGCAGAGGTTAGGGTTAGGGTTAGGGGTTAGGGGTTAGGGTTAGACCTTTCTCTCTGTCTCTCTCTCTTTGTGTCTAAATCCGCCTGTCAAAAAAAAAAAAAAAAAGATTTATTTATTTACTTAAAAGGCAGGGTTACAGAGAGAGAAAGAGGGAGGTCTTTCTTCCACTGGTTCACTCCCCAGATGGCCACAACAGCTGTAGCTCCGCCAATCTGGAGCCAAGAATTTCTTCCATGTCTCCCACGCAGGTGCAAGGGCCCAAGCACTTGGGCCATCTTCTACTGCTTTCCCAGGCCATAGCAGAGAGCTGGATCAGAAGTGGAGCAGCCAGGTCTGGAACCAGGCCCATATGGGATGCCAGCACTGCTGGCAGTGGCATTTACCCGCTACGCCACAGCACCAGCACTGAGGCTTTGTTTTGTCACCAGGATGACTGTGGCACTTAGTCTGAGGCTGCAGTGCCAGGAGGCAAAAAGATACTCAATAGACTGGTTATAATATGATCAAATTTCTTCATAATTGTATGTCTCACACACACATGTTAGCCTCATTGTCAATAGAAAAATCTTCCTACTTATTAAGGGTGCAAAAGGCATCTGAAACCAAGGAAAGACTTCTCTCCATCCTTTTTGTAAAGGAATGCAGCTGTCTCTATAGGGAGAGATTTAACCCATCCTTACCTCTGCAAGACCCCATCCGAGAACAGGCACCCACGCTGGAAGCGAAGTGCTGCCTTCTCAGACTCAGCATCCTCAGAACTGTGAGAACTGTTAAAAAGACCAGGGAAAGTGAATGGGAATAAATGATTTTGGCCTAACGAGAGATGGGAGCTTCACCTAGGGGCAACATGAGCAGGACCAAGTACGAGAACCAGCTTCAGCTCCTTCACATTTATGAAAGGTAAACTGAAGACAAAGTAAACACGATTCTACAGCTTTCCTAACGAACTCCCTCCCTCAGGCAAGATTACTGCCCTCTTCCAGCTCTTATGATTCTCTGAATGATGCTCATCTGTCTTCCACAGCAGCATGAATTCCTTGAGAGTAAGGACCAAGAGTATTCATCTTTGTTCGCTTAATTTCTATTTCCAGTAAACCAACCACAAACACTCCATTACATCAAAAATTTAATTATACTCAATATACTGATTTACTTGTAATGACTTCAGAACAGAACAGTTACAACTATTATATGTATTATATGTGGAACTGGACAGACTGGTATATTTTTGGGTCCCTGCATCCCTTTCAGATACTGACTCTAATTCTGTAGGTGGATTTCCATTAGCTTGGGATGTGAGTATAAAGTATATCCTCTCCTAGCTTGTACACTAATGAGCAAGTCACATATTTTTTTTTATGAGCCTCAATTCTACCACCTATAAATTGAGACCCTAGGACTGGATTTTCTTAAAAGTAGGAATCCACTCTCGACATGGTGATCAAAAAACCAGATATTTAGGGCCACCTGCTGTTGTTTATAACAGTGGGTTCTCCTCTGCTCTACATCATTACATCTTGGCTCCAGTATCCACTTCAAAACAAATGTAGGCAGTAAAGAAAGAAACAGTTTCCTAACCAGTACTAAGATAATAGGGGCAAGACTGAAAATAAGTACCTATGAAAATTGCTCTTTGTGTTGGTTTAATCTTTTTGCATGTTTGCTTATTGTAACTCCTTTTATTTTTGAGAAAATGTCATCAAATTCAAAGGCCTTCTGCTTTCTAGTGGTTGCTTTTTTCCTGCCCTCTTTAGCCTCCTGTCAGGTATTGTGTATTGAAAGTGACACTTAGGGGGCTTGCGCTGTGGCACAGAGGGTTAAAGTTCTGGCCTGAAGCACTGGTATCCCATATGGGTGCCAGTTCTAGTCCTGGCTGCTCCTCTTCTGATCCAGCTCTCTGCTATGGCCTGGGAAAGCAGTGGAAGATGGCCCAAGTCCTTGGGCCCCTTGCACCTGCGTGGGAGACTCAGGGAAGGCTCCTGGCTCCTGGCTTCGGATCGGTGCAGCTCCGGCAGATGCAGCCAGCTGGGGAGTGAACCAGCAGATGGAAGACCTCTCTGTCTCTACCTCCCTCTGTAACTCTGTCTTTCAAATAAATAAAATAAATATTTAAAAAAAAGAAAAAATGACACTTGAAGAATGAACATGATAGAATATTTTATAGAGGGGCTTTTCTAGATCTCTTCTCAACTTCTCTCTTTGGTTGCTATAGAGCTTGGTAACTCTATATTCTATTAGTTTTCCATGTGTGAAATGGATAGGGGATATCATGCATACCCCTGGGTGTTGCTATGATATTATCTGTAAGTGATCAATACTTGTCCAACCTATTAACATCCTTTGGCAAAGGCACAACAACGTACAACAATTGCTGTTGCATTGCCTGTACCTGTCCCAGTGGCTGATTTGCCATTAGCAGCTCGGGAAGTAAGCTTAATTTTGAAAGCTTTGCTATGGACAGATGGACCTCATCTCTTTTACTTGAACTAGACTGCCCTCTTGGGAGCTGCTGCTTTTTCAGTGAAAATCCCCAAACCTCAGACCTCATCAGTGATAACAAAATCAGCAAGCAAACACAAAAAGTTTAATTTGATAAATGAAACCAATAATATCTTATCAAAGTGAGTGGATTATATTACTTGGCAATGTTCCCTGTTGGAACAAAATGTTCAGAATAGAGTATACAGTTTTACTACCATGTAATTAACACTCTGCACTTACCTTCTTTGAGAGGCAGAGACCAATTAATTGAATACGAACAACATCAAATTCCAACAGTGTGGACATTATGGAGTCATTCAGTTCTCCTGGTCGTCTGATTCAGTCCAGTTTTGTGACCACTTATTGTGCAATATGTGTTGCAGATTTCCCAAAGCATACAAGAATGAATAACATGAGTTTTTTGCTTTAACTACACATTTCTGGAGTGTTGAACTTAATAGGAACAATTTCCATTGAATATTGGGAAAGGGGAAGTTATAATTTGAACTCCTAAAAGTGAAAAATTTTGTTATAACAGTTTATGAAACATAAGAACTTAACATGTAGAATAATTTAAGAGCATTGATTTTTAACTAAAATATAACAACATATAGATTCTGCTACTTATTTTCTTTCTAATCTTATGTAAGTTAGTTACCCTCTTGAATCCCTACACTTCTCATATATATATATAAAATTTCATTTTATGTTTTAAAAATTATTGAATATTAACAACATGTAAGCCAACTAAATAAAATAGACGCTCAGAGGAGAATGTGAGAAATGTGTGACTGAACATGTGACGTTTACCCATTACTCAGTACTTGCTGCTGCTGCTGGGTTACTGCTCGCTCTGTAACTACTGGCCTTCCTGTTGCTCCAGCCACTGCCAGCAATCACTACCACGACTGTTGCTGCCCCTTGTTTTCTCTTGCCCCTCACACAATGCTTTATTTTTTCATGTTAATGTGATATTAATACAAAGAAAACAGATTCGGTATAGTTTATAGATACAGTTCTCAGAACATAATGATACTCGCTTCCTTCCACACTCCCTGTCCCTCACTTACCTTCACCAATCACTGTTGTCACTCTTGTCATTTTCATCATCATCATCATCATCTCTTTCACTGAGTGATATGAAATTATGGGTTTCCCCATTAAAGAAGAAATTTGTTTTTTAAATTCTCTGACATCTTTGAAAGTTCTCTCTCCTATTCCTGACAGCTCCAAATTTATGAAGGATTATTGATGTAGTTCAAAGAGGCTCAATGCAAAAGCTACTTATGTTAAACTTGTAAAGAATTGAAAATTTATTTATTTTAAAATTAGGATAAATGGTAGAAATCAAATATAAACAGTGGATGGAAAAACAAAAGTTTGCTACTTCAATTTTTAGAGGAAATACAGCTGTTACAATAGAAATACAAATGGAGGAGAAAGACAAATAAAGGACATCTTAGAAATTTCTTTTGGAAAGTTTGCAGTTGTAGAAAAGAGAAAAATGATAATGGTATTACAGAAACACAGAGATTTAGGTCTAGTAGAAACAGTGAGAAGGTAGCCCATCCAAGAAATAAAATCAGAGTATTTGGGAAGGCAAAGAATATTAAGTCAAAGTAAACTTTTTAAAAAGAGACAAAGTAAGTTCTATTTGCTATTAGCCTTAAAACATATTACGTATGTTGAAGTCAACTTAAACATTCTCCTTTAATAGACAGCCAGTATAGTATTAATAACCCCAAACTAAGTGTCATGCCTGATTTTACTGCTAAAATGCTGTGTAACTGTGACTAAATCCCAAGGTCCTTCTGTACGTAAGATTCTATGATGACATTCTAAATTCGAGATTTTAAAGTCACTATTCAGCCTTTCAAGTTAAACATGCAACTGTTATGTCTTATTTTTTTTAAAAAAAATTATTTATTCATTTTAAAGGCAGAATTACAGAGAGGGAGAGGGAGAAGCGGAGACAGGAGGGGGGATGGGGGATGGGGGAGAGGGAGAGAGAGAGAGAGAGATCTTCCATCTGCTGATCCACTTCCCAAAAGACTACAACAGCCAGGCTGGGGCAGATTAGAACTAGGAACCAGGAACTCCACCCTATTTCCCACGTAAGTGCAGGGGCCCAAGCACTTGGGCCATCCTCCACTGCTTTCCCAGGTGCATTAGTAGGGAGCTGGATCAGAAGTGCAACAGCCAAGACTTGAACTGGTCCCCATATAGGATGCTGGCATTATACATGGCAGCCTAACCCATTGTGACACATTGCCAGCCCTAATGACTCTTATATGAATTAACAGAAAATAGAAAAGAGTTCCTTGGATGCTGGTTAATATTGATTTACAACTTCTTCCAAGTAATTGTTTAAGAAGCCAAAGCAAAAATGTAGTAAGGTATACACCCATTGGAGAAAAAGATGAGAAAATATTTTAGAGGTCAAGAATTTATAACATTATTTTGTTGATTGCAGTTGCATTCTGGGACTCAATATAGACCATGATTGTTTATATTAAACACAAATGCTTTCAAACACTAGACAACCACTGCTGTAAAATGAAAATATGCAGTATTGGAGTGTAGGATGGTTTTAAATCAGTTTCAAGTTCCATGTTTTAGGGGTGGAAGGCAGAGCACCCAGGTGCCACTATGTGGTGTGGAAAGGCATCCATAATTGAGTGAAGGAGTGAACTGTGAAGAAATTATTTCTTAAACCCTGGATGTCAGGCTTCTGGCTGTCTTCTCCCTACTCATCCTCTGAAACAACTGGGAAGACAATATCATGAGTCGTTTTATTTTGTGATTGGAAAATGGGGAGAGAAATATCCTGATAGCCGTTGGTTAAACATAAAAATTAGAGCCTATAAAACAGGGACAAACCAGTGTTGCTTTAAGCCTAGGGGCCGCATTTTGAACAATGTGGACTACAAGTCTTCTGTACAAAATGCTAGTTGTGCCTCTGATGTTTCTTAAAGAAAAGGTGCATCATTCTGTCTTTGCAAGTAGTTTAGTAGCCTTTGATTCTTTCCTTTTTCTCTTTTTATTAATATTTATTAATATGAAGAGAATAGATTTCAAGTATTTCATAGATGCAATTCTAAGAATGTGATGATACTTCCCTCCTTCCCTCATTCATCCTTCTTACTTTCTTTTTTTTCATTTTTGCAATAACATATTTTTAAAAGATTTATTTGTTTATTTGAAAGAGTTACAGGGAGAGGGAAAGACAGGGAAAGAAAGGAGACAGATCTTTCATCTACTGATTCACTCCCCAAATGGCCATAACAAACAGGGCTGGGCCAGACCAAGGCCAGGAGCCAGGAGCTTCATCCAGGCCTCCCATGTAGGTGCAGGGGCCCAAGCACTTGGGCCATCCTCCACTGTTTTCCAAGGTGCATGACCAGGTAGCTGGATCAGAAGTGGAGCAGCTGGGACTCAAACTGGCACGCACATGGATGCCGATGCTGCAGGTGGCAACTTAACCTTCTGCACCACAGCATGGCCTCGGTAACTTATTTTCAATTTACTTTATAATCAGAGGCATAAAGCTCCACTAAACATAGAGCTCAACAACTAAAAAGTGGAAAGACCACTGTTCAGCAAGGCATATTGCTGACAAGCACTATAAATAATCTTTCCTCTTTACTTTAAATTTTGTTTATAAAATGACTCATACATGTAGTTTAAAATTTCAATTAATACTTCAAGCCTAATTAAAAAAATAGAACCCTTCCTTCTCTCCAAAGTTCCTCCATATGCGCTCTTTGGAGGCAACCACCTTCAAAATATTTAGCTGTGTAAGTTTGTAATTGTCTCCGTGTTACTAAATAATAGTGCTTATGCTACTACTTATTTATTTTAATTTTATATTTCTTGTGGAGCCCCTACTCTCAACAATGCCTCAAATTATGCACACCTCCTTAACATTCTGTTTAGGTACAGCATAATTTCAGATTATATTAATATTCAATGCAATAAGGCAACACTCAGTATTTGCATGGTGTTGGCTAAGTTAGGCATTCACTGTTGAGCCCTGTAGGCTACTTGGATTTCACTTCCTATCTTGATCTGCTGCACATGTCCTTTCATGGGTTCTGTGGTGCAAATTAACTTGCTTCTACTCTTTTCCATTGCCAGCAACAATATCAGCTTTCTCTCACCTGATGAGTGCTTAACATTATTCTCCATGCATTGTAACTTCAAAATGCTACTACTATTGATAATAATTATTGTTATTTTATTGTTATTCTTGCAGTTGTGTATTTACATTAGTGATATGTGGCATATTTGTTCATGATATTAATGAATGCTTGTATAATTGAAAATAATTGTTATTTATAAATATATAATCATATGTAATGATTATTATAGTTAATGAAAATGAGAATCTCTGCAAGCTGTAGTTCTTAAATTAAAAGGAAAAGTATAGTATATGTCATAATGTGAAAATTAGAAAATATAGCAATGGTTTCTAATTTATTTGCCATTAAATATGTGGCAGGTGCTATATTTGTTGCTTTTGCATAATGATATTTTGTAATTCTTAGAACTCTGCAAAGTCACTGTCATCTTATTTTTTTTTACAGATGTGTAAAATAGGACTTAAAGAAGTGACTCATCCTACACAGAGTTTATAATTAGCAGAGTTAGTTAAAATCCAAGCCTAGTACTCTTTCTATTATACCATGTTATAATAGGGTGGTTATGGTCAAGCAAAGGCAAGATTCTCTCATGTGTTACAGGAGGAGCTATAAATTGATATATCTCCTATGAAATGAATTTGGCAATATCTATCCATTGTAAACTTATAGATTTGTTAATGTAGAATTTCCATGTTTGCAAATGGATTCTAGAAATTTGGGTCAAACATCAGAAATTATGTAGTTGCTTTTTTTTTTTTTGACAGGGAGAGTGGACAGTGAGAGAGAGAGACAGAGAGAAAGGTCTTCCTTTGCCGTTGGTTCACCCTCCAATGGCCGCTGCAGCTGGCGCACTGTGCTGATCCGATGGCAGGAGCCAGGTACTTCTCCTGGTCTCCCATGGGGTGCATGGCCCAAGGACTTGGGGCATCCTCCACTGCACTCCCGGGCCACAGCAGAGAGCTGGACTGGAAGAGGGGCAACTGGGACAGAATCCATTGCCCCGACCAGGACTAGAACCCGGTGTGCCAGCACCGCAAGGTGGAGGATTAGCCTAGTGAGCTGCAGCACCAGCCTATGTAGTTTCATTTGTAATAACAACAAAGGACAGTCATATAATAGCATCCTATTGGACGAAATAAAGATGTTCCTTCTGCATTGTATCGATTAAAAGATATCTTTTGGTAAGGAAATTTTAAAAAAAGGTGCACAGTGTTCATTTCACTTTAACAGGTTTCCTTTTTGGTGCTCAGTTAGTTGTCACCTATCAGGGAGAACAAGTGGTATTTGTCCCTTTGGGATTGGTTTATTTCACTCAGCATAATGTTTTCCAAATTCCTAACAGGGATCACTTTTCAGTTAAAATTTAAACACCTAAGAATAATTGTGTGTTAATTACAGAGTTCTACCAATGGTACTAGAATAAAAAAAATACTAAAATGGATAAAGTATTACATTGTACATCAACCGTCAGGACAAGAGCTGATCAAGTCACTGATCAAGTCACATAGTGTCCATTTCACTTCAACAAGTTTCCCCTTTGGTGTGAAATGAACACTATGTGAAAAGGTGACTTGATCAGCCCTCACCCTGACTGTTGATGAGCAACTTAATATGTTATCCCTCTTAGTATTTTTGTTTGTTTGTTCTACTTAATACTTTTGGTTGAATGCTGTAATCAATACACAATTATTCTTAAGTGCTGAAACTTAACTGAAAAGTGATCACTGTTAAATATAAGAGTGGGAATAAGAGAGGGAAGAGATGTGCAATTCGGGACATGCTCAAGCTGACTTCCCTCAAACGGTAGAGTTAGAAACATACCAGGGGATTCGAATTCAATCCCATCAAGGTGGCATGTACCAATGCCATCTCACTAGTCCCAGTGATCAAATTCTGTTCATAATTGATCATAATGATAGGACTAAGAACCAAAGGGATCACATAAACAAGACTAGTGTCTGCAAATACTAGCTGATAGAATAAAAAAGGGGGAGAACAATCCAACATGGGAAGTGAGATACACAGCAGACCCATAGAATGGCAGATGTCCTAAACAGCACTCTGGCCTCAGAATCAGCCATTAAGGCATGTGGATCTGGCTGAAAAGCCCATGAGAGTATTTCAGGCATGGAAAGCCAAGACACTCTGGAAAAAAAAAAAATCTAAATGAAATATCTCCACGAGTGAGATCCCAGTGGAAAGAACAGGTCATCAAAGAAGGAGGTACCTTTCTCTGAAGGGAGGAGAGAACTTCCACTTTAACCATGGCCTTGTCTAAATATGATCAGAGTCAGTGAACTCAGGGGGCTTCCATAGCCTTGGCAGCTCATGACAAGAGCCTAGGGTGATTACTGATGCCATAAACAAGAGTGTCAATTGGTAAAGTCAACAACAGGAGTCACTGTGCACTTACTCCTCATGTAGGATCTTTGTCCTTAGTGTGCTGTACATTGAGATTTAATGCTATAACTAGTACTCAAACAGTATTTTTCACTTTATGTTTCTGTGTGGGAGCAAACTGTTGAAATCTTTACTTAATGTATGCTAAACTGATCTTCTGTATATAAAGAGAAACGAAAATGAACCTTGATGTGAATGGAAGGGGAGAGGGAGTAGGAAAGGGGAGGGTTGCGGGTGGGAGGGACGTTATGGGGGGGAAGCCATTGTAATCCATAAGCTGTACTTTGGAAATTTATATTCATAAAATAAAAGTTAAAAAAAAGTGCACAGAAAAATAGAAAACAGAATGCTGGTTTTATGTTTATGTTAAATAGGGGGATACAAATATACTCTAATGTAATTATATTTCTCTAGGTGAACTCTGCAGATTATCCAAAAAACTAGTAACAGTGGATACCCTTGAATATCCCTGGATTGGGGAGGGGTTTGGGAATAGTTGGGGTGGGTGGTAGGGGAACAAATGTGAGATTACAGGCTATAATATCTTGTGTAAAAAATGTAACTAGGTGAATATATTTTATGTTCAATATATGTTCACAGTATGGTTCCAAATTAGACAATTAAATTGTTAATGTATTTTTATACCATAACTTATGAGGCCATAGAAAAACATATTCAGGATATATGCACATGTCTGAAGATGTTTATAAACTGTGTATTTTAAGGGATATTTTTGTGTGTGTGTGTGTGTACATTAATTTTTTAAAAACAATTATTAATATAAAGAAAACAGATTTAATGTATTTGTAGATACAATTCTAAGAAGATAATCATCACTGATATTGAGGTATTTTAGGATGACTGATATAAATACAAGGCAAGGAAGCAGGAGAATATGGATTGGGAAGTGGATGGTGGAATAGTACTTCTATCAGACATCTGCGTACACCAGTGCTGCTCTCAGAGTGTGTTTGAATACACCCTTGAGATCTTCAGTGCTGCAGCAGAGAAGTGAGTTCTCAGATAATATGGGACCAGTTCAGACAGGATGACCTACCTATTATTAGAGGGTATTTATGTCCCAATACAACCATTTGTTACTAGTATCATAACTCCATAACTTTAGGTCATGTGGTGTTTTAAGGCTTATATTTACATAAGCACTTAAAGAAACATGAAAGGTCTATTTAGTATTTTTTGAACATGCATGTTCTTATAGACTTGTGGAAATTTTAATTCAAAGGTGTTGGTGGAGAACATGAACTACATATTTAGGTAATCAAAACATTTTTTTTCTTTGAAAGGCAGAGAGAGAGAGGGAGGAAGGGAGAGAGAGGAGAGAGAGATTGTTCTTCCATCCACTGGCTTACTCCCCAAATGGCTGCCAAACCCGACAGCCAGGAGCCTCATCCAGGCCCCTCCATGTGGATACAGGGGCTGAACGGCTTGGGCCATCCTCTGCTGCTTTCCCAGGCACACCAGCAGGGAGCTGGATCAGAAGTGGGGCAGCTGAGACTTGAACTGGCGCCTATAGGGGATGCTGGTAGCAACTTAACCCGCTAGGCCACAGCACCAGCCCAAATCAGAACTCTTTTGATAAGTGATATATTGCATTTTATTTATGACTGACAGATGAAACTCTGTACAGTATGACATTACCATTGAAGTCAACATTATAACCAGTGCACGTGGGATTCCACACTAAAGATCAAAGAAAGGAAAGTTAAAAAGTACACATACATATTTTTTCTTACTATTTATTTGCTTGTTTGAAAGCATTCAAGAGAGAGAATGAGAGAGATCTTCCAACCACACTAGTTAGCACCCAATCAGACACAACAACCAGGATAGACAAGAGTGAGGAAACCCTACCAAGTCTCCCATGTGGATGGCTGAGGAATAAGCAGTTGGGCCATCATCCACTGCCTTCCCAAGCACGTTAGCAGGAAGTTGGATTGGAAATCCAGAGTAGCCAGGGCTTGAACTGGCACTGTAACATGGGATTCCAGCCAGTATCATTGCACCACAATGCCAGCCCCCGTACATGGATTTTTATACTTATTTTGAAGATATAAAAGTCATTACATAGTTAAGATGCCTAAACTTTCATACGCAGCTATTTTGCCAAGCCATCTGTAACAAGTCTTGGTTGACTGGTTTTCACGGACATTTTTTTTTTAATGCACATGGCCAACACAACTCAGTTTTACCTCCTTATTTGTGCAGCTCGCATTGCAACCTGACCTCACCCTAGTGAGTCACTGCTGGTAAGGGCTGGTTACCACTTTGTCAGCTGGTCAGTCTCCAAGGGAATCAATTGCCATGAGAAAGGGAGTGGGTAGAAGATGTAAAGACTCCAAGGAACTCTTCAAGAAAGAGGTTGAAGCAATTTTCAGTTGAAAGAGGGGAAACAATTACAAAGAAAGTCTTTCTGGAAGAGATCAATAACCAGAACATTAACCTTTGAACTGATTGTCATAGAAAATCTATTTAATAATATTTTCTCTCCAGAAGACTAATTTTTAAATTGGCTCCTATTGTCTAGTACAACTTTTTTTCCACATAAGTTAAAAGCAGACCACACAACATTACTCCAAGAAGAAAGGGAAAATATGTTTTGTTGTTTTTGCTTTCAGGAAATAATATATACCTCATGGGAAATGTTAAAATCATCTCCATATATATTCAGAAGTGGTCAAGAGTTAATCTGATGAAATTGGCTTATATTTATATAAACTAAAGATTAAATAACTGAAGTAGAGGAAACATGAAGTGTAATGAAAAATTACTGTCCATTACTTATATTTAATATGAAGAATTAACAATTGTAGCAGGGACCAGTGCTGTGGCACAGTGTGTTAAACCCCTAGCCTGCAGTGCCAGCATCCCATACAGGTGCCAGTTCAAGTCCCAACTACTCCACTTCCAATCCAGATCCTGAATAATGCGCGTGGAAAAGCAGTGGGGAATGGCCCAAGTTCCTGGGCCCCTGCACCCATGTAGGAGACCAGGAAAAAGCTCCTGGCTCCTGGCTTCAGACTGATTCTGCTCTAGCTGTTGCAGCCATTTGGGGAGTGAACTGGCAGATAGATGACCTCTCTCTTTGTCTCTACCGCTCTCTGTAACTCTTTCAAATAAATAAAATAAATCTTTTTAAAATTTGTAACAATATTATAGTTGTCAAGGAATACATTTTCAACACTTCCAAGCATCTAAAATAACCTAAAATATATTTTTCCTAGTGTTTTTAAACTGAGCTATATTGAAAGATACATTATAAACACTAATATTCACTAATTTTAACTGCACATTTAACTGATTAATGAGAAATGTATATATTTGTGTATTTGCTACCACAATAATGATACAGAATCACTCCATTTGCCTACGATTTGCCTGATAACCCTTTGTAATCAATACCTTCATCTAATCCCCAGTCCCTAGAACCACTGATTGCTTTCTATCACCATTTTTTTAACTTCTAGAATTTTCCATAAATGGAATAATATAATATATTGTGCTTGGGGGACAATCTAATTTAGCAAGAATGCTATATGGATTGCTGCTACATATAAAATTAAAGTATTTAATGACTTAAATATATTCCATTCTATTGATACAGTAAAATTGCTTATCAATTCAACATTTAATAGATATATTTGGGTTGTGTCCAGTATTTTGGCTATTATGAATAATGTATCTATGAACATTCTAGGACAAAACTCGTGGTCCAAACCTTTTTAGGGACCAGTGTTGTGGCTCAATGAGTTATGCTGTTGACAGCACTCCAGATGAGTGCTGGTTGAAGTCCTGATTGCTCTAATTCTGGTTCAGCTCCCTGCTTCATGCTGCTGGGAGGGCACAGGAAGATGACCCAAGTTCTTGGGCCCCTGTCATCTGCATGGAAACCTGAATGGAGTTCCAGGTTCCTGACTTCAGCCTGGTTGTGGCCATTTGGGAAATGAAACAATGGATTGAACAAATTTTTTTTCTCTCTCTCTCACTGCCATTCAAATAAATAAGTCTTTTAAAATTTATTTCTTTTAGGGGCCGGCACTATGGCACAGCAGGTTAATGCCCTGGCCTGAAGCGCCAGCATCCCATATGGGCGCCGGTTCAGGACCTAGCTGCTTCACTTCTATTCCAGCTCTCTGCTGTGGCCTGGAAAAGCAGTGGAAGATGGCCCAAGTCCTTGGGCCCATGCACCCAAGTGGGAGACCCAGGGAAGGCTCCTGGCTCCTGGCTTTGGATCGGCACAACTCTGGCAGATACGGCCAACTGGGGAGTGAACCAGCAGATGGAAGACCTCTCCTCTCTCTGTGTAACGCTGACTTAAGAAAAAAAAAATATTTATTTTAAAGGCAGAGTTACAGAGAGAGAGAGAGAGAGAGAGAGAGAGAGAGAGATCTTCTATCTGCTGGTTCACTACCCAAATCTTTGTAATGGCTGGGGATAGTTCAGGTCCAAATCAGGTGCCAGCAATTCTATTCAGGTCTCTCACATGAATAGCAGGGGCCATCTTGTCCTGCCTTCCTAGGTACATTAACAGGGATCTGGGTTGGTGGCAGAACAGCCAAGACTTTAACTGGCACTGCAAGATGAGATGATGACATTGCCAGTGGCAACTTCCCCTGCTGTGCAACAATGCTGGCCCCAGTCATATACATTTTAAAAACATTTATGCTTAATTATTTGGGAGGCAGGTACATAGACAGACTGGCTAACCTCTCATCTGCTGGATCACTCCCCAGATGGCTGCAGTGGCTTGCCCAGAATGGACTGGGCTGGATGGGGGTTGCAACCAGGAATCAGAAACTCAATCCAGGTCCCCTTGTGAATGTCAGGAGCTTAACCACTTGAGCCATCACTGCTGCCTCCCAAGGTCTGCTCTGGTGGACAGCAGACCGAAGGATTACTCTGGGTTTGGGGTTTGCCAAAGAGATGAGATTGACATAAATCAGGGTAGGGGGATTGACAGCAGGTGGCTGAACTTTGGATTGAATCAGGGCTGAAAATGGTAAAAAAGTATTGTAGGTAATAATACTTTATCAGAAGATGCACTCTGTGCCTGTGGGATTCTACACATTGACCATGGTTTGGAGCCACTGCGCATCTACAGTCTCAGCCACCAAAGTGAGCACTTTCCTCTTTACGTTGTCAAATATTTTGCACCAGAGTCTGCCAATAAATGGATGGGTTTGAGAAAAAATTATTAGTAATCATTAAACTATTTATAAAGAAGTTTTAAGTACTTTATTCATATATTGCCATTCATCGTTTTTTAATATGTACTCAGGTTATAGTACGATAATAGATGATAGAAAATCAAGAGGTTGAAAATGTCCAATGAGAGTGTACTACAAAGATATCCAGCCTGGAGGCTTATCAATGCCTGACTACTTATTTCTCTGTATGTCTCATGACTTGGGTTCATTTTCAAAAACTTTCCCTGTTCTCTGCTTTGCTTCTTAAAACTCACCAACGTCATTTCTTCTATTAAGCAGTCCGAGCATTCTGAGGCCTTGCATGAGAGGAAGCTGTGTGAAGTTGCAGAAATCAGTGGTGGGCTGATTCAGCCTTTCAGATTAGCAAAGGAACATGGGCCAAGGTCACTGAATAAATTACACTGTATCAAAAAAAAAAAAAGAAAATTATACCCTGACATGGTATGATTTTAATAAAAAATGAAAATGGAATTTATGACCCCCTTTCTTCGGGCTACTAACGTTCATTGCCAAAAGATGAATCCCTTCTGTGACATTAAATGTGAGTTGGGCTAGAGGAAATGTTGTGGACTAATTCACTTGCCAAGAAGAGAGGCAAAGCATACACATGCATATATTTTTATTCCCATCTGCTGTCACAGAGAAGCCAAATATGTTTGAGGCAAACAAATTAAGCCCATCAGTTCATTTTTGCTAGTGCAATAATGGAAACCTAATAAATAAATTAGATACCAGCATAATGGAATTAACAGAAGGAAAGTAACAATGCTGATTAGAAATAAAATGACAACTATTTAAATTGCGCCACTGAAAAATAATTAAACACAGAACTTCTAGGAAGCATTAATAGTTACCACCGTTCTGGAGGGACATGTATTGAGTCTAATACGATACCTCTGAATATAATATTAATGAATAGTTATTAACAACTTACAGAATCATGTCAAAGAATATGAAAACATAATTTAAACATGTAACAAGTGTAAGGGCACTGTAACATGATGCAGACCCTGATTAAATTTCAGAAATTGGTTAAAGCCAACAGGATGAAATCCATTTAGTACAAATGTAAAATGGCTCGGTGATGGCAAAAATTAACAGATGCCCTCATTCAGTATGACAAAAATCTGAGACTCTGTAGGATGGTTGGATGCATAGATTAATGAAGCTGTTAATAAGACAACATTTTAATAAATATATCAAGGAGGGGTATCTACTCCAGCAGACAATGTTGTTATTTAGTCTTAAAGAACAGTTTACAGACTCTGAAATGTCAAGATGCTACTCATCCATTGGTTTATTAAAACTCTTATAGACAAAATCAAACATTCACAGGATAATTAACAAAGAACTTCCTCCTACTTATGCATACTTTGCATTCAGAGAATATCTTTTCTTGGCACAATATTTACTTGTTATTGCTGATGTCCCTTCTAACTGCTGTTAGAAGCTCTTTGCTTTTCCTCATTATGGTATCATTTTGATCTCTCATGTTGCTGCCAATGCCTTGAAACTTCCATGTCAATTTCTGCCTCCATTTCCTATCTACTTATTTTCTGAAGTCCCTACAATCAATCTGCTGTTTATACATCTTGTTCAAATGTTTTCACTTGCAAGTTATTGAAAATGCACTGATTTTCCTCCAGGCTCTGATTTTCCTTGGAACTCTAACATTTGGCGTCAGAGGTCATTTGCTTCTCTTTTGAAATACTTTCTTCTCTCATCTTTTGGATCTATGTCCTCTCTCCTTACTCTTCCAGCTCTGTCCCTTCCTTCTTGGTACCTTTTTTGAGGGCTTCTTCTTTTCTTCTGCCTATTAACAAAGAGTATTCCAAAATCTCCACGCTCAAATCTTTTCTTTGTATATTCAATCTGTCCCTGCTCTTCAGGGATTCAATTAACTTCTCTCTCATTATGAGATTCTCTAGTCTACATCTCCATTCTTGATCTCTTACTCTGGTTCTCAATCATTTATTTATTCCACCAGCTTCTAATGTATAATTATTTGAATGTCTGTAGTTACTGCAAATTTAACATCTTCCCCAGAAGGAGGACTTTGTTGGTAATTATTTTCTTATTCCTTTTCCATCAATAGAACCGACACATTTCTTCTCTGCTAGGCTTAATTCTTTCATTTTCCTTTTTTCCTCATCTAATCTGATCAAGTCCTTCAGATTAGACTATTTCCCCTCAGGCCCTGGATGATCACTGAACTTTAAGCATTTCTCACTGTGAAACCTTTTTAAGTGATCTCAGTGACTCCTCTTGTCAGTTTCCATGTTGTCTGTACTTTGCTGCTACCACTAATTTCCTTAACAAATAGCTCATTGTTTTTTCTCATTAAGAATTTTCCATTATTCCCAAAGGCCAATGTGTCAAGTCATATTCTCTCAGCCCGTAGCTCAGTCTCTCACAATCCCTCCTCTTTACCTAGACAATTTAATTTCTACTCATTTCCAACCTACAGCACTTATTTTAGGCCATCTTAATCTGTATTTTCACCTGTGTCTTGCTTAGTATGGTTTTTACATCTGATATAGCAATTCTTCTATTACAAAGTTTACTTATAAATAATGTGTGAATGATCATTTCTCCCTTTATTTTGGGTGAATGATGCTAGGTTCCAGAAATACTATGCTTGTTAACTGCCAACCTACTAGAAATCACTACAAAATCATTGAGTTACTCAGAATTACTACAGTTTGTATTTATAAATGAAAATGAGAATATTACTATAGTTTGCTGGGAACAAACCAACAAGATATTTTAAGAATGCTCCCCCGTTTGCAGGCTGTGTCACCATTTAAAGCCCCTAGTTCACATTATATACAAGGATTGGAATGCTCAGGACACTATGAACGAATTTCCTGATCATTGCTACCAGTGTCATTTTCCAATGGTCTTCATTTTCAGTTGCATTTTGCTTCTCTTTTTTCAAGTATTAATTTAGCTCGATTGTGTTTAATTTAGCTTGTTGTGAGTGGGTTCAGTAACCCTAGAGTGTGTAGTGATGTTTATTGATATTATAAAAAACATTGTCTTATAATTATAGAATTACTAGATTTTAGACATGTGAGTTAAAATATGAATCCACAACAGCTGTATTTCCACGCAAGTACAACCAATATTTTAAAAAAAATTTGTACATTAATAAATTATTTTCATGTACAAAATTGCAAGATTGGCAGATCATTTGCCCTGCCTAAAAGTAATTTTAAAACCATTGATTGATGAGAACTTAACAGGTTGACTTTGTTTAATAGCTTATTCACAAGTCTGTTATGAAGTAAGTTTGGCTCCAAGAACCTCTCCTGGCTACAAATTGCTCTTTCATTTCAAATCTACTCCTTGCTTATCCATTAGACTCCTTGATTTGATAAAGATAATAGAATATGAGGCTTTAGCCTAACATCCATCAAAGTTCAGCTCCTCTATTGTCTAATGTGAAATTGAGTGCATTATGTAGGTTTCCTAACCTTTAGAATTCTCATCTTTAGTATGGGTTATCAGTTATGATCATTGTGGGGATTTGATGAGCTAAAACCTGGCATAAAGTAAGTAAGTCCTCAATAAGTATTTTAGCTATTGATATGCTTCAAATTGTCGCTTTCCAAATGTACCTGCCTTTGCCTGGGACTAAATATTCAATTATCTTTTGTTCTTCCATTTCTTTTTTTTTTTTTAAAGATTTTTTTAAATTTATTTGACAGGTAGAGTTACTGATAGAGAGAGACAGAGAGAAAGGTCTTCCTTCTGTTGGTTCACTCCTCAAATGGCCACAACGGCCGGAGCTACGCCGATCTGAAACCAGGAGCCAGGTGCTTCCTCCTGGTCTCCCATGCGGGTGCAGGGGCACAAGGACTTGGGCCATCCTCCACTGCCTTCCCAGGCCACAGCAGAGAGCTGGACTGGAAGAGGAGCAACTGGGACTAGAACTGTTGCCTGTATGGGATGCCAGCACCACACATGGAGGATTAACCTAGTGACACAGCACCGGCCACATTCTTTCATTTCTTAAATTCAGGAATCAGGCCAATTCTCTCTGTAGCCAGCAAGTGCAGTGGAGGATGGCCCAAGCACTTGGGCCCTGCACCCCATGGGAGACCAGGATAAGTACCTGGCTCCTGCCATCGGATCAGCGCAGCACGCCGGCCGCGGCGGCCATTGGAGGGTGAACCAACAGCAAAAGGAAAACGTTTCTCTCTCTCTCTCTCTCTCTCTCACTGTCTACTCTGCCTGTCAAAAAAAAAATTTTTTTCAAGAATCTAGGTATACAAACATGACAATGTATTATAAGTATGCAAAAGCATTTCACAAAGCAGAAACATATCCTGTGCTGAAGGAAAATGATGGACCCAGGGATATGATACCTCTCAGTTTTCTTCCCATTTTTCTTTGGTTTTTGCTCCTCCGGGTAGATCTACTTCAATATTCTTCCTCTCTGCAGACAGACTTTCTCTACTAGTACAAATACGACTGATGATAGCTTGAAAGTGTTCTAGTTTCTAGAATGGTCAACAGAAAAAGATAACACAAGGGCCAGTGCCGTGGCACAGTAGGTTAATCCTCTGCCTGCGGCGCCAGCATCCCATATTGGTGCTGGTTCTAGTCCTGGCTGCTCCTCTTCCAATTCAGCTCTCTGCTATGGCTTGGGAAAGCAGTAGAAGATGGCTCAAGTACTTGGGCCCCTGCACCCTCATGGGAGACCTGGAAGAAGCTCCTGGCTCTGGGCTTCAGATTGCTGCAGCTCCAGCTGTTGGACCATTTGAGGAGTGAACCAGAGGAAGGAAGACCTTTCTCTCTTTCTCTCCCTCTCACTGTCTGTAACTCTACTTCTCAAATAAATAAATAAAAAATACTTTAAAAGAAAGAAAAAATAACACAAAAGCCCAATTCATGGTAGTCAACAAGAGGAGGGATTGATTGTCCTAGGTTAAATGCTGGGCATCCTTTTTATCTATCCATTGTAGTAGAAGAGAATCACTATATGGACATGATGGACACTGTATATATATATACATGTATGTGTGTGTGTGTGTGTCTGTGTGTATTCCATATATATGAAATTTCCCAGAAAATAGAGATTTTTCCAAACAGGGGAAATCATGGAAGCTGGGTAGATGTCTCCTCTCGTTATTAAGACTTGCTTAACTTTAATTTTGAACTACAGGTCATGCTGCAAAGGTTTATCCTTACCAAAGAGGAGATGGTAGACCTAAGTTTAATTCTCTTTCCCCATCTTGTCAGATTCTACCAGCTCTTAAGATTGGGATCACTTAAAAAATCTTGTTTTTTTTTGTTTGTTTGTTTTTCTTACTATTTGTTGAATTCTTTACTTAGTGGAGGGTTAAGCTTACGATTATAAAATAAAGTATGTCATTGTAAAAACTAAAGAATAAGAAAGGAAGGAGGAGGTGTGGTGGGGGCATGGGCGGGGGGGGAGGTGAGGGTAGGAAAGTATCACTATGCTCCTAAATCCGTATGTATGAAATACATGATAAAAATATTTTTAAAATCTCATATATTAATATGATTAAAATTATTTATTGTCTTATACATTTTCAGTAACCTCTGAATATAGAAGTAGGTTAATAGAGTTCGTACAAAGTATAACACTAATTTACTTTCTCATGATTTCAAGACTTTGGGCTATTTGTTTTCTATTAAATTGTCTGTCTTTGTCAAAATAATATACAAGGGTCATTTTACATATTCTTTTTATGAGTTTGTTGTGGTTTAAAAAATGTGTTAGTGCTTTGAATCTCAATGCGAGGAGGTCTACAAGTATAAGGATGGGAGGGTCACATTCAGGCATGACCATCCTAGTCCAGGCACCAAATGAATGAAGGAATCCCCAGTGATTTCATCCTTCAGCCATCCAATTACTCTCTGCCTTGGAGTCTTCTTTGCTGAAGTCCTAGACATTGCAGATCAAGACTTTCCTCCTGTGCCATTTCTAAATTCTGACCAACCAACCCAATGTGTAACTATATTAAAATTGTGACTTTTGTTTTACTATTAAGTGATGAGATAATTTTTTGCACATAAACAGCACTTGTGAAAGTGTCTTTTGTCACCAATTTGAATTCCCCCACTTTGTAGTATCCTGTTTGCTTTCTTAAGAGTGGCTTCTTAGGAAGCAAGTTTAATTTTCAATCTTTTCCTTCATGATAATGCTGTTAGGGGTTCTGTTTGATAAGTGCTTTCCTACTCCACGGTCCAGAAGCTACTTTCTTATGTTCAATTTCAAAACAAAAAAATTATTGTTACTTTTAGTCTTAATCAACAATCTACTAAAATTAATTATTTTATATTTGACATAAGAGTCAAACTTCGTTTCTTTTTGCTTTTGGCTATGCAATTCACTTAATACTTCTTATGGAAAAGCTAATCTGCTCTCCACTTGTGTTTAGGACTATTCTGGATTGTCTATTTTGTCTCACTGCTCTATTTGTCTTTCCTTGTGTTATGTCTTAATTCAGGTGTCTTCATAATACATAGTCTTGCTGATTCTTTGATGGCTTTTGTTCAAGACATTACAGTTCGAGGCTATTTTGGAACCCTTACTTTCCCATATGAAATTTTAACCAACTTTTCCATTTCATTTTCACAAATACAAAAACATGTCTATTAAGCTTTATACTGCAGTACATTGAATATATGGATCCATTTTAGAGAAATTCTCATCTTTACAGTTTTGGATCTTAAAATCTGTGAATAAGGTTTATTTATCCATTTGGATATTTTTGGCTTCTCTTAATAATATTGTAGTATTTTCTGTGTGGAAGTATTACAAACATGTAGCAGAGGTATGACTGGATATTTGATTTTTGCCTTTTAGTTTTTTTAAAAACTGTTTTGTTTTCTATTTTATTTTTTATGTATTTGTATTCAGCTTTGTATATATGCATGTGTATTGACTTTATACACAGTAAATTTCACTGAATTCATGTTGTTAAAGTAATATTTGTCTCAACTTCCTTTTTGGTTTTCTTCATACACAATTAAACTGTCTGAAAAAAACATTTTTGTTTATTCTTTTTAACTCTTTTTATAAATTTTATTCTTTTTATGCTCTGACTAGCACAATTGTTCTAACATTTAATAGAAATGGCAAAAGGTAATGGCCTTGCTTATTCCTAAACTTGAGAAAAAGAAGTCAATATTTCATTAAGAAGTACAGTCATTTTTCTAATATTTTTAAGATATAGTTCATCATTATAAGTACTTTCAATTTAATTTTCTATTTGGGAAGTGTTTGTTTGCTTTAATCATGCATGAAGTAGGATTTTATTACACACTTTTTTCTGTCTATTGACATGATTATGTGCTCTTCTTCCTTCTTTTGTTAATATGATAAATTAGGATAAGTTCACAAATGTTAAACCATATCATATTCCCATAATAAATGTAATTTGGTTGTGATGTATGCTTTTTTATATGTTGGACTTTGCTCTGTTTTTTATTTGTACCTGTGTTTATGGGAGAAATTGGCCTATAATTTTCCTTTCTTTAAATAGACTAGTTACATATCAACTCTTCTAGCTTTATAGATATACATATATAAACTTTTTTTATTATTTTATTTATTTGACAGGTAGAGTTACAGACAGTGAGAGAGAGAGAGAGAGAGAGAGAGAGAAATGGCTTCCTTCCGTTGGTTCACTCCTCAAATGGCCGCTACGGCTGGCACTGCACCGATCCGAAGCCAGGAGCCAGGTGCTTCCTCCTGGTCTCCCATGTGGGTGCAGGGGCACAAGGACTTGGGCTATCCTCCACTGCCCTCCCAGGCCACAGCAGAGAGCTGGACTGGAAGAGGAGCAACTGGGACTAGAACCTGCGCCCATATGGGATGCCAGTGTCACAGGTGGAGGATTAACCAAGTGAACCATGGTGCCGGCCCCCATATATAAACTTTTACATATAACTTTGTGTATGTATAGGGAATATGCTATCAGAAGTATGTCAGCTTTATGAAAGAAGTTGGAAAACTATTGCTTGTTTCTTTAGAATAAAGTAGAATTATAAACATAGGTGGAATTTTTAAAATCAGTTCCTCACATTTGAAGTACTATTTATGTTTTCTAATATTTTTCTTACTGTGTTAGAAAATTTATTACTTCATCTCTGTAACAGTTCAAAGGTGAAGGGAACGAATGCCTATAATACACTGAGAATAAAAGATAAGTCCATTTCCTGTTTTACAGAACAGTTTCAGCATTGTGGCATAGTGGTAAAAAAGCCTGCAATGCCAGTGTCCCATGTAAGTGCTGGTTTGAGTCCAGCTTCTCCATTTCTGATCCAGCGTCCTGCTAATATGCCTGGGAAAGACACAGAACATGGTCCAAGTGCTTGGGCACCTGATGTGGGAGACCAGACGGAAGGTCCTGGCTCCTGGTTTCAGCCTGGCCCAGCCCAGCTGTTGTGGCCATGTGGGGAGTAAACCAGCAGATGGAAGATATCTCTCTCTCCATCTTCTCTTTCTATAACTCTGACTTTCAAACAAGTAAACAAATATTTGAAAAAACATAAAACAAACCAAAAAAACCAGTTTCCCCCTTTAGATAGATGTAAATATTTATCTAGAACAAAATGTGTTCAACTTTTCTTAGGTTCTCAATCATGTGTTTGTCTTGCAAGAATTTTCCTAGTGGAAGTTCTCTTCTCAAAGGAAGTGAGATAATCAATATAAGATACTTGTGTTCTTCCACAAAACAAACACATTGGATTTATTACTCAGTGACTTATTTTATTATTCTGATTTCTACACCTGTGATTTTTCTTTTCCTTAGTTCCAAGAAAATTTTTAATTAACCAAATCCCATACCTTAAACAGAATTCTTCAGGTGTTCCTAATGTCCATTTCCTGTTTAGATTTTCCATCAAGGTTCTCCTGTGACACTGAATCATCACATTCCCAAGGCTCCTCCAAGTGGTGATCCTGTCTCAGACTTCCCTTTTTCCTGACAACTTTAAGCATTTTGAAGATTAGTTGTTTTGAGAGGTATTTGATGACTTTGATGGCTTGAGGGTTTCATATTTTGTAGATGTCTTCCCCATAATTAATCTGAGGTAATGTGTTTCAGGGAGGAAGATCGCAGAAATAAAGTGCCACTCTCAATGGCATCCTATGAAGGTACATGCTGTAAATAGGATTTGTCACTGCTGGTGTTCTTGATCACCTGGTGGGAGGCAATGTTTCCTCATTTCTCTGCATAGTCAAGTTACTTTTCTCCCCTCCTCTGTCCATGCAGCAGCTTTTGGAGAAAGTCATTAGGTACAACCCATCTTTAAGCACAGGGTATTACACTCCTGAAAAACACAGTGTTTCTGTAAGTTGGGATCCTTTACACAAGTGATGTGTCTGTTCTTCCTCATTTGTTCAGTTATCCAGTCATTTACTTATTTTTTTTAATATTTATTTACTTATTTGAAAGAGTTAGAAAGGGAAAGAGCGATATCTTCCATCTATTGGTTCAGTTGCCAAGTTGTTGCAATGGCCATGACTGGGCCACGCTGAACCCAGGAACCAGGAAGTTCTTCCAGGTGTCCCATGTGGGTGGCAGGGGTCCAAATACTTGGGCCATCTTCCACTGCTTTTCCCAAGACATTAGCAGGAAGCTGGATCGGATGTGGAGTAGCCGGAACAGAAACTGATGGCGATCTGAGATGCCAATGTTGCAGGCAGTGGCTTCACCCTCTACCCCACAATGCCAACCCCTCCAGAACTTTACTTACATCAATATGAACTCATGGACACACTGTGAATTATAATCTAATATTGATTTATCTCTTGCTCAAATTGTACTGTCTTTGACCATGGGATACTTTTGGTTAGATACCATGTCCTAGGGCCGGTGCTGTGGAAGAGCAGGTAAAGCCACAGTCTGCAGCGCCAACATCCCATATGGGTGCCAACTCAGGTACTGGCTGCTCCACTTTGGCTCCAGCTCCTTGCTAATGCATCTGAGAAAGCAGTGAAACTTGGATCAAATTCTTGGGCCCCTGCACTTGTGTGGGAGCCCTGGAAGATGCTCCCAGCTTCCAACTTTGGTCTGGCTCAGCTCCGGCTGTAGCGGCCATTTGGGGAATGAACCAGCAGATGGAAGATCGCTCTCTCTCTCTCTCTCTCTCTCTCTCTCTCTCTTTCTGTAACCCTGCCTTTCAGATAAATAAATAAAGCTTAAAAAAAAAGATACCATATTCCTTAGTCATGCCAACATAATTGTGAGATTCTTATTTCGTGCTTATTTGTGTTCTGAGCACTTTTTTACTTTCTAGCACCACAGTATACACCAGGTTCATTTTGTATATTTTTTGCCCAAGTCCTAAAAATCCCCTATTTCACCATTTTCACCAGGGAATCTTGGTGTGTGTGTGTGTGTTTTAAATTATAGAATTGCTATTAGAAATAAAAATGTTTGCTGATAAGCAATAGTAGGTATTTCTTGTATAATTTTTTAAAATTACATTTTCTCCAGAATTATACATTTTTTCATGTAAAGCCAAATTATTCAGAAAAATGTTATATTTATATTAAATTTTTGATGTTTGTGTGATTTCTAGTGATACTATCTTTAATATTTATTACTATTTCTGCATTCATTTTTTGATATTTTGATATTTGATTTTTTTCTGCATTCCTTTGCTAAATGTAAATAAATATTACTAGCCTTTTCAAAGAAGCAATTTTTGGCACGATTGAACTCTTTTATATGCCTTTTTATTTTCGAATGTTTAAAATTATTTTATTTTATCTTTTTCAACTTTTGGTTCTTTATTATTTTCTTCTTTTTTATTTTACTATTTCTTTTAAATGTTTTTTTTGAAATGGATGTGTAGATCACTAGAATTTAGTTTTTCTGTTTCTAATGAGTCAATTTCCATTTATACATTTCTCACTAAACAAAATGTTAGCTGTGTTTCATAAGTCTCCATATAATATTATTATTTTTAAGAAATTGTCTTATAAATTGCATTCTTTTTTTAATTGTAGTTGGAAATGCTCTAATGAGGAAGTTATCTTCTTGCTGATTTCTAACTTATGGTCAGAGACAACACTATGTATTATTTCAATAACTTGAGTTTTTGTTTGCTTGACTCATAGTCGAGAATATGGCCAATTGTAGTTATATGCCTTCTCCACATGAAAAGAATGTGTATTCTTCAATTGGTAGGATTGCAGTGCTGTACACCTAGGTAGGCCCATTATGTTGTGTGTTGGTTCACACAAAGTAGTTTTAGAAAAACAGTGCCTCACATCAGAAATACAGCAAGACTGTTTGTTTTGCTGTATTTTATTACAAAAAAATCTTTAACTTCTGCAGGGAACAGTTAAGATACAACTTCTAAGCTTGCCATGGGAAACTTGCAAAGTGGTACTAAGAAAGTTAATTTAGTCATTGCATGAAAATTAACTTAGATTCTAGGAGGAATCTGGACACTAGAGTAATGGCAAGAAATTCTTCTAGGCTGACAAAACTTTCCTTCCCTACGTTGGATGTAGGTACATGTTCTATCTCACTGTTAAAACATGGCTATGTACTTATTGTGACTCATATAAATAGACTACCTTCTAACAGGAATAAGAACTAATATTAAGTGAGCAATTAAAAGTGACAAGGAGTTTATTTGTGCTATTCTATGTTAGTTATTCTAGCAACTACTGAAATATATGTGATTATTCCCACTTTAGATGAGGAAATTAAGTATAATTTAATTTCATGTCCAAAGTAGTAAAGTTACTAAATGGGCACATCTGGAATTTTAACTTAGGCTTCTCTGTCTCCAAAACTTTTTTATTTTTTTTAACCGTATCTTGATTAGAAAAGGGGAAGCAAAATTCACAACCCAATTTAGTAGGGAAATAATTCCTCTAGCAGAAAACAGCCTGGAAAAGAACCACTGACCCTAACCATTTTAGTGTTTTCTCTTGTTTATTTTTCTGTTCTTATAATCACAAAAAAAAATAAAATTATGAAAAAAAACTTATCAAGTGGTATTCTAGCAACAAATTAAACATTCAGGTGAGAAAGTAAGTAATATAAGCAATAGATAAATTTTATTTACTGGCTGGCGCTGTGGCTCAGTTGGCTAATCCTCTGCCTGCCTTGCCACCACTTTGGGTTCTAGTCCCGGTTGTGCCTCTTCCAGGCCAGCTCTCTGCTGTGGCCCAGGAAGGCAGTGGAGGATGGCCCAAGTGCTTGGGCCCTGTACCCACATGGGAGACCAGGAGGAGGCACCTGGCTCTTAGCTTCGTATCTGCACAGCACACTGGCCGTGGCGGCCATTTTGGAGGTGAACCAACAGAAAAGGAAGACCTTTCTCTCTGTCTCTCTCTCACTGTCTACTCTGCCTGTCAAAAAAAATTTTTTTTTTTAATTTTATTTACTAAGATGCACTTACACATTTTCCAAATTTTATTTTCCAATATTGAGTTCTCAACTATTTACCAAAAAGGATGTTGATTGACTTCTGTAATTTTTTTAAAAGGTGGTATTTTTAAGCATGGTGTGTAAAAGAAAGCCAGCTTTTTAAATGTCATTACCCATCCACCAAATGACACAACACCATACAACTGGTGCATACCTGACACTGGGAGAGATGAAAACAGCTGAATAAAAAACAAGACAGTATAAAAATCAGGTGGAAAGAAGCAGCCAGGTCTCCCATGTGGGTGGCAGGGGCCCAAGCACTTCAACCACAGTCTGTTGCCTGTGAGGGTGTGCATAGTGGGACGCTGAATCAGAAGTGCTGTGGCCAGTTTTGGACCAGTTCTCAGGTGGGAGAGGCAGACGTCTAAGGCAGCAGCTTAACCAACTGCACAACGAGCCCCGCCTTGCATCCTGTTTTTCTTTGCCTGCTTTTATAGTTATCAAAAGCTGCTCTTAAAAGGAGAGAGATTAGCCAGCGCTGCGGCTCACTAGGCTAATCCTCCGCCTGGCGGCGCCGGCACACTGGGTTCTAGTCCCGGTTGGGGCGCCGGATTCTGTCCCGGTTGCCCCTCTTCCAGGCCAGCTCTCTGCTGTGGCCAGGGAGTGCAGTGGAGGATGGCCCAAGTGCTTGGGCCCTGCACCCCATGGGAGACCAGGAGAAGCACCTGGCTCCTGCCATCGGATCAGCGCGGTGCGCCGGCCACAGCAGCCATTGGAGGGTGAACCAACGGCAAAGGAAGACCTTTCTCTCTCTCTCTCTCACTGTCCACTCTGCCTGTCCAAAAAAAAGGAGAGATATTGTGCTGTGTTAAGGAAAAATTATTCTATTTCTATCCCCTTTCCTCTTTGAGTTTTTATAAGCCAATCAGCACATTTTATATATTCCCACATTTTATGTAGAGAGTGGTTTAAATGTAATTCACACATAAATCCAAAGTATATCATTATGTACTGGTATATGAAATGCTGTTGGTGACATTGAACAAAAATGGAAGACGTATACAAGCAAAGTCAAAAAGAGGAATATAATGTAATATATTAATATCATAGAGCTGAAATTTGAAGGCAGGAAAAGTGAGAAAGCTAAATGTATTTGCAGGAAAACAAATGAAAGGAGTTAGCTTAAAATGAGAAATCTGGAGTGTCGAGAGCAAACCAAGGCATTGCCTGCCTGCAGGAGGAAAGTAATGAGGAAGGGAAAAAATGTTAATAAATGAATAGTGAGTGGGAGTGAGGTTCAAGGTTGGCAGGAGGGAGCCAGTGTTGGGAGGTAGGAAAAGGGTGAAAACAGAAAGCTTTCTAAAATTTGAGTGACCAGTAAATTGTACATAAGCCTATGATTTTCTGAATCATGGTCAAATTCAAGGAAAATTGCAAAGGAGAGCAGAAGAATTCCCCTTCCTCCTCAGGTTATTTCCCGTTTTGTTTTCCATCTACTGATCTTTCGCTTGAAGAGCTTGTAGCAAAAAAGTCCTTTGTGAAAACACACAGGGTGTGCAAATGTGCTGCAGTCAGAAAGGAGGGAAGAGCATACCCAAGTTTTATTTGTGCCCCGGAGGTGTTGAGAAGCAATTTCTTTATTCAACTACAAGACCAGAAGAAAAATTTATGACTTTAAAAAGTCAACCAGCTGGAAGAGACAGCGTGAATGTGCTGACACATCCTGAGCTCCTAATTAATGAGTGATTCAGGTATTTCAGGAATAAAAGAGGGGGTTGAAATTGTTCTGAGAAATTATTTTTTAACAGAAAAGTGAAATTTCAGTACTAGAATATTCAAAAGACTCTTTTCATTTCGATGTACTTCTGACCGTGCCCTTTATTGCAATTTACTACAGTCAGTAATTTGGCAGATGGAATTTTTGTCCTTTAATATGAATTTCTGTGTTGGGATTCTGAGGGATTTGTTGTGGGGGCGGGTGTACATGTGTGCATTTCAACACTCTCTCGTCCAACTGCTGTTTGGAAGGGAGCTACAGCTATGGCATTTTCACTCTCTTGTTTTGCAGAGCTGTCCTAGTACAGACAAAGGGCTGATGACTTCTATGCTATTACTGTTTTCAATTAATTAGAAGAATCCCCCCGTTGTCCCTCACAATGTTTCTCCCTCTTATTCCCTGGAGATTAATGGGGGCAGATCAGCAAGCACAGATGATTCTGCAGCAGGGAGGCCGGATTCATGTTCAGGATTCAGTTCTGGGCCAGCGTATTGGTTCTACCTGCTGCTTGGTGCTATAGTGCTTATTGAGTTTAGCAGATGGAGGGGGAGAGTTTAAACCTGGGGACACAGATGGGGAGCAGACGTCAGAGATAAGATGTTTCTAGAGTTTAGCAAAAGATTGTGTCGCTTCAAAACAAATCCTTGCAGCTGGAGAGATAAGTCTGTGTGGCTACACAGAGTCCATGTGCACAACTCAAAGCGCTCAACCGTCCAAGATGCATACTCTGACCATCGGTACTGACTTGTCCACCAAGAATTAATGAAACCTAAAAAAAATGAAATTTAGCTTTTTAAAATCACTTTAAGGCCGGCGCCGTGGCTCAATAGGCTAATCCTCTGCCTTGCGGCGCCGGCACACCGGGTTCTAGTCCCAGTTGGGGTGCCGGATTCTGTCCCGGTTGCCCCTCTTCCAGGCCAGCTCTCTGCTATGGCCAGGGAGTGCAGTGGAGGATGGCCCAAGTGCTTGGGCCCTGCACCCCATGGGAGACCAGGAGAAGCACCTGGTCCCTGGCTTCGGATCAGCGCAGTGTGCCGGCCGCAGCGGCCATTGGAGGGTGAACCAACGGCAAAGGAAGACCTTTCTCTCTGTCTCTCTCTCTCTCTCACTGTCCACTCTGCCTGTCAAAAAAATAAAAAATAATAATAAAATAAAATCACTTTAAATCTTCCAGAAGCAATACTACAAATAGAAAAGAGATTTGTATGTTGACAGTTAATGGCTATCTAGAAGAGCAATGTAACATGGAAAAAGCTATTGGTAATGTCATAAAGGCCTAATTGGTCAGTAGTATTATTGGGGATTTACCTCTATTTCTAGTGTGGCAAAAGTTCAGAAATCTGATCTCCCAGGAGATGATTCACATTACTCAGACTCACAAGAGAATGATATATAAGCCCTGTGTGCCAGTTTATTAAATTGCTGCAGTAGATGGAGCTATGTGATAATAATAGAAATACTCAGCTATCCAAGTGTATTTCTCTGAATAGAAAAGAGTATGCAAAGACAAATCATAGCCAGGCTTTTATAAGTGCAGTGATTTCTACAGATTGCAATGGTTTTTTGTCCCTGAGACGTATATCCTGGAAGTTTGTTGTTTCCGCGATAAACATGAGCTTGCTGATGGAACTGAGCTATTAAAATCTGTCACTGGGGCTTAGAACCTCAATGTGGTTAGCCAGTTCTGGAGCCAGGTTGCCTGGAGTTTATTCCTGCTTCACCATTTACTAGTTGTGGGTTCACAAACAAGTATTTAACCCATCAGTGCCTCAGTTATAATTATTTTATTAGTAAAATGAGGATAGTGCTATTGCCTACATCATATCATTATAAAGGGAATTAATGTTTTTCTATAAAAGACTAGACAGAGCCTATAAGTAAACAACTATGTGTTTGTTGAATATATATAAAATACATTTTATGTTGTATATACAAAAATATATTCTGGGACTGGTGTTGTGCCACAGCAGGTTAAATGACACCCTGCAACATGAGCATCCCATATCTGGGTGCCAGTTCAAATCTTGAATGCTCTGTTTCCAATCCAGCTCCCTGCCAATATGCCTGGGAAAGCAACAGAAGATGGTACAAGTACTTGGGCCACATGGGGACCTGGAAGGAGTTTCTGGATCTTGGCTTTGTCCTGGCCCATCCTGGTCATTGTGATCACTTGGGAAGTGAACCAGGGAATGGAAGATCTCTTTCTTTCTTTTTTTTTTTTTTAAAGATTTATTTATTTATTTGAAAGTCGGAGTTACACAGAGAGAGTAGAGGCAGAGACAGAGAAGTCCTACATCCAATGGTTCAATCCCCAGTTGGCTGCAATGGCTGGAGCGGCGCCAATTCAAAGCCAGGAGCCAGGAGATTCCTCCTGGTCTCTCCTGCGAGTGCAGGGGCCCAAGGACTTGGGCCGTCTTCGACTGCTTTCCCAGGTCACAGCAGGGAGCTGGATCAGAAGTGGAGCAGCCAGGTCTTGAACCGGCACCCATATGGGATGCCGGCACTTCAGGCCAGGGCATTAACCCCCTGTGCCACAGCGCTGGCCCCTAGAAGATCTCTTTCTCCCTTTCTCTCTGTCACTCTACCTTTCAATTAAATAAATTATATACACTCTAAGGAAATATAAGGGCATGTAAAGCTTTATAATATTAAATATATTTACATAAATATATGAACATGTACTCGCATATATATTTGAAAGTTATCACCTGGGCTCAAGATTCGAATTAACTGACTTTGGAGAAGACCTTCCCTTAGCCTAGTTTTCCTGCTTGTAAATGAAAATATGAGCAAAAGTAACTACCTCTGAAAATAGTTTTAAAGATGAAATGCATAAATGCATGTGAAACACTACAGATATGCCTGGCACATGGAACATGTTCAATAACATCAGTTATTATCAGTGTTCTTCCTTAGTGCCATGTTTAGGCATTTCAGAATTCACCCACCAACCCCATCTAACCCTGTGTTCTTTAAGTAGATATATTGTAGGCCTTGAAGATACTTTAGATTTTCCTCTCCTTTACTGCTTGTCCATGTATTTTGGTCACTAACATCTATGGACCTAACATTAATACATTTAAAGAACTATATTGCTTAAAGATATGTAACTGGACCAAGCTCTATTAGTTATAATTCAAGCTCAAGAGTTTCAGCCCCAGTAGTTTATATTCATACTTACCAGTCTGTGGTAAGACACTTCACGGAATCCCCATGTTGTAGATGGTAATGTGTGGTAAGAATGACTCAGAACTGTGGAAACACTGGAAACCTGGGTAATGTACCTGAACCAAGAACTGAGATAAACTTTAGTAAATTAAAGTAAAATGGAGTATGTATAAACTCCAGGTTGCAAAGTCATCTAGAATCCCTGTTACATTGCTCTTAAGCATTATAAATGTTGCAACCTGATATAAAAATTGACTCATATTCTCAAAATATGGGCATTGCATGTTAAAAAGCATATCATTCACAACAGATCTATATAGTTTCATAAATAATAAACAAAAATATTTTATACAAGAAGTAATTATATTTTAAGTACTAAAAGTAGTTTTTGGTTTATTGTTTGATTTTCTTTTGGCTTTTATTGAGAGGTAGGGGCTAACTGGCTGCCCCCTAAAGATAGTTTTAATCCAATATCAAAAATAAAGATATCTTGCATTATTGCAAATTATTAACTGCTCTAGTCTTTATTTCAATTGATTTGAAGTGAATTTTATTTGTTTCAATTTTATTTGATTCAACTCAAATCAATATGAGCTTTTGGAGTTCTATTACATGTAAGGCATTATTCATAGACTAGACAGAGTTTTCATGTTCTCTCTCTTGGAGTGAGGCACATGCAGGAAGAGAGAATAAAACATTTTTGTTTCATTTTATGTGTATTAGACATTCCAACCATGCATTTTTCAAATTTAAAATATGAACTCTTTTAATTATCTTACAAATATGCTTTCAGTTTAATAGGATCATCTCCCTGAAGAAGAAACACAGACAAGGGTTACTGGAATGACTCGCCCTGACTCAGTGGATTCTTTTCCCCAGCTCAGGATAGAAATAAAAACCCTGGGAAACAATTGTAAAGTAGCAAACAAAGACAAGTAGTGCAATGACAGAATTAAGTCCTTTCCCAACTAAAGTGTTCTTCATTGGATGACTGAATAAAGAAAATGAGATATCTGTCAAAAAAAAAAAAAAAAGTAGCAAACAGTTTATTGAGCAAAGCAAAAGTAAAGCACTTCACCTAAGAAATGAAGAGGGGAGCCGGTGCCGCGGCTCACTAGGCTAATCCTCCGCCTTGCGGCGCCGGCACACTGGGTTCTAGTCCCGGTCGGGGCGCCGGATTCTGTCCCGGTTGCCCCTCTTCCAGGCCAGCTCTCTGCTGTGGCCAGGGAGTGCAGTGGAGGATGGCCCAGGTGATTGGGCCCTGCACCCCATGGGAGACCAGGAGAAGCACCTGGCTCCTGGCTCCTGCCATCGGATCAGCGCGGTGCGCCGGCCGCAGCACACCGGCCGCAGCGGCCACTGGAGGGTGAACCAACGGCAAAGGAAGACCTTTCTCTCTGTCTCTCTCTCTCTCACTATCCACTCTGCCTGTCAAAAAAAAAAAAAAAAAAAAAAAAAGAAAGAAAAAGAAAAGAAATGAAGAGGGGAAGTGCCGGAGAAGGACACTGGTTTTTGGGAAGTGTAAAGGGTCTTAAAGGTCTTGCTATTTTCTTATTGAGTCATCCTATGGGGCAGACGCCTTACACAACGTATATGCTCATTGGCTGGGGTCTTACGCGACGTATGTTCATTCATTGTTGGGAAGCCCATGTGATAGTGGGGGTCTTTGCTGGTAATGGCCCAAATGAGAATTTCTAAAAACAAGAGTAAGCAAGAGGGAGTTTCTAACTTCCTCTTTTGGTGGCCTCAACAAGGATGAGAAAAGGGGGTGTAGTTACTATGACAGCCAGGGGTGGGTTAGTAATCCCACTCTCCCTCATTACAATTGAAGGGGGGAGGGAGTCCTTGATTTTTAGTGTTTTGTGACTTTCTTTTCCCAATAGTCAATTTCTTTCTTCTTCTTTTTTTTAAATATTTATTTATTTACTTGAAAGTCAGAGTTACACAGAGGGAGAAGGTAAGGCAGAGAGAGAGAGAGAGGTTGTCCATCCACTGGTTCACTCCCTACATGGCCACAATGGCCAGAGCTGTGCCGATTCGAAGCCAGGAGCCAGGAGCTTCTTCCAGGTCTCCCACTTGGGTACAGGGACCCAAGGACTTGGGCCATCTTCTACTGCTTTCCCAGGCCATGGCAGAGAGCTGGATCAGAAGTGGAGCAGCCAGGACTCAAACCGGCGCCCATATGGGATGCCGTCACTGTAGGTGGCGGCTCTACCCACTACACCACAGTGCCAGCCCCTCCCATTAGTCAATTTCAAACAACTAATGATTTAAAAACCAGCTTGCAAAGCAAATATTTATAACGAATGTTTTTCAGAAGCCACTTCAGGTAAGAGGAGACCCCAGCACATCACAACTGCAAACCTGTGAATTTCCTTGGTATAGAGAGTTTGGCCATTGTTGTATGTCTTCTCTGTTAGATTGTGACGTGCTGAGGGCTGGCCTTTGGTCTACCTTTCCTAGCCTCCATTTCTGTGCAGCTGGCCCGATGCCTGGAATAGATTAGATGTAACACATATTTTGAATGAATTTTACCTACTACACCAAAAAAACTATCCTTCTCCCAGTCCTCTGTAGAAAAGACCTCTCACTAGATAATCCTGTCTGAACTAGGAAGATTGTTGCTACCTCCTTTTATTCACTCGGTTCTATTTAACATAGGTACTGTCTGAAGTAGTAAGTCTAACAGCAAACTCTATAGACACAAAGATAAAAGATGTTGAGATTTCATCAAAGATTCTTATTCTAGCAGGAAGGACAGACAACAGCAGTACAGTACACCAAGAGAAGTATGCACGTATGCACGGGGGTGTGGAAACAGAAGTGAGATGGAGCTGAATTGTGTCTTTGTCTTGCCATGTGCTCCATTGCACAGCACTGGGTGTTCCCATGTTACACACTTGGTTTACGTTCACACATTAAATAGTCAATGTTTTCATTGAGTTTACCTCAGTGTGGTTGTGGGTCTAAAAAATTTTAAAAAACAAATTCTGGGGAGTTCAGAATACATTTTCTTCTACCTATAGGCTAGCATCTTAGGACATGATTGAAGGCTCTGCATTAAATGACTAGGTTAAGGAAGAGCCTGATCAACCATGCAAATTGGAATCTTACTGCAGTGAATGAATGAATGGATGTCAGATAAGACCTGCAAAGTGCAGATCCAAATGTGGGGGGGAAAGGAATCAGTGCTGTTTGTCCAGCTTTACCAAATACTATAGTTGATCCCAAAATAGAATGATTGTTATATTTGAAAGAATAATGCACAGTAATAGTCATCAAATAAAAAGAATTTATTAGCATAAAAGTATGTGGTATTAGTGCCACAAATTAGAACTAGAACAAAAAAAATCTTGGCATGTTGTTCTCTTGTTTAATGGAGCAAGTTTAGGGAAATGTCAGTCCAATCCTAGAATAAAATTTTATAAGCAGAGCATTTATTATACTCCCTGATTAAATTCTTGCCCCCATCTCCTGCCACAGTAAGTGCCTGTAAAACCAGGCATAAAATTTATTTAATTAATGCCTTTTTTCATCCAGCTGGAGGCAAAATGATTTTTAACTTGCAACTAGAGATATATTAATTTGCTCTCACCTGCTGGTGGGCTTGTGTTAAGCAAAGTGCCAGTGAGGTTGATGTGACCCTTATTCTTTGGAGAAATTGAGCCCTCTCTGATCAGGCATGCACTTTGTCCTGTTGAGGTCAGCAACCGCTGAGGCTCCCTCAGGGCCACGTCTATGCCATAGTCCCACCCAGTCTCGTTGACTCCTGTTGGCTGCATTTTGCCAGACACAAGACCAATTTCATTCCCACTTGCTTAAAAAGGGGACTTTGAAAAGTTCTAGTCGCTGCCACAACCACATATAATGCAATATTTTATCCACATTCAGCTCGTTATACTCAGCTATCCTAGATTTTTAGAAGATGGACAGAAAGAAAATGAAACTTGACAGAAACTAAAAAGGAAAAAAAGAAAAAAAAAAAAAAGACCTGACTCCTGTAGCTACCTTTCTTAGGGAGCTTTCCAAAGATAGTGAGCTCCTTTTAAAACTGGGCATCTGGGCTAAAGACTTACTGTGAAGAACTCTGGGTGGGTCCAGGGTAAAAGATGAAGCTGACTCATAACAGGCATTCTGTTCAGTTTGCGATTCTGTCCTTTCTCAGACGGCCTTCCCTGGCAGGAGCCGGGACTGGGGAGGAAAGTCACTGCAAACATTGGGCAGGGTCGGCAGAGTAAGCCTGCATGTGAGCAGCTGGGAACAGTCCGTTTTAATTCCAAGTCAGTGTTTAAGAACCTTGGGTATTACAGTTAGGGAGGTGGAAGGGGAGGTAGAAGTAAAAGTGGAATTGGATTTGGCAGGCATGCATTTTCCTGCGGACTGTGCTCAATTCTTTTAATCATAGTTATTATGAATGTTTCTCTCCAATTTATTCCTTGTGTCACTTTGTGCTTCCATGTTCTCCCCACCATCTGCTAGTGAAAGGTATTAGAGTGGTTTTTGATCCTACAAATAATAAGGCAGAAAGGTGATATTTCTTAAACCACATAAACACATGCACATGAATCTTCTGCATGCTGGCCTGCAGTGCTTAACAAATTGTGGACATTTGACAAAGGTTACAATTATGGAAAATGTGCAAGGACCTTGGTCATATCATGTACTTTTCCAGGCAGCAATATGAGTACATCATAGAATTATCTACGGCTGTGTGACTTTAGATCCTTGCCTTCATTCCCTGGGCCTCAGTATTTCCTTCAGCCAGCCAGAAGTATTCTGAATGTCCCTTCTGGGCATGTGAAACACTAAGACTGTTTTAGTATTGAGCTTCATGGCAGACTATCTTCACAATAAAGCTTGAAATGGGGATGAAATGCAGAACTAGGAAATGAAAAGTTATTTGAATGGTTAATTCAAATCTGAACATTTCCCATTTCTCTGAAACCTCTATCCTGTGTGCCAATCCACTAATCCTGGGCTAATAAATGTCTTTTTGAGCTCTCCCATTCTTAACCTCTAGAAGCATGCATGTACACAAATGTGTGTATGTGTGTGTGTGTGGGTGTTTTTGGGGGCATGAATTACACAATAATTAGAATTAATTTAGTATGTGCATGGTTTCTATTTGTCTTTTATTATTTAAAAAAACAAAAACCCTGCTTTAGCTGAGATTTAAAGTGCAATTCTGACATAGATGAGTTTTTAAAGCTTTAGAAAAAGTTTTGCCCAGTGCAAAATGTATTAGCTCTGGTATCCTGGACAAAGTCCAAATGAGTAATTACATTCTTTTCTGCTAAATCTTTCCTGTAGTTTTAATCTGAGATGGCATTCTTTATTTTTTTTTTACCTCAACTAGTATCTATTGTTCTTGAGCATTTGTTACAACTGCTACATTGCACCCCAGTAGAGAAATCTAAGCAGTAGTTATCGTGGTATTAAATGGCCTCTTTAAATATACTCCATTTGCAGTTTCTGTGTGGGTGTGAGCAGGTGTGAGCAGTGACTTAAATATGATGATTTATAAAGTGCCTAGGGATCCTGGATGGAAAGGGTAATTTAGACCTGGGTGATCAGCATTATGTGGAAAACATGCCTGTGTAAACCAGTTACTAATTACACAATTACCTTCCATGGCACAAGTAAAAAATGATGTGATGCTTTTCAGCAAATTCTAGTTTTAAGTAAATAATTCTTGGAGACAAATGATTAATTGTATTAAGTAGTCTCTACTAGATGCAATTTAGAGTAAGTAGTTTTTTAAGAAATGCTAAAACAACATGATAAAGTAATTATAATTTGTAATAAATTTGTCTCCCTAGAAGGAATTTCATTCAGGGCAAAGAAAAATACTTGATTATTATTTTCCTTTTTAAAAAAGCACTAACTTGTAAGGAAGCTATTCCATACTAATTGAGTCAGATGGAGTTTTTCTTAGTAAAGTGATATTCTCGTGGATCTTATAAACAAAAATACTCCTGGTAGGAGTAAATTGGAGATGCATTTTAATTCTCATTTTGAAAACAGTTTCAGGTAAGGGACAAATAAAGGCATATGGCAGTGCTATCATGAAATTCTTCCTAGCATGATAAAAGCCAATCTATAACTCATCAAATTTTGGCTTCTAAATTTGTGTAGTGATGTCTCAGCTCTGAAATTTACTAATTCTTCTAAGTATATGTGGTAGGAGCCAGAGAAGATGCAGTTGACTCCACTAAATTTGGGGCACTCAGTGTTAGGGTGGGCATTTTCTCCAGCTGCCAGTTAATTAGAGATATAGGAAAAAGGAATCACTAATTCCGTCTCTCAAGTAGTATGTATGTTTATCAAAGAAAAAGTAATATAATAAGATAGGAAATATTTTCATCTGCCTATAAAGATATTTAAATATCCCCTACAAGACCAAAGTTGTCAAGCAAAAACTAGTATCTGTATATTTTGATGAGTCCACTCACAATTAGACAATCTGGTAAGATAAATTAAAAAAAAAATTTTTTTTTTCTATACAGATCAGCATAGTCACAGTTTGCATAGACCAAGCGGAAGCCTGTGGTTTTGCCTGGTTTTGCAAAAATGAATGCTGTCTACCCAACTTAACAATCGATAGATTTCATAAAATGATGGATTGGGCTGTAGTGATCAATACTGATTGTGGAAACAACTGAAGTTAACAGATTAGCTATATCCCAGCTCAGTGTGCCCTTCGGTGGAGGGCCTAATATAATGTCCAGAACATTCCTAATAGTATGATTTCAGAACATAAATTGAACTTCTGAGTAGCCAGTTGGGGAGAGGCAGGAGAAAATGTCTTTGATAGAATTATCTATATCCTCACTCAGCACATGGTAGAAATAAATCTTATTCAACTAATCATCTATTGACTTTGTCCAAAATCTCAAAGTATTGAAAGCCCCAACTAAATGGCTCAAACCACAGAAAACATTCTAGTATTTGCATAATGTTTTCAGAGATGCTCAACTCACCCTGAGCCTGAAGGGATACAGAAAGCTCTCTGCATATTTTATGTTGCTTTCATTTTCTGCAAAGATTTGGTCTAAATTGCAAGATGGAAATGGATATGCAGTGGATGTTTGTCATGAGCAGTTAGCAGGTCATTCTGTGATGAATAAAATGGAAAAATCCCAAATGTAGCTTGTCTGTATTTGAATTATCATGATCTTGAAAGTTTTCAATGTTTGAATTGCAGAAGGAATTTCCCTTTCCTTATTGGTATTCTTTCTAGGCTTTTTAAATTATTCTTTGTAATTACAGATAATTGAGTTTAAAGAGACTTCATATTTCATGGAAAGATTTATTCCAAAGTTTTATCCTCCTTCTGATGGTTATTAGGTCAGTCAATATTATTTATAATTATAGATAATTGCATTTCAAGAGACTTTATTTCATGGACAGGTTTATTTCAGACATTTATTTATACTTGATCTTATGGTAAATAGTTCAGTCAATATTAACCATTAAGTTTCTCTAATGGCGTATTAGAATCCCAGCTGAACTCTTACAATCAATTTGTTCATTTATCCATTTAGCAAACATTCATCTTATACTTGATAAGTGCCAGAAACTAATGATATCAAGAAAATAAAGCATAATCCCTATTATAAACTGTATTTCTGTCACATTTTCCTTGATATCAGCAGTTTAGAAAGCCATCACCTTAACAAAAACGTGGTTTTTTATAAAATGTTTAAACAACTCAATAAACAATGATTTTTTTTTCTTAAATTTTGTCAGAACTAGTGCTCAGAAACAACAGTACTGGGTAATCCAAGTTACTCTTTTATCCATGAAATGTAAAGTTAAGGTAATCATTTGGAGTCATGTAAGATTCTATAACACTTGACTTTGAACTCTTTCCCTCAACTGTTTACTTTTCTTTGTAGAGTGAATATTAGACTGCCTTCAATTTTTCTCTTTCCTATTATCAAATAATGTGTCCAAAATATCCAGATTTTTGGTACTGCTAAAGAGAACTCTACTATATAGACTCCAACATGCTTCTCATGACTTTTGGGATATCTGATATCATATCAGCTACGGTGAACTGAGACCATAACTCTCTTCCTGTGTAATATATTCAGCATGGCTTACTCCCCTATGATTTCAGAAATAAATGAAATCGGAGTTTTAGACATCAAGTCTTCAAACACAGTCATGATTACACCAGTTTCTTACAAGGGCACCCTATTCAAGGTCAATGCACATTCCTCAGCCTCGCAGTCAAGATGTTTTCTTATAGTTTCCCCTGATTCTGTGTAGTACCTGACAGTCAATCTGACCTCTTCTACTTCACAACATTGTCCATCTATATATTTAGCCTAAAATGTTTTCTTTAATTTTCTGCCTGTGTAATATGTTTTTTGTTGGATTCAACTCAAACTTCAGGAGTTTTATAAAGAATTTCCCTAATCATTTTATGTCTCAGTGGCCTTTTCCCCATAATCATTTGTATTGGCAATCTGACCCATCAGTTGAGGAAATAATTCCTTTATACATGGAGCATTGAAACTACTCCACAGTTCTGTGTCCCTTATGTACTCTCATTTATTCATTTATCCATCAGACCTCCACTGAATGCCCAACATGTGGCACATAGTCCACTAGGGTTGCAAAAGATAAAAAAAAAAAAAAAAAAAAAAAGCCTAGCTTATACTTTCAAGAACTATATTGTCCAATGGAAAACACAGGAAGCAAATATTCAGACCCACCCTCAACTCACTCAGGAGATAGAACATAGTCCCATCAGTAACACTGGTTCTCCATAGTAAAGATTTTCAGGAAGGATGATATTTGTGGTAGGAGTAGAGTTTTAATCCTGATACAGTGATAACAGTGATATTAGTTTGAGCTATGCTCTATGAATTGGGGCTTAGAAATAAACTGAAAGCTCTTTATTTCTTGCTTCTTAGTCTTCAATAACTGAATTTATAGAATAAATAGGAGTTATCAATAACTTGGGTACATATCTGGCTTAAACTAGCTCCTTATATTATCATATTATTAACCTTATTAAGGGTACATATTATTAGATTTACATATGATGTGCTCTTTATTTAAGTTATAACAATTTAATCGTATGAGATATTCATAGAACTCGTAGAAACATGTAGAAATATCATATGTCTCAGTTTGGGGAAGTGGTACGGCAAGATATTGAGGAAAAGTGATCATTTGAACCAACTCCTGAAGAACAAGTAGGAGTCAACCAGGTAGATAAGAGAAAGGAAGAGGGATACCGATGAAGCTGTTACAGGTGGAAGAGTCAACATTGGTTCAAAAAGAGAGCACAGATCTTTGCTTATGGGCTAAGAACAAGAAGTAAATTAAAGTGACAGAAGAGCCTACTCTACAGGGAGCAAATTATGAAAGGATCAGATGTTTTGAAAAGGATTTGGGGATATAATTTGAAAATTCTTTGGAGAATTCTAAGTATGGTTCAGCTGTGAGTTTTGGGAAGATCATTTGGGCAACAGGCAGACTATGGATTAAGGGCAAGTCCGGGAAACCAGTGAGATGTTCTTGCAGTCAGCCCATTATTTCCTACTTGGCTGAGGTTCACTCGAAGTCTTGGAAGAGGGAACAAGTGGTAAAAAAAAAAATAATTCAGTCAAAGAGATAACTCAAGTTTTATGACTTCTTGAACATGAGCTTGGGGTGAGAAAAGCATCTGGAATAACGCTCTGAATTTCCTCTTGATCCTCAGAGGTCTGTAACTGGTAATCATTAAGTATGTGAGGGAATTCGGGAACAGGGACACGGTTAGGCTGTTTGGAAGCACATATTCATTTCCAAACTCTGCCATTCTCAAAATCAGAGACTTTTCCTTTCACTTCTTTTATCCCAGTTATTGTGTGATACTCACAATTTATATTAACAATTGCTTGCTGAACAGAATTAAGAGGCACAGATGAGCTATTAGCATTTTACAGAGGGGCACAGGGAAGCACAGGAAAGAGTTAAGAGAACCACATATATATTTGCATTAAACATGCATTACATTTGCATATTATTTGAGTATATCTGTCAAAATAGTTTCATTTTTCACGTCATTTTAAAATTTCAAAGTCTATTACTGATGTCTTTTAAAGGAGCCGATACCCATACCACACAAAATGTCAGTAGCAGGCTAAGGACAAGAAGGAGCAAACCTAGTACATATTTATTCATATCCAAGTGCCCCCAAAGGACTATTTACTCCTCCATCTAATAGCTGTTTGTTATACTTATAATTCATACGCCAGTAGTTGGAGCTTAGCAATATCTCTTGCTTCAGACAATATTAGTTAAATAGAGAAATGGCAGTTGATGATGGCCTTTTAAAGCTATTTTATTATGGGAGGGCTTGAGAAAATATTATTTAGTCAGAAGAACACAAGGTTGCCCTGTTTTTTCAAATTATGGATATTTCATTCTTCTATTTTTGCTTGAATTTCTCTAGAAGAAAGACAACTATAGAGAGAATGCTACACATTTAGTGGGAGATGAAATAGATGAGTGATTCCCAAAGGAGAGTTCACTTGGTGCCAGTCTGGCCACATTAGCATCACTGAAAGCATGTGCCCAAAGACAAATTCACACAAAGTCCCTATCCCTGGAGATTTCTCTATCAATAGAGTTGATGTAAAATTTTGACATGCGTAGTTATAATGCTCTCCTCGGATAATTCTGAGGCAAAAATAGGATTCAGAATCACTTAAATAGGTAAACTTGTGACTTTCAGTCTTAGCACTTTCAGGATTCTTGACTTCTGCCTCAAAGGGAACTATAGGGACAACTGGCGGTGTCTCTCAGTCAAGGGATTTCCCAAACCTGAAATGACTTGAGGCACAAATACCTGGAAATGTAGTCTAGATAGCACATTGAGTCTCACAGGAAACAGAAGGCTTCCCAGGCTACTGCAACTCAAGAACCCTCTCACCATGGTGACACTAGTTAGAAATCCTGGGTTCTTGAGCCAAATTTGAATTTTATCTTTAATCATCACAACATACACAAATTCCCATCTAATCATGTTTGAGCTCTTTTTACATAGCTGCCAAATATTTCTTTATATTTTCTTTCTTTTACCTGCCCCTTCATCCTTTCATTCCTCTCTTATTCATCTCTTTATTAACTATGGGAACAGAATGTTGAGTTAATCAGATTGACCGTGTTACTGCCTGCCTTCAGCTTTGGTCTACATTTGGCCTAACCCTTACTTGTGCATCTTTCTCTGCTCATTCCTACCCAGACACAATCACCCATGCTAACATAATAGATATGTATTCTTAAATATGTGTCTGACTTTGTAAGATAAATAATGTGTTTGGTGTCATGTTGAGTAAATGACATCGTGCTAGAACAATCTCCATGTCTTACTTTTATACTGAACATTGTTTTCTATTCATTCCAATGTATGTACATCAAATGTAGTTCTTCTGAAAACTACATAGTAGTCCACAAGATAATGTAAATCTTCTAATAACTGCATAGTTTATCAAACACATTTTATTTATCTGTCCCTATAATGAAGGATATATGGGTTGGCTGCAACTTTCTGATAATGTAACAAGTCAGAGGGAAATATTCTACCTCAGATGCTCCCCAAGATGTGTGAAAGAGTTTCTCTAGATTTAGCTACAGGATTTACTATGTTAGAGTCTATATATTGAATTAATTGTTTTGTCCTGTTATTAATAATTTCTAATTTTAATGTATTTTTGTCAGAAAATATAATCTGAATGATGAGGAAACATTAGAATTTTTCAATGTTTTAGGTTAATTTATAATCAATTTTTAAAATTTTCCATATATACCTATAGCAAATTTGCATTAATTATAGGAGATATTTGTCTATTAATTCAGCTATTCAGATTTCATTCTTAAAATATAACTTCCTCTTTTCTTATCTGCTTATTCTTTTGATTTTTGGGATTAAATCTCCAAATAAATAGTTTATGCATGTATTTATCCTCTTCATACAGCCAGTTGTTGGTTTAAATATTTTTGAGGCTAGATGATGTGGTGCACATTTATTCATACTTGTTTTATCTCTTTGGTGTATTATATGTAATAGTCACTTTAGTCCTCTTTGATATTTTTGTTAGCTTATATAGTTATTTTCATGAAATTACTGGCTCCCCAGAATCAGGAACATTTCATATTCTTATGACCCCATTCAGCTCTATTGCTGTCACCCTTTCATACCTACATATTATCAAGACCAACCAGAAAAGAATCTTTTGTAAATATCTATCCCTAATTTCTTTCTACCCAGTTGTCATCTATTTCCCAAATCAGAAAGTAAAGTACACATAACTGCCTGAAGAAATGGACATTAGACGGCTCCCGCTAATGAGTGTCTCACCTCCATATTGTGAGGACAGTGGAAAAGAGAGGCTTCCATCCTCAAGGAAATAGACAAATGTGCCAGTACCAGGGATGTCTCCTTGCTGGAAGAGAGAAATGGGGCATGGACTGAACAGATGTGAAGTCTAAGCATGGACAAACACCCCATGCATGTTACCTCATTTTTCTTTCCAACACCCTTTTCAGAGTAGACATGTTCTCCATGTTCCATCTAAAAGAAATTTAGTTCAGCAAAGAAACTGTAGTTACACAATTCTACAGAGCCTGTATGTGACAGAAGTGAGACAGAAGACTAGATCATTTTGACTCTGAAGTGCCCATTATTTGAACCAAGTCAAGCTACCACTCTCTCTGCCTATATGAGAAAATATGTGGTGGGAGGAGCCTCGTTTATCCTGGGATTCTGTAAGGGTTAGAAGTCAAGAGCGAAAGACCCTGGTTTGCATGTTGGTCTTGAGAGTGACAGCATAACTCTCTATCAAGAAATACCAAGGAGAGGAGAGTGCTTTAAAGCAAGCTACCACTGCTGCCTAGCCCAGCACAACATTACTGAATGTCTGTCAAGGTTTTTCTTTAAAAAACCCTAACAGAGAATTTCCAATTGTTAAAGTTAATTGCAGGATTAAATTGCCATTTGTCAATAGCAGTGTAATTTGTATTATAAATTACAGGACCGTAGCTTTCAGGCATATTTTATCAATATGTTTCCAATGATTTAATAACAATATTTCTCAAAAATAAGCTAAGCCACTTTTTCCTCTTCTTAAATGAACATGTTCAGAGAGTTTTCTTCAGCGTGCTAGCCAGCTCTGCAAAATTTCTAGTAAATAAATTATCACCAGGAGGCTCAAAATCCATTACCATAAAAAAAGCCATTTTTCCCTCCCTAATCGATTGCCCACTGTGCGACTGCTAATGGGACCATACACACATGGCGTGCGGAGGGAATTCATTTTCAGGTTCTCTCTCTTTTCTAGAATTTATTTTACAAAGAATTTCTCACTAAACTCATAAATTAGTCAATGCATAAAATGAACACTTCAGCTTCCAGCAGGAGAAACATTAAGGTTGTGCACCTAGAGTATTTTCCAAGCTGCTTCCCAGAGAAATGGAGGTTGTACTAGGTGATTTGCAAACTTGAGAAAGCGAATCCTTTGCATGATCCCCACTCCATAGTTTGACTGCTCTTGTATCCTTGTGAGTAAAAAATTTCACATCTGTGCCAATTGATATTCTGTATGACAAGTGCACTGAGAAATAACAGCCTTTAAGCCTGGAAGTTTCAAAGTGCTATCAGGCCAACTAGATTCATTTGACCAAGTCTTCTTAGTTCATTTCCACAGTCCTATCTTTTATCTCCAATACCACTCTTCTACCTTTCACAGATAATACTGGAGTCGTTCAGAGCCCAACTTACAATATCTCATAAACCTGTTGTATGCTCAGAGCTTTGCCTGCCAAATCAGCCTTGCCCAAGAACAGTATGACCAGTCTTAGAAAGGGAATAAAGTGAGTGGCATGGGAAGGACCCATTCCCTCATATTTTACTGCAACTGGGGGCCACTAACCCAAATTTTTCTTTGACAATTATGTGTTTTGGCCATCTTAGATGCATTTTCTCAGTAACTTACATACTGAACCTTGGAGCAGAAACTTCAGTTTGCAGATTATCTACATCAAAGTAATAGCGTTGTAGTAGGTGTGAAGTCTGGAATCGAGTTTAAATTTCTTGATTCTTTATATTTGAATGAAATTATCCACTTTTTGAGGAACAGTTGAGTTTTAGTGGCCAGCCTGAGAAGCATATACCTGCAAAGACTTGGGTGAAGTGAGGATGGATAGGAAAAAGCAAGCCAGAGATAAGATAACAACATTTTTAATGGGATAAAAAACTGATACTGGGAACATTTAGTGGACTTACCTGATTTCTCTTTCTGTTTAGACGTGATTCTACTTGTCATTGTATGTCATGTTTCCCTTAAGATATTTTAAAATTTCTCTGTGGTAACCTATTTTTTCTCACTCTCTCCTTAGGTAAGTTGCTGTTTACTACTTAAAAGGGAAAAAAGGTTTGTCCTGGGAAATGTCACATATATGAGGCAAGTAACCACACTATTGTGGGTTCTTTACTCTGCATCTTTAGACAACTGCTTCCCTGTCTCTTTTATCTTTTCTGGAGATATAGATTTCAGAATTTTCATTTGCTTAAGCCAGTAAGTATGACATCTTCCAACAAGCAGAATGGTTATTTGGAGACTGTTACACAAGAACTACAATGCTGGTTTGTGTACTTACATTTACTGTCAGGTTACTTGTGAATCTTTCACTGGGTTAGCTGATAGATCTTGATGACATTTCAACGAGCGATTGACATTCCTCCTGCTATTCGGCCATGCAAAATTATGGAATTCAAATTTTACAGTGTAGCAGGATAGTTAATTTCTCTAACCAAAGTTCAAAAGTCATTTTGTCAATGTGGTTTTCAGTCATCTGAATAATACATGTTGATTTTGCGGGATTTCTTTGCATTACCATGTTCTGGCACAAATGTGGATATACCCCTTAGATGCTTCTTCTTCTTTTCTTTGCTGCTCTTTAGTTCACTTTACCTTTTAGGTTGCAACATGTTTATTATCTCACTTTGTTCTAATAAACATAAGATTCAGTAATCGCTAGATTGGTTGATAACATATTTACTGCAACAGCTCTCAAGAAATAAAAGTGTGGCTTTTATTGAAATATCAAAAAAGTCATAAAAAATAACATAGGTGGTAATAATTTGTAGATAGTTTTTTTTTTCAGTACAGATTTTTAAAAAGTTACTGTTTGATGGTCAGACCTTAGACAAACCAAAATTTTCACTGCAATTTTTCCAAGAACAGTACCCTCAAACATGTTTTCTTAGAAGGAATATGTGTATATATGTGGGTATTTATTGAGACGTGATTGAAACAAATTAGAATTTTAAGTAGCATTCAATGGATGGTTTCTTGATTTTCAGAATGGTAGGCCTGAATTGCAGGAAATGCAAATGTAAATCACCACATCCTCAAAATAGGCATCGACACTTAATAGTTTGGAAATAAATAGCTGCAGTGGAATTTATGATATTAAAGCTTTGCTCTAATTGCAAACATTCATTTTCTTCAGTAACATTGCTATAGCAACTCTGTAACTAGAGGTCCAAGCAAAACACAAATTACATGTCCTACAAACTCTTTCTTTGGTTATTCCATATTTGAAACTTAAAGATATTTTGTATTCAAATGGACTTTTGTTTTTTAAAAGTTTTAAATATTGTAATAGGATAATATTTCCATGTTTAGATTTTCATTTTTTTCTTTTTTATTTCATTTTAAAAATTTTATTTAAGTTAAACAAATTTGATGTATTCCATATATACAGATTTAGAAACATAGTGACACTTTCCTCTCTGCACTCCCTCTCACCCACACTCCAACACTTCCTCTCCCTTCCTCTCACATTTCACTCTTTATTTTTACAAAGATCTATTTTCAGTTCACTTAATGATCATATAGTTAACCCTACACTAAGTAAAAGAGTTCAACAAATAGTATGAAGAGAATAAAATACTGTTCCTCATTGGAAGAGAAGTGCTGTAAATAATCATCAGATCTCAAAATGACTATTATACTCCAATACATTACATTTCAGGTACTCTATTAGTTACCTCAGATCAGGGAAAACATAGGATATTTGTCTTTTGGAGGCTAGCTTATTTCACTAAGTATAATGATATCCAGTTGCATCATTCTTGTCGCAAAAGACAGGATTTTTTTATTTTTTAACAGCTGGGTAGTACTCCATGGTGTAAATATATCATAATTTCTTTATCCAATTAATAGTTGATGGACATTTGGATTAATTTTATTATCTGAACTATTGTGCTACAATGAACATGTGGGTACAGATAACTTTTCATACACAGATTTCTCTTAGTTTGGGTAAATTCCCAGAAGTGAGATGGCTGAGTCATATGTAAGTCTATATTCAGATTTCTGAGGGGTCTCTAAACTGTCTTCCACAGTGGAAGCACCAGTTTACATTCCCACCAACATTGGACCAGGGTGCCTTTTTCCCTACATTCTCATCAGCATTTTTTGTTTGTTGATTTCTGTATGAGAGCCATTCTAACTGGAGTGAAGTGAAACCTCCTTGTGGTTTTGATTTGCATTGATGGCTAGTGATCCCAAGCATTTTCTCAAGTGTCTGTTAGCCATTTGAATTTCTTCTCTTGAAAAAAATGCCTGTTCAATTCCTTTGCCCATTTCTTAATGGCACTGTTTCTTTTGTTGTTGAATTTCTTGAGGTCTTTATAGATTCTGATTGTTAACCCTTTGTCAGTTGCATAGTTTGTGAATATTTTCTCCCATTATGTCAGCTGCCTCTTCACTTTGCTTATTGTTTTGCAGTGCAAACACTTCTCAGCTTGATTTAATCACATTTGTCAGTTTTGTCTCTGCTTGCCTGTGCTTCTGACATCTTTTCCAAGAAGTCTTGGCCTATGCCAATGTCTTGCAGAGTTGCTCCAATGTTCTTGAATAATTTGATGGTATCAGGTTGTAGATTTAGGTCCTTGATCCATTTTGAGTGGATCTTTGTGTAAAGTGTAAGGTGGGGGTTTAGTTTCATACTTCTGCACTTGGAGATCCAGTTTCCCCAGCACCAATTGTTGAAGGGACTGTCCTTGCTCCAGGGATTGATTGTAGCTCCTTTGTCAAAGATAAGTTGATCATAGATGCACGGATTGATTTCTGGAATTTTTATTCTGTTCCATTGGTCTACAAGTCTGCCAGTACCAGGCTGTTTTGATTAAAACTGCTCTGTAGTATGTCTTGAAATCAGGTATGATGCGACCAGCTTTGTTTTTGTTGTATAATATTGTTTTAGTTATTTAAGGTCTCTTGTGTTTGCATGTGAATTCTAGCATCATTTTTTCTAGATCTGCAAAAAATGTTACTGGTATTTTGATTGGGATCATATTGAATCTATAAATTGCTTTTGGTAGTATGGACATTTTGATGATGTAGATTCTTTCAATCCATGAACATGGAAGATTTTTCCGTTTTTTAATGACGACTTCTATTTCTTTCTTTAGTGTTTTGTAATTTTCATCACAGAGATCTTTGATGTCATTGGTTAAATTTATTCCAAAGCCTTTGATTCTTTTTGAAGCTATTATGAATGGGACTGATCTTAAAAATTCTTTCTGAGCCATAATGTTGTCTATGTGTACAAACACTATTGATTTTTCCATGTTGATTTTATATCCTACCACTTAATCAAACTTTTTTATGAGTTCCAATAGTCTCTCAGTGGAGTCTTTTGGATCCCCTATATATATATTATGTCATCTGCAAATAGGGATAGTTTGGTTTCTTCCTTTCCAACTTGTATCCCTTTGTTTTCTTTTTCTTGCCTTATGGCTCTGACTAAAATTTCCAGGACTATATAAAATAACAGTGGTGAGAGTAAGCATCCTTGTCTGGTTCCAGTTCTTAAGGAGAATGCTTCCAGCCTTTCCCCCATTCAGTAAGATGCTTGCCTTGATTGTGTTGAAGAATGTTCCTTCTGTACCCAATTTGCTTAACATTTTCATCATTAAAGGATGTTGTACTTCATCAAGTGCTTTCCCTGCATCTATTGAGATAATCATATGGTTTTTTGTTCTTCAGTTTGCTATTGTGATGTATCACCTCGTTTGATTTCCAGGTATTGAATCTTAACTGCATACCAGGGATAAATCCCTCTTGGTCCCAGTGAGTGATCTTTCTGATGTGTTATTGAATTCGATTAGCTAATATTTTGTTGAGGATTTGTTCATCAGGGATATTGGTCTATAGTTCTCTGTTGTATCTTTCTCAGGTTTAGGAATCAAGGTGATGCAGTCTTTAAAGAAGGAGTTTGGAGGGTAATTCTCTCCCTTTCAATTGTTTTGAACAGCTTGGGAAGAATTGATATTAATTCTTCTTTAAATGTCTGGTAGAATTCATCAGTGAAGCCATTCAGTCCCAGGCTTTCCTTTGTCGGGAGGGTCTTTATTACTGATTCAATTTCTGTTTGGGTTATTGGTTTGTTTATGTGTTCTCTGTCTTCATGACTCAATTTTGGTAGATTATGTGTGTCTAGGAATCTATTTATTCTAGGTTTCCCAATTTGTTGGCATACAGCTCTTTGTAGTAATTCCCAATGATTTGATTCTTTTTTTATTTCTGCAGTATCTATTGTTAATTTCCTTTTTCATCTCTGATTTTATTCATTTCAGTCTTTTCCTTTTTTTTTTTTTTGGTTAGTTGGGTCAATTGTGTAGCGATTTTGTTTATTTTTTCAAAATAAAGCTCTTCATTTCACTTATCTTTTATATTTTTGTTTCAATTTTGCTTATTCTCTAATTTTAATTATTTCTTTTCTCCTATTAATTTTGGATTTGGTTTGTTTTTGTTTTTCTTGATTCCTACTTCTCTCTATCTCAAGGTATTTTTTGTTAGTGTTTAAGCATTTAACATCAGAGGAGAACAAATTTAGGAAATATATTTTTTCATTGATATTTTCAGAAGAAGAATTATGATTGCTTTGGGAACTTTAACAGAGAGTTTCCTGACTCCTATGTAATTATAATCTGAGTCTTAATGATATATTAGCATATTTTTGCATCTAATTTTATAAACAAATGCAAAACTCTGTAATAATGTAGTCTTGAGTGGCAAATTTAAAGCCATAGAAGGTAAGTAATTTCTAAACACGATGCCTTAGGATAAGAATTGAATACATTGCTATCTATATATGTAAACATATGTATGTACAGTTACATAAACTTAAAAGATAAAATAGCTAAAACTGTTGATATTTAACATTATTTCAATGTACTCTATATAAGCAAGTCTAATTATTATTTCTGTTTACTTAATATTGTGTGGAATAATGTATTAAAATAGTGTTTTTTAGACTCCCTTATTTTTTAAATCAGGGATAGTCAATTTGGCAATAATTAAGCATTTAATTACTATTGGGAACTCTGCTGAATACTGTTGAGAATAGGATAGGTAAACAAAATAAAAATGACCCCAAGTAATCCTTAATATAATGTGTAGGTCACAAGTACCTATCATGCAATGTAGAACATTTGAACATCTATAAACAAAGCAAAAGCAAATGTTAGGAGTGCCTGAAAAATATTTTTAACTGAGAAATAATATTTTCAATGGAGAATACTAGGTGAAAGCTTTATGAAATTATTACTTTTAAGTCAGGATGAGAAGATAGGTAGAAATTTTATGGCAGATAGTGTAGAAGCATACTGTACAGAAAACTGCATGAACAAGACCAAGAAAAAAAGGGTATTTTGGGGAAATTCCATTAATTATAAAAAGAGATCCTTAAGAAATGATGTCTGTACACCACAACATTGGATTAGATAATTCTTAATTATGCAGTATTAGTTGATATTCTATATATGGTTGTAAGAAGATTGGAAAAAATTTTGAATTCATGAGATTCTCTGCTTTTGAAGTTAATAGTGCACCTTCATTGGCATGAAGGAGCACACATTTGTACTCACTAGAATGTAAATTCCTTCATTAGTTTATAGATTCACAGAAAAATATCAGTATATTCATTGAAAATTTTATCTACTTTAGTGGATGTACTTATAAACTAAGTTCTTAGTAGGGTTTACTTTAAATAAATATTGTCTCTTTGTCTAAAGACTTTGTTTTTTCATTGTCTTGACCTATTCTACCAAGCCCCAGTTTGCTCATTCTTTCCTGACTCACCAAACTATTTGATCATGTGGCCTACAGCAAAAAATCTGGACCTTAAAAATATCTAAATCAAAGAGGAGTTTTGTCTGTCTGTGACTGAGTTTGTTTCACTAATACCAACCAGTACAACGTCAAGCATGTTTCTTAGTATCCGCATACTTTAGTTGCCCTAACCATAATAAGGAACTGGAAAATTCCAACTGGAAAATTTACCAAGTTGTTTTGAAGATCAAAAAAGTTAATTTAGCTAAATAGAAAGAAATATTGCTAGCTCTTAATAGCTATGTAAGTGCGAGCCGGCGCCGCGGCTCACTAGGCTAATCCTCCGCCTTGCGGCGCTGGCACACCAGGTTCTAGTCCCTGTCGGGGCGCCGGATTCTGTCCCGGTTGCTCCTCTTCCAGGCCAGCTCTCTGCTGTGGCCAGGGAGTGCAGTGCAGGATGGCCCAAGTCCTTGGACCCTGCGCCCCATGGGAGACCAGGATAAGTACCTGGCTCCTGCCATTGGATCAGTGTGGTGCGCTGGCTGCGGCGGCCATTGGAGGGTGAACCAACGGCAAAGGAAGACCTTTCTCTCTGTCTCTCTCTCTCTCACTGTCCACTCTGCCTGTCAAAAAAAAAATAGCTATGTAAGTGCTTCCTATTTTTATCTAGAAGTGCTGTACTATTTGAAAACTTTTCTTCACATACACTGGAGGGTCTTTCTTTAACATTAAATACAGTTAAATAGCTATTTTAATTTTTTAGAACTAGTTAATGAATGGAATTCATAGTTTGTACCATGTTCCTGTTTTTAAGAGTCACTGAATACAAATTATTTTTATGTAGAATTGTGTCTGAAGTCATTTTCAGATAAAGCAAAGGTTGGATCACATTGACATGCTCTGCCTTATGCAGCATACCTGTGGCTATAGCTCAGTGTTTTATTCTCAATGTGTTGCATATTTGTTCTTCTGATCAGAAATTTTACTAAAGAGGTCAGAATTATCATTTTTATTCTCTTCTGATGGTTTAATTTATACTTATATTGCTGTTGCTAACAAACAGTCCTGTGTCACTCAGCTGTTTTAGCATTTCATGCTGCAGTGATAACTGAAAAGTCTATTTGGTAATAACAGGTATTGCTGTTTTCATTTGTCTCAAGTGCTATTTTTATTGTCATCTATTGCAGCTTAATGACCCAAACCTTGACAGTGCTCTTGGATAAGCTGTGTAGTAGACAACACTTGGGTGAAAAGGAAGGCTAATCAGATCAGTGACTCAATGAGGGAGCATGGGGGTGTGAGCTTTTCCTTGTCCAGAAGAAACAAGGACTTTAACAGGATTGTTTTCAAGATTAATTCCAAGTTCTAGGACACAATATTGGGAAAATTTTGAATAAAGCAATTCAGTAAAAGTTCATCTATTTTATGAACAATTTTATCAGATGTGCTGTTATTTTTCTAAGTGGCATTTTTATTAGTTTTTGGATTGTGCCAAAAAAGTTTGAATATGTCAGAAATGATATAATTACTTTCACTTATTCAGGTGTACAAAAATAAGGACTGAACAAGAGTTAAAATACCCATAGTGAGTTGCATTTAATCAAGTTCAGTTGCTTTTCCCTTTTCAATTCAGAGTTAAGCATGAATATTCTTGAAGCAGAATTTGCTTAATATGTGAAACAGCAGAATATAATTTGGAACCAATAGTAACTTTTATCATAGAAGAACCCTATGTGTCAATATGAGTTAGATGGCCATGGGAGATGGGGTGAGGGCAATGTGGCTAATATGAATATAGAACTCAATGTTTTAGAATTTTTAAATGAGAAATGTATAGAGGTAGAATTTGATGAAGATGCTTCATACTTGGGATTTATCCCAAGAAAGAAAGAAATAGCTATAAAAGCCTTTGAGGGATATAAAGAATTATGCTTGTACACATAAAAATATTTTGTAGGGTTTATTATCTGAACACAGTAGTAACAAATTCATGATAGTTTTGCAATTTATGATGTTACAGCCCTTTGCACACTGTACTCTGACTGTATTTCAAGGTATGTGGTATGTGTATATATATGTTTGTTTACAGCAAATCAATAGGCAGATAGATGGATACAGATATAATACTAGTATATTAAGCAATTGTTTGTTGTGTCTCAAATGCATTCCCTGTGTTTCTCTGCCTTACAAACTACATTTCCCTGTTCTGTTGCTGACTGGCTTCCTGCTAGGGTCAGACAGCGGTAGATGCTGATGAGAGATTGGCATTGAGGACAAATTATCCAAGCAATGGCTCTTCATCACTCCATCTGCCTCTTCGCTTTTCCATGGTCTTGATTTCCAGAGGAAGCTTCTGCTATTATTTCACACCTTCATGTGTGGCCTGACTTCTAGTCCATCATGACAACATCCCGTTTCTTGGTTTTGAGAAATGGCACTCTTTTATACATACTAACTTTGGTTTACTTCATTGTCCTGTTTAGTTTTCAGTTCATGCAACATCATTGTAACATTTTCCCTGAATTCAATTTCCTCTGGTGAACTACCTGGGATTAATTATGTTTTGAGGAGTACATCTGTATTAATTTAATAGATTAGGCTTAAAATTTGGAGTCTTATAAATTTAATCCTTATCCACTCCATATGTTAAACAGAAAATAAGTCATGAGACAAGTACCCACATATCCAATCCAACTTTCCTGGACTTTCTTCTATCACATGGCACAGCTTTGTCTCTAATACAGACACAGGAACCTTGCTCATTTTTAAGCACACCCTTTTTCCTTATTCTCCACTACAAAGAGCACGTGCTCTTTTTTCTTACTCTCCATTACAAATGCAAAACTGACTGGGGCAACATTGTTAATGTGCTTTAATTATGGAAATATAAAGTGTTCCAAAGAATGTATTATTGAATAAAATTATAGCAGAAGTTTAATAGGGGTGTGTGTGTGTGTGTGTGTGTGAGAGAGAGAGAGAGAGAGAGAGAGTGTACTTAGGAAAAATGAGAGAGGGAATTGGTGTTTTTGTTCTTTCTTTCTTTGACAGGCAGAGTTATACAGTGAGAGAGAGAGAGAGAGAGACAGAGAGAAAGGTCTTCCTTTCTGTTGGTTCAATCCCCAAATGGCCGCTATGGCCAGTGTGCTGCGCTGATCCGAAGCCAGGCGCCAGGTGCATCCTCCTGGTCTCCCATGCGGGTGCAGGGCCCAAGCACTTGGGCCATCCTCCACTGCACTCCTGGGCCACAGCAGAGAGCTGGACTGGAAGAGGAGCAACTGGGACTAGAACCCGGGGTGCCGGCGCCACAGGCAGATTGTTAGCCAAGTGAGCCACGGCACCTGCCTGTTTTTGTTCTTTTTAACATGGCTTTTTAACATGGAGATCATAAGCCTGAGTTACCTGTGACAGGTTGATAGGGTATGGATGAAGAGCGATTTCTAGGTAGAAAGAATATGAGAAGAAGGTTATGGTGAGAAATAGCTCTAAAGATCTGACATCCATTAAAATAGACTGCATATGAAGATACTAAAGAAATAATGGAACAAGAATGAGCGAACAAGAGAGAGAAAAATGGCTGATCTCCAACATCCCTAGGAAGAAGTAGAAGCAGTCAGATGAAGGGAAAATGACTGCATTACAGGGTATTTGGAAATTGATGAAAACATGGACGTTTTCACTTTACTGCTAATGGGTAGGTGAGTGAGGTAATGGAGCACAGAATTGGCACATTAAAAGGTAGGATGAGTATGGTCAGAATTAAACTCTTTTGGACAAGGGATACCATCTTTTTCTCTAAAAACTTATTCTTTGGAGTATTATAATGCAATATCTTATGCTCTTAAACACACCATAGGATCTAGCCTATGTCTTGGAAAATATATAGCCTATAATGGGTTCCATGACATGTGTTAATTGATTTAAAGAGGAACCAGTGGTGGTTTTTCAGGCTTTTGAGATAATACATCCAAAAATTACTGCTCATTTTAGATGAAAACATGATTTACCAATACACAAACATCAACTTAGATAATGTACAGCTTAGGTTAAGAGTTATTACTTTTACTAAATAACAACCATTTCCATTCTGATTTTACCATAAATAATTTCTTTGTATATAAATGCTGTGTCTCTTGGTACCTCTGTTTATGGACTACTCACTAGGTGAATGCATTATGAAGGTGTTTAGTCAAGATTGGACAGATTTGGATGGATGAGACATTTCTGAGTACTTTAAGAAAAAAACACTAGTGAGACTCAGTTTTTAGATGAGCAATAACCGATTAATTGTGTTTCCTTTCCAAATTTAAGTATAGTTCATACTAATGTTTACAAGATTAACAAGCTACTGTTTTCACAAGATAACACATTTCTATTTGCTCCAAACTTTGGTGAGCCATACCTTGCTATACTCCTTTATATGGAAACTTTGGAGATAATGTAACAAAAGAAAAATGCATGGAACCAAGGGGAACACATAAACCTGATGGTCCTTTGTTGGTCACTGAGAAGGATTTCAAGAATTGTCCTTTAGAAAAAATAGGTGAGGCATGCTACGTGAAGTTTATTAAAATCTCAGGAAGAAGAATGAGTAGAATTAGTTGACAACATACATGAGTTTTGAGGAAATTCAAGAGTAGGAAACATGTGCGATTTATAAACAGACATTTCATTAGCTTGCACATCCTAGAAATTATGTTCTGGCAAGTACCACTTTGATAGAGAAATTAGGATAATTGAGAGTAGACTGATATCTCCAAAGTGAGTATTTCATCCTAAATTTCCAGCTGAATTCTGGTCATATATCTCCAGCTCTATAAGAAATATTGCCAAGTTTGCCTCATGAATTCCTATCACTGTGCAGAATTAATAAAGGTTAAACTGTCATATTTACTTCTAACTGCTTTTATAATTAAAGCATTACAACTTGAATAATATTATTCTTTACTGTTCTCTTTTTAAACAAGTTGTTTGTAGCCTTGTGATTGTTTCTGTAGACCTGGATGTTCACAATTTCTACTCTTCTGGAGCATACAATAGAGGCTTAACAGGCTTCTTGATTTTAATGTGAAAGAACACATTACTTTCAGTGCTTCTTAAAAATTTTTATGTCATTTCAAGTTTTGTTCTGTTTTATTTTTCATTTAATTCTTAATATTCTGAATTCTAAGTAATGTTGAGAAAGAGGTATAAAATTCAAGAGGCATAGGAAGACAACTTATTTTTCACATTTTATATCTACTTAAATATCTTTTTCTCAAACCCTGTTATTGTAATTTCTTATATAATCCTTAGTTGATTTTTTACTTTTATTTTTATTACTATTTTTATTGCTGTGTTTTTTGTGCCTTGACTATTTCAAGGAATTTGAGGAAAAACTAGTAGAGAGGCTGGTGCCGTGGCTCACTTAGCTAATCCTCCGCCTTCTGCGCTGGCACCCCGATTCTAGTCCCGGTTGGGGCACCAGATTCTGTGCTGGTAGCTCCTCTTCCAGTCCAGCTCTCTGCTGTGGCCCAGGAGGGCAGTGAAGGATGGTCCAAGTGCTTGGGCCCTGCACCCGCATGGGAGACCAGGAGAAGCACCTGGCTCCTGGCTTTGGATTGGCGCAGCGCCGGCCGTAGTGGCCATTTGGAGGGTGAACCAACGGAAGGAAGACCTTTCTCTCTGTCTCTCTCTCACTGTCTATAACTCTACCTGTCAAATAATAATAATAACAACAATAATAATAATAATAATAAACTAGTGGAGAGGCATCAGATATGAGTAAAAAGCCTCAATTATTTTGGCGATGTCTTTTTTTAAAAAGATTTATTTATTTTTTATTTTTTTTAACTTTTATTTAATAAATATAAATTTCCAAAGTATGGCTTATGGATCACAATGGCTTCCCCTCCATAACGTCCCTCCCACCCGCAACCCTCCCCTCTCCCTCTCCCTCTCCCCTTCCATTCACATCATGATCCATTTTCGATTCTCTTTATATACAGAAGATCAGTTTAGCATACATTAAGTAAAGATTTCAACAGTTAGCTCCCACACAGAAACACAAAGTGAAAAATAATAGAAGATTTTTTAAATGATGATGAAATCAGATCAGACCTATTGTCATGTTTAATCCCAGTGAGAGTCAAGTTGGGAATTGATAATTTTTTTTTTTAACAGAGGATCAGTTTAGTATACATTAAGTAAAGATTTCAATAGTTTGCACCCCCATAGAAACACAAAGTGAAATATACTGTTTGAGTACTTGTTATAGCATTAAATCTCAATGTACAGCACATTAAGGACAGAGATCCTACATGAGGAGTAAGTGCACAGTGACTCCTGTTGTTGACTTTACCAATTGACACTCCTGTCTATGGCATCAGTAATCTCCCTATGCTCCAGTCATGAATTTCCAAGGCTATGGAAGCCCTCTGAGTTCTCCGACTCTTATCTTGTTTATACAAGGTCATAGTCAAAGTGGAGGTTCTCTCCTCCCTTCAGAGAAAGGTACCTCCTTCTTTTTTTTTTAACTTTTATTTAATGAATATGAATTTCCAAAGTACGACTTATGGATTACAATGGCTTCCCCCACATACCGTCCCTCCCACCCACAACCCTCCCCTTTCCCACTCCCTCTCCCCTTCCATTCACATCAAGATTCATTTTCAATTATCTTAATATACAGAAGATCAGCTTAGTATACATTAAGTAAGGATTTCAACAGTTTGCTCCCACACAGAAACATAAAGTGAAAAATAATAGATGATTTTTTTAAATGATGATGAAATCAGATCAGACCTATTATGTTTAATCCCAGTGAGAGTCAAGTTGGGAATTGATAATTTCTTCCTTTATTTTTTTATTTTTATTTTTTTTTACAGAAGATCAGTTTAGTATGCATTAAGTAAAGATTTCAATAGTTTGCACCCCCATAGAAACACAAAGTGAAATATATTGTTTGAGTACTCTTTATAGCATTAAATCTCAATGTACAGCACATTAAGGACAGAGATCCTACATGAGGAGTAAGTGCACAGTGACTCCTGTTGTTGATTTTACCAATTGACACTCCTGTCTATGGCATCAGTAATCTCCCTATGCTCCAGTCATGAGTTTCCAAGGCTATGGAAGCCCTCTGAGTTCTCCGACTCTTATCTTGTTTAGACAAGGTCATAGTCAAAGTGGAGGTTCTCTCCTCCCTTCAGAGAAAGGTACCTCCTTCTTTGAAGACCTGTTCTTTCCACTGGGATCTCACTCACAGAGATCTTTTTGCCAGAGTGTCTTGGCTTTCCATGCCTGAAATACTCTCATGGGCTTTTCAGCCAGATCTGAATGCCTTTAGGGCTGATTCTTAGGCCAGAGTGCTATTTAGGACATCTGCCATTCTATGAGTCTGCTGAGTATCTCACTTCCCATGTTGGATCACTCTCCCCTTTATTTATTCTATCGGTTAGTGTTAGCAGGTACTAGACTTGTTTATGTGCTCCCTTTGACTCTTAGTCCTTTCATTTAAAAAGATTTATTTTATTTATTTGAAAAACAGAGTTACAAAGAGAGGTAGAGAGAGAGAGAGGTCTTCCATCCACTGGTTCACTCCCCAAATGACTGCTGCAACGGCCGGAGCTGAGCCAATTCAAAGCTAGGAGCCAGGAGCTTCTTCCACGTCTTCCACATGGGAATAAGGGCTCAAGTACTTGGGCCATCCTCCACTGCTTTCCCTGGTGCATTAGCAGGGAGCTGGGTCAAAACTGAAGCATCTGAAAATCAAACTGTGCCCATATGGATGCCAGCCCTGCAGCCAAGGGCTTTAACCTTCTGTGCCACACTGCCAGTCCCTTGGTGATAGCTTTTCCAATTAGATAAAACCCTAATTCTAAGTTTTCTGAAGCAGAAATGACATCATCTTAGAATGAATTTTCTGTGCTCAATTTTAGGAATAATCGAACATAAAAAGAATAGGGTTCGTGGTGAACTATGTAGGGGACTGTCCCCTTTAATACACTGTTAAAATAATCGAAAAGAACTCAGATTTTTAGACTATCACAGAAAGGAAATGATACAATGAATTCTTTCCACCTAGGGGCTATTGACAGCTGGAAGACATTTTAATCTCAGTATGACATGAAATATAAGCTCAGTTCTTGAATGTAGATCATGTCCCAGTTAACCACACATAGCCTACTGCTATGTAACTCTGATGGGCTGGCCTCACGAAACACTCAAAGGGTGGCAGAAAGCCGGGAAGCAGGGGTAGGAGAAAAACATTTGGTCTGCTCTCATGTTGAAAGGTCAAGCAGTACGTGCGTTTATATGTGTTCCTTTGCCATTAGCATTGAACTGGAGGTATTCAGGGATCTGAAAAGTCATCTATGTTTAGGCATCAACAGAATACACAAACAATCCAAATCACAGAGAGGATTCTGTGGTTTTATTATTTCAACTCTCCTAAGATCTATGTTAACTAATTGCTTTGAGTCTGTTCCTGTGGGTGCTCTATTCTCTGCTAACCTCATACAATGCCCTTAAAACCAAACTTAAAACCAAGCTATATTGTTACTATTAAACTACCTGCCTACCCACTCAGGTAACAGAATACTTCATTCTCAGTTAGGATGTGCTTTTATTAAGCAATCACAATGCCCTTCACAAATATTAACCCAGTCATTTGTTCAGGCATCCCTCTGTGACTCCCAGAAGGGATTGGTTTTTTCTACGTTTGCCCAGGGAGGAAGAGAAACACTGGTACATTTTCCTGAGCTCACACTGCGAAGAGTAAGACCAGAGAGAAGAAAGGAAGAGTCACACACTCCTCCTGAACATTTCATGAGACGGCATCCTTGCTTCTGTTTTCGAGCTGTGACACAACATAAAAAGCTTATTTAGATCACCTCCCATCAGTCACTAATGTACAATAGAGGGGGAATTATTTCAGATCTTCCAATCTCAGTTTCCTCCAGGGTAACTCCTCACATAAAAGCATATAGATGATATGCTGTAATAGGATTGTGTAGAGGACGTCATTAGATTTCCTTTGTAAGTTGCTTGGGAGAGTGTTTCTGGTGCACAGTAACAAAATGGAACTGTTTCTTAGTAAACTAGACTACACTGAGCCACCTTCCTGTAGTCAAAGGTGTGTGGTAATGGAAGTACTGTTTCACAGGTGGTGAATTACTCATCAGTGTAATTCACATCACTGTGTGAAGGCTGATATCTTTTGCTCTCCCACGACTGAGAAGGGAGCATGCACCAGCTGTGTATGATGGCTGGGGGGGTCTCTGAAGTGTCCAATTCTAACAGTCTGAATAGTAGTAGATGGTAAGGCATCTTACCAGAGTTTCACAGTCTTGACACTTGCCCACCTCTTTAATTGTACATATGTTCTCAGGAAGACAGAAATGGTTTGAGTGCCCTGTTTTACAGATGAGAAAATATTGAACCTCAAATAACTCAAGAGACATTCTCAAGGTCATGTATTTAGAAAATAGGAAAGTTAGATCTCACATCCTTTTTTTCTGCCAATATGTCCAAACTGTGTGCATCATACACAGTCATTCACGTTTCTATTCTTGTGATGGGTACCATTTGAAAAACACTTTAAATATATAGCCTCCTTGTGTGTGCTCTACCCATCTACTAAAGGCCTGCTTTACTCAGAAAACATGGTATTGCATTGCTCTCATGCACTGGTTGAAGACCTAGAGCAAGGTTTAAAATTGGAAAGAATATTGTCTTCTATCTGGCTTCACCTTCTTCCAAAATCTGCCCTGGCATCCAGAATAAGACTGCAAAAACAGGGACCATCCTGTGTTATTCTCTGTGCAGCAATGGTTTTCTGAAAGGTCATGGGGTGAAGGGTGGAACATTTCTTGCTGTGAATTACTCTTGAGATGAAAACTGCTATTTTAATTTAAATCTGTGGTTGTGTAGCCATTCAGCTGGTGACTAATTAGGGTGGCTGTGACTGGGATGGTAGCAGGAAGCCAATTCCGCAAGACTGAGAATAGACTCCCACCTTGCTATAATTTACCACCATAAGGAAAGGAAAGAAAAAACGTTGTAAATGTTTAATAGGCAAGCACGGTGTTTGCAGACCTTCATTTTTCTCCCAACTTCCAGATGCACATCACAAAGAGAGCTATCCATTGCCAATCAATTTGGATCAGTCAGCCAATTCTTTTTTCATTTTCTAGCTTAATTCATGCTGTATTTTTCCATGTGCTGCAACACTTTTGCTGCTTTCTTCAAAATGGTATTAAAAAAGGCCAGATGCTTAACCTAATATTTAAGGCACTGATTAAGACAACTTAGCCGGCGCCGCGGCTCACTAGGCTAATCCTCCACCTTGCAGCACTGGCACACGGGGTTCTAGTCCCGGTTGGGGTGCCGGATTCTGTCCCGGTTGCCCCTCTTCCAGGCCAGCTCTCTGCTGTGGCCAGGGAGTGCAGTGGAGGATGGCCCAAGTGCTTGGGCCCTGCACCCCATGGGAGACCAGGAGAAGCACCTGGCTCCTGGCTTCGGATCAGTGCGGTGCGCCGGCCACAGCGCGCTGGCCACGGCGGCCATTGGAGGGTGAACCAACGGCAAAAAGGAAGACCTTTCTCTCTGTCTCTCTCTCTCTCTCACTGTCCACTCTGCCTGTCAAAAAACAAAACAAAACAAAACAAAACAAAACAAAAAAAAACCAACTTTATCCCAGGCAGAGTTTATCCCAGCTTGGGTTCCTTCCTTGGCTGCAGATCCTGATTCCAACTTCCAGCTAATGTGAACTCTGGGAGGTAGCAGATTATGCCTCAGGTGTTTGGGATCCTTTTATCCACACGGGAGATCCGGATTGAGGTCCTGTCTCCTGACTTCAGCCTGGCCCAGCCCTGGTCGTTGTGGGTGTTTGGAGAATGAACTGATGATTAGAGGATTTCTCTCTCTCTCTCTCTCTCTCTGCCTTTCAAATAAAAATAAATAAATATTTTTTTTTGAAAATTGGGATAAACACTATCAGCTTGTGGAGGCATTGAATTTGTGCTTCTTTAAATCTCAATGCAGTCAAACCAAAGCCTTTAATAGACGTGAGTGCTACGCATAGACTGGGATGCTGGAACTTTCTTTCCATCTGACTATCCTGCAGGAAGTAGAAGAGTAAACTTAATTCATCTGAATGTTTTTCTCAGCCTTGTGTATCATCTATCATCCTGTCCCATTGTTTTTCCCTCCCGTTAAGTAGTAAGGTAAACAGTCTAGTTGTTGGAATTCACTAAACTGGTTTGTATGTGCTTGAGAAAGTCACCAATGTGTCCAAGCCAGGATGCTCTGTGCAACATCAAGCAAGAGGAATCCTGAAAGGAAAGTTTTATCTCCTGTGCCACTTACCCTTCATTCTTTCATTCTATGAATATTGCATACCACATAATGAACATAGAGAAAAGTCATTAGACTTTGAACCCTTCTGGCTGACCTGAGCCTTTCATAGGAGACATATGAGCAATAAGAAAGGGATGCTATAATAATAACAGAGTCACATGTTTCAATGACGGAGAGAACGGGACCTTTATTTTGTCTGAGGATGGCTGAAAGGTGTCCCCAGAGATGGAGACACCTGAATAGAGTCTCACAGAATGAATTCATGAGGTAGGTTTAGGAAGAGTGGCCTTTCTGGACAATGGGATGTACAAATCATGGAGGTGTGAGAGAGCCTGCTATGCCCAAGGAAACAGTTTGATGTGATTAAAGCAATGTGTATACCTAAGGTTACTGACCAAAGTTGTGATTAGAGAAATCTGAGGAGGTAACTTCTAAAATTCTCAAATGGCCGGCGCCGCGGCTCACTAGGCTAATCCTCCGCCTAGCGGCGCCGGCACACCGGGTTCTAGTCCCGGTCGGGGCGCCGGATTCTGTCCCGGTTGCCCCTCTTCCAGGCCAGCCCTCTGCTGTGGCCAGGGAGTGCAGTGGAGGATGGCCCAGGTGCTTGGGCCCTGCACCCCATGGGAGACCAGGAAAAGCACCTGGATCCTGGCTCCTGCCATCAGATCAGCGCGGTGCGCCGGCCGCAGCGCGCCAGCCGCGGCGGCCATTGGAGGGTGAACCAACGGCAAAAGGAAGACCTTTCTCTCTGTCTCTCTCTCTCTCACTGTCCACTCTGCCTGTCACAAAAAAAAAAAAAAAAAAAAAAAAAAAAATTCTCAAATGTCCTCTGAAGGAGTATGGAATTCACTTGTGATTAGAGGTGATCTGGATAAGTTGTTAGATTGAGGCAATTTCAAATGTCATTACACGGGGCCAGCGCTGTGGCACAATAGGATAACCCTCTGCCTATGGCACCGGCATCCCTGTGGGCTCCAGTTTGTTTCCCAGCTGCTCCTCTTCTGATACAGCTCTCTGCTGTGGCCTGGGAAAGCAGTAGAAGATGGCCCAAATCCTTGGGCCCCTGCACCTGCGTGGGAGACCTGGAAGAAGCTCCTGGCTCCTGGCTTCAGATAGGCCCAGCTGCGGCCATTGTGGCCATTTAGGGAGTGGATCAGCAGATGAAAGACCTTTCTCTCTGTCTCTGTCTCTCTCTATAAATCTACTTTTCAAATAAATAAATAAATCCTTAAACAAAGTCATTGCACTCCAGCAACTGATGAATGTGAGTAGCAGTTAGGTAATGCAGTTCTTCTATTTACTTCCAGTTCAATATCTGGTGTAGACATTCTATTTCCAGGGTCTGGTTAGGATGGATAGAAAATTCATCTCTATCCTGATGGAAAGTGGGTAGACTCAGTGCAGTGAGGACACAAGCACTTCATAACCTTTAAAGGATGCCTCTTGTGAGCTGGGCTAAGACCAACATCATGGGCTGGAGAAGAAAGATGGAGGGAAGCCGTGCGGAGAGCCCCATGGAAGGAGCTCGACAATGATCCAGGGAGCTAGTCAGAGAGTCAGACATCCTCCCAGTTTATAAAGACTTCAGAAACGACCACCTTCCTGACATGTACTCCATCACCGGTTGCTAGGGAGCATGCCTTAGGAGTCCAGAGGACAGAGCCACTCTTGAAGCAGTCCACGAGAAAACAGTCCTGACAGAGCTAAAGGGGCTTCTGGGCTGGAGATGTACCCACCAGTGACTTTAAGTTGGCTTCTGCAGACTCTACCACCCACGTTCCGGTGCTCAGACAGCAGAGCCGGCTGTCAATGGCTGCACTCGTTTTCTTCACTAAGGAGACCTGTGGGATGATTCTCACTGATGAATAAAGGACAGAAAGGGCAGTGGGAGAAATATAAATTTTTTTGGCACCTTGGTTTCACTAATAGTGGAAAAAAAATTTAAAGGAACCTTTTTTGTTGTAAGTATACTTGACAGTGAGCTTTCAAGTATGATATCAGACTCTACCCCGTCTTCTTTCTCCCAGTGGTCCTTTTGCTAAAATTTATGGTTAGGGAAGAAAGGTGAACCAATATCTAAGCTTAAATCCAAGCCAGAGAATTCTATTAGGCTTCCAAAATGAATTTCTCCAACAGTTTCAACTAGATCAGAAATTTTTCTTCCTCCCTTACTTTAAGAAAGTGTGAATGCATGTCCTACTGTCTTCACTTCAACTCATGGAGGCGTAATGCACTTGTGGAGAAATACATTTGACAACCAAGGGTCGAAAGATTCTGTAGAGATGTGAGGTTGCTGCACTATTTCTATGAAATTCCATAGCCCGACCTCTGGCCTTTTAGGAGGGAAAAGTGCTCTTTCTACAATCAAAATATCCAGTGGGGCCATTACTCCCATCTCAAGGAAGTAAACACATAAATAAAATATTAGTGGTGATTGTAACAGCATGCTCTGTTTGTTTTTACAGCGTGCTATCAGTTTTATGGAGCTGGAACAATGCATCATGAAAGTCACCATAGGCATTGCTGCACACCTCTTTCTGCAGGAAATGTGTACTCATCAACCTTAATTGACACTTAAAATCTTTGAATTGTATTTGGCTATAATTATGGAGTATCTTCTCTTTGCTACATGTAAAAAATACTGTTTTCTCAAATTTCTTATTTTTTTCATTTTCTTACACTCATCCACAAGATACATTGGTTAATATGGGTATTTTCTTGAAAGCAATGATAATGGAAAGGAAGGCTATCCAGTGAATGACAAAGACAAACATACAAATAGGCAGCAGTCTTAGAGGAGGATTGGGAGAAAATCAAATAGATAAATTTACAGAAACACCAAATAATTCTTCGCCTGCATTTCTTTATCTCTCTCCATGATTCTCTTTGAAGAGCCCAGGCCTTGTAATTCCTCTCTTTGTCTTTCTTGCCCTCCACCAAATCTCCAAAACTAGAACAAATCAAATCAAGAATTAACCTTTTAAGCATGAAATATATCTCTTTGCTATGCTATGCATGTCTTCCATAAATCATTCTGTGTCTAGGAAATCCATGCTGCTCCAGTCCTCAGGTGACTCCTTGGGGAACGTGAGCAGCACCCCCCACCCCCTGCCCCGCCTCGTAGGCTCTGATGCCTTTTCTCTGTCTCATGTACTGCTTTGCTACAGCTTTGGGTAGGAAATGGCTCTTCAAATAATTTCTTCGTGTAATATACACCAACACGACAATTAGAAAAGTAGCACAGTGGCGAGGTTAAAGGCCTAGAGAAAAATTGGTAAAACATAATTATTTGTGAGTAGTGAAGTAATTCCATGGCATAAAGCTATGGAATTATGGTAAGACTAAATCACAAGGAGAAAACATCAAGGAGGCAAGGCATCCCACATTCCTTGCACTTTTCCCCTCATTCCATTACCCCAAACTGCACCCCCTGCAGGACTCAGCTGCAGGCTCCTGCCAATCTATTCCTGTCCCAACCACCTACTCCACCCCCAACCCCTGGTCTCCACAGTCCTTAAAGTGACCGTGACAACCATGTACTGAATGTCTAGCATGTGCCAGGCATGGGATGGTGTTCCTGCAAACCCATTCTTTAGCAATGCAAAGTCCAAATCATGATCTCAATTTTACAAAGATTTTAAACAGGCTTTGTCCAAGGTCACACAGGTAGGAGTTGGTAGACCCAGATTCCAGACGACTCCAGCTGTCCACTCTGTAGGGATCTATATTCTGCATGCATACCTAAGGAAAAGAGGGTTTTCCTCTAAGGCAGTACTTCTCAATCTTTGAAAATAGTTTCACTGTTCAAATTAAAATTGCTCCACCCCTTCCATGAAATTTCAAAACAAGGAAACATTATATACTGTACCCCTTGTAATGATCAAGTTTATTCACACCTGGGCTGATATTGCCCCCATTGAGATTTCAAGCCTTCCAGTGATACATCCCATAGTTGAAGCTCTCATTTTATTCAACAACACCCACAAAGGTAACACTGTTCTTCTTCCCCTCCTACTCATCAGGTAGATTAAATCCATTATGAAAGAATCTCATTGCTGAATACCCACCGAGACTCAGAGGGTCGATTTAGTAAAGAAGGGGAAGTATGTAGAGCATCCTGCTCACTCGTAACCCTTTCGGGTGGGAAAATCTGATGCCAGGGAAGCAAAGCAAGCAAGGTTGCAGTTGTAAAATCAAAACCATTGCCAGCCATTAATTGTTTTCCTTGTAATTGTTGATTGATCTGTAATTCGATTGTGGAATCCTGGCTTTTATAATAAACTATGGGCTGAACTATCCAATTAAGAATATAGAGGCTCAAAGGAATCCAAACACATGGCTGGATTTACTGAGAGAAGGAGGTAATTTTTAGCAGAGGGACCAATTAAAAGCTCCTGGAAAGTGGGAAGAGATTTAGATTTAGATTGAATTAGCCCTTATTAAACACACACCATACACTGGATAGTATCTGAATGTTTTTCCATGATCATATGCATCACTGTTACTCTGTGAGGCTGATAGAACTGTTCACCCTGCCAGCCAGGGAACCCTGAACTCCACACAGATGTTCAAAACATACTTGTTCAACACCACACAACTGCCAAGTAGCAGAGGAAAGAGCCAATGTCAAACAGGTTTCAATTAAATTCCAGATCTTTCTTTGTTTTCAGTTCCAATGATCCTCCATTTTGTACAAATCTGATAAATGAAAATGCAATTTTATGCACAAAAAGGCATCTTGTAATCATCAAAGCACAAAGCATTGGTGTGTGTGTGTTTAAGAATCACACCAGGCTTATTTCAAATATGTGATGTTAACGTGGGATTTTTCATACTTTTAAATTAAGACCTTTCAGAAACAATACATTTTAAAGGTGTCTGTGAAATTTCTGACTGGTTAGGAAAGATGATTTTGTATTTTCTCACCTAGCTTCTTCTGTTGCCTTAACTTCATTTTCCTATATCTAAAACTGTCACAGATCCAAACTCTGGACAAAGGAGCAGAATATAAATTCCTGTGCTTGGGTATGAGATCTAAGCTAATACAGATCCGTGTTAAATGGATGACAACATGCATAACTGGGGCAGAATAATCCTAGGCATGTCTGCTCAGGCTCGGTCTGGAGATACCAGGGCACCACACTGGGTTTTTCTTAACTGTTTGTGTCCTGACCAAGCAATATGCATATAGCTATTCGGAAAGTCAGAGTGATTTATTTGAAAAGTCATTTATCATATTTTTAATTTTCTGTTATTTGAAAGGCAGAGAGGGAAGAGAGGGAGAGGGAGAGGGAGAGGGAGAGGGAGAGGGAGAGGGAGAGGGAGAGGGAGAGGGAGAGGGAGAGGGAGAGGAAGATAATATTTGTTGATTCACTCCTCAAATACACACAACAGCCAGGGCTGGGCAGGCCGAAGTCAGGAGAACAGAACTCACTCTGGGTCTCCCACGTGCTTGGCAGGGACTCAACTACTTGAACTATGACTTCCTGCGGCCCTGGGTACACATTAGCAGGAAGCTGGAATTGAGACCAGAGCCAGGACTTGAACCCAGTCACTTCAATACGTGATATGGGCATCCCAAGCATCATCCTAACTACTCTACCAAATGTCTGCCCTTCACTTGACAAATAATTAAATATGTAACTTAAGATGAGCCAGGCTTGTGCTAGACATTGGCTGAGCAAATGTATATTCATTAGACAAGAACCCCTTCCCTCAAGGACATAGTCGGTAATCACTTATGACCTGCTTGTAATTGAGTGAGCCCCATCTTCACCAGGACAGCATTAGTGAGTGGCTGCCTGTCCCCTGGTTCTCTGTGGCTACCAGGACTCTGTGTCTTCCTTTCCTTTGCAGGTAGCCTAGATTGCTTTTTCTCCCAGAAAATATGGGATGTGTCAAAGAAAGGGGAGAAGGTAAGGGGCATGAATGTTGGTTTATTGTGTGGCTACTGTTTTATAAACATTATAAGCATCTGATAGAATGTAAATTATTAAAAACAAAGTACTCAGGTCCTGCATTGTGGTGTAATGGGTGAAGCTGCCACTTGCAGCTGGCATCCTATATAAGAATGCTGGCTTGAGTCATGGCTGTTCTGCTTCCAGTCAGTTCCCTGGCAGAAAATGGCTCAAGCACTTGGGGCCCTGTGATTCATGTGTGAGACCCTGATGGAGTTACAAGCTCCTGGCTTCAACCTGGCCCAGCTCTGGCCATTTTTGGCCATCTGGGGAGTAAACCAGTGCATGGAAGATTTCTTTCTTTGTTTCTCCCTCTCTCTTTATCACTCTGCCTTTCAAATGAATTTTTTTCCTTTTTTTTATTTAGTAAATATAAATTTTCAAAGTACAGTTTATGGATTACAATGGCTCTCCCCCCAAAATTTCCCTCCCACTCGCACCCCTCCTATCTCCCACTCCCTCTCCCATTCCATTCACATCAAGATTCATTTTCAATTCTCTTTATATACAGAAGATCGATTTAGTATATATTAAGTAAAGATTTCATCAGTTTGCACCCACACAGAAACACAATGTGTAAAATACTGTTTCAGTACTAGTTATAGCATTACTTCACATTGGACACATTGGACAACACATTAAGGACAGATCCCACATGAGGGGGAAGTACACAGTGACTCCTGTTGTTGACTTAACAATTTGACACTCTTACACTCTTGTTTATGGCATCAGTAATCTCCCTAGGCTCTAGTCATGAGTTTCAAAGGCTATGGAAGCCTTTTGAGTTCACTGACTTCAATCTTATTCCGACAGGGTCACAGTCAAAGTGGAAGTTCTCTCCTCCCTTCAGAGAAAGGTACCTCCTTCTTTGATGGCCCCGTTCTTTCCACTGGGATCTCACTCGCAGAGATCTTTCATTTAGGTGTTTTTTGTTTTTTGTTTTTTGTTTTCCAGAGTGTCTTGGCTTTCCATGCCTGAAATACTCTCATGGGCTCTTCAGCCATATCTGAATGCCTTAAGGGCTGATTCTGAGGCCAGAGTGCTATTTAGGACATCTGCCATTCTATGAGTCTGCTGTGTATCATGCTTCCCATGATGGATCGTTCTCTCCCTTTTAGATTCTATCAGTTAGTATTAGCAGACACTAGTCTTGTTTGTGTGATCCCTTTGACTCTTAGACCTATCAGTGTGATCTATTGTGAACTGAAATTGATCACTTGGACTAGTGAGATGGCATTGGTACATGCCACCTTGATGGGATTGTATTGGAATCCCCTGGCATGTTTCTAACTCTACCATTTGGGGCAAGTCAGCTTGAGCATGTCCCAAATTCTACATCTCCTCCCTCTCTTATTCCCACTCTTATATTTAACAGGGACCACTTTTCAGTTAAAATTTAAACACCTAAGAATAATTGTGTGTTAATTACAGAGTTCAACCAATAGTACTAGAACAAAACAAAGAGAAAATACTAAAATGGATAAAGTATTACATTGTACATCAACAGTCAGGACAAGAGCTGATCAAGTCACTGTTTCTCATAGTGTCCATTTCACTTCAACAGTTTTTCCCACTTCAACACCTTAATTGAGAAAAGAATGATGTTGCCCTACTACACTAGGAAAACAGGAGGGATTAGGTCTCCTCCTTAACATACACATTGATAGACTAGATGTGCTTGCAATCATTGTGTAGAAGTCTACCTGCAAAGCAAAGTCATAAGGCAAATGATGTTTCTTGAAACAGTATGTTCCTTGCTTTTCCTGCGATCTGAGCTGATTTGCTTTCCAGCAACAGCCTGTAGTCCAGTCTTCATTTTTTGTGCTCATCGGCAATCTGATGTTTACATCTCCAGTGTCTTACTTCAGAAAGACACCCGGTAAGCAAATACTAAGGAGTCTTTGCAGCCTACAATGTGACTCCTCCAGAGCTTTGCATTATCACAGGTGACTCCTAGACCCTGGATTCTTACCTTAAGCAAAATGAATTTCTAGGGGTGAAGCAGATTGGGGGCCAGGCTGATGGCTATTTTTCTGGGGGGTGAGGGGAGCGGTAGTATTTTCAGCAGCCATCCTCTAATCAGATTAACACATTGCAGAGCTGAATGGCTGATCCATATGCCTGGGCGGCCAGCCCTGCTGCTTAGGGCTGTAGATGCTGTGCTTTCTCCTCTTGTTTATGGGCACAGAGATGACAACAGCCCTACAGCTCTGGAAAAAGGCCAGCACTTAGTCAACTGGCAAGGATCTATTCAACACCCCAGGGTGCGTTGCCCTCTTGGGGTCTGGTCTGGTAGCAGCTTTTACTTTTCTGTGAGCCATACTTTTCTTGACATGACTTACCCCAGGGAAGTTTTTCATTCTGAATGCAAATATTTATGGGTTAAAAGCTTACTTTAGTATTCCCGGGGTAGATTGCGTAGCAGACCAGCATCGCCTCCTTGTCACACATACTCTATCTGGAGCCAGTTAAAGACCAGAAAATTTGCTTGAAGAGGCATATGGAAATTTAAGAGGTAGAAAGTAATCAAGGCAACATTTTCTAAGACTGGTGTTAAAATCATGATTGGGAATAGAAATAAATATGAATCAGTCTCCTTTTTCCTCCCCAAATCATCAATATAGTTTCCTGACTATCTGGGATGATTTAGGGGTGGGTTGGATTACTCTGTAAAAGTCACATGCTTTATTTTTTTTTTTTTTAAGGTTAAGGAATTCGTCTTCTCACTGTGACCAGATATAGCTGATGCCTGTCATTGGAAGTATTCTAGGAATAGAAAAGGCTCAAAATAAAAAGTATTACGGAAGAATTCATGGTGATACTAGTATGACATACCTTTCTGAACTACTAGGTTTATGGACTTAGGACTGATGGATGATTTTTGCAAATGCATTTTTGCTCCTTGGAGAAACTGCTGAGGTGAGGGGAGAATAGGTGACCCTTCTTAGCAAGGAGTCTGACTCTGGGGGGACTAAATGCTAGACATACTTGCTGCCAGGAGAGAATGCATTCCACAAGTGAGGGAGCAGGTATGTGTGTACACATGTGTATGGGTATGTGCTTGTGTGTGCATGTGCACATGTGTGTTTCATGGTCACTAGGTAGTGTTTAAGTAGAGCTGTAATTAAAAACCCTTTGCTGGCAAAAAAAAAAGTGTTGTTGAGGCTGTCTGTGTATTGACTTGATGCAGTGTTATTCAAGACTCTCTAGGTGTTTCCTTAAAGTTGCCTACAGAAATTCCATAGCATGTATAAATGTATCTCATGTTTACCTTCCTCTCCATTCAGTGCAAGTCTGTATATTGAAGAATTGTTATCTTTACCATCTTCTAATCCTTTGCCTTCTCTAACTCCTCAATACTTTAGTTCAGGTCTTTTAGTTTCTTATCTAGACAATTTTAATAGCTTTCCAACTATTTCCTTGCCATCTTCATGGCCTCCCTCCACCTTGCCCTACTGCTGTCCAAGTGATTATGCTAAAATCAGATCTTGTTGAATCACTTTCAGCTTAAAATCACAAAGTGAATCCTAATAGCTTTAGCTAATATCTAATAGCTAAAAATTATACCCTTTATTGAATTTGATCTGTGCAGTAGACCCCAAGTTATGCATCTTCATAGGATTCTCTTATTGACTCCTCACCATTCCTTTCTCTTACTTCTAAGACTAATTGTATGATTTAACATAAGGAATGAGTTATGAGAGTCATAAAAGCAAAATTCAAAGTCAGTATAATTATATTCTAATATCTTTTTCATTTCAATCCCCAAAAAATGAAACAATATTAAGATATGACCAATGTAACAGGCCTAGGTTTATGCCATTGGTTATATGGGTGAGTGCAGCCTTGGGATAAATTGCTATAAGAAATTGATCAAAGGATTTTCAGTTTTTAAAAATCAGAAAAATATTGCCTGGTTATCTTCTCAAGAGATGATACAATTCATATATTCACAACCAGTAACATACTTCCTTGTCAACATAAAATTCTTGATTCCACCATTGTAAAAAATGAGTAGAAGCATCACCTATGTATTGAGTTGACGTCTCTCAGTCCCAGAGAGAGTTTATATAAGGAGGGAAATTTGCCTGAAGGTCTCCCAGGACAACTGAGAGCCAGGTGCTATTATTATCTCCATCTTTATAGGGAGGAAACTAAGACTCTCTTGAGCTTAATCTTTTTTTTTTTTTAAATATGGATGTTTTATTTTTATTTTTTTATTTTTTTATTTTTTTATTTATTTGACAGATTGAGTTAGACAGTGAGTGAGAGAGACAGAGAGAAAGGTCTTCCTTTCGTTGGTTCACCCCCAAAATGGCTTCTACGGCTGCAGCTACGCCTATCCAAAGCCAGGAGCCAGATGCTTCCTCCTGGTTTCCCATGCAGGTGCAGGGGCCCAAGGACTTGGGCCATCCTCCGCTGCCTTCCTGGACCACAGCAGAGAGCTGGACTGGAAGAGGAGCAACTGGAGCTAGAACCTGGCACCTATATGGGATGCCGGTGCCACAGGTGGAGGATTAACCAAGTGAGCCACTGTGCTGGCCCCTCAAGCTTAATCTTTAGCCTGTTGTTAGTCAATTTGTTCTGTGATGCTTCAGTGCTTATCTGTTGTATTCCAAGTTACATGCTCACACTTTCTGGAGTGTGCCCCTCCTTCCTTGATCACATGTTCCAAATCCTTACTCCTTATCCAAGCATAGCCTTCTACAGAACCCCTTCCTGGGCTTGCATTTCTTTCCTCTGATCTGCCACAACACCCTCTTCTGACCTGTAGCCTGCCCCTTCGCACCTTACATTTTAGTCATGTTTCACCACAACATTCTAGATGGAAACATCGCCTCGGATTTGACTTTGTTTCTGAAGTACCAGGCTCAAGGTCCACCTTATAATGAGTACTGACTGCACGAATGCTTGAGTACAGCAAACTAATTGAAAATTCAAACAAGGAAAATAAAAAGATATATTTTACACTTTTATTCCCAAGATGAAACAGAGTTGCTTTATTGTTAACAATTTTCCTTTTCCAAAGGCTGTATACTTTTTAGTAGCTGTTGTTATTTCTGACTTATTGCAACAGGAGGCAGAGGAAAGATCTGATGTTTCAGGGACTCCCTGTTAGTTTAGGGAGTTGAGAGGCCATCCATGGTCCCATGAAAGAGGAAGTGGTATTGTGAGGAGGGGTGGAGAGTTTCCACTCACCATTCACACTTCCCACACTTTCATACTCTCCTCACTCTGTCTAAAGCAAGATATTCGCATTACATCTTGATTTCCTATATAAGTCTGCTTTAATATAAACAGTTCTTTGCTTATAAAACATTTTATATCTTATAAAATAGAAAGCCCAGGGACTGGCACTGTGACATAGCAGGTAAAGCCACCGCCTGCAGTGCCAGCATCCCATATGGACACTGGTTTGAGTCCCAGCTGCTCTACTTCCAATCCAGCTCCCTGCTCTGGCCTGGGAAAGCAGTAGAAGATGGCCCAACTCCTTGGGCCCCTGCGCCTGTGTGGGCAACCCAGAAGAAGCTCCTGGCTCCTGGCATCAGATTGATGCAGCTCTGCCCATTGCAGACAATTAGGGAGTAAACCAGTGGATAGAAGACTCACTCTCTCTCTCTCTCTCTCTCTCTCTCTCTGCCTCTCCTTCTCTCTGTGTAACTCTTTCAGATAAATAAATATATCTTAAAAAAAAAAGAAAGCCCAGATCTTTGTAATTTAGGAAATTCGAGTTCTAATCTTTAGCTAACATTGAGACCTCATGCTAGCCAATTACTCATGTGAAACCCAGCATTTTAATCTGTAAAATGAATCCTCCAGGCTAGATGAGACCAAAGCCCTCTGTAGCTCAAAAGACTATCATTGTTTATGTGCATGTTTGTATCTAATAATATAACCCTTCTCTTATTTTGAACACAACATTTGCTTTTTTATTCACTACTCGGCCTGCAGAGCCCTGCAACTGTCTCCACCTTTTAAAAAAGTCACTAACAGCTTCTGGTGCTTCATGTTAAAAGCAACTTCCTTGTCCTCATCTTGCAAACTCTCAACAGGGGCTCTTGTACTATCCAGCCTTTTCATTTCATTGGTCCTCTTGTCTGCCCATTCGTCACATGCCCTGTGATAGTCACTGTTACCCATGCATCCTTTGTTTTTTCTTCCTTGCTCCCCTGGACCTGGAAACTCTTTGCTTTTTACTTTATTTCTTCTAATTTTAAAGCACTCTGTAATTTAGACTTGGTCTATGAAATCAACTGCTTTTGACTAGCTAAAGGACTATAATTACTATTTCATTTTTGTTTTGCCATAGACCAAAACACTTGTCATAGTAGAAGTCATTAGTGTAAAAACTATTTGGGGGCATTTATGTTAATGGAAAAATTTATTTATGATATAGATCTTATTGATCATAAATCATAAGTTCCCAGAGGGCCCATTTTATAGCTGCTTTAACTACTATGTTAACCACACGGGACACCTCCTATGTGAAAACGTGCATTCCTAAGCTTTCTGGGTTTTATTTTTTTTTTGCAGGCAGAGTGGACAGTGAGAGAGAGAGACAGTGAGAAAGGTCTTCCTTTTCCATTGGTTCACTCCCCAGTGGCCTCTGTGGCCGGTGCACCACGCTGATCTGAAGCCAGGAGCCAGGTACTTATCCTGGTCTCCCATGCGGGTGCAGGGCCCAAGGACTTGGGCCATCCTCCACTGCACTCCTGGGCCACAGCAGAGAGCTGCACTGGAAGAGGGGCAACCGGGACAGAATCCGGGGCCCCGACCGGGACTAGAACCCAGTGTGCCCATGCCAGCACTGAAGGCAGAGGATTAGCCTAGTGAGCCGAGGCGCCGGCCTAAGCTTTCTGTTCTTATAATGACTCAAATTTAAAGTACAAAGGCTGAGAGATCCCTGGTATGGAATAGGAGATACTTTAAAGGAAACCATAATTATTTTTTTCTCATTATTAGCTTCTTAGTTTCTTTTTGCTGTTGCTTTCCTGTAAAGTAAGAAGGTCTCTAATTTTGTGAATATCAGTGTGCATTCTCAAAAGAAGTCCCTTCTGAACAGTGATAACATCTTGGGAAATTAGAGGAGCCAGTGGAGTAAAAAGGAACACCATTCCTGAAATTTCCTTTGTTTTTTGTAAAATAAAATGTACTTCAAGGACACTTTCCACCAAGCCCTATCCCAAAGTCCTGCATTTTGTTGCTGTTTGAGAGGCACTCACCTATGTTCTAAGACGTACCTCGGAGACCAAGTTCTCTGGTTGGACATATTCTCTATTAATCAACCAGAGTGGCCCCAGGAGACATCCCGGCTTCCTCTCCAGGGGCCCAAGGGTTTCCATGGTGGTTAAAGTAGGACTTTGTCTCTCCCCAACCTACATCTAATGAGCTTCCTCTTCCTTTTATCTAGGACATGTCAAAGGCCGCACTCCCATGGGGCCACAGCAGAACTGGCTCTCTTGCCATCATTTGTCCCAATAAGCATGGTGCCTCTACCTCCTGTGGGGCCAAGCTACTGGCTAAGCTGCAATATTCTAACAATTTCATGTCACTACCACTTATAAAGACAGGACTCCCTCCTCTTGCCTTAATACTCAGCGGTAGGTCTATAAAATTTTGGTAGGATATCCAGTGCGAGTACAGGAGACAACATAATCTAATACTGCAGTGAGATGAGACTTTTTTGATGGGAAATTACTTTCCTTAATCATTTCAAAAGGTTATTTTCATCCTAGGAGTTTTAGGCCATGATGAAATATCCTAGCAGACTAAGTAAGTGCCAAAATCTTGTATACTTATCCATGTCACTCTCCTAATCTGCCTGACACTGGATCTCAGTAGATGGAATGAGCCCTAAGGTCCTTTTTCTCAGCATTCTTGAAACAGAGTGTAGGAACAGGAGGTACAACATTATCATTAACCCTGCCTCCCCCTCTCACCAGCATCCTTCACTCTCCTAATGGGAGGGAGCCCTCCGATTTTACGACTTAATTTCCTCTGCAAGGTTTTTCATCAGTAACACAGAAAAGGTATTCCACACACCTGCTCTAAATCACAGGATTAACTGAACTGGATCTTAATGTCATCATGCTGGCCTGCGTCTCTGATGGCAAACAGGACATGAAGTGTCTGACCACTCTGTGTGGGTGCTGGGGAAGGATGAGGGGAGAGTGAGACAGAGAGACAGAGGCAGCTGCATGCAAATAGGATACACATATCCAAAGACCTGTCTTCACCGATTTCTGATTCTCTAGCACTATAGAAAACCTAGGGAGTGTGGCCAGTATTATGATGTACCAGGTAAAGCCTGCTTGTGACACCAATATCCTCTATGGGCACCAGTTTGAGTCCCAGCTGCTCCACTTCTGATCCAGCCCCCTGCAGTGTCCTGGGAAAGCAATGAAGAATGGCCCAAGTGCTTGGGCCCCTGCACCAATGTGGGAGATCCAGATAAAACTCTTGGATTCTGGTTTCAGTGTGGCTCAGCCCTGGCTGTTGCAGCTATCTGGGTAGTAAACCAGCCGATGGAAGATATCTCTCTCTCTCTCTCTCTCTCTCTCTCTCTCTCTTTTCCTCTCCCTCTCTCTAACTCTGGCTTTCAAATCAAATAAATAGATCTTTAAAAAGAAAAAAAAGAAAGCCTAGCGAGTGAGGAGACAGAGTTTTATAGGGAAACTGTAAAGATTTTGATATTGTTGGTGCTTGAAGTATATTTGCATGGAGACAAGAAAGTACCATGGGAAGGACATCATACCTTTAACTGTTTTTATTCCTCCAGGGTTGGGGATTGACCCTACATCACAGACACGAGTCATTACTTTGTCTCGTTCTGTTTGGTTTTCTTTCCTTCGTGACCCTCAATGGGGCTCGCTTGGGTCTGTTTTGAGAAGATTTGCAATTTTGAGTGTGCATCTGCTGTAGGGTTTGGGCCTGCTCCCTTCTCCTTCATGCTCCCCTTGCTCTATTTTGTTCAAATGATGATCAGGAGGAAACACAGGGGAACTTTCTGAATATTTGATGCAAAACCAGACTGAATTTGTCTCTGGCTGGTGCACTCAATTTGGGACAGTGATTCCTCTGGATTTCCTATGTGCAACTGCCCATATGATGCTGTTTGCTGCATGCCAGAAAACAGTTAAAGGTGTACCTCTCATGGTTCCTGTGATTCCAGGATCATGGTAGGCCTGCGAGTGGTAAATTCTGAGGATAATAAGGTTTGGTTTTCCTACCTGACAGTCAGATCCAAAAGCCATGCTTTCTAATCAGAAAACCCCCTCAGGCTCCTCTTGACTAATATTTGGGTGAGAATTCTTAAAAATTAACTACTTAATTTAAGCGACAAGAGCAATAGACAAGACAAGACAGAAAGAGAGTGAGAAAGAGAGATCGCATCTGCTGGTTCACTCCCAAGATGAAGACACCAGCCAGGTCAGAGGCAGCCCAAAGCCAGGATCCAGGAAGAGGATCTCAATCCCGGTCTCCCACGTGGGTGGCAGGAGAACAATTACTTGAACCATCACTGCTGCCTCCCTGGGTCTGCTTTAGCAAGAAGCTGGAGTCAGGGGCTAGAGCCAAGTCTCAAAACCAAGTACTTCAATATGGGATGTGAGTATCTTAATCACTGGGCAAAATGCCCATTGTCGGTTGAGATGTTTAAAATACTAATACTGTATAAAGACATATATTTGAATTGGTGCTTCAATGACCGTCCCAGTTCTACTGACAGCACCAGTTCTTATACAGTTAGCACACACACTAGGTGGGCAAATGCTGAGCCGTTATTCCTAGAGTAAGTACTCAGTTAGTTTCCCTCAAGGCTCTCGTCATAATATTTTTGTCAACTTATATAACCTTGTTTTATATGTGCTTCTTTTCAAAGACAACTTAATGGAACATGCATTGTTGGTTCCTTAACACCAAGCTCCCGCCACCAGGCAGTAGTCATTCCTCAACAAAGCTTTTCAATACACACAGTTCTTCTGTGAGGTGCTGCAGTGCCTTCTCATGGTAATGAACACCAGACAGCATTTGAGCACCATGCCTAGGGCCATCTTAAACAACGAAACGACCACCAAAAAAACAAAAAACAAAAAAATGCCAAAATGTACAACAGCAAGCACAAATAGACCCCCAAAAGGAGCCTTGTTTTCACTCCGAAAGCCGAATCAAGGAGGCAGCTCAGCTGGGCATGCTCATAGGTTTGGGCAATTTTGAATTTTTCCCTGATCTATGCTGGCCATAAATGACCATGGAAGTAGAGTGATTATTAATTTAGGAATTACAAATACACATTTAGCACGTAAGAAAATTTGCAAGTGATGGATTTGGGGAATAATGAGGATCAACTGTAATTTGTAACTTAGACAGAAGGACCAGACAATGAGGGCTCCTAGGGTATAAACCATTTACCCCATAGAGCTCCATGATCCGGTAAATCTCTTTGATTTTCCAGAAAACCCAAAAGACCAGAGACTTGTTCCAATGGTTCTGAGCTAATTATGTTCATCAAGTGCTGCAGACAACAGTGTGCCTGAAACTACCCATCATTCTGGGGTTGCCTGCGATTTAACCAGGTGCTTCTAACAGTCAGCTTTTAGCCTTTAGAATTTCTGAGCTCCTACTGAAGTGTCTAAATTCTAGCTTGTCATTGCATTTCAGAGCTGACTTTTTTGCTTTCTGAAATCCTGCTTCTCCTTCCTGTCTGAAATAACCAATGGCCACCCCTCCCTTCACGGCTCTCTCATCCTTGGTGCCCTTCCCACCCCGGTACTCCTGGCACTTGAGCTAACTATGGCATGTCATCCTTCCACAGAGATTTTTAAAGGACTAAATACACATAATTTATAAGCCAATGTATGAGCACACTTCAAAAAGTTTGTGGAAAATAGTATTAAAAGTTCAATTTAGGGGCAGGGGTTTTACCTAGCAGCTGAATACTGGATAGAATTTTTTGGAAAAGACTGCTCCATGCCTAAAGCAAGAATGAATCTGTGGGAAAGCAGAGCCAGCGAGGGACTGAGGAGCTTGTGAGGACTGTCAGGCTTCGACAGAGTCTGGCTCACAATGTGAGCAGGGAGCAGATTTAAGAGATGACAAAGAGGAGGAGAAGCAGGTGCAATGGTGGGAGAAGAGATGAAGCTGCAACATGGAGACCTCAGAGAGAGACGTGTTCTTCATAATAACAAGAACTACTGTGTAGGCGTTATGTTTCTCACTTACTTTAAAGAGAAGTGAATGTCACAGATATTGAAAAGACCAACAAAGTATGATATCAAAGTTCCAGATGGGGGAGTGGATATTTAGCCTAGCCATTGAGATGTCCATGTCCTATATTGGGGTACCTGACTCGGTTTGGTATCCAGATCCAGATTCTACAGAAGTTTCCCACTAAGGTGTACCTTGGGAGGCAGTGCTAGTAGCTCAGTATTTTGGGTCTCTGCCAACCATGTGCTTTATCTGGATTTACAATGCTGGCTCCTAGCTCTATGCTCAGCCCTAACTCTTGTAGATATCTGAAGAATGAACCAGTGGGTGGTAGGTTGCCCTCTCTGTCTCTCTCAAATGTGGTCTGACTCTCAAATAAATAAATATAAATAAATACTATATTTAAATATGTTAAGAGTAAATGCATATCATGAAAACTCTCTGGGTTTCAAATTTTTTTCACTAAAGTAAACTTATCTTTTAATTTCATTTTCCATGAGCCTTTCAAAGTATCCTCATACACACACACATACACATACACATATACATTATGTGCGATAGAGAGATGCTCTATTTGTATAAATGTCATATTGTTTAATTTCAAACTGGAAAACATGTAAAATTCAGACAGTATAATTAAAGTTTGCTCTTCTCAGATCAGTAGCTCAGGTTGATAATGAAAAAATCAAGCACACTGAAAAAAGATGACCAGTTTGAAGTTTGATCCCGTGTATGTAGGAAAGTATAGAGTTACACTGTGCTGAATTCGCTCTGCTGAAGTCAGAGAAAATACAGACAGGGTAGACTGGAAAGGCATCTTATGGAAATTTCTTGAAGAAGAGTGATCTATTTTTCACTAAAGATGGAATTGTTTCGTTGTCTCTTTTGCCTTGTTTTCTAGAGCACTATATCTTAAGGGAACTTTAACAAAAATTGTGGACATCCCCATAATAATTCTTTTCAGATAGTTAGTCTCTGTTAATATTCCTTCTGAAGTGCTAGAACTAAATAGACATTACTTTCTTAATGCCAGTTATCTCAATAAAATCTTTCTAGGCTTCCTATTTCTAATATGTCTGATGTAATTCTGCTTGAAGTTCCAGGTCTTGTACATGTGGTCAGGATTGTTTCCCCTTTCCTTTTAATACAGCAGTTCTCAGACCTTAGAGGGCCTGAGAATTACCTGTTAGGTCTGATGAAACAGAGATCTGAGTGACAACTCTGGGATAGCTGACTCAGTAAGTCTGGCGTGGGACCCGAGAATTTGCACTTGAAGCAAGCTTCCACACTTGCCCAAGGACCACACTTTATGGACAACTATCCTTAATATAACTTGTTTGAAAGATGTTCAGAACAGTATCTGGCACCTCGTAAGCACTCAACAGATTCTCACAGCATATCAGCTCCTCTACCATCCTGCTGACTGCCATGTGCAGCCATATCCACTTGATTATTCTGTCTCATCTTGATTCAGGTAAAATCCTAACCAGTTTCCTGAAAAACTCTGATATTGCCACAAGCTTTTTCTTTCCTGAATACACACTGACCTATGTCATCTATTTAAATTATATGTTGACATAAATATGTGTGGAATTCTTTTCCATGGGAAGATTGTCTTTCCCTCTAGATGAGGAAGGCTGAGGCCAAATCTTGCACATCTGTTCTACCCATCAGAGTGTCTAAGACAACTATTGAGTGGGTGAGATGGAGCATTTGTTTCAACATACTCAATATGCATCTATCTTGAAGGTCATAGAGAAATCAAAAAAAACTATACATTTGGCTAATATGGTTGATGATAGAATATATTCCTACTCAGCTATTAAACTGTTAAAGAATTCTTGAAAAAATTTCTAATCTTTTTATTCTTCAACTATGCTGTGAAATTAAAATCTTCCTTTTAATGGGTTCTGATTGTAAAGATGGAATGTCTTGAATGTCAAATCTTACTGAATAGCTGAAACTCTTCATTATAAATATAAATACATATATATTGTGTATAATATAGTACTGATGTCTCTTTCTCTTTCTCTCTCACACACTCACATGCATGTGTAGGTACTTGAAAAAGTTCACAGAGGGTTGGATGTTTGGTGCTGTGGTTAAACTCTGCTCAGGATACCTGCGCCCATATCAGAGTACCTGAGTTGAGGTTCCAGCTCCACTCTCAAATCCAGCTTCCTGCTGATGTGCACCTTGGATGCCATCAAGTAGTGGCTCAAGCATTTGGCTCTTTGCCACCCATGTGGGAAACCTGGGTAGAGCCCCTGACTTTTGGGCATTTGCAGAGTGAATCAGTGGATGGTTGATCTCTGTTTCTATCTTCCTCTCTCTCTCTCTCCCTCTCTCTCTCTCTCGTGTGTGTGTGCTTTCCTCATAAATAAAATAAATAAATATGATTTTTAAAACATTCATAGACAATGAATTAAAAGATAAGTTTATTTTGATGCAACGCATTTTGAAGTTCATGATTCATGCACAGTTTTTCATGATTTATTCTTTCCATGAGCTTTCTGAGGAGCCCTCACATATAAATTAAATGATATTGATGTTCAACTTGCTTCCTAGATCATCAAACTGCATACCTCACTAAAAATCCCAGAATTTTATGCACAAGAATCAATGAAAAAGAATCACAGCTTTGAGAAAGGCTTTTTTCAAGTAGATAACTACTGCTGTTTCCATGGTTGGAGACTTCAAGACTGCAGGAATATCTGGGCATCAAGCAGTGTTGTAAGAGTCTATCATAGCTTTTTAAGAAGGCTGAAGTTTTTCAGTAAAGGAAGTTTCTTTTATTTATTTTTAATGTATTTATTTTTGAGACACAGAAAGAGAGACAAGGCAGGCAAACAGAAAGAGAAAGCTGCCATCACTGGTTTGCTCCACCAAATGCCCACAGTGAATGAAGAATGGGTGGAGACTAGAACCAGGAATTATGAATGCAATCCACATCTCCCATGGGAGTGTCAGGGATCCAGCTACATGAGCCATCACTGCTGCCTCTGCTCCCTGGATTCTTCTTTCAGTTAGTATATGATTGGTAGGAAAAATATATTCATATACAACACACACACACACACAGAGCTACATTTGGAGTACAATGAAGTAAGTGTCTTAAACGTCAAGGTGTGATGGATGTTGAGAATGAATGCAGATTCACTAAAGAACACTGAGGGAGACTTTACAGCAGTAGCACTAGGTCGCATCAGCGAGGATGCCTACAGAGTTGGGCTCTTCCTAAATCCAGCCACTCTTCATGCCAGTTGGATTCCAGAGAGAGGGGCTTGCTCAGGGTCCTGGCTAGGGGGATGTGAGTGTGGAACATCCTTGATTCGGTTTGGATGGAGCTCCAAGGGCAGCAGGAAGAAGTTTGGGTGAGCTGGCTGGTGTCACTTCAAGGAGCACTGTCAATGGAAGATGCGGTTAGTCTGTATGTAACAGGGAGGGAAGTGAAATGAATGGATGGATGTGAGCTTGAATAGCATTCATCTGACAATACGGTTTAAATCAAACTGTCTATAATTTCACTTCTAGTCTCACACCTATGATTCTGATGAATCAATCTCTTTGTGGGCTTTTCCTTTCTTGGATAGTGTTGCATTCCTTAGTAACCGAGGGCCCTAGGTCCATGGTCGCCCTAGTGAAAGGAGTTGTCTACAGTTACAAAGTAGATTAATCATGTAAGCCTTTTTGAAGAAAAACTGTACTTCAGTTCTATGTACACTTTATTTTTTCTTTCCTAATTTATCTTTTTTTAAAAAAAATTTACTTATTTGAAAGGCAAGACATCAGAGAGGGAGAGTCAGAGAAAGAGAGATATCTTCCATTCACTGGTTCACTATCCAAATGGCCATAGCAGACAGGGTTCTTCAGGCCGTACCACAGACTTTCCAAAAAAAAGGCAGTGAAAGGGGAAAAAAAATATATCAAGAGACAGCAGCACTCTGCAGAAACACAGTCTTCAGTAGCAGAGGTGATTTTATTCATGCCCAAGATGCTTCAAATTGCAATCTGCAGTTGGATCTGGGGCTGGAAGCAGTCAAGGTGTACTAGGTAAATATTGACAGACTGTGCATAATCTAAGACTGTCCTATAGCAGAGGAGACCAGTAAATAAATATTTCAGGTATCGTACATTGCCAAGTTATCTGGCAAGAGTTGGAAAGTTGCTGGTTTGAATTATGAATGGTCAGGGTATACATTCAAAATAAGAAGAAATATGTACTTCCCGGAAGCGCTATCATTTTCCTTTTACATTATTTCATCTCTACAGTACAGTGAGAAAGCAATCACAAAATCACCACAGTCCCCAGCAATGCACTGCTGGGCTGAGAACCTCAAACTCAGTCCTTTTTTTTTTTTTAATTGACAGAGATTTGGGAAAGTTAGCTAGGTATTAAAAATTACAGACAACAACATGTTTATTAAGCTTACATATGCACATTGACAAAATGGCAAAAGTCACACATTTGTTCTGTAAAGGTTAACACACTCCATCTTCCATCAGCTGTTGAATTTTATACATGAAATGACTCCCCATCCCCCACCCCCATACTCCACAAAACTGCTCAGGGCTGCTGTGTGATGCAGCTTTTACCTTTGTCTGCCCACTCTCCCCTTACTCCCTTACCGAAGAGCACTCTTTCTAGGTGCCTTGATAGTTGCTGTTTTCTAAGGCAGTAGCGTGGGATGTAAGTGAAAAGTGGAGCAATCCCGCCCTCCGCTGGCCAAAGCAGTGATTGCATTTTTAGAGCTTAGCAAATGAAAGAAGCTACAGAATCTATTTTGAGCTATGAAGATGGCTTCCGTGTGAATTCTAAAGTTTAGCAATTTCCCAAGGCACACTCATTACCGTTGATATTATTACCCTTCCGTGGAATTATCAAGGAAGAGAAGACGAATACAGGCAGAGCTCTTTAAGGAACACTACTCATCGCTGGCATTTTCCAGACTGCCAGGGAAATGCAGTCAACAAAAGATTTAAGTTCTTAATAGACATATTTTAGACCCATGATAACAATCTCTGGAAAGAATAAGCGAGTGACTCACAACTACTTTGCACTTGCCTCTGTAATTCCCCTGCCTGCTTTTTAGGAAATCAGCATTCGACTGATTTGGTTCTTCCAAAATCCGAAGATGGAAAGAAGCATTTTGATGCTTTCTCCTGACATCACAGACTGAAAAGACAGACAGGAAAAAAAAAAAATGCCATTCAAGATTTCACTTTTCAAACGTGGCACTTACTGCTCAATTCAGACTGCTGCACTATCATGCATTCATGAGGGCTGACAGTGATTGCAACGGGTTTAGGCCAAATGCCGGTGACCTTCAGAAGGAATGCAGTGGAAGATGTTGGGGAGAAGGGGCCAACGTCCCCACCAGAGATGCTTCTCTAGAAAGCCTAGCACTTGTGTTGCCTGGGTCCTTGGTCCTGAAGCTGTGACAAGGGAGCTGTGGTCAGACAGTTGGAAGAATCAGTGTAACCAGCTTTGATCCTAGCTATGGTGAACACTGGACTCAAACTCAGCCTCTCACTGGCCAGAGTTTTGGAGCCACCTCTGTTACCTGAAATCCAGCAATCTGAAAATATTGAAAACATGAACCAAGCGACAAAATGGTGTTATCTTCCTGGTGAATCCGCTTTCCCTCCTGACTCGTCTTCTCTCTGTGACAGCATCCTTTTCTTGGTGACATGAGTTCATTTTTCACTCCTTTTTTCTTGCATCAAGTAATTTAGTTTCTTCCAAACTATACGGACTTCTCTTAAGTTGTCTTGCTTCCTCACTTCCACTGTTCGGTCCTAGTACTGAACCAAGTGGTTTAACAATGCTGTAACTGTTTGCCTCTTCTGGTCCATTCTCACTGGATGGTCATTGAGTCCTAAGTGAAAGCCCTTGTCCTGCTTCTGGCTTGCAGTGTGTTCTTGATCTGGCCCTAGTCTTTGTTGCAGAAACTCATGCTCCACGATTGCATGGAATGATGAGCTTGTTCTTCGTGCGTGCTTTGTGACAGGCAGATCCTTTGCTTTCGCTGTGCAGTTCTCGCTACCAGAAATGCCTTCCTTTTTCCTTTCATTTGTTGGGTCTGCCTCTACATTTCTTATAACAAAAAACTATTTATTTTATTTCAAAGGCAGAGACACAAAGAGAGAAGGAGAGAGACACATCTATCTTCAATCTGCTTGCTCATTTCCCAAATGGCCACACAGCCAGGAATGGGCCAGGCCGAAGACAAGAGCCTGGAGCTTCTTCTGTGTCTCCCACATGGGTGCAGGAGCCTAACTTCTTGAGCCATCTGCTGCTGCCCTCCTAGGCACATCAGCAGGGAACTGGATCAGAAGTGGAACAGCTGGGACTCAAACTGGCGCCCATATGCATTGCCAGCAGTACTGCGGGCAGAGGATTAGCCCTGTATGCCACAGTGCCCACCCTGGCTTCTGCCTTTCAGGAGCAGACATTTACCCTACATCTTTTGTGGAAACTTCTCTGATTATCATGCCAAGAAAGGGATCCCATGCTACCCACACCCAGCCTTATCTATATAAAAGGAGCAATTTTGGCCGTATCATGCATATAGCACATTTGAGCCTTGAGCATATGTTTCATTTGTGTTAATACATTGTGTGTTGGTTGAGACCAGAGGCAGTGACACATTCATCGTTATATTCTATCAAGCACCTATACCATTAACTCTCTCAGTATATTTGAAATGGCAATTTCTTTCTGCAGGTAATTTGTAAACATTAGAGCACAAGTATCTATATTTTGATGTATATTTATACAAATCAATAGTTTCAACTAAATATATTGCTTTAAGAAAATATATAAGCACTTAATATAAGAAATAGTTTCTAAAGAATATAGTAAAACAGTTCTTCAGAGTCATTGCCTTGATAAATAGGATAAAATCATATGTAATTAAGATACTAATCAATTATAAGTAAATAGGTACTTTAAAGATAGCAATTGAAATTCTTTTCCAAGACCAGAGCTGTGATGTAGTGGGTAAAGCCACTGCCTGTAGTGCTGGCATCCCATATGGGTGCCAGTTCGAGTCCCAGCTGCTCTATTTCCAATCCAGCTCTGTGCTGTGGCCTGGGAAAGCAGTAGAAGATGGCCCAAGTCCTTGGGCTCCTGCACCCGCGTGGGAGACCTGGAAGAAGCTCCTGGCTCCTGCCTTTGGATCAGTGTAGCTCCAGCTGTTGCAGCCATCTGGGGAGTGAACCAGCGGATGGAAGACAGACTCTCTCTCTCTCTCTCTCTCTCTCTCTCTGTCTCTCTGCTTCTCTTTCTCTCTGTGTAACTCCAGCTTTCAAATAAATAAACAAATCTTAAAAAAAGAAATTTCTTTCCTTTATTGTTTGACTTGCATTCTGAAACTTATTAGAGTCTCCACAAAATCCAATACATTCTTTATATACACTCTATCCAGCATATTTCTAAATATATATTTTGAAATATTGAAGATCAAATTAATGAGGTACTTCCACATTTCTTATTCTACCTGAACTGTGTTTCCTTGACACATTTGAATAGAGCAGTGATGAGATGTTTCATTCAATAAATATTCACTGAACACCTAATAATGTGTCTGGCACAGAGGAAGTAGAAGTTAGTAAACAGACAATGTCCTTCTCATTTTTAAGCTTTTTGATAAGAATATGCTTTTTTCCAAGTTCATTTTCTATCAAAAGTACCATTCTAACAACTTGAATAGGAGTCAAGGAATGGTAACTGGTCAGCAACATCTCCTCCCACTGTTTACTTCCTTCTAGTTTATAACAGGAAACAGTGCAATGGAAATTTATTTATTTTGCTTCATGACAGGAAAAAGTAACTGAGGTAGTGCTTATCACCAGTGTTACCAACAGACATGACCAGGTATCTTCTGGCTGAATCCATGTACATTGGGCCTTTCTTATTCCTTTCTCTCTTCCAATCATGTAACACATTAACAATGTATATCCTGATTGGTCAAGAACCTAAGCAGAAAGCTTCATTAAAATTGAAGTTTATAATTGGAAAAAAACTTTTGAGAGCATCTAGTCCAATCGCCGCAGCCGCTGCCACCACCGCTGCTGCTGCTCCTCCTTCTTATTCTCTCTCTCTCTCTCTCTTTCTCTCTCTCTCTCGGTAAAGGAAAACAAAGCCAAGAGAGAAAACTACTTTTTCAAAGGTTTGCAATGAATTAGTAACAGATTCTTGACCAAAGACCTTCACAATGCTAGTTCTGTTCTACTAAACTGCTATATTATAGGCAGCTAATTTTTTTCATCCATTAATTCCAGACAACACTGTTTTCTCTATGCTGGGAAGACTAGATAAGGCTTCCTGCCAAAGGTGAAACCCACTCTGAGTCCTAGAAGTGTGGAAAAAAATTATTATTCACGAGAGACTAAAGCCATAGGTTGATAGTCCAGATAGAACAAATTTGCAGAGGCCCTGAGTGTAAGGTTGCTTGATGAATCGCACATTGCAGAGGGCCTGATGGGCATAGTGAAAGCTGAAGCCAGAGTGTTTGCAACTGTTAAGACCATCAATATCCTTGGATTCTTTGCAAAGGAATTTTGTGTGTTTTTCCTAACGGTTATAGAGAGCTTCAGAAAAATTTTCCATAGTGTGTGGGTAGATATGTGTGTGTGAAATGATTAAATCCTTAATTTAGTGACATCATGACTCTAGCAGTGTAGAAGATGGAGGTTGGCCGGTGCCGCGGCTCACTAGGCTAATCCTCCGCCTTGCGGCACCGGCACACCGGGTTCTAGTCCCGGTTGGGGCGCCGGATTCTGTCCCGGTTGCCCCTCTTCCAGGCCAGCCCTCTGCTGTGGCCAGGGAGTGCAGTGGAGGATGGCCCAAGTGCTTGGGCCCTGCACCCCATGGGAGACCAGGAAAAGCACCTGGCTCCTGGCTCCTGCCATCGGATCGGATCAGCGCGGTGCGCTGGCCGCAGCGCGCCGGCCGCGGCGGCCATTGGAGGGTGAACCAACAGCAAAGGAAGACCTTTCTCTCTGTCTCTCTCTCTCACTGTCCACTCTGCCTGTCAAAAAAAAAAAAAAAAAAAAAAAAAAAAAAAAGAAGAAGATGGAGGTTGATGGGACTGGAGGAAGAGACTGTCATCATAATTCAAGCAAGAGATGATACACACTCAATCTCAGTCTCACTGCCATTACTTATGTTGATCAAAGAAAATGTGCCCCATGGACACAACTCATTACATTATAAGGTCACAGTTCCTTCGTTTGTAAGCTTCAGGAATGCATCACCTGCTAAACGCAAAACACTTAGCACATGTGAGTATGTATACTTCTAGCAATGTAAGTATATCAGATTTCTGTGATATCTCAAATGTTCAGCAAACACTGCACTAAAAATCTGAAACAGTTGAGGCAATTTTCCCATGCCTATCTCCACCCAGGATACTCAGCATTCACATCACCGCTTTATGTAGAAGAGGAATGATTTTTTGGGACATGAATCTTTTGGCTGAAATTGATGTAGTACATTTGTAACTCTGCTGAAGCAGTGGTAATTATCATGACTTTCCCAGAAGAATTTGAGCAGTCATTCACAAAATTCTAGAGATAGAGACCTTGGGTGGTAGAGCTGAGGAAGCATTGACAAATGCATCTTTGATTGGCACCCCTTGGTATAATCAGGAGATGCTGGAATTTCTGAAATACCAAAGAGTAACAGAATCCAGGTTTTTTTAGCTTTTAATATAGATTGTGCAGATGTACTCCATACTTCTACAACATTTTACTTGGAAAGAACCAGAATTCTATGTGTCTTTGAAACACAGTACAGAAAATCAGCCATCTCAAAACAATATCATACCTTACTCTGGAACATTTAATATTCCTGCATATAGTGATTTATAATATAACTTGATAGAAATATTCTGGGTCAGTATGTCGATTATCTGAACTTTAATTAGAAAACCATTTAGGGGACTAGTGTTCTGGTGTAACAGGCTAAGCCTCCTCCTGTGACACAGGCATCTCATATGGACAGCATTTCATGGTGCAGCTGTTCCACTTCAGATCCAGCTCCCTGCTAATGCTCCTGGGAGGCAGCAGAAGATCACACAATTCTTTGAGCTCCTGCCACCTACCTAGTAGTCTTGGATGGTGTTCTGGGCTCCTGGTTTCAACCTGGTCCAGCCTTGACCGTTGTGGACATTTATGGAGTAAACCAGCAGGTGGAAAATTCTCTCTCTCTCTCTCTCTCTCTCTCTTTCCCTCTTTTCCCTTTTCTCTATAACTTTGCCTTTCAAATAAATAATAAATCTTGGGAAAAAAAGAAAATCCAATGTAATGTTCATTTTTTGGTTTTGGTATGTAGTAGTAAGAGTCACCAACAGCCCAGTGCAATCATTTAGGAAACGATGCTAACCAGGATCATAAATGCAGCCTTACAGATATCTTGCGCTTATTGATTGCTTCCTACACAGTAAATACTATATTATTGAAAATGTGATTATATTGTTTTAAACATATCTTGCTGGGACCAGCTCTTCAACTTAGCAGGTTAAGGTGCTGCCTGCAGTACTGGTATCCCATGTAGGCACTAGTTTGAGTCCTGGCTGGTCCATTTTCAATCCAGCTTGCTTCTAATGCACCTGGGAAAGCAGCAGAAGATGGCAAAAGTGCTTTATCCCCTGCACCCACATGGCAGACCCAGAAGAAGCTCCTGGCTCCTGGCTCCTGGCTCCTGGCTCCTGGCTTTGGATTAACACAGCTCTGGCTGTTGTAGCCATTTGGGGAGTGAGCCAGGGGATGAAAGATCTTTCTCTCTCTCAGTCTCTCTCTATCTGTGTGTCTCCCTCTCTGTGTGTAATTCTGCCTTTCAAATAAATAAATAAATCCTTAAAAATATATATTTCATATTTTGGAGAAATAACATTTGTTAATACACAGACTTTTATTTCCCTTTATTTTATTTAGATAATTTTGTAATATATATATATTTAGGTTTTTACACATAAAAATAAATCTGTAAACATATATGGGTTTATATATTTATAAATCATGTGTCATAGAAATCGCAGAGCAAAGTGTATAATGAATATTCCACCCAGGCAATGAGTTATTGCCCAAAACTGCATCCACTTACATGTTTCTTTGCTGTCTTATCCCATTTCTCTTAAGATATAAAAATCATTCCAAATTCTTTATTTACTATTATTCACTTACTTTTCAAAATCTTTTTAAAGATTCATTTATTTACTTCAAAGGCAGAGTTACAGAGGGAGGAGAGACAAAGAGAGAGAGATAGCTTTCTCCGTCGATTCATTCCCTAAATGCCTGCAATGGCTAGGGGCTGGCTGTACTAGGTACATTAGCAGGGAGCTGGGTCAGAAGTTGAGCAACCAGGACTCAAAGTGGCACCCTTATGGGATGCCCACGTTGCATGCAGCGGCTTAACTTGCCATGTCATAATGCTGACCCCAATTGCTTTTTTATTTTTATTTTTTTATTTTTAAAGATTTATTGATTTATTTGAAAGGCAGAGATGGGATGGTGGAGTCTTCCATCCACTGGTTTGTTTCCCAGATACCTCAACGGCTTCCTCCAGGTCTCCCACGTGGGTACAGGGGCCCAAGGACTTGGGGGCCATCTTCTGCTTTCCCAGGTGCATTACCAGGGAGCTGGTTTGGAAGTGGAGCAGCCAGGACTTGGGATGCCGAACAAGTCAAAGTTCTGAGCTATTACTTCGCTTCCTGTAAATATATTGCATGTCTGCTGCCTTTGTGGCCTGTCCTGTTTTCCACATCTACTCAGCAGAGAAGCACTAGTGGTGTGGAAGAGCTTTCTAGGGAAGGATACATTAAATCACAGGCCAAAGCATCGTTCTTTCAAATGATGTTTTTATGATGTAGGAAAGAATGCGTTTCTCCCTCCATGGTGGGGACTGTAATAGTCCTTTGTGAGCAACATGAGCATTTTTTTATTACGCGTGAACCTCCAGTACACAGAGAGAGGCTGCAGCTCCCTCCTCTGTCTTGGGCATTTGGCAATTGTGGATAGGACAGAAAAGAGGAGTGTCCTTTAGTGCACTGATAATTTTTAGGAGAGTGTTTTGTAAAAAGTGCTTGTCACTCCAAGATTGTATCCCATTCAAATATATAGAATGATCTACAGGTGTACATTTCTATAAATACACACTGATGTGCACATACATATGTATGCATACACACATATACACAGATGTTATAATATATAAAATCATCCTCAGCAGTAGAGTCTCCAGCACCGTTACTATTACCACCCTCATCAGAAGTATCTGTCTGCATTAAAAATTGAACAAACTTGGGGCCGGCGCCGTGGCGCAGTGGGTTAACACCCTGGCCTGAAGCACTGGCATCCCATATGGGCACCGGTTCTAGTCCCGGCTGCTCCTCTTCCAATCCAGCTCTCTGCTATTGCCTGGGAAAGCAATAGAAGATGGCCCAAGTCCTTGGGCCCCTGCGTCCACATGGGAGACCTGGAAGAAGCTCCTGGCTCCTGGCTTAGGATCGGCGCAGCTCCGGCCGTTGCAGCCATCTGAGGGGTGAACCATCGGATGGAAGACTTCTCTCTCTCTCTCTCTCTGCCCCTCCTCTCTCTATGTAACTCTGATCAAATAAATAAATAAATCTTAAAAAAAAAATTGAGCAAACCTGAAAAAAAAAAACATTTTTTTCCATTCATCAATATACTAATAAGCAGATGTTATTACATTATAATTAGGTTTCCCAGGTCTGGAAATTTTGTTTCTTGGCATTTCAGCATGTTTTAAACACACATATATTCACACATACATGTAGAGTGTACTGTTGCTTTACAAAAACCAAGGAAATGAATGTGCTTCATTGGCACCTAGCAGAACAGCATTTGATGATCCCACCTAAAGAGCTCCTGACACAATGCTGAGAACTCTTCAGGGATAGATTGAGGTCAAAAATAAGTATTTTACAAATGCCCAGAAAACTGTCTTACATTGTAGCTTCAAAACATTTCTTTACATTTATCATGTTCCCTTTCTAGTACTGTATATTTTGATAATATGCTAAAACAGAAAATCAAAAAATTATATACATCCAAGTCAGTTAAATTTTCAAATTTTGCTTATTCCCAGGGCAGCATAACATATAAGGAAGAGAGCAGATGCTTTCCTGGGAAAACACAGTACCATTGTGAGCAGCTTTCTCCATCCGGAAAACACAAGCCAGGGACTGGGACAATTCTCTCTCTGCCTTCCCATTACCTAACCCACAAATCTGCCTTCCCCTACAATTACATTACTTCTCCCCACTCCAATTACTATAGAATCATCCCTCCTCCTACCAAATGTACATCTCTCCAAATTTTCTGAGTCTTAACTCCCTCCTTTTATAGGAAATACAGTGTTGTCAGTTATCACACACAGAGACACAAGCATAATCTCTACATCTTCCTTCTTTCCCTTTCTACAACATCTTCGCCATCTGCATTTAAATAAACAAGGCAGGCAGACACAATATATACAGCCATGCAGGGCCCTCCAGCTATAATCCTACCTCTTTGTTGTCTTTCACAAAAAGCCAGTGGTGTCCTGGATTCCCTTACTTCCCATTCCGTATTACAAATACTTTCTGAACATTATTTTCACCTTGAATAAGAAGATTTCCTCTCTTGTATTATATGTGCCTGTCCAGCCTGGCTTATCCCTACCGCCACAGAGCTGACATGTCCCTTGTAAATTCATCAGTGACCAACACATTGCCAAATTCAATAATTCTCATTTCCTTTTTCCTCTAAGCATCTTTCACCATCGTTTTGCCTTTCCTCTTGCAGGATTTTTCTCACTACCTTCCACTGTACCACAGTCTCATGATTTTAGTCCCATATTTTTGTCTGCTTTTCAGCTTTTCAGACGTTTTTGTTGCCTCCCAACCTCAAAATGTTGGAGTTCCTCAGCCCTCATTGTGGGTCCTCTTTCCTTTTCAAGCTATATTATCTTATCAGATCATCTCCCCCAGTCCTCTGGTTACTTAAGTCATCTGTAGACCAGTACAGGGCATTACCCTCTTCAGTTCTTTTTTGAGCTCCAGGTTCATATTTCCATTTGTTTATAAGACATGTCCATTTTGATGCTATAATCACTACTTCCATCATTGACCACACGAACTATGTGAGTTTCAATATTTAGACTGCACAGCTGAAGATTCCTATGGCAAGCAGAGGGCTAGATACAGTGTACAATTCAGGCAGTAGGTAACAATGGCTTTGCAAAGGAAGAAAGGGAGAATGGTTTTCTCTTCAGTGCCACTCTACCATTTTCCGTATTATAATATTCAGCTGTGATTCTGATGGAATTGTTTTTTTTTAACATTTTTTTAACTTTTATTTAATGAATATAAATTTCCAAAGTACAGTTTATGGATTACAATGGCTTCCCCCGCCCCCGTAACTTCCCTCCCAACCACAACCCTCCCCTTTCCTGCTCCCTCTCCCCTTCCATTCACATTAAGATTCATTTCAATTCTCTTTATATACAGAAGATCAGTTTAGCATATATTAAGTAAAGATTTCAACAGTTTGAACCCACATAGAAACACAAAGTGAAAAATAATGTTTGAGTACTAGTTATAGCATTAAATCACAATGTACAGCACACTAAGGACAGATCCTACATGAGGAGTAAGTGCACAGTGACTCCTGTTGTTGACTTCACAAATTGTCTCTCTTGTTTATGGCATCAGTAATCAACCTAGGCTCTTGTCATGAGTTGCCAAGGCTATGGAAGCCTTTTGAGTTCACCGACTCTGATCATATTTAGACAAGGTCATAGTCAAAGTGGAAGTTCTCTCCTCCTTTCAGAGAAAGGTACCTCCTCCTTTGATGGCCCCCTTCTTTCCACTGGGATCTCACTCGCAGAGATCTTTCATTTAGGTTTTTGTTTTTGTTTTTGTTTTTGTTTTCGCCAGAGTGTCTTGGCTTTCCATCCCTGAAATACTCTCATGGGCTCTTCAGCCAGATCCACATGCCTTAAGGGCTGATTCTGAGGCCAGAGTGCTATTTAGGACATCTGCCATTCTATGGGTCTGCTGTGTATCTCGCTGCCCATGTTGGATCATTCTCTCCCTTTTTTATTCTATCAGCTAGTATTTGCAGACACTAGTCTTTTTTATATGCTCCCTTTGGCTCTTAGTCCTATCATTATGATCAATTGTGAACAGAAATTCATCACTTGGACTAGTGAGATGGCTTTGGTACATGCCACCTTGATGGGATTGTATTGGAATCCCCTGGCATGTTTCTAACTCTACCATTTGGGGCAAGTCAGCTTGAGCATGTCCCAAATTGTACATCTCCTCCCTCTTTTATTCCCACTCTTATATTTAACAGCAATCACTTTTCAGTTAAGTTTCAACACTTAAGAATAACTGTGTATTGATTACAGTATTCAACCAAAAGTATTAAGTAGAACAAACAAAAAAAATACTAAGAGTGATAACTTATTAAGTTGTTCATCAACAGTCAGGGCAAGGGCTGATCAAGTCACCATTTCTCCTAGTGTTCATTTCACTTTAATAGGTTTCCTTTTTTGGTGCTCAGTTAGTTGTCACCGATCAGGGAGAACATATGATATTTGTCCCTTTGGGACTGGCTTATTTCACTCAGCATAATGTTTTCCAAATTCCTAACAGGGATCATTTTTCAGTTAAAATTTAAACACCTAAGAATAATTGTGTGTTAATTACAGAGTTCAACCAATATTACTAGAACAAAAAAAATACTAAAATGGAATTGTTTTTTATTATTAATGAACCTGCAAAATTGTGTCTCTCCTCTGTGCGCCTATCTTCCACATGATGGAGAACCTATTGGGAAAGTTGAGAACAACTACTTGCTCCACAAAACATAGGTGCACACTGACCTAGAAATTCACAAACACCAGGAAGAAAAAAGAGAGAGAGAGAGAGAGACACACACACAGACAAAGAGAGACAGAGAGTATAAAAGAATTATATAAAATCAAGAGGCAGAAATACAGATAAAGAGGAAACCTTTCAGTGGAAAGACTACTGTAACATCAATGTGAGTCAAAAGTGGATGTGAGGTTCCATTCTCTTGATTCTGATTTCACCTGTTCTCACTTTTGCTCCTTGTCCTATAACAGCATCTATCCAAAAATCACTGCAGTGTGGGATGCCGTTGCTTCCTGACTTGTTAGTCCTGAACTTGGGTCTTGGCATGTTGATTAGACTGGCTTTACACTCCTGTCTTCACTATCTGAACAGTGAAACTCTCCATGCCCAGATCTCTGAATTATTCACATTTCTCATGGCAGATATTCCTGTGGGGGCACCTGGCCCCTTCCCTGATTCTCTTGGTCCCAAATCTTATCCTTGACAGTGTGCGAAGGAAGGAAGAAAGCTAGTTTGTGACTGCTGTACAATGCTGAGATGCCAGAAAATATAATAGTTTCCAGCCGAGCAAGGTTACTCGGTAAATACATCAGAACAGACACATAGTCAATCTATAGAAGTGCAGCTAGATGAAGACTAAGATGGATATTAAGAGTGACTGTGGGTTTGAATCGTTTCCTTTTTCATCAGGATCCATATATAAACCATGTCTGCCTTGAAATTCTAACCGTGGCAGAAGATGTCTGACTCAATTGTTCTCATTTAGCTACTTCATGCAACTAAGAGAAACAAGTACAAAAACTCAAAGAGCTGCAAGGAGAGAGAAAGACATTAGGGAGAGAATGACAGAAAATCATTTACAATAGTGCATCCACCTTCCTAGCCCCCACCACCACTGTCATTTTTAAACCAAACCTTAGCAACTTTGGTGGATTGATTATTTTGAAGCCCTAGTGGTCTCTTCTAGTTTATTTCAGATTCTTGCTAATAAGATGATCCCATAATTGTGTCTAGATTAAAGAATATTTTAAAGAAAGATGTAATTATGCTAGACCTTAAAGAAAGTTACTAGGAAGTAAATGTGCATCAGACTTTGATGCTGAAGTTTATATTATTCTAAACATTAAAAATGCACCAGTCCAAGGGGCACCACCCTAATCCACTGATTTCTGGTTTGTTTCTCATGGGTTTAGTTGTATTTGGTGCTATTTGTTTAAGGCACAATAATGGAATGAGCTGTGTTATCTAGGTTCAAGTGAGTCTCAAGCCACATATTTATTTCTCTATGTTGGTGTAAATGGGCTTTGTTGTGGAGTGTGATCATTCCAAGGGGACAAGGGCTGACAAGAGAATATATTGATTACATGAAGCATGGTATTTGCTTCATCTTCTGTGGAGCTCCCAACATAAAATGTAAATCATGAGAAAGGATCGTGAAAGTGTATATAAAGGGCAGGGAGAAGGCAATGGGAAGAAGGAGATGTGGGTAGAAAAGCAAGCGTGTATTCAGCAGCGGGCTGTCCCAGTGGGGAACTTCATGCGGTGAGCGTTTACATGGGGAAGGTGGGGGAAAGCACACAAGGAAAGATATTTCAGTAAAGCTCTGCTGAAAGAGTCCACAGGAAGTATCATGAATTCTACAGGACAGGAGGCAGGAACAGACCTTTCTCCTCTTGTTTTACTAGAGGGCAAAAGAGAAGGATCCAGCCATGTTACCCTAGTCATTTGCACAGTTTATGCTTCCACCATATCATCTGCCTGGAGAACATAGTGAAAAGATATTTGCTTATTTGGGTAGAATTCATTAAAATTTTAAAAATCACAAATCTTACTGTTATAGTTATTCTAAGTAATATATTTCTCATTAAATCCTGGCCCCAAGAAGAGGTTGAGAAATGAAAAGGAATTTAGCGTTTGTTAACTACTTACAGACTCATGTTCTATTGAGCCACAAAAATATTTGTATACTTGATAGGTGTGTTCTCTGTTAAACCTCACAACGAGTCTAGGAAATCCTATTCTTTGCTTTATTTCCTAAGATCTAGAATCTAAGGATCTGAAAAGTTAATTAACTTACCCAAGGCAATTGTAAGTGAAAAAATCATGCTTTCAATCCAATAAGTAGAGAATTGTAATTTGAGCTTGAGTCAATATGATGAGACTCCAACCATTACAGATCAGTCTTGTTACAGAAACGGGGCCGGTGGGGGGGGGGGGGGATTGAGGGAGTGAGTCCTACTTACTAGAGTGAACAAGCATGAAGAAAATAGAAAATAAATGCTAAATTATTCACAATAGACTGCTTCATTCTAGAGTTTCAGAGAAGAATGGTGAGTGTGTACAGGTATGTTGTATTTTAATTAGGCATTGTCCTTGACACTGACCTCATTTACTATAATCATATAGTATTCACAAGGAATTAGCAACTCAGAGCAGTTGGAACTCATACTTGCAACTGGAAACCATTATGTTTAGTGAAATAAGCCAGTCCCCAAAAGACAAATATGTTTTCTATGATATATGATAGTTAATATAGAATACCAAAAAAGCAGGATTTAAATATATATATTGTGATTTGCTTGTTGTTTTTAGCCCTTGTTTATACTCCTGTGCAACTCTGGTCTTTCCACTTTTTACTTGAATATTGTGGTTAGTGATGCATTAAAAAAAAAAAAAAAAAAAAACTCAACCTCCTGCAACTAACCACATGTCCAGTAGAGGGAGACTCCATCTCACAATTGATTGTCCTAACACTGCAGAATCCGGTTTTGAAGAAGCCTAGAAAACATATCTTCAAGGGTGTTTGGGAAAAGAACTACTTAGATTTGAAAGGAGCTCAGTGCCGAGATGCAAACAGGAATTTATGGAATTATTAGTTCATTGCCTGGACTAGTGTTACTGAAGTTACTGAAATTCAACAGTATGTGAGAAGTTGCTTCTGAGTCACTGTGTTTTTCCAAGGCTGCAGGTGGCCAGTATGGTCCTGGCCTTTCTGAGGCATTTGTTCTCTGAGGCTGTTCTCTGGCATCTCCTGGCCTCGTTAATGTGGTGACTAATGATGCCTGTGTCCTTGGGATACAGAATTCCTCCTCCCCTATGTCTCATGTCATCAGATTTTGAAAGCAGGGGTGGCATAAATCAGGACGAAAGATAAAAAGAAGTTGTAGGCCGGCGCCGCAGCTCACTAGGCTAATCCTCTGCCTTGCAGCGCCGGCACACCAGGTTCTAGTCCCGGTTGGGGCGCCAGATTCTGTCCCGGTTGCTCCTCTTCCAGGCCAGCTCTCTGCTGTGGCCAGGGAGTGCAGTGGAGGATGGCCCAAGCACTTGGGCCCTGCACCCGCATGGGAGACCACGATAAGTACCTGGCTCCTGCCTTCGGATCAGCGCGGTGCGCCGGCCGTAGCACGCCGGCCGCGGTGGCCATTGGAGGGTGAACCAACGGCAAAGGAAGACCTTTCTCTCTCTCTCTCTCTCTCTCTCTCTCACTGTCCACTCTGCCTGTCAAAAAAAAAAAAAAGAAGAAGAAGTTGTAAATGTGCACACTTATGTAGCAATGTCCCCGTTCTGTGGAAATTAGGGAATAGAGAAATAGCACAAGGTCAGATGGAAAAAGCAAACATCAGTTTATTTTTATTCTTAGTTGTATTTAACCCAACAAACTCCTAGATGAGTAAAAGTGTGGGGTGGTTTGGGGGCAGAGATGATAAGAGGTAGCGGGAGAGAGAGGATCTTTTCAGCTGGCATTAAACATGTCTGTTATTATTAGTTATTCTAATTGAATCCACTTCAAAGTGATAAGCTCCCAGATTTTCCTCTGAATTTCCAGTCTATTTTCTCTCCTTCTCTCTATCCTGCATTTTCCTCTCTTCCGTTTTCTTTTGTCTTCTCTAAGGCAGCCATGATTCCATCTCCTTTTCTTTTTCTCACTGCTTCCTGTTCTCCAAGGCATTCTGCCATCTCAAACACAAATGAACTTAGCTCTTTCAGCCCAGCTGCCGTTCTTCTGAGAGTCTTCCCACTGTGTGGCCTCAGTGCCCTGGGATTTGAAGTAGTGCAGGGCTGAACATGACCACACCCCACTTTGCATTGTAAAGAAGTCAGTGACCTCTGCCTCAGAGGGAATTGTAGCTGCATCCAAAGACTTCTGGGCACAGGGAGGACACCAACCCATGGCTATGCCATTCATTTTGCCTCTGGCGGTTCAAAGTGGGAAAGAGACATTGATTCTGGGGTTTCACTTGCACAAACTAGAACATGAAGAGAGGATACAACAGTGAAGGGGAAAATAGAGTAAGAATGTAGGTGTGGCACTTACCAAAAAAAAAAAAAAAAACAAACCTGTTGTTAGTATGGTTAAAGCTAGTTTAAGAGTACTGACTCTCTCTTTGACTACTTGATTAGATCTCTTACATTCTCCAAACCTTAATGTCCTTGTCTTTATATAGAGAATAAAATCTTCACCCCCACAGACTTGCCACAGGAATAAAATGCATATAAAGATACTTACTGACGCACTGGAATATGAGTAAGAAGAGCACAGTTTTTGAAAATGGTATGATGAGGTAGAAAGCATATGCTTTTTAAAAAAGATATATTTATTTGATCCTCTGAGTTACAGAGAGAGAGGAGACACACATAGACACACACACACACACATACACACACACACAGATCTTCCATCCAGTTTTACTCCTCAAATGGCCACAATGATCAGGGTTGGGCCAGGTCAAAGCCAGGAGCCACGAGCTTCTTCCTGGTCTCCCATGTAGGTGGCAGGGGCCCAAGTAGTTGGGCCATCTTCTGCTTTCCTAAGCGCATTAGCATGGAGTTGCATTGGAAGTGGAGCAGCCAAACTTGAACCAGTACCCTGTGTGATGCTGGCACTGCAGGTAGCTACTTAACCCCCAGTGCCACAGTGCCGGCCCAAGCATAGACTTTTTTTTTTTTTTTAAGATTTATTTATTTATATTTGAAAGTCAGAGTTACACAGAAAGAGAGAGAGAGAAGCCCCCCCCCCCCCCAATCCAATGGTTCACACTCCTATTGGCCACAACGGCCACAGCTGCACCAATTCAAAGCCAGGAGCTTCTTCAGGGTCTCCTACATGGGTGCAGGGGCCTAAGGACTTGGGCCATCTTCTAGTGCTTTTTCAGGCCATGGCAGAGAGCTGCATTGGAAGTGAAGAATCTGGAACTTGAACTGGCGCGTATATGGGATGCTGACACTTCAGGCCAGGGCGTTAACCTGTTGCACCACAGCGCCGGCCCCAACTTTTTTTTTTTTTTTTTAAAGATTAATTATTATTTGAAAGTCAGAGTTACACAGAGAGAGAAGGAGAGGTGAAGAGAGTGAGCGAGGTCTTCCATCTGCTGCTTCACTCTCCAAATGGCCACAATGTCTAGAGCTGCGCCGATCCAAAGTCAGGAGCCTGGAGCTTCTTCTGGGTCAAGCACTTTCGTCATCTTCTACTGCTTTCCCAGGTTGTAACAGAGAGCTGGATTGGAAATGGAGCAGCTGGGACACGAATTAGCACCCATATGGGATACCGGCACTGCAGGCCACGGCTTTACCTGTTATACCACAGTGCCGGCCCCAGAGCAAAGACTTTAGAAAAATTATTTATTGATTTGAAAGTGTGTGGAAGGAGTTGTCAGAGGTCTTGTATCTGCTGCTTCACTCGTTAAATACTCCCCAAAAGCTGATGCTGTGCCAAGCTGAAGCTAGTAACCCGGAAGTCCTGAACTCTCGCGGGGCTGGTGGGGACCCTGGGACTTGAGCCTTCACTTCCTGCTTCCCAGGATGCACATTAGCAGGAAGCCTGAATCAGGAACGAAGCCAGACTTGAACCCAGGCACTCCGGTAAGGAATGTGGGTGCCCCAAGACAACTCAGGCTGCAGGCTGTGTATCGGAGGTTCCAGTCCCTGCCCTAGCACATTCCAGACACTTAAAACTCCAGCAGCATGTCGAGGAAGGTACAAAGCTTTCACACCCAAGTTGTGCTTCTGACCTGGTATGTGTTCCTGGATAAGCCATACAAACTTGTGAATTTCTATTTCTGTCTTTGGAAAATGAGCATAAGTAGTTCCTATTTTAAAGCTGACGAGATTGAATATGATGATCTATGTGGAAAAGTGCTGCAGTCAGAAAGGCAAGCTGCTTGTCACCTCCTCTGTCCTCCTGGCACTGGGAAGCCTTTCACCCCTCTCACTGGGATCTCATTTGATTTATCTCTGCAAACCTCAGTTAGGCATCCAGCCTGCTCCTTACTATAAAAAGAGCTCTCCGAAATCTAGTGTTTGTTCTAGTTACTGTCTGGTTGACTGCTCCTCTGCTGATCTTCTGCTGTATACAAGGCACCAGTGCCCAAGCTGGGAGCACAATGACCTGTCACATGCAAGTCTCCTGATTGTAAATGACAGTATAACCTGGACAACGATGCAGAGACAACAACACTCCTGTCTCATTACAGAGTCATCCTGGCGCCACGGCCAAGGAGGCAGCCTTACTTTATCTCTGACAAAGGCTCTAGGACCCTTACTGTTAAACGACAGAAGAACATACTTTCTCATGTCACAGAAAGCACTGCTTATACCTGAACTTGCTTCCTGCTTCATTGAAACAATGAAGGTATCCAGCATGATTAGCTTTTCTTTCTAAAATTTCGCTTCTGTCCCCGGAATATGGGCTTTTCTGTTCATATCCTAGTGCTGACCACATCTTCTCTGCCTCCTTAACTCTGTCCCCTTCATCTTGTAGACTTTACTAAGTGCTTCTAGACCTGTTGCCTTACTTGCATGTGTTAGTAAGTGCGTCCATTCTTGCAAGGTTAATAGTCACTTTTGTCTAGATGACTAAACAATCAGTATTCCAGCTTTACTAACACTGACACACTCCAGTTTTCCACATGTAATTGCTTGCTGGACATTTCAAGATTGTGTGTGTGTGTGTGTGTGTGTGTAATATGATATGGAAGAACAAGAAATGGGGGCTGGCATTGTGGCATAGTTGATGAAATTAAAACCTGAAATGCCAGCATCCCATATGGGTTCCAGTTCTTGTCCCAGGTTCTCTACTTCCTAGCCAGCTCCCTGCTGATGGCCTGGGAAAGGCAGCAAAGATCATCCAAGTGCTTGGGCCCTTGCCGATCACATGGGAGACCCAGAGGAAGTGCCTGGTTCCAGGCTTAGGCCTGGCCCAAACTTGGTCATTGCAGCCAGTTGGGGAGTGAACCAGCACATGGAAGGTCTTTCTTTCTCTCTCTCCCCCCACCCCACTGAAGCTCTTTCAAATAAATAAATAAATCTTTCAAAAAAGGAAGAAGAACAAAAAATGCATTACCCTTTTCTTAGAGAATGAATTTTCCCAGTGCTTGTGTAGCAAACAGAGCAGCTTTAAAAGAAAACACATTTGCTATTGCAGAGTCCCATAGGGAAACAATGCAGCACAACTGTATTTTTATTGGCTGGGTGGCAGCGCTCATCTGGGACTCCAGAGTCTCTTCCAAAACCTCTGATGATAGAATTCACTTCTCACTCACATCTTCAGGTCAGCAGTGGTGGAAAGAGCGCTTCTTGTGCTTCTGATCACTCTGACTTCTTGTTTCGCTTTTGAAGATTCACATGATTACATCAGACCCACCATATGTATAATCCACAATAATCTCCCTGTTTTATTGCCAGTTTATTAGTGATATTAATTATACCCTCCAAGTCTGCTCTGCCATGTAAAGTAATACAGTCATAATCCTGGAGATTAGGGTATGAATCTCACTGGGAGCCCCAATTTTTTTCCTACTAAAACCTCAGGAAGACATATCTTCTACCTTAAAAGTTAAATTAAAAATATTGGGACCCACTGGTCCATTCTCATTATTTTTTAAGTAAGAAAAATTAAGGTCCAGTTGGTAAAGAGAGCTGCCAAGTTTGCATGATATTTAATGACAACCCCAGTGCTGTTACCACCCCTTGTCACATGTACTATTTCCAGTGATTCCCATTAATTCCATCTCTTAAAAGTCTTGTTATGTTTTCATTCTCTTGACATTTTAGTCAATCATGAGTCTTCTATCTATTGTACCAACTCTCCCTGACAGCCTTGAGTTTTCAGTTAATGAAACTACTAACAAAAATGTTAACAAAAGATTTTTTTAAAATCCATGAGATCTGAATGAAGCAACTAGAGAGATCATAATGCAACACAAGAACAGAAGTATGTAAGTATACACACTCGGGGGTTGTAGAGCTGAGTGTTTAGTTGACAAAGAATAGGTCAAGAAAGTCTGTGGAAATAAGATTTGTGGAAGACAAAAATCAATATTGGCAGGAGATAAGCAAGGTATGAGTATAAAGAAATAAAGCACAAATGTGTAGGCTGATGAGCCCAGAACATTAAGCACATTGGCTTTAGCTTCCTGGAATGGAAGGACCCTTTTAAGAAATGAGACAGGGATGACGTTGACTAGATAAGAAGGAATCCTTTGCTACACGGCTTTGATCTGGATCCATAGAAAGGCATGTAGTTGGACTTGCGGAGAAGTAGGTTGGCCATCTGTCATCCGTGGGAAGGACAGAAGTGATGCTGGAGAGAACAGACCAGCAAGTGAATACAGGAATCCACATATGAATGATGGAGTGTGGGTGAGCTCTGGCAAGGAAAGGGAGTGGGCAAGGCAGAGAAACATGAAGAAAGACTTGGATGAGTTTGTTGACTAATTGAATGAGGTACACATAGGAAGGAGATTTCAAACAACTGGATTTTCAACCTAGAAGACAGGGAGGATGGGGCGGGGGATTGACAGATAGCTATTTTCATTTTCATTTATTTTTTTATTTTTTTAACAGGCAGAGTTAGATAGTGAGAGAGAGAGAGACAAAGAGAAAGGTCTTCCTTTTTCCATTGGTTCACCCCCCAAGTGGCCGCTATGGCCGGCGCACTGCAGCCGGCGCACTGCGCTGATCCAAAGCCAGGAGCCAGGTGCTTCCTCCTGGTCTGCCAAGCTGGTGCAGGGGCCCAAGCACTTGGGCCATCCTCCACTTCCTTCCCCGGGGCCACAGGAGAGAGCTGGACTGGAAGAGGAGCAGTCGGGACAGAATCTGGTGCCACGACCGAGACTAGAACCCGGGGTGCCGGCGCCGCAGGTGGAGGATTAGCCTAGTGAGCCGCGGTGCTGGCTGCTATTTTCATTTTCTATATGTGAAACTTCATTCCAAGGCTATTGTATACTAACCTGAAAGACATTAGTAAGTGTAGCAAATTAGTCAAATTATCTTTTACTCTGTCTTTATTTTATTCCCACATTAAGACTATTTTGCTTTTTTAAAATTTTTTTATATTTATTTAGCTTTTTAATGGGAGACCTTTATGCTGAGATGGCTCCAGCACCTTAGGATCCTACATCAGAAAACAGAAACCAATGGAAATCAAACAAAACATGAGCTCACCCAACCAAAAATCACCAACGTACCTCTAATTACAGGTTTTACAAACAGAACACCAGCTAATCTCCAACGAGGAACTCTCCACTGTAACCTCAAACAGAGCCTTTACCAATCAGAAGCTGCTAACTAATCTCTAGCTAGGTACTTTCCAAGTTGGCCAATCTAATGTATTTTTTTCAGGTTTGCTTCCACAAACCCTTCACAAAAACCTTGCATCCTGATAAGTCCTTCCTTTAGGGTAGCACTGCTAAAGCACTCATGAACTGCTAAGTGCTCAAATAAACTCATTAAAATTTTAATGTACCAACGTTTATCTTTTCAGAAGACCAAGTGTTCATTTTTTAAAAAATATTTATTTATTTGTTTATTTGAAAGAGTTACAGAGAGAGATAGAGACAGCGAGAGAGGTCTTCCATCCACTGGTTCACTCCCCAGATGGCCACAACAGCCAGAGCTGCGCCAATCCGAAGCCAGGAGCCAGGAGCTTCTTCTGCGTCTCCCATGCAGGTGCAGGGGCCCAAGGGGTTGGGCCATCTTCTACTGCTTTCTCAGGCCATAGCAGAGAGCTGGATCAGAAGATGAGCAGCCAGGACTCGAACTGGTGCCCATATGGGATGCCGGCACTTCAGGCCAGGGCTTTAACCCGCTGCACTACAGTGTCAGCTCCCAAGTGTTTATTAAAAAAAAAAATATATATATATATATATATATGTGTATATATATATATATATATATATATATATATATATATATATAGTATAGGCATCAGTTAGAGTTCCAGCTGCTCCACTTCGAATCCAGCTTCCTGATAATGGTCTTGGAAAGAAGCCAAAGATGGCCCAAGTGCTTGGGCCCTTGCACTTACATGAGAGACCCAGAAGAAGCTCTAGGCTTCTGGCTTTGGTCTGGCCCTTCAACCCTGACCATTATAACCATCTGGGGAGTGAACTAGCATGTGGAAGATCTGTCTCTCCCTCTCTAACTCTGATTTTCATATAAATAAATGAGTCTTTTTAATAAAGTCATTAAGGGGACTGACAATGCAGTGTAGTGAGTACAGTCACCGCCTATGATGCCAGTGTCCCATATGGGTGCTTGTTGGAGTCCCAGCTGTTCCACTTGGAATCCAGCTCCCTGCTAATGTGCCTAGGAAAGCCGGGGAAGATGACTCAAGTCTTTAAGTCCCTGCACCCACATGGGAGACCTGGAAGAAGCTCCTGGCTCCTGGCTTAGGACTGGTTCAACTCCACCTATTGCAGCCATTTGGGGAGTGAACCAGAAGATGGAAGATAACTCTTTCTGTCTCTCTCTCTCTCTCTCTCTCTCTGTAAACTGCCTTGAAATAAATAAATAAAGTCTTTAATAAATTATTAAGGAATAAAATATTTATTTGGACTTTGGGGTAGATAAGAACTTTTTTTAGTATATATTAAGTTAATACTTTAAAAACTTTAAGGAAAAATTGATGTTTTTAAAAAGACAGAAGCTGGGGTCTGTGTGAGGTTAAGCCTCCTCCTGTGGCCCAGCATCCCATATGGGCACTAGTTTGAGTCTTGGCTGCTCCACTTCCAATCTGGCTCCCTACTAATGACCTGGGAAAGCAGTGGAAGTTGGCCTGCATAAGTACTTGGGCCCCTGCAACCCATGTGGGAGGCCTGGAAGAAACTCTTTGCTCCTGTCCTCGTCCTGGCCCAGCCCTAGCTGTTGCGGCCATCTGGGAGTAAACCAGTAGATGGAAGATTTCTCTCTCTGTCTCCACCTCTCTCTGTAACTCTGACTTTTGAATACATAATAAATCTTTTTAAAAAATCTTAGAGGATAAGAAATGCTAAAAAGTAAGCAGTATGGATAACATGTAGCAATTGTAATTGATGTTGAAATCTGTATAAATTTAGGAGTATTGTGGGGGAAGAATATACTTCTATACTTTCTCCTCTTTTTCCTTTTTTTTTTTTTTAATTTAAATAGGCTGTTTCATTGAACTTTCTTTTTTTATAGTTTTTTATTTACTTACAAGGCAGAGTAATAGATATCTTCTACTTGTTTCACTCCCAAAATACCTGCAACAGCCAGTGCTGGGTCAGGCAGAAGGCAGGAACCTGGAACTCAGTCTGAATCTCTCACATCAGTGTCAGGGACCCAAATACTTGTGCTATCCCCTACTGCCTGCCAGGAAGTGCATTAGGAGGTAGATTGACTCAGCTGTGGACTAAAGACTTGAACCAATCCAGGCATTCCAAAATGGGATGCAGGTATCCCAAACACTGTTGTAACAGCTGAGCCAAATGGCTGCTGTTCTTGTAGACATCGTCGATCAACTTTAGGAAGTTCCTTTCTATTCCTATCTTGATGATACTTGTTTAGGTTATAGAATGCTTAATTTTATCATAATTCCATTTCAGTATTTATTGAGGTAACCACATGATTATTGTTCTTCTATCTGTAAATGGAATCAAGTAAATTTATGGATTTTCCTAATAATTATTACCCTTTGAAGCCTGAAATAAAATCAACTAGGTTCTGATATACTATTTTTTTCAGAAACTTCTGAATTCCTTTTAAAGTTTCTTATGGTTTTTTTGTTGATGATTGACATATTATATTCTCTTCATTGCTTTTATGATTCTTGCTTGACTTTAGTCTCAGAGTTAGCCTAGAATCAAAACATAAAGCAAGTTTCATCTGTTTATATTCAGTGGAAGATTTTATAATGTTAGTCACCTCTTTCTTTCCAGTTTGAGGGAATCTTTTATTAAACTACCTAAGCTAAATCTTTCTTGTGCAGGAAGATTTTTAATGGCTTTCTTTGTTTTTAAAATATTAATTATAGGACTCTTTACATACTCGGTTCTTCTTGAATAAGCTTTTGCATGTTTCATTTGTATAGGATGTGTTCAATTTTCTTAAGTTTTCAATGTACGAGCATACTATTAGCCAAATTCTTTGGTTATGATAGGTAAAATCCCTTTATGTCTGTTATATCTATTTTCATTGATCAATTCTGACAAAATTCAATTTTTAGCCTTTTTACAGTAATATATTTTGCTTATTATATTTTGATCACTATTTCCTATTTTATGAATTTATTGTGAATTTTAAAAGATGTGTTTATTATTTGAAAGTCAGAGGTATAACGAAGAGAGAGAGAGAGAGATCTTCCATCCACAGATTCACTCTTCAGGTGGCAACAACAGCCAGGACTGGGACAGGCTGAAGCCAGGAGATCATCCAGGTCTTCCACATGGTGGCGTGGGCCCAAGCACTTAAGCCATCTTCTGCTGCTTTTCCCAGACATTAGCTGGAAGGTGGACTAGAAGTAGAGCAGCTGGGATACTAATTAGCACCGCTGGCATCATAGGAGGTGGCTTTACCTACTATACCACAACACCAGCCCAAATTTATTCTAAATTTTATTTTTTTTCTATTTTCTTTGCGTTTATTCTTGTGGTGTTTTTCGAACCAGACATTTAGCTCAACTTTTTCAAGAGTATATGTTTTTTTGGAAAGTAGTTGCATTGTAGTCAGAGGGTCTAACATAGGTCCAGTGGAAGTCTTAGAAGCAAAATTTCTTAAGCAATGGAGGCAGAATAATACCTCTATTCCAGCTGATATATTATGTTCAGTTTTCTTTGCATAACGTAGAAGAAATATTAATGCATGTAAGACACACATAGTTAAAGGTAAACACTGTGACAGGATATCTGAAATTCATGACATATGAGAAAATACTGAACTAACTTAATTACTTAACACAAAAATTAGAACTGAGGGTGGAGGGCTTAGAAAAATCTTGAAATTCTTAACGTGCCACAGAATGAGAGACTGAATTTTCTTTTTGCCAAAAAAATCATTTATCCAATAAAATCTAGAAATTATATTTTAGTTCAAGAAATACATAGCTACTAGTACTAAGCTACCTGGTATTAGAAAATCCATTGTCAGAGTAATTGTTTAGCAAGTAGTCAATCATGCAAGTGAAAATTGTAGTGGAAAACCATTAATGATTTAGTGTTAAACATGATAACTTCTAAAGTCCTTTCCCAAATTTAGAATTTTATGATTATAAGCACTATGATCACTGAAAAGAGACCCTGTACATCCTCTTGCTTCTGTTTCAACCACAATATCTAACACCACCTAAGTGAGCTCTATGAATACTGCAAATAAATGCTTAAAGAAATGAATGATTCAATGAGTAGATTGCTCATAACACCTCCCAATATGCTATTATTAATGGTCTCTTGCCATTTCCACTCTGTCTATAATGAGTACAGCAATACACTTTAAAAGTGTGTGTGTGTGTGTGTATGTGTATGTGTAGTAGACAAATGGGAAGAGAATATAATCTGTTAAGATTCTAAAACCAGAAGTGATTTCTTGTTCAGGGTCAGTAAAGTCCGCCAGTGTCTCAATTCAGTGACATCCTGGGAATGTTTTATGGATCAGATTTCATCACCTGTTAGCACTGGGACTGAAAGGCTGAGCTACTTTTGATGGATGGCCCTTCAGAGTCTATCTTTAAAACAGTACCCTTGGCTCACCTCTCCTTAACTATTGCTTTTGTGCAGTATTCTGATAATCTTCCTTCCTTCTCCTGAGTCATTGTAGGGCATCTGCTTTATTCAGTAAACTCTGTCTGCCTTCTTACCTTGACTATAAATTCCTTACATGTCTTACAATTCTGCTCATCCTTCAGTCTGTGGACTTCTATTAGATAATTTTACCAGACACATTGTAACCTCAGTCATCATCATCTACTCCCTGATGGTACAGTAGCTTCCTGTCTAGTTTCCCTGCTTCCAGTTTTGTCTCTCTCACCTCCAATTCAATTCCTGTCTTATATCCAGATGATCTTTCAACAAAAGTAATGTTCATGGTGCAATCTCCCTGCTTACCCCATTGCAGTGGTTGCGCAATACCTGATGAAGGCCCCAAGTGCTTAGCATAGCCTAAGAGAGACCACATAATCTATAACTTCCTACCAATCTTTCTTTTCTCAGCAACAGCTACCTATACCAGGCTGAACACTCTTCAGGTTTTTGACAATAACAATTTCTATTCTGTCTGGTTTTCTCTAGGTCTTCAAATTAGCTGTTCCTTAGCCTGGAACCTACACTGATAATGCCAAATGAATTTAAGTTCATGAAAGGAATTTTAAATAATGGAGATATATGTAGCAATGGTAATTATTAGTCAACAAATTATATGAAAAATTATTGCTTTCTTTTTCTTAAGTGAAGATAGTCTCAACTCCAGGCCCCCATCTGCCAAGTTGATCTCAGCACTTCAGTCATTCTGCTATCTCATTTCCTAATTCTATTATGCTCTTTAACACATTCTCTGTGTTTCAACCTGAACACTTTTTCTGGGTTTCTATTATGTTGTCACATCTCCCGGTGTTTTCAGAAAAGCCTGGCGTATGAGAATCAGCTGTAAAGGGCAGAGGGGTCTGTGGGACTGAAAGAAGTCAACAAGCCAGAGATTACTCCAAGTATAATATTAGGTACCATGGACAGAGGTAGAATATCGGAAGATTGCAGATGGTGTATCCTCATGCATTAGAATGGCAGAAAAAAAGGGTTTTATATAGAAAGGTAGACCATGACTAACCTAAGTACACCTAGATTTTCTCAAGAAATATGAGTACTGACATTTCAGGCATCATATATAAGACATTCGAGGTCAGATAGGAGTGGTTGGTTATCTTAATGACTTTAATTATTCTTTTTTTTATTTATTTTTTTTATTTTTTGACAGGCAGAGTGGACAGAGAGAGAGACAGAGAAAGAAAGGTCTTCCTTTGCCGTTGGTTCACCCTCCAATGGCTGCCGCAGCTGGCGTACCACGCTGATCCGATGGCAGGAGCCAGGTACTTATCCTGGTCTCCCATGGGGTGCAGGGCCCAAGGACTTGGGCCATCCTCCACTGCACTCCCTGGCCACAGCAGAGAGCTGGCCTGGAAGAGGGGCAACCAGGACAGAATCCAGCGCCCTGACCGGGACTAGAACCCGGTGTGCCGGCGCTGCAAGGCGGAGGATTAGCCTAGTGAGCCACGGCGCCGGCCGACTTTAATTATTCTATAGCGCTTGGGATGGCCCAAGAGAATCAACTGCAGGGCAAGATGGTGGTTGTGATAAAAAGGGATGCAGATAAGTCAGCTTGGATCCCTGAACCCTGTTTCTGATCCCTTAATAGCTATGTACTGTCAATAGAATAAAATACATTGGAGACTGTCAGTTTTTCTCTCAGTATCTGCTTTTCTTTGTTCCTGGATGACTGGTTGCTAAACTACGTATTGGGCTTTTCATCCTCCCTTGAATCCAAGTCTGGCCCTTTCACTAAGCTGAAGGCAGCAGGCTGATGAAGAGATGTGCACAGGTCAAGGTCTTCTTCAAGTGCATTGTAATTTGGCCCACACTTTGCTTCTGTTCTCATGTCTTGTAGTTCCTGCATCTTCACCCCTTAATAATACCAACTGCATGTGTTCATGTGTTGTTACTGCCTATTTATGAACTTCTGTTCCTTCTGCACACCTGCTATGAAATGCTGTCTGTCTTCATCTTTAATGTTTAGAACTGCATTTCCCTTTGAAAGTCTTATTTGTCTTCCTCTCCTATCTTTGCCCTAGTCTAGTTAGAGGCTGTTCTTGTAAGCTTCCAGACACCAAGTACATTGAAATTTCTCATTCATATGTATAGGTATTCAATTAGGCTAAAAGTCCCTCAAGAAAGCTGTTGCATTGTACTCATAACTTTAGTGCCCAGCCAGTTGCTTGGCACTTGGTCCATGCTCAAGTGAATTATTACTTTCATTGACCCTGCTCCTGAAATATTCAGATTATGGGAGGACTCGAGAACATCATGATTTGGTAAATAGATGCGTGTGGTAAAAAGTTGTAGGAGATGACAGTAAGAGGCATTGGATGTACAATTATCTTGGAGAACTAGAATGAATCACTTTTCATTGCAAATGAGAGGAATCTTTGATTGTATATTTGCATTTCTCTCTGGACTTGACCCACCCCAGTACACTCTGCCACTCTTGCTGCTTGTTTTCCTCTTGTATTTTATTAACATTTTCTTGTTCTGTTTTACCTTTCTCAGACCATGCTGCCCTCTCACTTCAAACTTGAATATACAAGGCAAACCTTCTTATTGCTATTTCACAAAGTATCACAATTCCATTGGGCCAGAGAAAGCACTCATTCCATTTTTTATTTGCTTTAAGTACAGTGGAGTGAAGGAATTGCTTAGGTAAAGTGTGAATGGAGACAAAGAAGAAATGTCTTGTGGAAAAAATTCCTTTTATGGAACAAGGTCATAGAGTCATCTGTCATAATTATAAAATGACAATTGTCATTTGCTTTTATATCAGATGTTTAATTAATAAAATCCGTGACTAATTGTGACTTAGATTGTTAGTAATCCATCAATCCTTCTGCTTATGCAGTTTGAGATTAGAGTCTAAAGATTTTTTTTCTCATATTCTCTTTCAGAGACAAGGGAGTTTTAATCCTGAGTTTTTCATCTTTCTTCAGCCGTTTTGGGATCTGAGGCATATCTGCTTCATCTTCACATGATAGAGACTGTGCAAATCTGACTTTCTCATATGCAAATTTTAGCAAGAAAGCTATTCCTTCATGCAACATATATTTATTCTAAATTTGTACCTTGATTTATGTCTTCAGTTCTTGGGATTTTCCCCCAGTTTGCCTGGTTTTCTGACTGTCCTGTCTGGCAGCCTACAGCCCTGTTTAGGATCCCTGGTAAACTCTTTTTTATTTTAATTTTTTTTACCAGGCAGACTTAGACAGTGAGAGAGAGAGACAGAGAGAAAGGTCTTCTTTCCGCTGGTTCGCTCCCCTAATGGCTGGGCCGATCCAAAGCCAGGAGCCAGGTACTTCCTCCCAGTCTTCCATGGGGGTGCAGGGACTGAAGTTCTTGGGCCATCCTCCACTGCCTTCCTGGGCCACAGCAGAGAGCTGGACTGGAAGAGGAGCAACCGGGACTAGTACCCTGTGCCCCAACTGGGACTAGAACCCGAGGTGCCAGCACCGCAGGCGGAGGATTAGCCAAGTGAGCCACGGTGCCAGTCCCTGGTGAACTCTTAAAACTCCTCTCTTTTAATTCATAGAGACCGTGCTTGGTTGACTTGCTGCTCCCTGCAGTTCTAAATTGCTATGAAGGTGCTGTTCTAACCAGGCTTCAGGCAGGGCAACTCTTTGTCACAGTGGAAAACACAGAGGCTTAGTCCCTCCCTTCAAGGTTTGATTCTTATGGTAGGAGGTTTTTTCCTAATACATCAGTCTTACAGGACCTCCAATGCCTACCAAGCTCCAAGCCTGCAAAGAACATTTCTCTCTTCCTTGCATGCCTGGAGATAAAACTCCCTTCTGTCATTTTATTCCATTGCCTCCCTTCTTGTGTGAATCTGTCATGATTGCTAGAGTGCTGGGAATTCATGCTAATAATGAGTTCTCTACAGCAACTTTCCCTTTCTCTCTCTCTCTTTCTCTCTCTCTTCACCACCCTCCCCCTCTCCCACCCTCCCTCCCTCCCTCAAGTGCTTAGCTCTGAAAAGAATAATTTATCAAATAATTTTTATTCAACTTTGGAGTAAGAAGAAAGAGGCATGGGGGTGGGGGAGAGAAACTCTTTTGCAGTTTTAATTGCTTTGCAGAGTCTGTGTGAGGCGCTTCCTCGGCTTATCAAAGCTCACACAGCTGGGGCCCTGCGCTCAGTGCTCAGCGCTGCCTCTTCTGAGCACCGGGGCTCTGCTGATGGACCAGATAGTGTGTCAGCTATCTGATGGCTTCAGTGCTTAGGAGGTTAATTCCAGTGATGAAGTGGAAATGTTGGAAAGGCGGGAGCAAGGGAATAGAGGCTGTTTTCTAGGAATGTTAGAATATTAAACTTTTTAAAAATGCAATCCTGTTCCTCCCTTTCCTCTATTCAAGACATGATATATCTGTGTATTTAAGGGGAAAGAACATCGTCCTTAGTACTAAGATGGTAATATGGATTAGATTATACTGAGTGATGTGCCACTATCCTTTGCTAATGCCCTGGCATGATTCTGCACAGTAAGTTTCCCTGAGGAAGTGAGAAACCCATGGGGACATTTAAACTTGCAGAAGAGTAGGCTAAGGGACCACTAAATATGCCAATCAAGGCATGTAATAGATTGTCCTAAGGAGATGGTGACAAGAAGGCCACAATCTCAAAGAAAATAGGATAACAGAACCTCCAAAGTTTGCTGTGAGAGAATTATGTGTAGGTGAGTGATCAGATGAAGGCTATGAGTACAAGTGGTATCTGTAGGGGCTTTAACATCTTCATGGAATGCGTTGCTTTAGTGATGAAAAATTGAAATCTGGGCATGGTTTTTTTCTCATAACATGCATTTTCTGTGAATATCTGACAAACTCTCATATCCATAGATTTCAAAAAGCTTTAGAGGTTTTATTATTTATTTATTTGAAAGGCAAACAAGAGGGAAAGAGAGAGAGAGAGAGCGAGGGAGAGAAAGGGAGGTATCCAAGTACTTGAACCATCCATCTTCTGCTACCTTCCCAGGCACATTAGGAGGATGTAGGATCAGAATTGGAAGAAACAGGACACATTTCAAATATTTTAAACAAGACACACCTGTCTTTCAATTCCATTTTCAATGAACTCTTCTTTAAAAATGGATTGCAAACAGATATGGAATCACCATTAACAGAAGGATTTTTAAAAATGATGTCTTCAATATTGATCATTATAGGTAGGAATAGTCATCAAAATTATAGTGTGCCTTTTTGTAAGTGTTTTTTTTTTTTTCAAGATTTTATGTTATCTCCAAGAAGCACAATTTTTTGTGGGGATATATACATTATTGAGCCAAGACAAACACAGAAAATGTATTTGCTTGCCCACCTGTGGTCCTTTCTTTGTGCCTTGTGCATCAAAGTACTGTTGTCTTCATCCATAGTGGCTGCCTCAAAACCTAGCAGCCTAGGTCCCCATCTTGGTCTCACCAGTTCATAGCTGTGAGAACTTAGCCATGTTGAATAACCTCTCTGTTCTTCAGTTCTAATCTGTAAAGTCAGCATAATTATAATGACAACATCATAGTATTGTCGTGAGAATGTCATGAATTAATATTCAAACATGCTTCGAATGGCACCTGAAACCTTGCAAGCCTCCTGTAAAGAAGCTGTATCCATGCTGCAGCCACCCATTGTCAGAATACAATGTAGACTTGCTTTCTCTCAGTGCAAGTCAACTGTAGATCTGATGCTAAGCTCCCAAACTCACCACTTTGTTGCATGGAGGGGCTGCTGCCAATTCACCATCCTTCTAAGCCTGGCAAAGCTTCTGCTGACAGTGGTGATCATTATTGCTCCTACCTCTCCTTAGGGGGTATAGATACTTGAGTCAGGCCATGTGCAGGTAATATAAAGTGCATGAATTTTGTGGTCCACCCATCCTGGCTCAGTTCATTTTCAGCTTTTTTCTTGATGAGTGATTTAGCCCCTTTGAACCTCAGTTTCTTCAACTTATAAAAACTATTTTGAGGATAAAGAAGATAATGCTTATGATTAGAAGTACAGTCAGAGCAGATCGCCTTCTGAAGAGGATCACACCACACACACTTCTTGCTGTGGAAGCTGGCATTGCAGGTAACCATTAGAGGGAAAGGGTTTTTGTATGCAAGATTTTTTGAAGAGTGTGTTTAAAAATATTCTTTGAATGAGATAATTTATAGGTATTATGTCTGTCAACTCAGTTAATATATAATGTTTCACATTTTAGGAATTAAGTACCCTTTAAATATTATTTCAATTAAATTGTTTAATTGGAGGCAGAATATGGGCTTATTGCTTGTCACTTATATCTGATGAAGAACTTTTTTTCTACTTAATTCAAGCTGAAATAAATCCTAGTGCCCTAAATATATTAGGAGAAAGGGAGAAAACCTTTCTCTCTAGAGAGCAACAATGGAGCAATTTATTATTAAATGTAAAAAGTGTTGCTAATGCAATCTGATGGCTGAGATTTTGCATCAAAAATTTCAGAAAATTCAGAGTTTGATTTCTCTCAGCAACCATAAGTCTTCTCCCCTTGAGCACACATAGCATTTCATATTACCAAATATGCATTTAACTCTAAATTATTATATATTCACAGAGGGGCCCAATTACAGTTACCATGGGCACCAGCAATGTGAAATTTCTGACATTTGTGTGCCAAAGAAGTTAAATTTCGATGGTGCTTTCCTTTTCTTCTGATTTTTATCATATTTTATATCCATTGTGTAGGATTCTCTTGTTCTCACTGCCTTGAGCTTCAAGCTTTTGTATATGATGCAATTGATGCCTCAGAGACATATACTATCTACAGTAATCATTTTATGTTTGCGTGATTTGGGAAAATACTATGTGCAAGACCCATTCTATGATTTTTAGTTGAAACTTTATGTTCAACATTTAAGTCATTCAGTTTGAAGCTTCATACTTGTCCCTGAAATCCACTAAGAAAGACTAAGTTTAGCAATACAGTTAACAGGTTTTATGTATGAAAGTAGTATTTGGAAGAACATACACTAAAGTTTATAATCATTAATATACTTCATGGCCTTTGTCTTGTCCTAAAACACTTATTAAAAATGTAGACAAAACTATTCTTTTTCTTATTAAATTACTTAAGAATATATACTTTTTTACTTCCTCTAGCTTCTCTTTAGTCCATAAAATCAAACAATCATTATAACCACCATTAGTTATTATTAAAAATCAAATTTCAGTTTTAAAAGATATTCTAGACTAGTTCTTGGTACTAGAGAGTAAACCACAGAGGTAACTGGCCTTAGTCTCTTTCATCAGGAGACCTAGAGGGAAAAGAAGTTACTAAAATAGCCAAGCACTTAGAATCTAAAAACCTTATGGATCATTGAATTAGAAGTTCTGCTTCATGGACTTTGTCTAAAGCATCACATCAGACAAGGGCACCAAAATAGATATGCCAGAAGAAGCATTGTTGCACAGACTGTGAAAGACAGAGAGTTATGGGGGTGGGGAGGAATGAGAGAGAGAGCGCACAACTGCTAAGATCTGAATATTTGTCTCCCCAAACTCAGGAATTTAATCATGAAAATCTTATGTTAATTGTACTAAGATATACTTGGGTATCACATCTAATTAGGAGTGTTTGGAAGTAGGACCATTGGAAAGTGATTAGATTGGATTGCATCATTAGAGTGGAACCCCATGATTGAATCCTGACAGCTTTATAAGGAAAAGGAGAAAAACCACATAGAGAGATATAAACAGTCAGGAGCACTGTGTGTCTCCTGTCCTGTGAACACTGCACTGCTGCCACAGCCTGCCAGCAAGAAACTTCATCACTGGAGGCCAAACCAGTGAGTCCTGATGTTGGATTGTGAACTTCTGGAACCATGAGCCAAAATTAACAATTTTTCTTTGCAATGTAGCCTGCCTCAAGCATTTCATTAGAGCAATGAAAATCTGACTGATAGTAAAGCTAGCAAAACACTAGGTATTAAGCACTAGTTAAGTATATATTGACATAGTACCAGGCTAAGAATCATTTAAGAACTATGACTTAGTCATACACTCACAATTTATCATGAGGAATTCTGTAATACACTGTTAAACATAAACTACTAACTTTAAAGCCTGAATGCAGAGCGGGATCTACTTTGGGAATATCTGTATGTATGAACATTATATATTTATATATATATGTATATTTGAAAATTTCACAATAAGTTATACTTTCAGAGGAGACTGAGAAGGACTAACACAACTGGAGTGAAAGGATATTGGGAGCATGTGAGGATGGAAGGATGTGGTAGTGAATGTTGACATCAAAGCAGGTGTAAGTAGGTAGGTTAGAGATAAACTAATAGAGTATTTTACAGAAACATGGATATAGTTTCAGATAAATATATAGGGATATTTTATGGATTGATTAACCAGAAAAGGAAATGCCAACATCTTAGCCTTAGAATATAGTTCAGTCAGAATTTATTGAATGCTTATTTACCAAAAGCCAGGCAAGAACTGAAGAAGAGATTTAGCAGTCAAGAATGAGAAAAAGGCAGACAGCCTGGAGAAATGTAGAGAGTGTGTAATGGATGAGCAGTGAGCCCATGCCTAGAACAGTGAGGCAAGGCTGAGACACCTCAGGAAAAAATCTTCCACTGAAATTTCAGTCTTTTTATTTTTTCACTTTTTAATTCTCTTTACCCTAATCTGGTCTGTTACTTTTCTTCTTCACTCATTCATCCAGAATTTTTAAGTGGCTTCTATTTGTTAGACAATGGCAAACATTTGCATGATGATGACAAATAATGTTTAGCCCTGGTGGGAGACTTGGTGGATTCACAAGAGGTCTTCAAGCATTGAAAGTGCAATGACGTGGACAGGTGCAACAAGAGCAACTAATTAACAGGTAGACTGGGATAGTTCTCTATCCCCATCTTATTTCCTTCAGTGGCTTCCTATTTCTTAGACTTTGTCTTTGCAAAGCATCTTAGTGCTAATGCTTGAATTAAATACTCAAGAAAAGGAATTTCATTCTATCACTTCGTTGCTCGTAAACTTACATAACCACATTCTGTTTTATGTACTTTAAATACTTAGGGGCCTCCAACAGTCTCTTGTGCCCAAATTCATAGTTCTTCATTCATTTATTTAGGTGCTTGTGTTCTTCCACTGTGAGGGTCTCTGAAGTTGCAAACATGAGCTAGATATGATCCCTTTCCTCTAAGAACACATGGTCTAATTAACAAAGGGTAGTAATATATGATATTGAACACAATGAATACATAGTACTGTGATCGAGTGTATCCAGGACACAGTGTAAGTGAGACTTGTGAAGTCTACCTGAGCAAATGAGAACATAAAATTAGATGAAGCAGAGCTTGAGAAAATCTTAGTAAAACAGTTGGAGTTTGCAAGTGGAAAAGTGCCTTTCTTTGTTAATGGATGTCCAAGAGTAAGAACATTAATAAATCAACTGTGAGTTGGGAGAGAAATTGACACTGAGATTAAGCTCAAAATACATGGAAAAAATAGGCTCTGGGGATATATAGAGCTAAATCATGGCAGGATCTTTTTATTATTCCTAGTTAACGTTCTTGACTGCCACTGAATGGCTCTCCAATGTGATGATTTGAACAGGTTGTAATTTTTGGCAGTATGGGATATAGACACCAGGAACCATGAAGAGGTTGTTGTGTTTTCCTGGACAAGGACACCTCCATTTGGAAATTGAGACAGGATAGAGGAGAAAGGAGACTGATGCAAGACTAAGTAAGGATCTAGCAACAAGAACATGTGTGTTTTTCTATAGGATTCATTTTATTAAGTTATTTAAAGATTTGTTTATTTACTTGAAAATCAGAGTTAAACAAAGAGAGAAGGAGAGGCAGAGAGAGAGAAAGGTCTTCTATCCACTGGTTCCCTCCCCAGTTGGCCGCAATGGCCGGAGCTATGCCCATCAAAGCCAGGAGCCAGGAGCTTCTTCTGGGTCTCCTACGTGGATGCAGGGCCCTGAGGACTTGGGCCATCTTTCACTGCTTTTCCAGACCATAGCAGAGAGCTGGATTGGAAATGGGGCAGCCGGGACTTGAACAGGCACCCATATGGGATGCCAGCACTGCAGGTGGTGGCTTTACATGCTACACCAGAGCGCCAGCCCCATTTTATTAATTTGAAAGAGTGAAGGGGGGGGGGGCAGAAAGAAGGAAAGAGAGAAGGAGAAAAAGAGACAGAGAGAGAGAGAGATGTTCGATCCAAATGACCACAATGGCTAGGCCTGGTCCAGGAAGAAGCCAGGAGTCTGGCCTTCTATCCAAGTATCCCACAAGGGTGTCAGGGGCCATGCTTGTGGGCCATCTTCTGAAGCTTTACCCAGGTGTGTTAGCAGGGAGTTGGATCAGAAGCAGAGCAGTTGCTGCTTGAACGATTGCTCCAATTTAGATGCCAGTGTCACCAGCTCCCACTTAACCCACTGTGCCCCAAACCTAGGTCAAGAACTTTAACATGGAATTTTTTTGCTTTGTGTCTGCATGGATCTTTGATATTCATCAAATAATTTGTATGAGATTATAGAAGGTAGCAAGGGTCATGCAGAAATGTTAAAAATCCATGTAACAAATTCTATCTTGAGTGTATTGAATGTGAAGTACTGAGTGTTTTAGAAAACTACTCTAGCACATTTGCTTTCTGTATGTCTAAATATGTATCTTTATGTCTGTACCATCCCCAAATAATCTTGGAAAATGTCTTGAGTTCACGGTCTCAGTCTGAAATCAGCTACACAATAACCCTTCATCATGCTCAAGCTGAACTCTCTAAGGTTGGGATGGAGAGATTTTAAGAGGTGCCTGGAAACTGGTAAAGCGTATCATCTCCAGTACTTTGATGGATTCTCTTTGTGCCTTTTTAAAATGAATCTCACTCAATTCACATTTTCAAATTTACTAAAAACTCTGCAGATGCAATTTTATCTTTTCTTTCTGGCAACAAAGGGAAACAGAAATTTTGGCCATTTGTGATCAATTTCCATAGAACTCGAGGAAAGCGTTAGTACGTTCTATTTATAATTTTTTGCAAGTGTTTAAAACAAGACACTGAATGTCAAGTATGGCATTATTTCAATATTTCCAGTTATGCCCTAGTATAATAAGACAAATTGAATTTCTCAGTGTAAGATATCTTTGCCTTTCTTGCCTAATGCATTAATTATGTGTTATTTATTTCTGCTAACTGCATTCCTTTCTTGCTAATATCTGTATATTTATTTTTATTTAATTTGGAATCATAATTCACTCAAAATACTTGATGTCATTTGTGCACTGTCCTCGAATATGTGTACTTTTTTAAAAAGATTTATCTATGTGTTTGAAAGACAGAGTTATAGAGATTGAGAGAGAAGCAGAGACAGAGAAACATGTGCACAATTTTTAATGTCTCATTCATTCTCATATATTGAAGAGATTAGCACTCATTGCCTTTGTTATCTTTAGGGACAGTTCCTTTTCTATAGGATGATCATCACTATGGAAGTCCGGAAATCTCAAAATTTTCAGTTTACATCAGGTCTAAGACTCTTCCTTAGATGTATGTTCCCTTCTTTTGACTGAATTGTGTATGTATGGACACCAGTTATTGTCCATTATTTTCAAACAAGACAAAATGTGTAAATACTCTTTGAAGCTGTCCTCCTGTTTAACCTTAATTTGTTTTTCTATTCCTTTCTCTTTTTTTTCATATACCCCTTATTTTTTGCCCTCTAATTAGTGGAAATGGACAGTGGGACACAATTACATAGTAGTCAGCTACACAGCCGCGACTAAACTTACTCATATTTATAGGATGCGGGAATGATTTCTTTTAAACCTTTTCAGTCTTTCCTTTCAGTTTTTCCTTACTATCCAGCTCTTTGTTGTTCTGTGTCGGTGGTGGGTGGTTCGTATACACAAGCACACACATGCACACACTGGGAATATCTTACTACCGATGTATATGAAATATATACTCCTAGAGTCTGCAAGATGAGTCTACTGGGGTCCATGGCTTGAACTACATTATTAGCCACACAAATGCTACCTCTCAATGGTGTGGGGAAATCAAGTGTTAACTGTTTTGAGATTATATTAAGAGATTGTTGTCAGCAATCTCTCCAGATTTTTGACCTTCCCAAGTATTATTGAGTGTTTCATCTGTCAAGGTAATTGTGGCTTCACTCTTTATTAAAAACTTCTTGAGTTTAGACATGAGGGAACCAGAGATAGTCATTAACCTGCAAACTCAGGATAAACTACACCATAAATGCAAAGCAAATATCTCACAAAGATACAGTAATTACAAAACAAATACCTCTTTGCTAAGCAATGAATTATAGAGCCCGATATCCTATAATTACAAACCATTTATATATCTGTTTAAATTACTGTGGATGCCACTTAGTGTAATCACTTTGGTGATTAATCAGACATTATGTGTGGTATGGAACGCTTCAGAGTTCACAGGTGTGCATGCTTTTCAAATGCTTACACTAAAGTATCAAACTGCAAAGTTGCTAGCATTTTATTTTCTCCACATTTTATAAAAAGTTCTATAATCCCATGTTTTTCTTGAACTACCATAGGTTTATGCTTTCTTTGGAGACATTTAGGAATATTCCATCCAGGTTTTAATGGTTAAAAAGGCATGTTTTAATGGCTACAATTTTCAGAGCCCCAACATGCACACACTTCAGGGGGTTAAACCAGAAATAAACTCATCTTGCCAAGTATTTGTTTGGAGTAAAGCCTTAGTGGCACATTCAGCTTCTGTCCTCCTGAGTGAGTCCTTTAACAGTGTAGTCACAGAGCGTTCAAGGAATTGGGCCAAGTGCCTACCAAGGTGTTCTTTGGGCAGGGTACAGATCTGCCCTAAGGCTGTGAATGACAAGGATTAGTCCAGGACTACTGGTCTGAGCTCTCACATTTTTGGCTGCCAAAGACTTTAGTTTAATCTTCCTGGCAACAGTAAATAAGGGTCAAATCGGATTATTCTAAACCAATATGAGAATAATTTGAGAACAATAGCTGGCTAGGGAGAGAACGTCATGCAACTGAATTACAGTAAATTATACAGTCTTGCCTTGGAAGCAATAATTTGATCACAAGACCAGCAAGTAACAATTATTACTGATTGTAGCAGGCACCCCTAAGCAGCTCATAGGGAGGACACCTTGGGTAATAAGCAAAATGATCCCATGAATTTGGACATGTTCCTAATATAGGGATCTGCAAATGTTTATATTATATAGGAACATTTATTATGAGGCAGACACTGTTCTATGCATTTTACTTATATTTACACAGTCTTCACAATGACTGTATAAGATACTGCACTATCCTTATCCCATCTCATAAATGCAGAAACTGAAAATAAAGCTTATAAGTAGATTGTGGTGGGCATATGAGCTATCAATACACTGATGGGGATGCCTATAACTCATAGCAGAGTGCCTACATTCAAATCCCAGCTCTGCTCCCAAGTCCAGTTCCAGTTCCTGCTAATGCAGACCTTAGGAGGCAACAGGTAATGGCTCAGGCTATTGGGTTACTGTTACTCATATAGAAGAACTGTTCTAAGTTCCTAGACCTCAGCTTTATCTCCCATTTTGGGGTCTTTATGAGTATTTGTGGAGTGGATTTTCCATGTATTATAGCTATTTCTCTGTCTGCCTGCCTTTCAAACAAAATAAATAACTAAAAACATTTTTAAAAGTTTTTAAGTAGTTGAGTCTTTGCTACTATGTGATAGAGCTGGCTTTTTAACCAAGGTGGCCTGGTTTTGAAACACCATGCCCCTGGTTGAAGGCATATGTGTTATTGCCTTTAATAATATGTTCATCTCAACTTCAAATGACCTTAAAAGTCACATTCTTCCTACCAAAGCATTTGCACAGCTCTGAGTGTGAGTGTCTTCAAGCTCATCATTTTATCATTCAGTGGTTTGAACCTGACTTATACTGTAGTGTGCTGTGAGAGCAAATCAGAGGTCCCAAGGCTGTTAGGTAATTTACTGGTGGTAGAATTTCCTGCATTTGTCTCTATCGATGGCCTGTTCCTTCTTTTTGTCTTCTTTATTCCTTCTCGCAGTATTGCAGAAGGAGAAGTAAAAGCTGGTTGTGGAAAATGTGATGGTAGAGTTAGCATTCAACTAGGCCTAAATATATATAACTTTATAGGGAGAAAGAGAAAAGCCTAATGCAACTTATTGAATAGGATCATCAGTGCCTACTTCTGTTTCTCTTATGTTAGTGCATATGCAGCCATTGAAGGACTTTTTGGTGACTGACAGTGGGCTAGCCCATAATAGCTGCTTAGATACCTAGCGGATGCTGCCTGTATTCAAGCGCTCTAAGTACACTTAAGGAAAGATAATAAACTAGTGATCAGATGAGTGATGATATAACCACACATCCCTGATAAAAGCAATCAGAAAACTGTGGGAGGACAAATTCTCCCTAGAGCTGACATCTGAACAAGGCTCAAACTGATGATGGGAATTTTGGCAACTGAATGAAAACATCCCCAGGTGAGAAAACAGCATGAAGAGAAACCTACAGTTTTCCTTTATAAACCACAATTAGATGTGAATCCTGTACTCCACTACCATTGTTGCTCTTCCTTTCATGGCTTGTGTCCCAATATTCAAAGTCTCTGAAAGGAAATTATGTCCATTTCTCCTATTTTCTGTGGATGTCTTTTTCCCTATATTGGAACCTAATGGGACTGTAATCAGATCCATCTTTTTTCTCTTTTGTAGATTGTTTTTCATTACACCCCTCACTATAACTTCTTTGTCATTTAAGACAATAATTGTGAAGTCAACAGGAAATTCTTTATTATCAGTTACCTCTTTGATCTGTCAACCTCCACCTCAGTGTGCACATGTGTGTATGTGTGTGTGTATGTGTGTGTGTATGTATGTGTGTATGAGACAAAGAAATACAAAAATTGTTATGATAGAAAATTAAACATAAACATAATAGAATACAGACTATTCATAAAGAAATCTCAGCAATTATCAATTCTTGAGTAATTTTGTTTTACCTCTATTCCCACATCGTCTAATCTCCAATAATTTTAAAATAAATCCCAGCCATACAATCATTTCATCTGGAAATATTTCAGTACAGATCTCTAAAAATAGGCATATTTTAAAATATAATAATACTATGAAAATTAACAGTAGAGTTTTTAATATCAAAAATGTTTCAATATTATATTTCCCTAAATAAGATAGGTTTGTAGGTAGACAGGTATGAATAGATAGATACCAGATTAAATCAAATTCTAAATTATCTCAATTTCTACTGCTATTGGATAATATTACCTCAGTGTTATGATCTTGGATCAATAGCAAAGATCAGCATACTATAGCCTATGAACCACATAAATATATGTATACATATATATATCACAACCTGCTTTTGTAAATATTGTTTTTTTATATACCCAGCATGCTTGTTAGTGTACCTCTTGTCTATGGCCTCTTTCACATACAACTGCAGTGTTGAGTAGTTGTAATGAAGATTATATGGTTCAAAAAGCTGAAAATAGTTCCATCGGGCGCTGAGCAGAAAAAGTGAGCTGATGCCTCATCTGTTGGTTCTTCCCTCACCCACTCCAACTGATTCTCTTCTCATTGGAAGTGCAGAATCATTCAGGGTAGGTGTTATACATGCTCTGAGTACCAAGCTTGGCTACAGAAAACATGCACCCATTCCTTTTTTATTATTATTAAACAGAAAAGCATCCTTCAAATTTCAAACTCCAAGGTTTTTGTTTTGTTTTGTTTTGTTTTGTTTTGTTTCTTTTTTTCTTTTTATTTTTTTAACTTTTATTTAATGAATATAAATTTCCAAAGTACAGCTTATGGATTACAATGGCTTCTCCCCCCAAAAATTTCCCTCCCACCCACAATCCTCCCCTTTCCCACTCCCTCTCGCCTTCCATTCACATCAAGATTCATTTTTAATTCTCTTTATATACAGAAGATCAGTTTAGCATACATTAAGTAAGGATTTCAACAGTTTGCTCCCACACAGAAACATAAAGTGAAAAATACTGTTTGAGTACTAGTTATAGCATTAAATCTCAATGTACAGCACACTAAGGACAAAGATCCTACATGAGGAGTAAGTGCACAGTGACTCCTGTTGTTGACTTAACAAATTGATACTCTTGTTTATGGCATCAGTAATCACCCCAGGCTCTTGTCATGAGCTGCCAAGGCTATGGAAGCCCCCTGAGTTCACCAACTCTGATCATATTTAGACAAGGCCATGGTCAAAGTGGAAGTTCTCTCCTCCCTTCAGAGAAAGGTACGTCCTTCTTTGATGACCCATTCTTTCCACTGGGATCTCACTCGCGGAGATCTTTCATTTAGGTTTTTGTTTTTTTTCCCCCAGAGTGTCTTGGCTTTCCATGCCTGAAATACTCTCATGAGCTTTTCAGCTGGATCCGCATGCCTTAAGGGCTGATTCTGAGGCCAGAGTGCTGTTCAAGACATCTGCCATTCTATGGGTCTGCTGTGTATCTCACTTCCCATGTTGGATCATTCTCTCCCTTTTTTATTCTATCAGCTAGTATTTGCAGACACTATTCTTGTTTATGTGATCCCTTTGGTTCTTAGTCCTATCATTATGATCAATTGTGAACAGAAATTGATCACTGGGACTAGTGAGATGGCATTGGTACATGCCACCTTGATGGGGTTGAATTGGAATCCCCTGGTATGTTTCTGACTCTACCGTTTGAGGTAAGTCAGCTTGAGCATGTCCCGAATTGCACATCCCTTCCCTCTCTTATTCCCACTCTTATATTTAACAGCGATCACTTTTCAGTTAAGTTTCAGCACTTAAGAATGATTGTGTATTGGTTACTGTATTCAACCAAAAGTATTAAGTAGAACAAACAAAAAAAATACTAAGAGGGATAACATATTAAGTTGTTAATCAACAGTCAGGGCAAGGGCTGATCAAGTCACCATTTCTCACAGCATTCATTTCACTTTAACAGGTTTCCTTTTTGTTTTATTGTGGCAGGATAAAGACAACAAACAGGTGTAAGGAGACTGGAGACCACTTGGCTTGGCCTTCACAAAATGGAAGTAACTTTCAAAAGTTACTATTTCAGACCTCCATATTCCTACACAACTGGCATTGCCACGGGACACAGCAAAATGACCAAGCTGGGAACCCAACTCATACCATTCTAACTCGTTTATTTCTAATGTAATAATTTGCGAGAACAATGAAAAGATTTAATAGGTAATTCAAATTGGATTGTATTTCTGCACTGCTCTAAATACTTTACATGTATTGATTAATTTCTCTCACACACTAATTTTTAATAGAAAATTTTTATTTAATAAATATAAATTTCAAAGTACAACTTTTGGATTATAGCAGTTCTACTCCCCATAAGCACCCTACCACCTGCAAACCATCCCATCTCCTACTCCCTCTTCCATCCCATTCTTCATTAAGATTCATTTCTAATTATCTTTATATACAGAAGATCAATTCTATACTGAGTAAAGATTTCAACAGTTTGCACCCACACAGACACAGAAAGTATAAAGTACTGTTTGAATACTAGCTTTACCGTTAATTTGCATAGTGCAACACATTAAGGACAGAGGTCCTACATGAGGAGTAAGTGCACAGTGACTCCTGTTGCTGATTTAACAATTGACACTCTTATTTATGATGTCAGTAATCACTGAGGCTTTTGTCATGAACTGCCAAGGCTATGGGAGCCTCTTGAGTTCGCCGACTCTGACCATATTTAGACAAGGCCATAGTCAAAGTGGAAGTTCTCTCCTCCCTTCAGAGAAAGGTACCTCCTTCTTTGATGGCCCCTTCTTCCCACTGGGATCTCACTCACAGAGATCTTTCATTTCAGTCATTTTTTTGCCACAGTGTCTTGGCTTTCCATGCCTGGGATACTCTCATTGGCTTTTTAGCCAGATCTGATTGCCTTAAGGGCTGATTTTGAGGCCAGAGTACTGTTTAGGGCATTTGTCATTCTATGAGTCTGCTGTATATCCCGCTTCCCATGTTGGATCATCCCCTCCTTTTTAATTCTATCAAATATTATTACATACACTGTTCTTATTTATGTGATCCCTTTAACACTTAATCCTATCTTTATGATCAGTTATGAACTTAAACTGATCACTTTAACTAGTAAAGTGGCATTGGTACCTGCCAACTTAATGAGATTTGGATTCCCATGGCAAATTTTTAGTTTTACCTTTAGGGGTAAGTCTGAGGGAGCATGTGCCAAACTGTACATCTCCTCCCTCTCTTATTCCCACTCTTGTTTTTAACATGGATCAATCTTCAGTTGGGTTTAAACACCTAAGAATAATTCTGTGTTAATTAAAGTGTTCAACCAATGGTATTAAGTAGAAAAAGAAAATACTAAAAAGAATAAAATAATAAGCTGCTCCTCAACAGTCAGAACAAGGGCTGATCAAGTCATGCTTCTCATAGTGTCCATTTCACTTCAACAGGTTTCCGTTTAGGTGCTCAGTTAGTTGTCACAAATCAGGGAGAACATATGATATTTGTCCGTTTGGGACTGGATTATTTCACTAAGCATGATATTTTCCAGATTCCTCCATTTTGTTGCAAGTGACCAGATTTCATTGTTTTTTAACTGCTGTGTAGTATTCCATAGAGTACATATCCCATAATTTCTTTATCCAATCTTCTGTTGATGGGCATTTAAGTTGATTCCATGTCTTAGCTATTGTGAATTGAGCCGCAATAAACATTGAGGTGCAGATGGCTCTTTTATTTGCCAATCTAATTTCCCTTGGGTAAATTGCAAGGAGTGGGATGGCTGGGTCATGTGAGAGGGCTGTATTCAGGCTTCTGAGGTATCTCCAAACTGTCTTCCATAGTGGCTTTACCAGTTTGCATTCCCACCAACAGTGGATTAGTGTGCCTTTTCCCTCACACCCTCACCAGCATCTGTTGTTAGTTGATTTCTGTATGTGAGCCATTCTAACCAGGGAGAGGTGAAACCTCATTGTGGTTTTGATTTGCATTTCCCTGATTGCTAGTGATCCTGAACACTTTTTCATGTGTCTGTTGGCCATTTGCATTTCTTCTTTTGAAAAATGTCTATTGAGGTTCTTGGCCCTTGGTTGTTTGTTTTGTTGTTGTGGAGTGTCTTGATCTCTTTGTAGATTCTGGTTACTAATCCTTTATCAGTTGCATAATTTGCAAATATTTTTTACCATTATGTCGGTTGCCTCTTCACTTTCCTGACTGTTTCTTTTGCAGTACAGAAACTTCTCAATTTGATGTAATCCCAATTGTTAATTTAGGGTTTGACTGCTGTGCCTTTGGGATTTTTTTCCAGGAAGTCTTTGCCTGTGCCTATATCTTGCAGGGTTTCTCCTATGTTCTCTAATAATTTGATGGTGTTGGGTCATAGATTTAGGTTTTTAATCCATGTTAAGTGGATTTTTGTGTAAAGTGTAAAGTCTTGCTTCATACTGCATGTGGAAATCCAGCTTTCCCAGCACCATTTGTTGAATAGACTGTCCTTACTCCAGGAATTGGTTTCAGCTCCTTGATTAAATATAAATTGGTTGTAGATGTTTGGATTGTTTTATGATGTTTCTTTTCTGTTCCATTGGTCTATCCATCTGTTTCTGTACCAGTACCATGATGTTTTGATTATAACTGCCCTATAGTATGTCCTGAAATCTGGTATTGTAATGCCGCTGGCTCTGTTTTTGTTGTCCAAGGTTGCTTTAGCTATTTGAGGTCTCCTGCGTCTCCATATGAATTTCAGCCTCATTTTTTTTCCAGATCTGAGAAGAATGTCTTTGGTATTTTGATTGGTATCGCATTGAATCTATAAATTGCTTTTGGAAGATGGACATTTTGATGATATTGATTCTTCCAATTCATGAACATGGAAGATTTTTCCATTTTTTGGTATCCTCTTTTATTTCTTTCTTTAAAGTTTTGTAATTTTCATCATAGAGATCTTTGACATCCTTGGTTAAGTTTATTCCAATGTATATGATTTTTTTACACACACCATTGCTAACTCTGCTTCATGGTTGTGGAAATTGAAGCAAAGGGTCCTAGGCTGATCCAACATGTCTGTCAGCTTGCCATTGCATTCTGTCTCCCTCTAGAAATTGTACATGATCCTCTAGTCACTTTAGGGAACTTCATTTTAATCAGGAAGTTTTGATCATGGAGCAAGCGAAATTAAATTTAAGTGGGTTTTCTTAGTGGCAAAGTACATAAAGATACAATAGCACTGTCTGTACTCCATTTCATTACCAACATATACCTGTCAATCAGAGATCCATGAATCCTTATCAAGGAACCTTCCAACCTAGATTATGCCAGTGATGCATGGCATTACTTCCTTACCCCTGTCCTAGGATTTTGAACTTGTACAATGCATTCTCTCTATTTTTTTCAGATTGGTTAAAATAGAAGATCAAGTGTTAGCTTTAATTTCCCTGTCCTGCCTCTGTAAGATTTTGCCCAAGTCATCTTACTTGGGTTCTTCCAAATCTGCTTTGCTTCACATTTTGTAAAATCTCTTTGGCACTTCTACAGATGACTAATCTCTTCTAGTCTGCATCAGTTTTTCCTAATTTTATTCTCTATGGTAAACCGATTTCCATATTCTTAGAGGCACTTCACATTACTTCTACCTACTCACTAAACTCTTGAGAGGATCAACTCTGTCGGAAGGAATTTTAAAGATAATTTATTTAATTTCCAAGTCCCTAACAGTGCAAACAAGCATAGTCAGAATTGGCCTTTCATTATCTACTCCAGAAGAAAGGGTAGGAGTTGCTTTAAAAGTTTATAGTTACTCTTAATTCTCAGTGCCACATTTTCAAGCAGGCCATATCATGGTGCAGAAAGACTGCTTGTCCTGCCAGTGTTGCTATGAGGCCCTTCAGGGATGATTTCCACCTTTCTCCTGGCAGAACTCCCCACCTTCAGCAGGTGTATGTAGCTGTCAGCAAACACCAAACAACTGCTCTGACACCACGTGACCACCCAACATCCATTAGCAGCACACTATAATCACTGCTGGTTTTCTAGTTACTCTTTTCTAGAAACTAAATGGGAATATGACAGATTTAAAAAGTGAACACAGGAATTCAGCCACATGGTAGGCTCAAGTGACTTTAGAACAAAAATCAACTAATTAGAAATTAAATGTGGAGATTATTTCCCAGATGTCTTTTAGGAAGAGTTATGTGCTATATTGTGGAGCAAAACGACATATTCTTCCATCTCCAGGGCTAGCCTTGGATCCAGTGCCTTCCTAGCTTTGAAGTGATGTCTGTGCCATCATGGAAAGGAGCCTTATGTTCCACGTGTGTGCTCTCTGCATGTGGAACAGAGAAAGAGAGAGAGAAAGAGAGAGAGAGAGGGAGAGAGAGAGAGTCAAAGAGAGCAAGACGAGCATGAGTCTGAGCGAGCAGGACACAGGAATGAGAGCGGTACCATTGTGAAAGCAAGTCCATGGATTCATAGAATCCTGCAGGACAGCAATGGAATTTTCCATACATGATAGGATTTGATCTGAGCCCATCATCCGTGGAATGCATCCTGGGTTATATGAAGAATAAACTATGGAAACTAGACAATGATTTACTAAAGTAAGTGGGAGGACTCTTCATTAGCATGTCCCAAAGATTAATATATTCTGACAATTAATATATTGATAACCTCCTGTCTACTTCACATTGTTCTTGTCCCTATCAACATATATTGGGATAAATGGATTCCACTTATAGGGGTTCTTTTTAATGATATAAAGCCAATTCTTAATCATGTATTCAAATGCTGTAAGTTCACTTTAAGTAATGTTATTTTTGGTTGATTTTTATTGATATTTTCACCCTCCAATATTCTACAAAATAGTCATTGCGTGTATTACTTAATATGCTAAAAATGCCTTCTTTTTTTGTTTACTTTTGCCTAAAGATTCTTAGCAACCCTTGTCTTGCCTTTTATCTGTGTTTCTACACTGCTGCAAAAACACCCTTTATTTCTTAATTGGATTGCAAAATAAATATAAATCCTCCCAGTTCCCTCTGATCCACCCCCACAGAGTAGAAATGTGAATGCCAGGATCCTACCTGTGTTAAATCTTTAAGTGCCATTCCTCTGTCACAGATGAGTGATTTATAATTTCATGCTCAATTTTGAGTTTTTATTTTCATTTTGTCTGCTGGGTATTTGGTGCTTTTGAGAACTGCTTTGTATAGGAAAAAAGATGATCACAGCTTTTAGTTACTTCTAGAATGTTCTTACCCATTTATTGTGTAGCTGTCAGACGCTGTAATAAAACTTCTATTTTCACCATTGTAGCAGAAATGACCACTTCCTTTTGGTGTGACTTTTTCTCATAAACCATATAAAATGGGTGGGGTATATGTCTTGTAGTGGATGGGTTTGATCACACAATTTCTGTGAAAGTACAACTACATGGACAAAATACTAAGACTTTTTGTGCAGCAGAATAAGAGTGCCAAGCTCTCAAGGCAGGGCAGGGCATGAGGCTCCATGGAGTTTCTACATTGTGCTTTCTTGGTGCAGAGCTGGAGGAAAAGAAACTGTTGCCTGTTGCCTTAACAACTAGCATTGCTCGTGACCTTCACTGAATGCCTTTGCATTTTTTAGCAGCATTGCTGAGTAGGAGAAAGGCATGGATCCGATCGGGGAAGCATATTCTTGGAGACTATTGTGCACAGTCTAAATAGCCATCATAATGCATAAATGTGAAAAAACACACAAAGCTGTCTAATTGTAAGACTTGAATTGAAAGAGAAATCTGGTGGCATCAACTGAGGCCTTTGGCTCTGGGGTTGTTGAAAAGGTTTTGTGTAGGAAGCACTGATTGGAGTGATTAAGGGTCCAGAAACCAAGCTGCCAGCTGTGTCTGTGGCTGTGCAATGTTTCTGCCTTTTTACCTGGGATTTCTGAGAAGGGATCAAATGGGAAACACAGTCAGTTCCATAGCCATTAAAGAGACCCAGGAAAATGCCTAGGCTAAAGAAATAGTGTCCGAAATAGTGACCCCTGTGGCTGCCTAGAGTCCTGCTTCTTCACCTCTCTGTGGCAGAGTACAGAAGTGTCTGATGAGCAGGCAGGTGGCTCTGTATGAGTGGGTTTGGTCTGACCCTGTTGAATTGCTTGCATCAAGTCATTCTCCTTTCATTCTCATCCTCCTTTCCATCTAACAGTACTACAGGATCTGCCTGAGTGGCATATAAGAATGATTTCTATCAGTTAGTATTAGCAGACACTAGTCTTGTTTGTGTGATCCCTTTGACTCTTAGACCTATCAGTGTGATCAATTGTGAACTGAAATCACTTGGACATGGCGTTGGTACATGCAACCTTGATGGGATTGTATTGGAATCCCCTGGCACCTTTCTAACTCCACCATTTGGGGCAAGTCTGATTGAGCATGTCCCATGAGAGTATTTTAGGCATGGAAAGCCAAGACACTCTGGAAAAAAAAAAAAAACACCACCTAAATGAAAGATCTCTGTGAGTGAGATCCCAGTAGAAAGAACGGGCCATCAAAGAAGGAGGTACCTTTCTCTGAAGGGAGGAAAGAAACACTTTGACCTTGTCTAAATAAGATCTATGTCCACGAACTCAAAAGGCTTCCAATAGCCTTGGCAACTCATGACTAGAGCCTAGGGAGATTACTGACACCATAAACAAGAGTGTCCAATGTGAATTAATGCTATAACTAGTACTGAAACAGTATTTTTGCACTTTATGTTCTGTGTGGATGCAAACTGATGAAATCTTTACTTAGTATATACCAAATTGATCTTCTGTATATAAAGAGAATTGAAAATGAATCTTGATGTGAATGGAATGAAAGAGAGAGCGGGAGATGGGAGGGGTGCGGGTGGGAGGGAAGTTATGGGGGGGAGCCATTGTAATCCATTAACTGTACTTTGGAAATTTATATTTACTAAATAAAAGTAAAAAAAAAAGAAATTCAATAAATGTATATAGCAGGCTAAAAAAAAAAAAAAAAGAATGATTACTAAGCTAAACCAGATCATCCAGTGATTTGCAATAGTAGAGCTTGTAATGGGTACATGGTTGCCCAGAGATAAAATCTTTCCAAACTTCCATACAGAAAGGTGTGACCTAGTGACTTAAATGACTAATGTGAACAGTGGAGAGACATGTCTTTCCCTTCCTTCCTCTTTCCTACTGAATGAAATGGGTAAATAATGATGGAATACCTAAAGAATATCTTGGGCCATGACATGAAAGCCTCATGTTTATACTGGTGAACTGATAAGACCCAATGCCATCTAAACCATTACACCATACTCAACTCAACAACCTTAACTTTTTTGGGTGAGAGGAACATATATTTTTCTCTTGCTCACATACTCATATCACTTTATTTATTTTTTTTCTTTTTGCTACAACATCCTAAGATGTATCCTGACTGTTAAAATATGCCTCTCCTTCTAGCAAATTGACAACAATTTCAGCTGAAAAATATATACAGTGCATTTTGGGGGCACCTTTTCTAGTGAAATCTGGATAAAATCTCATATTAATTATATTATTCAGCACAATTATAGCTAATTGCTCATAAAATGAGCAGAACCTGTATGATTTCATTTATATAAAGTTCAAGAAAGACAAAACAAATCTATGGTGTTAGAGAGCATGATAGAGGTGATTATCAGTCCAAACACAGTTCAAACATCTGATGATCTTGGAGAACAGGGATTGACATGGGCACTGGGAAAGGGGCTAAGAAATCAAGGAAATCAGAGGGTCAATGCTAAATAACTGAATTTAAATCTTACTTATTCTGGTTGTTTGGAGTTGTTAATTGGTGGAGGAACCTTACATAAATTGTGATATGCAGAATTTAAAAAAAAAAAAACCTCAGGAGTGTCCTGTACTTTGAAGAATATTTCATCTCTTTCATAACATTCTAGAGAGAATTAAGCTCACCATATAGAAGCATAAGTCAGTTTAATCATTTATCCTTTTTAAACATTGTATTCTCAAATATACTCTAAATATTTCAATCATTTAATCTCCATTAAAATTGTAGTCTGGAGTAAGCTCTAATTTTATTATGTTCTTATTCTGCTACTCTCAGAAATACTCATTGTTTTAACACTGATTATGTAAATGGAAATAATTTGAAGATATGAGAGAAGATATCTTGGGACATTAACGTTCATTGAATAAGTCAATTTGAATGATACTCCATATTATAAATAATGGATCAAGTATCACACTTGCTAAGGTGACTTTGCTATTTCCAGTTCCTATGAGACTATGAAATAGCTACAGATGCCATAAGAGATGATTTGTCCACTGAGAAAAGTAAACTGAGAATGGAACCTACCAGATTTAACTAAATCATGTGTTGATTGTTTAACCATGTGTTTATTGTTTTAAATGTTTTATGAAGTTAAGCAAAATAGATTAACTTAAATTTTCTTGTTGCAGTCTGGAAGCCTTGGTCTTCCAACCATCGGAAAGACTATTATTTACATTCTAAGGCATTAGGCTCCATTTTTAAGATGTATGTGAATTTGTGTACTGTGTCCTATCTTTGTCACCTTTCTTCATGGATAGTCAAAACTTAATATCATTTTCTCTCATCACTACTTTCATTTCTGTACAGATTACCGAGTCCCACTTACCTCTTCTGTTTTACTAGAACTCTCAACTTTTTCCTCTGTGTATTGTAGAATGTTTTACTAACAGTCATTGAATTGTCATTCATTCTCAACTCCTCATCATGGTTTACCTTAATTGAAGCCCCATTCACTTCCAAGGAAGCTGCATACCCAGGAAACCTTTCAGAAAGTGGAGAAAGATCATTTTGTCAAAATATTCAGATTATTTCTTCACTATTACTAATTCTTGATCAATCTTATTCTGATCTCATAAAAGCAAACTAAGAGAAAACAAACCTTCTTCCAAGTATCACTTATTTTCTACTGTTCTTGGTCTTTATCCTTGTAGCAAGTTTCTTTTCTTTTTTTTTTTTTAAAGATTTATGTATTTATTTGAAAGTCAGAGTTACACAGAGAGAGGAGAGGCGGGGGGGGGGGGGTCGGGTCTTCCATTCACTGCTTCACTCCCCAGTTGGCTGCAATGGCCGGAGCTATGCCGATCCGAAGCCAGGAGCTAGGAGTTTCCTCTGGGTCTGCAGATGCAGGGGCCCAAGGACTTGGGCCATCTTCTACTGCTTTCCCAGGCCACAGCAGAGAGCTGGATGGGAAGTGGAGCAGCCAGATCTTGAACTGATGCCCGTATGGGATGCTGGCACTTCAGGCCAGGGCATTAAACAGCTGTGCCACAGCACTGGCCCCACAAGTTTATTTTCTACTCCATTTCAGATTCCACGTGACTGATAAGAACATCATTCTGAATCCATACCTTGGCTTCTTTCACAGTACAAAATTTAACTCAACTTTAGTTATCAATATACATACTAATAATGCATTTAACTTCTCATAAAATATTCTTTTCTTATTATTCTTACATTAAACTTCAAAATGCCAGTTTCTAACTATAGACGTTTAAAATTCTTCAAGATTTTCATTCCCTTACTCTTATTACATCATCTTTGCTTCCATTTTACTTCTTGGTCCCTTAATTTCTCCACTTCTGTCTACATTTTTCTTCTATTTTCAGAGAGGGAGTGAGGAATCAAGAACTCCAATGTAAGCATATTAAGCATGAGAATTCCTGGCAGAAATTCAAGTGTAGATATACATAGTCAATTCAGAGCCCACAGAATAAATCTGGACTGAATGAATAATTTGGGAATATTCACATATAGTTGTCACTTGGAGTTGCAAGTCTGGATGAGATCAGTGAGTAAAAGTTGTCAATTGAGAATATGGGTTTGGAAGCAATATTGAAATACTTCAATATTTATTAGTCTGATTGAAGATATGCCAAAGAAGGAGTCTGAAAAGAGACACATGAACTGGGAAGAAACCAGGGGTGCATGTGTGGAATACTAAGTCAAGAGAAGAGAGAATTTAAGGAAGGAGAGAATGGTCCACTATGTGGATTATTGTCTATCATCAATAAGATAAGCAACATGGAAATCATCTGTGAAAAACAATTGGTAGAATGTAAGCTTGGAAACCAAAATGGAATGAGTGAAAAGTGATTAAAAGATGGGGAGTCAAGCTATGAAGGACAACAGAAAAAACAAAAATGGAAAAACCCAGGCAGATGGTAGATTACAGGAATTCATTCTCTCTCTCTCTCTCTCTCTCTCTCTTTCCCTCTCTCCCTCCCACCTTTCTAAATATGGGAGATACAGAGCATGTGCAAATATTTATATGGGAATGTGCATGCATGCAGGAAAGATTTCTCATACAGTAGAAGGAGGAAAAAGGAAGGAACAAAATCCTTGGGGAATCACTTGTTGATGAGATTCATAAGTGAAGAGACTTCCATTTCTGAGAGAAGGAAAGTTTTTATGGTAGATTAGGAGAGCCAGAGACCCAAGTCAGCTTTTCCAAATTGTTTTGAAAATTACAAAGAATTCCCTCTAGTAGCTCATTTTATTGACAAAGTATAAAGCAAGCATAAACTTCAAGTGAGGAGAGGAGTGTTGATGGGAAATTGAAGGAATATGAGGAGGTTTGAAATAAGATGTTCGCAGAAGAAGAAAGTAAACTGATTGAAGAACAGTAACAGAATTTTGACAGTGATCAGGGTCCAAAAGTATTTACTGGTCATGAATTAAAGTTAAGTCAGCAAGGCTAGTTGTATGTTTTGTAAACCTTCCCATCCTGTCCCCAGCACCATTTATCTGCTCCTGTACAGGAAAGGTGGGTTGGTGGGGGGACTGGGGAAGGTGTGAAGTAAGTATAGTAGATAGGGAGGGCGATAAGGAATTTGTAGATGATTACATTAATGACCCATCGCATTCAAGCCTGACTGCTAGCAGTACCAAACATCAAACTCAGTTCACCTTACTTGCAGTTTTAGCACAGCACTAGCTTTTAATATTTTTCAAAACTTTTTCATGGCTTTAAGACTTGTTTGTTCAACAAAGCAGTCTTCCTCCAGGAAGGATAACATCCTATTTTACTTTTGTTTTGTTATACAAAATAGACATATTCTAGGTTCCCAATAAATTATAAGGAACTAGAGACAGTTATGGGAGTCAAACTCCTTCAGAAGTTTTACATTAAAATAATTATCCTACTGCCAGAAACTTATTCCAAGAAATATTTGTTTAGTGCAAGTATTTACAGATACAGTACAGTAATTTTAGTGGGATTTTAATTTAGGCTTCATGTAGTATTCCCAATCCATCTGTTAATTGCACTGATTACATCTTCTGGCTGATTACACTGAAAATTGCTATCCATGCCTCAGGTCAGGCAATGAGAAAGTTGTGGGTTGAGTTGTGAAGGAGGATAAATCGGTGTAAATTGAAGTAACAAGCAACTGAAAATAAAGACAGGGGCTGTTTGGAGAGAGTGTGCTGACTAGTTACCATGCTAGGCATTTTGCCCCCAACAAGACCTAACTCTGTGGGCAGATGGAGAGAGCCAACTGCAGACTTCCTGTCGTACCACATTGTTCCCTAAGGTAAAGTTACCAACTTTATTTTGCCTTAAGTGTAGGTAAGGTAAATCCAGTCATGAAGAGTGTTTCTCACTTCAACAGCCAATCCCAAATTATTTTTAATTCTTTTTGATTTTTAATTTATTTGAGAGACAGAGCAAGACAGGCAGAGTGAGAGAACCACTCATCAGTAGTTTCCTTCCTAAATGCTCACAGTGGCCACAGCTGGGCCAAGCTGAAACTGGAACTGGAAACTGAATTCCAGCCTCCCACATGGGCAGCAGGAACCCAATTATTTGAGCCATCATTACCATTTCCCTAGGGTTTACAGTAGTGGGAGGGTGGGTTCAGGAGCTGGAGGTAGCTTATTGAACCCACATACTCTGATATGGGCCATAGGCATCTTAACTGGCATCTTATAGCCTAGGCCAAATACTTGCCCCTCAGTCTATCATGGATTCCCAAAGTGTGAGCCAAGTAAGTGTACAGTCTACTCTTGAATGTCCCCTGGGACCCTGCATATCCTAGGAAGCACTGCAGGGCAGTCCTGAAGAGTGAGGTTCCTAGCAAAGTCCCACCTGTGCAGGAGTCTTGGACTTGAGTGTAACCTTGTCTATAAGAAGGAGAAATATGCAAGGAGATATAAGAAACCAGTATTCAAATAAGTGTTCTTTTAGCTCTGGTGTGTTCTCCAAAATATAAGAGCTTTGCTTAAGACCCATAAATGGAAGAGTGAAAAAAAATAAAGAAATTAAGCATTTAAGCAAATCTGTATTTAGCTGATGAAATATTCTGAAAGTCTCTTTCAAGTGGCATTTATGTTTGCTTTGGGCCCTGCTCTATTTGGTATTTTTAGGAGTGCCTTGGACAACAAAGTAGAGAGAGCCTGCTTATCAAAAGCCTAATTTGTGAGGGATATCTAATATTCTGAATAACAAAATAAAAATTCAAGACTGCCAGCTTAAACGCTGAGCTAAAGCTAACAAGCTGAAAATCAATGGATATAAATATGAAGTCTCAGACTTAGATTAAAACATACATTGTGCAAGACAGGTTGGGGGAAATGTAACTTAATTGCAATTTATGTAAATGCAACCATTGACTTTTGGCACAATTTATGACAAGAGGCAGAGTGATCTTACACTGAGTTAATGAAAACAGAGCCTCCAGATTGTGGGAGGTGAAAATCCAAATGTACCCTGTCCTGATTAGATTACATCTAGTCTTGTGTTTCACAATAGCCAATATATTTTAGAAGAATCATTAAAAACTAGATGGTAATTGGATGGTTAAAGCATTTGTATACCACCAGAGGAGATGATTAAACTGAGAGAGGAAGGAATATTTCACGGGAATATAATAGGCATCCTTGTATTTGAAGGTTTCCCACATAGAGGTGAAATTAGACTTGTTCTCCTCAGGCCAAAACTTGATCCATAAATTAGACTTAAATTTGGGCTCAAATTTTACCGATGTATTTCCTTACAATTAGACGTGCTTGTGAAACGGAACACCTGCTGTATCAGAGCCTGGGTGACATGGAAGGACACACAGGCGTTCTGTGTGTCCTCGCGACTCCACAAGAAGGGATTGCATTTGCAAAATCGAGTCTTCCTAGTGAACACGGATTTCTTGGTGTCGGCCATGCAGGCAGCTGAGACGAGCTCAGAAGCACTGTTTTTCCTTTGATTAGCTCAGCCTTGTCTGATGGACAGGTGTTGCTCCCAGTGAAGCTGGCTCAGCTCTCTTTGTTTTGGGTACTTTGAAGCTGAGGGATTAATCCCCTCTGGAGATATTTGCTTGTTTTTGCTGTCAGAGCAGTCACACGTTTCCCTTTGTATCTCCTAGCTTGTTTTTTTTTTGAAGTTTAGCTTCACAGAGAAATAGGCCTCATGTCTCCTTGGTGATTCAGAGTTTGCATGGCTCCTCCTCCAGCTCCCCCAACAGGTAGAGGGATCCTTAATTCTGCTTTGAGGTCATCTCCGCGTGGGGAAACAAAAGACCACTATTTGACTCCCGAATTCAAAATTTCTTATAAAGTTTCCCTCTCAGTGGTCAAGGTAGGCCAGCACTACTTCTGCCAGTGTTTCTTTCCTTTTTTCTTTATTTTAAAGCATCGTCTATGAAAAAAAAAAAAAAAAAAAGGAAGAAATACTGGTTTATGTTTCTAATTTAGAAATCAATGCTTTGATGAGAAAAAAAAATACAGCAACTCTGTGTTAATCCCATGAAACACCAATGGTCTGCATTTAAGGCCTCTGCCATTTTAGGATTATGGCAAAATTACCTTTCTGGAATAGCAGTAGAGGATGGCCCAAGTACTTGGGCCCCTGCACCCACGTGTGAGACCTGGAAGAGGCTCCTGGCTCCTGGCTTCAGATTGGCGCAGCTCTGGCTGTTACAGCCAACTGGGGAGTGAACCAGTGGATGGAAGACCTCTCTGTGTGTCTCTGTCTCTCTCTGTAACTCTGGCTTTCAAATAAATAAAAAATAAACCTTTAAAAAAAGAATTTGGTTCATGGTATGCAAGAAATTGACTTGCAAGGATGTGGGGTGTCATGTTAAGTGTATCTCAGCATCTTGTGTTAGTGAATGGTGTGGAGACTGCCGTTAACAGAGTTCAGATGATGATGGAAACCATCACTTGAGAGAAAATAGTAAGCAGAGAACAAAGAAAGGGATCATTTTCACACTGGGTTTTCTGTAGAATTTTGTCCTGTTATCTCTTCGTATCTAAACTACACCCAGAAAGCAACAGAACAGGTAGAATGAAGACAGATTAGTGTTTAAAATATAATCTTAAATTTATACCCATTTTCTAAATCAGTGCTCTCTAAATTGTAATAAATTTTAGGATACAGCATGTTATAAGAACAAAGAGTATAAAGTCAGGGTTAGAGATGTTTCCCTGAATAGTTTCAGAAAACTTCACCTGTTTTTTCTTTTTTATTAAGCTAATAATGCCTAAGACCATTGTGATAACGTCATGATGTAATGCATGTGGAAGCACTTGGTAAACACAAAGAGAGAGCCCAGATAGTGTAAGCATACACACAGACCGATATTACTTGTTCTTTCACTCACCATTTTCTCAGTGCTGATCATTCCTGATTATAACCAGAAGCGTGAGATGTGGTGTCTTCTCTTTAGACCTCATTTTGTTATTCATTAGCATCTGCAATTTGGTGAGCAAACACCCCCTCTCAGCAGTTCTCTCCCCTAATTCTGGCCCTCTTGCTTATTCCACAGATCATTCTAGAAAAATGCCTTCCCTTCTCTCAGTGTTTACATTCTTCAAACGCTTGTAGACAGTTATCATACGCCACCTCAGTTGTTGCTTTGCCAAGCTATACAGATTTAGTCCTTTTCATCTCTCTTCATAAGTCACTGCCTCCATCTCTTTAATCATTTTCCTTGCTGTTCTCTGAATTCCATCCAATTTGTGGATATCTTTCTGGTGTGGAGGTGCCAAGAACAGAGTGTACAGTGTGATTAAGGAGCCGTGTCCATCACTTCTCAGCCAGATGGGATGGTTGTTACTTCAGAGGACATATTGGATGTATACTGAGGGCTGAGATAAAGGGAAAGGAAACAGTAAATCTCGAGGAAGAAATTCTGTAATTCATTGTCCCTAGGGAAAATAAAATAAGCATTTAATTAAAAAATGTGCTTCTAGTTTTGTGACTAGCAGATGCTATTTGGGTGAGAAAGGCAGAAAATGGCGTTATTTAATAAGATAAGAAAACACAGTAGCATAATGTTATAAATCAGACCCTTTCTCGCATTCGGGGAAACAATGGTAAACTATGAACATTATTATCCTGAAAAATGCTTTAAATTACTTTATTCAATATGAAAGCAGAAGAGAAATTTGGATCAAGTAATTTCAAACATTTACATATTCCTTGTGCCGTGCTAATGCAGATAATACCCAATTCATTGAAAATACCCCACAAAAGAGATAAATTCTGAAAATCTATATTTATGTAGATTTTCCATTAAAGGTTTTTAGGTTATATTTCAAGGTTTAGGTTTAGATTTACTTGCAGGATGATTGAGAGATTAAAGTATGAATATTTGTTATGTGGACTGCCCATAGTTAATACTCAGAAGCCCATACTTTCTGGTGTATTAGACTGAAGGTGAATATAGATATTTCAGCCAGATGCTTTATTGAAGCTGAGTTTCATTGCAGCCCTAATTTATCTTTAGTGTTTTGCTTTATGCTTATGTTTAAAGTTTCACTGTACTCATTGAACTGTGCTTGATCATTAATAATGGCAGCTATCTTTAATGAGATGCATTTCATCCTCTAGCAGGTGGTAGGGTCCTAATAGTCTGAGCATTGAATTATGAGTCAGAAAGGAAATACTTCTTTTATGGGACTACACTATAGAATGAGAAAGCTACAAGTATCTTAAAAATGGAATAACAGTTGAAGTAGGGGAATGAGAAAATAAACAAACCAAGTTTTCTTGATTAAGGATCATACATCCCTAGTCCCTGAAAGGACAAATTATAATTCACATATTGCTGTAATGGAATCTAGCAGAAGCTTGGTCAATAAAGTACTGGCATTTTTAGTTGAGATAGCCCATCTGTTACTTTGTGCTGGAAAGAGGGAAAAAAAGAGATAGTTCCTACAATGCACGTGCATTTTCTATCATGAAAGCTGTTACAAAATATACATATATTTTTCCTTACATCTCAATACTCACAGAATGTGTCTGAGGTTGTACTTGTCTACATGTTATCCATGTTTACCCCACCAGTAACTTTTAGAGATACGGTCAGAGTGCTGTGTTTAATTATGAATTTGTATCTTCTTTTTTAAAACATTGTCCTAAAATGCAGATTTCAGAAAAAGGAAAGTAAGGTCCGAAGTGATTAGCACAGTTGATAAGCTGTGAAATGAAAGTTTGGGTTTCAGTTCACCCAGGCTTGTGACTTTTGGAAACAACTTTGTGTCTGTAAGTGGATTAATTATCCATGCCTTTCTAAATCCCTAGATAGTTAGGAATGCCCAAGGGGATACTAGTAAGGGAAGTGTTAAACAGACAAAACAAAATAAGTTTTTTTTTTAGGAAAAAGATTTATTTACTTGAGAGACAGAGGTATAGAAAGAGAGGGAGAGGGAGAGAGGGAGAGAGGGAGAGAGGGAGAGAGAGAGAGAGAGAGAGATCCAGGTTTACACTCTCCAAATTACTGCAATGGCCAGGTTGAAGCCAGATGCATGCTATAATAAGGAGCTTCATCTGGGTCTTTTTTTTTAAGATTTTTAAATTTATTTATTTGACAGGTAGAATTACAGACAGTGAGAGGGAGAGACAGAGAGAAAGGTCTTCCTTCCATTGGTTCACCCTCCAAATGGCAGCTATAGCCGGAGCTACCCCGATTCGGAGCCAGGAGCCAGATGCTTCTTCCTGGTCTCTCATGAGGGTGCAGGGCCCAAGCACTTGGGCCATCCTCCACTGCAGAGAGCTAGATTGTAAGAGGAGCAACTGGAACTAGAACCCGGTGTCCATATGGGATGGCAGCACAGCAGGCGGAGGATTAACCAAGTGAGCCAGGGCACCAGCCCCCTTCATCTGGGTTTTACACATGGGTAGCTGGGGCCCAATTACTGGGGCAATCTTCTGCTGCTTTCCCAGGCACATTAGCGGAGAGCTGATCAGAAGTGGAGGAACCTAGACTCAAACTGGAGCCCATATGGGACACCAGCATCACAGGTGGTGACTAATCCCACTGTGCCACAATGCTGACCCCAACTATTTTATTGTGTTTTTTTATTGTGTGATAATAACCAAGTTTCCTTACATCTTCACACAAAAATTCTTTTCTAAAAAATGTTAGTTTAGAAAAATTTCACTCTGCAGCCGTGTCAGTTTTGCCAGAATATTTAAGACTAGACAATGGGAGAAGAGCCGACATTGCATAAAAAGTAGTACTTACATTTAGAAATTTTTTGTATTGGTTTCATATTTGGAGTTTTTAAAATTGTAGCACAGAAATAAAGGACAGAAAATTATTCTAGCCTCAGCTGGGACTCTGCCAGCTCACTGTGTAATTACAACCCATGTACATGGTCACCATCACTTCTCTGGTCAAGGTGTTTGTCTCACCCCCTCTTCCAGTTTGCCACCTTGACTGTTTCTTCTGCATGGGATTTCCTCTTCCATCCTTCTTTACATTGAGTTGCTGCACTGCACACTTCTTGCTGGTGTTTAGGGAATTTATGGGTGGCAGAGCCCTTTCTATAAAGTTGAGACCCTTGAGACCACCACACAGAGAGAGAGGAGGGGCTAGGGTAGGTCTCTTTTATTTTGCCAAAAGGTTAAATGAGCTTTTTTAGCACACCATTTAGGAAACTACTTTATAATTAGAAATGTCCTTAGAAAAAAATTAAATTTATATACTTTAGTGTTCATTATTAAAGAGAAATATGTTCAAGAAGTTCGCACCTGCTAGGGCATGATCTGTGGGTACAGCCTTACATGTTTCCTGAAAGTTCCACCTTTGGGTGAGGTCTTTCTTGCTTAAACCACTGTCACACTTCTCTCGACCCACATGTCAGGACACCCTTCATCATCTTTACAGGGGCTGATCTACCTCGGTTGCTCTAATCCCTTAATCTGTAATAATCTGCTGTTTCCAGTTCCAGGTAGAGTACGTTTGTCCAGCAGAACAATCTGGGATGGCACGGGAATTCATTCTTTAATTCCTATGAGGTCACAGTTCAATTCGTCAGTGTGCTTCTATTGTTTTTAGCATGTAGTAGTTCACTGCTGAATCCCATACACAGAAACCTGCACACAGAGATACACATTTTGGCTGCTCGAGATGGAAACAATAATTCTCAGAATTTTTTTGAAATGAGAATTCTCAAGCTAGCAGTCCCCTTGCCAGCCTCAGTCTAGAGACATACATTATTTGACCTGTATAGTTTTCTTTATTTTCAGAAATTTGGGCAGCATTGAAAGCTGGTACATTTCATGTAAAATAAATATTTCTGACTTTTTTAGAAAGCATAATATGTGTATGTACAAACCTTATCATTCATTAAGATTTTTATTTATTTACTTTGAGAGGCTGAGTTACACACACACCCAGAGAGAGAGAGAGAGAGACAAAGAGAGAGGTCTTCTATTTGCTGGTTCACTCCCCAAATGGCCAATCTGAAGCCAGGAGCCAGAATCCAGGAGCTTCTTCTAGGTCTCCCATGTGGGTACAAGGGCCCAAACACTTGGGACATCTTCCATTGCTTTCCCAGGCCATTAGTAGAGAGCTGGATCGGAAGAGGAGAAATGGATATGAACCTGTGCCCATATGGGATGCTGGCACTGCAGGCAAAGGATTAGCTCACTAGGCCAAGCACCAGTCTCACAAACCTTATCATTCTGTATGGCTAACCTGATGCCTCTTTAGGCAGGGCCTAATGTCTTTGTTCAACCACAATCCCTGCCAGTCTCTGCTACTACTTTCCCGCCTCACAAGCCTTCCTACTTGTTGGTTATCACTATGTTGTTTTCTTATTCCTCACCCACTTCACTAGTAAACATTATCTGCCTCTCCCTTGTAAGTTGAAACATACAATTCTGAGAAAGCAATTAATCTTCTAATTCATGGCTCATTGGCTGTAACAACAGTTAAAATTTTTCATGTTTTCAACCTTAACAAACTTGCATTTTGGACCATAAAGTAAAAATGATAAATAAGGAATAAATCTGTAATAGTCTGTGTAATCAAAATAACAATTATCATAATAAACGAGAGGAGCTAGTGAGATTATACAATGGGTTTGTTGCCACTTGTAATGCTGACACCCCACATAAGAGCACCATTTCAAATTCCAGCTGCTCCACTTCCAATGCCATTTTTTGCTAATGCACCTGAGAAAGCAGCAGATGATAGCCCAAGTGTTTGGCCCCTGCTGCCCAATTGGGTTACCAGGATGGAGTTGCTGGCACCTTGCTTAGGCCTGGCCCAGCCTTGGGTGCTGTGGCCATTTGGGGAGTGAACAAATTATTTAAGATTTTTCTCTCTTTCTCTTACTATATATTTCAAATAATAAATAAATAAATCTTTAAAATACCGATAAATAAGAGGTAAGGATGTAGAAAGTATAGTTATTCGAAAGATGACCGGGCCGGCGCTGCGGCTCAATAGGCTAATCCTCTGCCTAGCGGCGCCGACACCCTGGGTTCTAGTCCCGGTCGGGGTGCCGGATTCTGTCCCAGTTGCCCCTCTTCCAGGCCAGCTCTCTGCTATGGCCCGGGAGTGCAGTGCAGGATGGCCCAAGTGCTTGGGCCCTGTACCCCATGGGAGACCAGGATAAGCACCTGGCTCCTGCCTGCGGATCAGCGCGGTGCGCCTGCCGCGGTGGCCATTGGAGGGTGAACCAACGGCAAAGGAAGACCTTTCTCTCTGTCTGTCTCTCTCACTGTCCACTCTGCACTCTGCCTGTAAAAAAAAAAAAAAAAGAAAGAAAGAAAGATGACCATCAATGAACATAATTGTAATGGTCCATGTGCCAAGACAAAGACAAAGTATGTCCCATTCTTTTCCCAATTCATAATGCTCTTGAGTAGATGCTCCAAATATGTAACTATGATTGATTTATGAATTCTAAAATAAAATGGGATTACTTAAAGAGATAGAGAACAAAGGAAAAAAAAGGATTTTTTGATTCTTTTAAAAATATTTATGCACTTCTTTGTTTATTTGTTTATTTGAGAGGCAGAAAGACAGGGGAGAGAAAGCTTCCATCTGCTGATTCATTCCCCAAATGCCTTCGATGGCTGTGGCTGGGCTAGATGGAACTTGGGAGCCAGGAACACAATCTAGGTTTCAGGTACCTAACTACCTGAACCTTCACCTCTGCCTGCCAGAGTGCTCATTAGAAGGAAGCTGCAAGTGGGAGAAGCTGGAAATCAAACCCAAGTCCTCCTAGATCATGAAGGTATCTTAACCACTAGGCCAAACACTTGCCCCCTTGAATTTTAATATGTGAGCTGCCCCATTGTGGTTGAGAAAGAAGAAATCACAAAATGTTAGGTATGGAATGACCCTCACTAACATTTCTCTTCTAATCTCCAACATTTGCATATGAAGAAACTGCAAAAGGAGTAATACTCAATGACTGGCCCATAGTCTCACTGCTAATTTATTGCAAGGGCTAGAACACAAGATCTTTGGCCACGGGTGGATGGTGCCCTAGATCATTAAAAATGATCTCAGTGAATTGGCATGGTCTTCAGGCTACAAGATGTACCTTTATTCTTTTTCATTAAGTCTTAATGTTGGTCATTGAGCAGGAAGGATGGTCATGTTATTCACTAGGAAGAATTGAATCGGCATCATTTTCCTTCTGTACATACTTCATCTCTGTGTCTGTGAGGCCGTGAGACTTTATGAGCAGAGTTCAACCCATTGCTCTTCTCACTAAAGCAACATAGAGACAATGAAGGTCTGGATGTGAATTTCAAGAATTCAATTTATATACTGTCTCTCTAGTGTTTAACTTCAATACCATGGCCAGGAATTTAATCTTTCTGAACCTCAGTCTTATCAGTATGATGAAGATAATGCTATCTAGCTTGAGAACTGTTCATTTGTCCATTGAACAAGTACAGTACACATGAAACACCTACTATGTGCTGTACCTTGTTCTGGGTGCTAGTGGAAGACCAAAAACTGGAGCTCTGCTTTACAGAGGGCAAGTTAGTTGTAAGGATTAAATGAGTATCTGTAGTGGTTCCAGATTCAGAGAGCATACTCAGACATTTTTATTTTCATTCCCTACCCTACTCTTTTCTAAAACCAATGGGATTTAGAAGGACAACCTTTGCTCTAAGTTTCAGTATAGGGTGAGAAAAGAGAAGCACATAAATGGACAAGAATAATGCATACTTTCTAAGCTTTTAAATAACTAGTCCAAAATATTTTCCCTATGTGCCCATCTAGATGAGTATTAAGCAAAAACATAAGGGTAAGTGCACAATCACCTGTAACCATACACCATCCATGACAAAATTCATGATCAATTCTTTGTAAAATATAGAAACCACCCATGTATCCTTTGTGTTTCAGAGTTTTTCCTTGGCTTTTGTAGCAATATCAAACATTTTTTGCTTTGTCTTTGTATCCTTGCATTAAAAATTATAAGCAGAGTAAGATTCTTATTCCTCAAAGTTCCTACACACTGGGGTAGGGGTGGAAGTGGGTGATTAATCAAGAGAAAAGAAAATTCTTACATCTTCTTTTGATCATCATCTCAGAGACAGAGAAAAAAGTTTAAACAGAATCAGGCTGCTGTGAGAAGATCTTGAAAGCATGCAGAAAGTCTAACAAGAGAATTGCTTATTTTCCCCCCATGTGTTGACAATGGAGAGAAGGGATGAGACTCAATACTCAGCTAGGTTTCTATGTGTTATTTTATTTAATTCTTACAACACATACTCCAACAACACAAAATATGAACAATAGAATGTTAGCCAAAGAAAATCTTACAATATATGGTTAATTTGTGTATGCGTGTGTATACCTCACTGCTTAACTAGGAAACCCATATTCTCCTACTGGGTTTTAAGTGATATTCATTATATCCTATTAGCCATACCAAATGGGACTGAAAATGTTGTCTAACTCTGTTTCATTTCAATCCAGAGGATATTTACTTGGGTATTATGGACCATTATTTGATATGGTGACACATTCTTAAGATAGCAGGGAGAAATGAAGAGGACACTGGGTAGGTGCCAGCACATACCTAATTCTGATCTGCTACTACCGGCTGGCTGCACTGCACAGTTAAATAGGTCACTTGATGTCTTCTTCACCTGTAAAATGGGATGAGATTAGACTAGTAGATGTGTGTATGTGTTTATTTTGCTATAAGATACCTGAGTGCCCTACTCTTTCATCATATTGGACATGTACCAGTTGATCATAATAAGTAGGGTTCTACCCCTCCTCAGGGATATACTGTTGCTACCCATTCTAAAATTCCACCCATACCTGCCTTGTGCTCAACATCAGCCCTGGGCAAAGTGGTGGAATCCAGAGCAGGAAGCAGGTACAGTGCCTGCTTTGGGGCACCTCTTTCAGAACTCCGGTCCTTGAATGCTCGAATTCTGCCTATTCCCTAGCGTCTTCTTTCATCGTCCTTCCTTCTCCTTCATGAGTAATCCTGCTGTCTCTCAACTTGCTGTTTCCTAACGCAGGGAAAAATATTTATAGCAAGAAAAAATGTGCCATTACGCTTTACAGTCTTACATTGTAATCATAGAAATCAAAGACTAACTTCGAGTTAATTTCAGCTTATAAAGGAAGATTTCATGGGGTGGATGGGGAGATAATATTAGGGAATTTGAGTTTCTGAGAAGCCCACATCTGATAGAAGACAATAATAAATATTTACAGATTTAATGAATGTAGATTTCCAACAGAATGTCTGGCACATTTTAACATATAGATTTAATATTTAATATTTTAACATTTAATATTGTGGATATTGTTATTATCCCTTGTCAAGTCAGTGTTACCCATTATGTAATCTACTCAGATCCCTGGAAAGCTTGTTCTCTTAAAATTCCCCTGTAGTCTTTGAAAGCTGAGACAAAGTTTTGGAGTTTAACCCAATGTATTAGTACTACAAATGAACCATTTTCTCTGGCTTTTCTCTTATCTTTCTCTGGACCTTGTGGTTCTTTTATTTTAGCCTTCACACCTGTGTTTTCTCTCATGCCTCCCTTCGGCTTGGTACCTTTTACATCACAGAATTGCCATCCCCTAATATGCTCATTACCCAGCCCACCTTGCTTGTGGCCATAGGCTAAAGCATATTTTCTGGTACAGAAGCAAGCCCAGTAATGCGTACAAACACCATACCTGGGGCAAGGTGAGGCTTTAATAGGGTTTTTAATCTCTTCCTCCCCAGCGCCCCTCCTCTGTGTTCCCTGTATCAAAGGACTAAGAGCCAGGCAGTCCTTTTCTTTTCCTTGTTTTCATTGCGTTGGCCTTGTTTTGTTTTGTTTGGCTTTCTGCCTGCTTGTGGGAGACTGAGCCATGCGTGCATGATGAGAGCGCTGATAATAGGAAAGAAGGAGAAAGCTTGAGCTCAGAATGAGGAGGTTGTTGCTGCACCCAAGCCCACTGCTGGCCTTCTTGTGTTTTAAATGCTGAACTTTGTGATTTTTCTTTAAAAGTGTATCAAACCGCCTCTGGTTTTATTGCCCGCTGAATCTTTATTTTTCCAGAACCCAATGCCCATTTCCCCTTGGGCTTTTCCTGACACTGTTCCTCTCTCCTGGATAACTGTGATAACTGTCCTCCTCCTCCTCCTTCTTCTTCTTCTTTTTTTTTTTTTTTTTTTTTTTTTTTTTTTTTGACAGGCAGAGTGGAGAGTGAGAGAGAGAGAGACAGAGAGAAAGGTCTTCCTTTGCCGTTGGTTCACCCCCCAATGGCCGCTGCGGCCAGCGTGCTGCGGCTGGTGCATCACGCTGATCTGAAGCCAGGAGCCAGGTGTTTCTCCTGGTCTTCCATGCGGGTACAGGGCCCAAGCACTTGGGCCATCCTCCACTGCACTCCTGGGCCACAGCAGAGAGCTGGACTGGAAGACGAGCAACCAGGACAGAATCCGGTGTCCTGTCCAGGACTAGAACCCAGTGTTCCGGTGCCGCAGGCAGAGGATTAGCCTATTGAGCCACGGCGCTGGCCTGTCCTCTCTCTTCTTTACTTAATCATTCTTTCATGAACATATACACCTCCTCTTTTCATGAAATGTTGCTCATTGTTAAAGAGACAGAAATTGTAAGTTTTTCTTCTTATTTTCACATTACATGCAGCCCATCAAATGATCTCTTGAGGGACACAGTACTGTCACTCTCATTTCACAGGTGAGCAGACCAATCCCAGGCCTCACCTTACATGGATCTACCAGGTGCTCTGATTCCTTGTAGTGCGTCCTTTGTACATAATTGCTCTTTCCATTTCAGTCTATATTGATTTTTCCTGTCACTGACTTATTTGACCATTTCTTCCTCCTGACTCTGTATAATTTAATATTTAATTATATACTGTCCAGGGCTATTCTAAAATTACTTCATAAATCACCTCATGTATATTAGTTTATTCAATTTAACATGATTGCTGGATACAAATGGTGAGGATTCTGTCTTACGCTTATCTTCTTGTTTCTCTTTCAGTACCCAAGTTAGGATTGAAGTCTTACATACTTAATAAATATTTTGATTGGCTGAATGAGTAAAAAAGATTTATCCTAATCAACCAATGTTATATCTCTTTACATAGCTAAAAGGTGGATAGTGGTAACTGAAATATTAATGGTGATAATGTTTATTGTTCACAATCCCTATCATCTTAGTTCCTTCATGAGGATCAACTATGTTGTTCTTAGGATTCCCGTTTCATGGATGTGAACCATGAAGTAGACAGTGGACACACTGTTTCTGCCACTGTGGCCCTGGCCAAAGTCTATAACAGGTGACACCCCTAGGAATGCTTATCATACTACCTTGTAAATGTGGACATGCCATGTTGGCCATGGAAATATTTACAAAAGAGAAAATAAGATTTTTGAAACTAAAGTGAAATGTTTGGAACATCACTTTGCAAATCTGGGCAGGCTGAATGCCATTGTGTTACACAAGTACTACTCTAGCCTTCTGTGCAATATGATATTTTTTAATCCCTTTTTTTTTCTGTTTTTCTGGCAGAGATGGTTTACAGGGAAAGAGCTGGCTTGGATGTTTTTCTTCCAGTAGGAGGAGTACGGCTTAAAGGAGGAAACAGGTGTTGAAGTGCCTCTTCTCTTCCTCATCTTTACTCTTTATTTTTCCCTCCTTGTCTTCCACTTTGGCAAGAGAGTCTGGCTTTTATGCATAAGATTTACAGGAAATGTTTCTTCATCAGCTGAAGAAATATTTAGACAGTAAGAAGCAGAGACAGACTTGAATCCCCCACCCACAGCAGACCTTCTGGTCTGATCCAGTCTTTCACATGAGAGAACTGAATCATGAAGGGTGTTTGTCAAAAGTTTAAAAATTGTTTTTAATAATCAGGGTACTCTCTTCCTCAGAGATTGGCAGTCTAGACATTTGTATTTTCTGTTCATTTGCTTTACTTTTCCAGAATTCATTCTATCTTCTGTTTCTTTGAGGGTGGGTAGGAAAAGTTACTCTAGATTATCATCCAAAGTATCTTTTAAAAGACTTTGGTGATAAGACAAAATACCTGCTTCATAGACGCTCCAGGAAGTAGCAATAAAAAAGTGTTCTTTAAAAGCAGAGTTATTCTTTGTTCAAAAACCAGGCCTGTATGTAACATAGCAGGTGTAATGCATGACTGAAAACACAACAAATAAATTGACGTTAGAGACAAAACTGTGCCCTGAACATAGACTATGAAGGAAAGCACAACATGTATGCTTCGGTGGTTAGGAACTTTCTTAAACCCAGGAAAGTGCTGTTCTTGATACATTTCCTACTCTTGCTTCTTTTGCTAACTGGGATAAACAGCATCTCTTGGGAGCAGGTTAGAAATACATAATCTCCAACCCTACCTCACATCTGCTGAACCACAGTCAGCACTTGATGAGACTCCCAGGGGATTCACAGGCTCTGCTAAAGGCAATGATTGTTTCTATTTCCTTTCTGACTGTTTCTGCCTCTTCTATGTTTGTCCCTTTGCTCCACCTGCCTCTCTCTTTCAGTTCATCCTTACTGAAGATGTGGATCTGACTTTTCAGTTGCTGGATCAAGGCTACCTGTTTATCATAAATTGTATAACACCATAGAAGGGCTCTGTGTTTAGCTAGCAAAACACATTTCTGATGTCAGGCTAAAAATCTCTGGGGATGCTGGTTGTGTGTGCTGCTGGCTGTTCCATGGTTAATATCTAACTTTATTTTTGAAAGTTAGGAATGAGATCAATGTTTCTTCATTTCCTTGGGTTTAAGAGTAACATATGCCAGGATTAATAAATCTCTTTTTTTTTTTTTTTTGCAAAAAGCTAAAATTCATTCTGTGTTGTCAGAACAATAAATCATTTATTCTCCAAATTCTTTGTGCTCAAGGAATAGTGAAGCAATTACTGACCCTGGTCACAAGATTAAACCTTTGAAGTGATATTTGCTGATAGATTCTTCACTGAGAAATATTACCATTTTCTCTGCCAGTTACCATGGGTTAATAATGAACCCCTACAACTGACTTACTCTATTGTCGGTTACTGCTCTATACCAAGAAAACATAATGACAGCATCCAGAAAATACTCACCAGCTGTTCTCATCTAGTGCCATGGTCTCAGGTTTGTTCTGCATGTTACCATATAATTAGAACTCAAACCTGCCTTGGCCCCCGATGGAGTAGCTGTGGTGTGGAGGTCTTTTAAGTGTATTTTTCACAGTATTCAGTTACAGGGGCTTATTTATTGAAGGTCTTAGTCCCATTTGATATTAGAATAGGAAAAACTCAGTATGCCTTTTCTTCTATGGTTGACTACAGAGCCAAAATAAGTCTATTAGCTGCTGAATTGGGATAGGGTATGATTCAAATCAAAATAAAAATCTATTTTGATTGTGTAGATGCAACTCTGGGAGAATTCATTTCTTTTTATGTGTGCCACTGTGACTAAATTAGCTGAGGTGTCCCTAATTCAGTATTTTTAACTTTTAGTCATTAATTCTATGGCAGAGGATTTGATCAACCTTGAAGAAATTTGAATCATCTTTTAATAGAATAAAGAAAAAAAAAGACTATCTCCATGGCAGGGAAACTCCTAGAACACAGTAGGTGCTCAAAACTACTTGCGCTGTTTCTTAGATTATCAATCAAGATATTGAAATTCCACCCTGTTCAGCTGTTATGCCTAAAATCAAAGAAACAGAATACAAGGAGACTTGTTTCTTTTCCCTATTATTGAAGATAATACATCATGCTAGAAGAAAAATTCTAACATCAATGGTTCTTTAATCCATTTCTAAGAGATATGCCTTTGCCTAGAGCTATGTTGATTGACCTTCAGGGTAATTTTAAACCCCAAGCACCACATCTGAATTGGAATCGAAACAGACATCTTTCTCTCTGAGCACAATATTCTTTTCAGTTCAACAAGAATTTATCATCTTCCCAGCATTATCATAGGCTAGGGAAATGCTAAAGATATAAAAAATATGGGCCCTTTCTCTTTTCCCAAGGTACATAGTATTTCATGAAATCGTTAGAACCTCAAAGAATATATAAAATAGAGAATGATATAAATGGATTAAATCATTGTTGGTGTCCATCCAGCTGGTTCTCTTGCCGTGCCTGTTCTGGAAAGAGGAACACTGGGTTTGCAAACCTCAGACTCTCTTTCTTTTCTCATGAGATCCAATCAAGTGCAGTTGATTTCTGCCTTCTTGATATTTCTTAATTCACTGTCTTTCTCTCCATCTCGCAGTGCTGCTTTTCATTCACAGGAATTACGTTTGGCTTGGGATACTGCAATATTCGTTTAACCTTTTGACTCCTCTCTCTGACTTTGCTTAGCCAGCTTCCTAAAACACATCTAAAATGGACATTGTTCTTATAAATTTTCTTCATCACTCTCAGGATAAAGTCCAAATCCTGTCTTCTAGACGTATGCCTCCACTTTTACGTCTACCAGCAGAAGTACTTACAGCCTGCACTTCCAGAACGGACTTAGCCATGGTAACATCATGCTACTCCTCTGACTGAAGTGCTCTCCTTCCCTTCTTTTTTCCACTGGAAAGCTAAGAAAATATCTTTCAAATTACCTTGTGGGGCCGGCGCTGTGGCGCAGCAGGTTAACACCCTGGCCTGAAGCCCCGGCATCCCACATGGGCGCTGGTTTGAGATCCGGCTGCTCCGCTTCCAATCCATCTGTCTGCTATGGCCTGGGAAAGCAGTAGAAGATGGCCCAAGTCCTTGGGCCCCTGCACTTGTGTGGGAGACCCGGAAGAAGCTCCTGGCTCCTGGTTTCAGCTCAGCACAGCTCTGGCTGTTGTGGCCAACTGGGGAGTGAACCATCGGATGCAAGACCTCTCTCTCTCTCTCTCTCTGCCTCCCCTCTTTCTCTGTGTAACTCTGACTTTCAAATAAATAAATAAATCTTTTTTAAAAAAATTACCATGTAAGAAAGTTTCTTCCAATCAACTTCCTAGCATGACTGATCTCCCGCTCCCTTGTGCTCCTGCCCTATAGACTGGTACAGTCTATGTGTAGTCCCACAAAATTGGATCTAATCCTTTTCTGCTGTAACTTTCTCACAGACAGATTCCAGATGTTTATCTTTCCACATCCATCAAAGAGTGAGTAGAACATAGCAGGTACTAGAGGTGAATAAGAGAATGAACGAACAAATGAGTGTGAAGAAAATAAATGGTCAAAATGTGATATTCTTATGGAAGAATGTGCAAGAAGAGGCTTGCCCTGTGGCCTAATGTCTTATTGATACTGTTACTGATTACAACAAAGTTTGTCATTTCAAACAATCTGAATGTATAATCTTATGTTCCAAGTCAGAAATCTGAAACAGGTCAGCAGGTATACATTTCTTCTCAAGGCTCTTGAAGAGAATGTGTTTCCTTGGCTTCCAGCTTCTAGTACCTGCCTGATTTTTTTAGCCCAAGACCACATATCCCTGTAACCTCTCTATCTTTTGCCACATCTCTTTCTCTGATGTGTCTTTCCCCTTCACCCTCCCCACCTTCCATTGTTCAAAGACCCTTGAGATTATATTGGGTTTGCTAATGTAATTCAGGATAATCGAATGATCTTGTCACCCCTAAATAATCACACCTGAAAAATCTCTGTTGTCCTATAAAGTAACATATTCGCAGGTTCTGAGCATTACAAACTGAATATCTCTGGTGAGCCATCATTCTGTCTACTACCCTTGGATCAAGCCATTCCTTGGATGTTACAAATACTATTCAGGCCTATTGCACTGAAGGGAAGATGGAAAGTAACCTAATAAGGAGGAGATGGCTAGTATTAAATAATTTTTTTTATAAAAACAAAGTGTCGCCTAAGGCTCCCAGACAAGTTCTCAGGCTGATGCCCATGTCCCAGGAGAGTGTATAAATGCCTGCACTCACACAGGCAATCTCTTCTGATTCACCTTCCTCCACATCCAGGCTTTCCCCGTGACCTCTGGACCCCACCTTGCCTTGGCGATTTTTCTAAAATATTTCTTCTGAGAATGAATCAAGCATGATTTCTAGTAAGGCACCGTGATTTGACTCCTCTGCCTCCATAAAAAGGCTGTTTCTGCATGCTCTTCAGTCTTCAAGGCATGCCAGATGACACTCTAGTTTCCTCCACTGAGAAACACCTTCTGAAACGGTTGGAACATTTGAAAGAAGAATGTGAATATCTTGGTTTTTAGATGACTGTGATTTTCCAAAGAATAACTTGCATTTTTATTCCTTTCAAAGCCTCAGGAAAACTCTGTCAAATTGATTCCAAAACCCTCATGGCCCGAAATTCAATTTGCCCATTGATATTGCTTACCTTTAACATTCCCCATCTGTCTTCTAAGGTCACAAGATGATTGGCTTAGCTTTAAATACAGTTTTGTTTGTATGTCTCTGAAAGCTCCACCAAAGCTGTACATACCCTCATCACCTTGAATGATAGACACTTGTGAGTCAGTCAAAGCACTCTTTAATTTTTCTGCTTCTAGTTTCTTGAGACCTAATGACCCTCCCTGTATCTATTCATCAGCCTCTCCGTGTGCTCTCTAAGTTCTCTAGCTGTATGTTTGTGCACTGATGTACTGCGAGCCAAATGTCTTTTCTCACTTAATAACTGGATTCAGAATGTAATAAGGTGGTGTTCTGAAATATCAGCACTAATCCTCTTGCCCTGAAGTGAACAGTGTTAGGAATCTTGAAAGTCCTTTATCAGACTAAACTCTATTTCTCTATAACTGGAAACCTCCTTATATCATAAATACTTGTCATATAAGTGTCTTCCAGTGACAAGATAATGACTATCAATCATAAATTTTTCAAGTTATGCAGATATTTCCTAGTCTGTTTGCATTGTCCTTTGTGGATGGTGCAATAAAACTTAGAAGCTTAAAAGTGACAATATGATCAGGTCACTTCCTTTTTGTATTTGAAAAGTCAGTCATTTTTCTCACTGGGTTTAAGCAACAGATTGTTACTCATGCAAAATCCATGAATAGTAATTAGACACTCATTTTATTATGTGATGCTGGATAAGGGCAAGAAAGTGGCAGGAGGTAACTTTCTGGCAAACTCAAATTCTGAACTGTTGACTGAATTTGATTTTTACAGAATTGCTAACAACCCAAGGGCATTATCTGGAGCTGACAGTTATATATCAAAGCGTTCTCTGAATTTGGCTAAGCTTATTAGGATAGCATTATCATTTATAAAAAAAATTCCATGAGGTTTCCTAAGTACATGGAGTCCTCAGCAATATGAAAAACACACACGTGGTGAACTGCGAGATAGGCAGTGCTCTGTCTCTGGAGGATGACGGGTTGTCTTGACCCAGACTGGATTTGAAGCTGAGGTTCGAGATATTGCACAGCTGAGTTTTAGATCACGAAGTAATCCCTTCTGGCTCATCTTCTCTGCTTAGTCTGTGTCAATTTTTAAAAGTACCTGAATTAGATTTTTATGTTGCTCTATAAATAAAGTGGTTGTGACATTTTTAATACATTTACAGTTCCTGTAAGTCATCGCTCCTTTCACTTAATTGAAAGGAGGGTTGGATGGCTTGAATTTGGTAATATGGTATCAAATGGAGTTCAAATACAGCTCCGAAATAAACAGGCTTCTTAAAACTTAAGAACAAATGAAGCATTAGGGATATTCAAATCATAACTCAAAAACATGTTTATTCAAGAAGCTTAAATCATCATATAAACTATCAGAGAACTCCACAACCAAGAATAATGAACTGCTAGTTCTTTGAAAGTAGTTACCTCATTTTATTTTTCTTTGTAATTCAGGAGCTGGTCAATTACCTAACAATCACTTATTTACTCAGTCAATAAACATTAATTTATACTTCTTATGGACCAAAATAATTCCAGGGCCTAGAGATACAGAAATAAATATCACAGTTCGATCTCTTAAGGAGAGATATATGAAAATGCTGTGGGACGATGTAAGACAGTTATTTTATCTAGCCTAATGAATGACTAAAGGCATCCTAGAAGGGATGATTCTCAAATTGAGCTTTCAAGAGAAGTAAAAAGATGCCCCAACAAGGACCTAGATTAGAGGGTGGCATTCAGAGAAGTGAGAAAGTTTAACAGGAATGGAATATTCAGTGCCTGGAATGCGAGTGCTGAAAGCTGGATTTAAGGGAAAGCAAGAAGACTGGGAATCACAATGGAAATTTGGATTCTAATCTGAAATTCAAAGGTAGTTGTTGGAGAGTTTTAAAAATTAGCAGAGCATGATCTGACTTGGGCTTAGAAAGATGGCTTTGACAACATTATAGAAAGCAGGTTGATTCTAGGGAGTAGTGCAATATTGTGAGCAGGGAGACTGATAAGTGATGTTTCAAAATCTGGGAGGTAGCTGCCCAATGTAGAATTAGATCAATAGGAATGTGGGGTCTGGGAAAAGGGGATGAATCAAGTACAGATTTTGTTTCTTGCTTGCAAAACTGGTTGGATGCAATGGTGTTCCCCTGGAGAATGAACAATGGAGAAGCAGTGCTTGAAGAAGGAAAGAAGTAGGAAAGGAATACCAAGAATGTTAGAGTGGTGCCATATGATTATACCACGATATATGAAGTTATCCTGAACAACACTGCTGGCCTGTTTGTCTCAGCAGTCTGTCCCTTTCTGTTGTTTCTAAATGCCATCTGCGTTAATTATGTCACATTAGCTTCCATGCCTTTTTTCCATTATAGCCCATTTCATTCAATCTCTTACCACGCCCCCCGCCACCCCTTCTTTCTAATGGATACATTTTGATTCTCTCTTTGGTATATCCTTGGTATACTGCTTACCTCTTTTGTGTTATTATGCTATATATGTTACCAGGCTGGAGTTCAGCATGAGAAAACTGCAGTTCCTTCCAATTCAAACAAGATCCCATTCCATGAGTCTTGATGTGGGGGGGAGTGGCATGCTGCATCTCATTCCCAGCAGACCTTCTCTTTGCAAATGATTCTGTGTTCCTTTGCCAGCATCAAGCTGATTAGCGGAAACATCCCATGTGAGAGCATCTAAGACACTTCATGGAATGCCTGCAACCTGTTTCAGAATGCCTGGGTTCAAGTATCAGTTCTGCTTCAGATTCCAACTTCCTGCTAATGTGCACCTCTATGAGGGTGTGGAACGGGCAGCTAGTGATGGCTCAAGTACTTAGGTCCCTGCTACCACATAGCAGGTTTGGATTGAGATTTGGGTTCTTGACTCTAGCCTGTCCCAGCTCCTGCTGATGCATGCATTTGGAGAGTTACCCAGTGAATGGGAGATCTCTCTCTCTCCCTCCCTCCCTCTCTCTCTCTCCCTACATCTCCCTCTCCGTTTCCCCCCATGATGTTAAATAGATAAAGTAGGTTAAATAGATAAAGTAGGTACATAGATGAGGCATGGATATAGCTCCTTTGTTTATTGTTATATCCACTGACTCTGAAACAATGTGTGACACAAAATATATGCTTAATATATATTTGTTGAATAAGTTAATGATCAATTATTTTAAAGATATTTGCATATTCAACAATGTTTTCTAAGAAATTTATTATTTTTCATGCATTTACAAAACGTACTAAGATGCGTAACTTTATAAAATTGTGAACAGAAGGGTTATTATGGTAATAAAGATGAAAAATATCTTACATAGTTGATCCTGGAGGCTCTCCATTTACTCCTAAAAAGGGGGATAAATCTGTTTCAAAGAATGTATATGTAAGGTAACTCTTTTTTGATTTTTTAATAAAGATTTATTTATTTGAAATGTAGAGTTACAGAGAAAGAGAGGAAGAGATAGAGATCTTCCACCTGCTGTTTCACTCCTCAAATAACCACAACTGCTGGACTGGGCCAGGCCGAAGTCAGGAGCCATAAGTTTCATCCAGGTCTCCCACATGGGTGTAGGGGCCCAAGGAGTTGGGGCATTTTCCACTGCTTTCCCAGGTACTTTAGAAAAGAGTTGGATTGGAAGTGGAATAACCAGGACTCAAACTGGTACCCGTGTGGGATGCAAGTATGTTACAGATGATAGCTTAACCTACTGTGCCACAAAGCCAGCCCCCAATTCTTTTTTTAAGATTTGTGTTTTTCAAATTTTTTTAGAAGGCAGAGTAACAGATAGAGAGGGAAAGAGAGAGAGAGAGATCTTCCATCAGCTAGTTAATTCTCCAAATGGCTGTGGTGGCCAGAGCTGTGCCAAGCTAAAGCCAGGACCACAGAGCTGCTGCTTCTGGTTTTCCCACATGGGTGCAGGGTCCCAAGCACTTGAACCATCTTCCACTGCTTTTTCAGGTGCATTATCAGGGATCTGGATGCAAAGTGGAGCATCCAGATCTTGAACTGGGATTCTGGCATCACAGGTGGTGGTTTAGACAGCTTTGTCACAACACTGGCCCCTTTTGTGATTCTTATCTATAGAAGAATGATTTGTGAAGAAATTCACCAAGATTCTTATTTAAATTTCAAGGGAATTATGCTGTGGAAATATACGTGTCATGATATAAAAGGGAGGTGAAAATCTTATGAATATTTTACTTTTTCTTTTTGGAAGCATTTTGTTCTCATTTTAATTGTTTGGGTAATAGTCTCATAGTTGTTTCCCATTACCTGATAGATTTAGAGCTTTGGGAGGATGCCCAGAAAGAAATAAATGAAGAGACAGAGTGTTAATTGATTGCACATATAAGCATAATAACAGCAAATTATTAATTTCTGGTCCATGCCAGTTTTTAAGGGAGTGTGGAGTAAAGGCATGCTGTAGCCACATGTGCTGGTCAGTGGGCAGAATAAGCCCCCCCCCTTTGCCTCCCACTATTAATTCCTACTGTGTCTTTCTCAACTTGAAACTTCATGCAGACTTGATTTTCTCATTAACTGCAAAACCCTAAGTGTGAATAAGGGGAGGAGAGTGAACAGAATGAAGGAGATCCAGAGACTGGCTTTGATTTCTTCACTAATCTGAACATTCAAGCATAGTTTCAAGTTTAACATGTTCATGTGTCCATTTATCTAATCAACAGACATTATTTGATGTCTTGTTCCATTCTAGACACTGTGTTCATGGTAAGTAATATAGGGATTCACTCATCATTTAAAAAAATATGTATTGCAGCTGATAAGCACTAGAACCTGTTCAAACCAATCATGGTAGACAAGTAAAGACATCAAAGCTCCTGTGTCCACAGAACTCTCATTACGTGTAGGGGAGAATAACAATAAATAAGAAACCAAAACTAATGCACAAATGTTGTCAGGTGCTAGCAAGTGCTCTGATGGAAAACAGAGATGGATCAAGGGTGAGAATATAGAGATGAGTTTGGGATGAAGAAGTGATGATGTGATTTTTAGTGGTATTGTACTTGAGAAAGATAGCTCTGGTGGTGTGTTTGAGAGGTTGGGTGGTGGTAAGAGTGGGGTCTGGTGATTGGTGTCATTGCAACTGTACAAGGCGGTGGTAGTGTTGGCTATGCTAAGGGAAGAGTAGTAGAGCAGAGGAGAATAAATAAAATATATATCTCTCTGTGTGTGTGTGTGTGTGTGTGTGTAGGTGCATCATGAGAGTGCTTCGAAAAGTTCATGGAAAATGAAAACAAAAGATCAGTTTATTTTGGTGCACACTTTTTTTTAAATTTTAATATTTGGGAGGCCGGCACCGTGGCTCACTTGTTTAATCCTCTGCCTGTGGCGCTGGCATCCATGTGGGCTCCAGGTTCTAGTCCCGGTTGCTCCTCTTCCAGTCCATCTCTCCTGTGGAGGATGGCCCAAGTGCTTGGGCTCCTGCACCCACACAGGAGACCGGGAGGAAGCACCTGGCTTTGGATCGGCGCAGCACCAGCCATGGAGGCCATTTGAGGGGTGAACCAGTGGAAGGAATACCTTTCTCTCTGTCTCTCTCTCTCACTGTCTATAACTCTGTCAAATAAATAATTTAAAAAATTTTTAAAAATTAATATTTAAAAAATTTTGATAATTTATTTCAAGGGCAGAAATCTCCTATCCACTGGTTCACTCCCCCAAATGTCTGCCAAAGCCAGGACTGGATGAAGCCAGAAGCTGGGAACTCAATCCGGGTCTCCCAGGTGGATGGTTAGGAGCCAACTACTTAAGCCATAACCTGCTGCCTCTCAGTGTGTGTGTTAGCATTGAGAGCAGAGCCAGGCCTGAACCCAGACACTCTGACATAGATTACAGGTGTGTCAAGCAGCATCTTAACCCCTGCACCAAATGTCTGCTCTTGATACAAAAATCTTTGAAGTCATTGCATACAAGGAATCTTCGAAACTTCATAGGAATTGTACATTATGAAAACTCTATGGATTTCAACTATTTCTTTTTTGCAAAATAACCATCTTTTAATTTCATTGTGTGTGAGTGTATTAGGCAGAGAGAAAGGTTTAGTGGAAGTATAAAGAATGTTTAAAAAAATAGACAGGACTCAGTCACTTGTTAAATGTGTATTGAGCAGATGCTTAATTCAGGCATTATGCTTAAGACTCAGACATGCAGCACATGTGTGTAGTGCACAGTCTTTACACAGGAAGGTCTGTTACATAGGACCAGCAGGGACTGCTTCTGCAGGGGAGAATACTTAGCAAATTCATGAATTGTGTCTGCCACAATTTATGTATCTTCTCCAAAAAAAGATAATTACTTTTTAGAGTGTGTTAGTAAAGGAAAATGTGTTTCCATTTTGCAGTCATGTTTGTATTACATAGGCTAATCTTCTTTTCCCCATAGGCCACAAGTCTGGTTAGCCCCTTTCTCACTGAAGGCAATAATAAAGCCATCAGACTTTGAGTAAAGAAACAATTGCATTGAGAATGAAGAATGTGAGCTTAGATATAATTCAAAAATTTACTGATTGTTTCCAACCTGCTCTACCCTTTCCAGAATGTATTCACCAATTGCATATACATATGCTCACACATGCAAGTACCAATAAGAACTAATATTTAAAAGTATTTTCTGGTACTGATAAGTGTCACTTCAAAATGCTTTCTTTTCTCTTCCCATTACATTGGATTACTGAGCCGGAGAGTGGAAGGTTTGTCCCTTTCTGACCAGGACACTGATGAGCCTCATGAATTAAAATTTATGTCTTCCCTCATTACTGATGTACCACCTGGTTCTTTTGAATTATCGTACCCACCAAATGGATTTTATAGTCCATTGGGGGCTGTCCATGCTTGTTAAGGTGATATTTCCATCTCTGGTATAGCACAGAATCTCATCTCCCTCTTACTGAGTAATTGCAGTGCCAAATCTGCCATCAACTGTCTTTCGCTTCCTGAAATTTTCTCTAAGTTATGTATCCTCTGTTTCTGAGAAGTCTAAATGATGACATAGTCAAATCATAGAGAATCTGTCATTTATTTTTAAAGAGTTTTATATTTCAGGGTTTTTTTTTTTTAAGTTTTTTTTATTTATTTGAAAGTCAGAGTTACAGAAAGAGGAACATACACACACTAACACATACACACGTGCAGAGAGAGAGAGAGAGAGAAAAGAGAGATATCTTCCACAAGCTGATTCACTCCCCAGATGGCCACAACTCTCAGCGCTAGACCAGGCTGAAACTGGAACTTGAACTCCATCCAGGTCTTGCATATGGGTAGCAGGAGTCCAAGCACTAAGGCCATCTTCTGCTGCCTTCCTAGGTACATTAAGCAAGAACCTGAATCAAAAGTGGAGTAGCCCATATTCTAACCTGTGCTCATTTGGCAGGCCAGCCTTGCAGGCAGCAGCTTAATCTGCTAAGCCACAAGGCCAACCCCTCTTGTTGATTATTTTTACTGTGTATCATCTTCTCACTATAGCAACCTCTGGTGTTGTGATATGTATTTACTACATGGATTAACTCTATTGCTGAGAGATTTTCCCTATTTCTATTCTTATTTTACGAGTTCCCATTGTTTTTTATGTCTGTATTTTTCCTCATTCTATTAAAGTTACTTAGACTCACTCTGCTAGGAGATTTACTGATGTCACCACAGTTAGTTCTTTTAAGACACTCTAAGTAGTTATGTATATTCCTATATACCAATAACGATGCAAGAAGATTGCCCAAAGTGATGCAGGTAACAGGAGAAAAAGTCAGAATTCAGCTAGAGACTATATGAGTCCAAAAGACAGGCTTCGTCTGCCACCATGGAAAGGCATGAATCCCTTCTACTTCTTCTAACCTTTCCTCTAGCATTGTCAGTTTGCCACATCAAACCCCCCTGGGAGAAGATAACAGCACTACAATATTCACTTCAGGGTCTTTGCAGCAATTTACTTTTAAGTCATGAAGGCAATATGGCAAGATAAAGATAAATTTGAACTAAAGAGATTCAGTTTTGAGTATCCTTCTGGCACCAACCAACTAGTGAGGCCATCTGGGCAAATTCTACTCAAGTGTAAAATGACAAAATACTTGTAGTATCTTGGGGTTGTGGCAAGATTAAAATTAGAGTGCTTAGAGCTTAGAAGTGTAGTCTTCTGGTTTCATTGGGTAATCTGATTTACCCAAAGGCAAACAGTGCCTGAAGTTTCATAGTCCAGATGGTAAGACCCTAATGAGATCACTTGAAAGTTTATTCTAGTCAGATCTTGGGGCATGCCTGTGTTTTTGTTTTTGCTGAGCTGTGTTTATACAAACCAGTTAATATACTTTGTTGAAACTTCTCTTCCTTTAAACTGTACCCAAGTAAAACTTTGTTATTTATAATCCAGAGATTGGACCATATGTCTCCCATGGTTCTAATTCCCAAGGGATCTCAGTGAGACAAGAGATACAAGGTGGCTACTCCTCTGTGGTCAAAATGGCAACATTCAATAAGGAGTAGGCAAGGATTTTGCTTGTGAGACCATAGGCAATCCCATCAAGCAAGGGGAACATGGGGCCTGGAGGTATCATCATACTCTGTCCTCATCTGGCCCGGCACTATCAAGTTGGCCATAAAGCTGACTCCCTCACCAGAAAGAATTCCTGGGTGGAGGTCACACGGAGCAAGAGTAGATTCTGAGAACCAATGTTGAATGATGGAATTCTCTGGGCCTTCTGAGATCTACTGGATGTCTACATCTCAGTGACCCAAGAATGCCAGCAAGTTCTGAGATGGATTGCTAAATGAAAGCCGCCAATGATCCTGAGCAGGGATGCTTTTGTTGATGAGGAAATCAGAGGTTTCTGTTCTCAATACTAGTCGTCAGGGAAGGGTTTGTTAGCACACATAAAATGTACCTCATTTTAATTTAGCAGTTAATGTAGATTCATGTCTACAGAGACTGACACTCTACTTTTTAAATGTATCAAGCTCCAGCCCCTGACTAAAATAGGAAGAAAGAAATCTAGATTCTCCTAGGAGTTTACCTTTTCTTTGTGTCACAAATGTCGCATGAAGAATCATTTTAAATGTATACTCTTGGTAGTGCTTCCTTAAAGTGACTTCAGATTTGGGGTTTGGTTAGGTTTCTGGAAAAAAACAAAGGATTTGTGTGTGTGTGTGTGTGTGCACATGGTGCACACGGGATGACTTTGGTCTTGGTTTGTGATTCTATTAAATGGAAATTCTGAAATTGGCTGGAAGATGACTGGAGAATGTCTATTTCCCAGCAATTGGTGTCATTACTGAACTGTTCTCTGCATTGATCTACATTTTATTGTTTATTCAGCATAAACAGTACTCCTGAGGCTGTACCATATGTGAAGAAATGAATATTCCCTTCATTTATATGGTTATTTGTCTACTAAGGGTGCAATGATTTTTGGGTAATACATAAAATCAAGATCCAGATGGCTTGCCAATACTAAAGATCTACTTTAGGCATATGATTTTCAAGTCTTAACTCATGGCTGCTTTGCCAAATCCAAGGGTGCACTGTTTGTTATCTGCTTCCCAAAATTCCTCCAACCATTCATTTGAAAACAGTATTCTACACTATTCCTGGACGGTGGTTCTGTCACTGCTGTTAGATTTCTGTTATAGCCTGTCTGTAGTGGATTATGAGATATTACTCACTTACCTCATCAGAGTTCCATGAGACTTAGACCATTCATGTTTTGAAACAAAATGTAAAATGAAGGACTTGAGTCATTTAGTTGAAAGTTGGAATAAAATCTGGCATTGCGTAGTTTGCTTCAAGAACAAATTATTGCCGGCTCCGCGGCTCACTAGGCTAATCCTCCGCCTAGCGGCGCCGGCACACCGGGTTCTAGTCCCGGTCGGGGCGCCGGATTCTGTCCCGGTTGCCCCTCTTCCAGGCCAGCCCTCTGCTGTGGCCAGGGAGTGCAGTGGAGGATGGCCCAGGTGCTTGGGCCCTGCACCCCATGGGAGACCAGGAAAAGCACCTGGCTCCTGGCTCCTGCCATCGGATCAGCGCGGTGCGCCGGCCGCAGCGCGCCGGCCGCGGCGGCCATTGGAGGGTGAACCAACGGCAAAAGGAAGACCTTTCTCTCTGTCTCTCTCTCTGTATCCACTCTGCCTGTCAAAAAAAAAAAAAAAAAAAAAAAAAAAAAAAAAAAAAAAAAAAAAGAACAAATTATTCCAGATGTAGTAGGGCTGATAAATAGACAAACAATACAGTACAGTAAGTATTTTCTTATAGATCCATTGAAGACATGGCACATGTCTCTATATTAGAATCACCTGTGCTTTTTTTTTTAAGATTTATTTATTTATTTGAAAGTAAGAGTTACACAGAGAGGGAAGAGGCAGAGAGAGAGAGGTGGGGGGGTAGTCTTTCAACCACTGATTCACTCCCCAGTTGGCCGCAATGGCCGGAACTACACCGATCTGAAGGCAGGAGCCAGGAGCTTCCTCCAGGTCTCCCATGCAGGTGCAGAGGCCCAAGGACTCAGGCCATCCTCCACTGCCTTCCCAGGCCACAGAAGAGAGCTGGATTGGAAGTGGAGCAGCTGTGTCTTGAACCAGCACCCATATGGGATGCCTGCACTGCAGGCAGCAGCTTTAGCCACTACGCCACAGCACCAGCCCCACCTGTGCTACTTCTAATAAGACCAATTCCTTAGTCCAGACTAGAGGATTTTAATGGGAACCTTTGGTAATGGAGCCTGAGCATTCATATTTTATAATAGATTATTGGGTTGGGGCTGGCATTGTGATACAACAGTTAACCTGCCACCTGTGATGCAGGCATCCCATATGAGTGGCAGTCCAAACCCCTGCTGCTCCATTTCCAATCCAGCTTCCTGTTAATCTGCCTCTGAACTCAGCAGAAGATGGCCAAAGTGCTTTGACCCCTGCCATCCATGCAGGAAATCCAGCTGGAGTCCCAGGCTCCTGGCTTTGGCCTGGTCCAGCCACAGCTGTTATGGCCATTTGGGGAGTGAAGAAGCAGGTAAGAGATTTTCTCTCTCTCTCTCTCTCTCTCTCTCTCTCTCTCCCTAATCTGCCTTTCAAATAAGTAAATCATTTTTAAAAAACAAAATTCTTGAGTGATTCTAGCATATAACCAAAATTGAATACTGTCATAGAATTGCTATTTTAAGAAGCAGGTGTCATGGCACAGCATTGAGTTGCTTGCATTCCATAGCAGAGTGCCTGGGTTCAAGTCCCCACTCTACTTCTGATCCAGCTTGCTACAGATGCGCACCCTGAGAGGCAGCAGTCCATGGTTCAAGTACTTAGCTCTTTGCCACCCACATGGGATTCCTGAGTTGAGATCCTGGCTTCTATCTTCAGCCTGACCAAATGCTGGATGTCTCAGCAATTTGGGGAGAGAACCAGTAGATGGAAGATACTTTTCTCTGTCTCTCTCTGTCATTTTTCGGTCACTCTGCCTTTCAAATAAAATAAATAAATAAATAAAACTTTTTCAAGTACTATTTCAAGGGACTCAATTATGAGTATCCTTGTCTACCTCCTATTTTATAATATTAGCCTTAGAGAAAATAAGCTGATTCCTTATAAAAAGGCACTGCCTTAAATCAAACATGGAAACAACCTAAAAGTTCAAAGATGGGCAACCACACTATTTCCTATAATATGTTCTTACCTTTTTATGTATATATAAGAATCAATTTCTATTGCTGTGTTTTCATTCTTTTGTAAGAACTGCTGTAATTCCAAGGTTTTTTTTTTTTTCTTTCTTTCTTTCTTTTTTTTTTTTTCTGACAGGCAAGTGGACAGTGAGAGAGAGAGAGACAGAGAGAAAGGTCTTCCTTTGCCGTTGGTTCACCCTCCAATGGCCGCCGCGGTCGGCGCACTGCGGCCGGCGCACCACGCTGATATGATGGCAGGAGCCAGGTACTTACCCTGATCTCCCATGTGGGTGCAGGGCCCAAGTAATTGGGCCATCCTCCACTGCACTCCCTGGCCACAGCAGAGAGCTGGCCTGGAAGAGGGGCAACCGGGACAGAATCCGGCGCCCCGACCGGGACTAGAACCTGGTGTGCCGGCGCCACAAGGCAGAGGATTAGCCTAGTGAGCCGCGGCGCTGGCCTCTTTCTTTCTTTTACATCTTGCATTAGCAGTTAATCCTGCCTTTAGTTCTTTTTGACGATTGCATGGCCACCTGGAAATATAACAGCCTATTACTTGATGAAGATATAAATCAGGGTTTGAAATGTCTCTTGAATCATGAGTTTCTAAAAGACCGAATTCATGTGGTGTGTCCAGTGAAATTAGTGTTAAGGGATACAGGCAGGCCAATTCTTCTTCATGCTATAGTGTGAGCAACACCTATGTAGAGCTCTGTACTTCAAGCAGACTCCTCCTCATCTGATCCTCATGTAGCATGGGAAGGGGTGGGGACTACCATCATACCCATTTTATAGATGAGAAAACTGAAGGTCAAGATTGGTTAATGTTTTTTCCAGTGAAATTTTACTACGCTGTTACCTATAAATGCTTCTGTAGCTGGGGTATTTATATATATTGAGACATTTGATCATTTATAGATAAGCTCCTATGTTTTATGGGTTAACTCTGTACCCAGACTACTCTATCCTTCCCTGACTAATCTAATGTTGCTTAATAGTTTTTCTGTTTTTCCAGGCACATAAAGATAACCACTTGCTTATGTCACTTCCAATTTACTATCAGTATGCACATTCTTTCTTTATTCTGATTAAAAAAATTTATTTATTTATTTGAAAATCAGAATTACAGAGAGAGGCAGAGAGTTAGAGGGAAAGATCTCCCATCTACTGGTTCACTCCCAAATGACCACGGCAGTTGGGGCTGGGCTAGGCTGAAGCCAGGAGCCAGGAGCTTCTTCCAGGTCTCTCACATGCAGGAACCCAAGCACCTGGGTCATCTGCTGCTGCTTTTCCCAGGCTATTAGCAAGAAGCTGGATTGGAAGTGGAGCAAATGGGACATGAACCAATACCCATAAGGAAAGCCAGTGTTGCAAGAGGCAACTTTACCTAGTATGCCACAACACCAGGCCCTGTTCATCCTATTTATAGTGATCATTACTTTCAGTATTTCATCCCTGAAATCACAAGTGATTGAATTAATGATTAGAGTGATCATTACTCTCAGGATCACCAGTACTTAAATTACACTAGTAATAATGTGTATTTTTTACTTGGTACTAACTTTAAAAGGATACATATAAATGATTCAGTTCCAAATGATACCGGTTTTTTTGAGAAAGAGAAATTTTCTTGTGTGTATGTTGCTTATATATCTGTTTGAAAGACATGGACACCTGTAGAATGCAATACTAACACGTATCCAACTCTTACAGCTCAACAAAAACAAAAAGACAAGCCACCCAATTAAAATGTTGGCATCAAAACCTCAAAAGATACTATTTCATACCTACTAGGATAGCTATAATTTAAAAACAAACAGAAACAAAATGGAAATTAATAAGTGTTGTTTAGGATGAATACAAATTGGAATCCTCAGGTATTTCACCACTGTGGAAAACAGTTTGGCCATCCCTTAAACAGTTAAATGTAGAATTATCATGTGCCCTAATAATTCCACTTCTAGGTATATACCTCAAGGTATTACTGATTAATAAATATGTGATTTCTTTTGGGGTAATAAACATATTTGTCACAAGATAGAGGAGAATGTCTTACAAAATTGCAAATATACTAAATGCCACTGAATTACATAGTTTAAAAAGAATTCCTGGGAGTGGCGTTTGGTACAGCAGTTAAGACACTGCTTGAGATTTCTGCATCCCATATAGGAGTGCCTAGTTTAAAACCCGGCAATGATTTTGATTCCAGGTCCTTTGTAATTTTCACACTGACGGACAGCAGATGGTGGTGCAAGTATTTGGGTCACAACCATACACATGGGAGGCACAGATTGAATTCCAGGTCCCCGGCTTTGGACTGTTCCAGCTCTGGCTGCTGCAAGAATTTGGGGTGTGAACTAGGGGATGGAAGATTTCTTTCCATCTCTTTCTCTGTCTCTCTTTTAAGTAAGTTGAAAATAAGTAAATAAATTTTGAAATAAAAAAATGATCAAAAGTCTGGGGAAAACTCAATAAAATGATGAGTTCTATAATATGAATTTCAATTTTATTAAATAATGACAGGATGCACATATGATCTCAACAGTTAAAATAATATATATATTGAGAATTTTTCTAAATAGAGTTGAGTATAGTTTTTGAAAGTATGTTTAATATTTTTCAAAGTATTTTCTACTTCCCCTTTTTCTGTGATGAATTGTACTAATGGATTAACTCATTTGGACCAAAGTTGCAATCCTGTCATAAGACCTCCCTTGTGTTTTGCTGCAAATTATTGGGTAATGTTTAAGTTTTTGTTGTTGTTGTTTTTTCATTTATTGCTGTTTGTTTTGGGGGATATGAGGAGTGGAGGAAGGAGCTGTATAAGAGAAAGGAAGTGGTTATATTTTTTGACTTTTCCTTTCTTTTCTTTTCTTTCCTTCCCCCCTTCCTCCCTCCCTTCCTCCCTCCCTTCCACTAAGCAGCTTTCTTCTCTGATTCCTCCACGGTCACTTGAAAAATTTTTTTTTCAATGTCCATTCAATGAATTTTTTTTAAACATAATTTTGTAGCCAATGTACATATTTTTTTTTATTTTTTTATTTTTTTGCCAGGCAGAGTTATAGACAGTGAGAGAGAGACAGAGAGACAGTTGGTTCACTCCCCTAATGGCCGCTACGGCCGGTACTGAGCTGAGCTGAAGCCAGGAGCCGGTGCTTCCTCCCGGTCTCCCATGTGGGTGAAGGGGCCCAAGTACTTGGGCCATCCTCCACTGCCTTCCCGGGCCACAGCAGAGAGCTGGACTGGAAGAGGAGCAACCGGGACTAGTACCCAGCGCCACAACTGGGACTAGAACCCAGGGTGCTGGCGCCACAGGCGGAAGATTAGTCAAGTGAGCCATGACGCCAGCCCAGCATACATATGAATTAATATAATTTTACCAGCACTCCACAAACCCTCCCTTGCCCATGCCGCTCACCACCCCACTCCTAGGGGTAACCTCTATTATTACTTCTACCACCATATGTTAGTTTTGCCCATTTTTGTACTTCATATAAGTTGAATTATATACAAAATTTCTTTGCATATAATTTTCTGTTGACATAAAGAGATCCGTTCATATTATTTTTTATCATTGTTATTGTTGTATAATATCCTGTTACGTGAGTTGTGAAAATACCACAATATATTTATTCAATCTTCTGTGAATAAATATATTGGGTAGTTTTTGGCTATGAATAATTCTATTCTATACATGCTAGCATATGTGTTTCTTTACAGTCTAAATGCATTTCTCTTGAGCAGAAACCTAGAAATATAATTGCTGAGTCATGGAGTATGAGTTTATTCAGGTATGGTGGAGACTGCAAAATATTTTTCAAAATGACTGGACAAATTTCTATTCCTGCCAGCATTCCATAAGAGCTCCAATTGCAAACTATAGAAATGATCCCTGTAAGTATGGCAGTTTTAATTTGTACTTCTGGCATAACTTAAAAAGTTGAATACCTCTTCGTGTACATATTGGTCATTTGGATAACTTTTTCTGTGAAGTTCTATTAAATCATTTGGTCAAATTTTCTATTGATTTGTCTGAGTTTTTTTTTTTTTTGTATCGACTTTCAGAGTTCTTTATGCATTTTGATTATGAATTATACTGAATGTTTCGTTATAAATGTATTATGAATAAATTCTCCCTGTGTATAGGTTGCCATTTTATCTTCTTTTCAATGGAACTATCTATTATTTTTGCCCTTCTGCTATTGCTTTTATTCTGGGTCAATTTCTCATTTCATCTAAGTTTTGGAAGCATCAATATAGATTTAATCAAGAGAGTCTCATTATGCTTCTTGTACATTTTCAATGTCTTACATTTCAGTGAATAGGTCTCCATTCTTAATTCTAACTGAATTTTTGTTTGTTTTCTCTTATTTTATTGTCTAGGTTAACTACTATTGTATGGGACTTTTTTTCTCTTGCAAAAACAGCAGTCTTTGGAGTTACTTGTTTTGTAGTTTATAATTTATTAATTTTGTCTGTTATCTTTATTAATACATTCCTTTTGTTTCCCTTAATTGCATTTGGTTGCTCTGATTTCTTGAGTTGAATAATTAATCCTTGTATTTTTGTTCTTTTGAAAATTATGTAGGAATTTAATTATATAAATATTCTTTCAAATATGACTTTCTTCATATCCCTCAGATATAATTCATAATGTTTCCATAATTACTATTTTATAAAGTAAATATTTGTTTTAAAAAGGTGAGGTAGGAAGAACGAGTTAGAAAAACAAATCTCCAGTTCATGTATGTTGTCTCAGAACATTTTTCTCTTCAGATTCACCAACTCCTCTGTCATGTGCAATGTCTTCATTCATTTAGGTTCTGTCTTTTTAATTATCAGGTGTGCATAGCTTTCTAGTAAGGTTAGCAAATGCACAGGCATTTTGTACAGTGGGTTAGCATTATTCATCTGTGTATAGCTGCCCCTTATCCATCTTTTGTCTTCCCACTTTCTGCCCTGAAATTCCTGAAGAGATGATACATGCCAACCATTGGAGTGGTGGTCTTCTGTATGTTTTCTTATCCCCAAGCAAATGGACCCTGTGATGTTCCTGCATCATGTATAAGGGATTCTGGGTGAGGGATTGCTGTTTGATCTTCCAGGTCACACTATCTGTCTCTGAAAAACTCTGGATCCTGCATGAACTCTGTAGAAATACAGATCTGCTATAGTAAATCTTTCTTGGTTTCATGCTATCGTAGTGTGCATACATTACTGTGACAGAACACCACAGACTGGGTAATTTATAGGAAGCAGAAAATAATTTTCTCACAGCTCTGGGGGCTAAAAGACCAAGGTCAAGGCACTAGTAAGATCAGTTGTTTATGATGGCTGCTCTCTGTTTCTGCGATGGCTCTTTGAATGCTCTTGGAGAGAAGGAAAGCTGTGCCTCCTATCACAGAAAGTGGAAGGGCACAAAGGGATTATCTCCCTCATCCAGACCTTTTATGTGGACACCTAATTCCACTCACCAGGGAGGAATCTCCATGACCAAATCACTCCTTAAGGTTCCCACCTGTTCATTATCATCACATTGGCCATTACATTTCAACATATCAATTTTGGAGGTGAAAAAATACTCAAACTATAGCAGCTCCCCCATCTGCATCTATGAGATATATTTTACGTGTTTTATTTGAAATTGTGACTGCTTGTTTCACAGTGTCTGAGTTTCCTTCTCTGCTGTTCAGTGGCCTTACACATTTTTATTGGCTCTATGGAGAGCAGCTAAAAATTGGTCTCCATCCCATCATCTCCAGCCTGACTACTGTCATGTAGTACTTCTACAAGTAATTTTTTAGTAGTGTTGCTTCTATCAGAAAACATAATTATTTGAACTAATGATTTTAGAAGCTTTATTGTATTTCTACCTGTTACATTATTATTTAATGAAATAATATCTCTTCTCTCTCTCTCTCTCTCTCTCTCTCTCCTAAGGAAACCATTTATGTAAATCTTCCCCCCGAAGAACCCAGAAGAAACCCCAGTTTTTATAAGCCCTTCCTAGCACCCACTTACTGAAACATCCCACTGTACCTTGTGGTTTTATTCTTTTATTTTCAATGAGTTAATAAACTCGTTTTTTCTTCTGGTTGCTATGATCTGCATATGATTTGAGCATGTCTCTCAAAAGCTCATGTACTAGAAGCTTGGTCTGCCATGTCGGGATGTGAGGGTGGTGGGGCCTTTAAGACATGGAACCAGCCGGCGCCTCGGCTCACTAGGCTAATCCTTCACCTAGCAGCGCCGGCACACCGGGTTCTAGTCCCGGTCAGGGCGCCGGATTCTTTCCCAGTTGCCCCTCTTCCAGGCCAGCTCTCTGCTGTGGCCCGGGAAGGCAGTGGAGGATGGCCCAAGTGCTTGGGCCCTGCACCCCATGGGAGACCAGGATAAGTACCTGGCTCCTGCCATCGGATCAGCGTGGTGCGCCGGCCGCAGTGCGCAAGCCATGGCGGCCATTGGAGGGTGAACCAACAGCAAAAGGAAGACCTTTCTCTCTGTCTCTCTCTCTCACTGTCCACTCTGCCTGTCAAAAAAAAAAAAAAAAAAAAAAAGACGTGGAACCTAGTGGACGATAGTCCCAGGGACAAGATCTTCAGAAGAGATTAATGCTGGTCTAGTGGATTATTACAAGCGAGACCAGCCCACTTATCTAGCTCTTCTACAACCTGCTGTTTGTCTTTTCAGTTTTCCTCTATGTAGTCATATAACCAGGGGAGCCCTTACCTGAGCTGAACAGATACTTGTGCTATGCTCTTGAATCCCAGTAACTATAAGCTGAATGAACCTCCTTTCTTTGTACAGTACAGTTTCAGGTATTACATTATAGCAGTATAAATCTGATTAATATACTAGTATGTGTGTTTCTGGTGCTTCTTGGCTATAGGATAGTTATAAGTAATATATATTTCTGTAATTCATTAATATATTCATATTATTTATGGAGGTAATATCATTTACTGTAAACTAAAGAAATGAATAATAGTTATAATTTATATACTTAATAAGAAAGTTAACTATAGTAATAATAATACATAAAGTTTGCAGAATACTTTGACATAGAATATGTGTTTTAGTTTCTAACATTTCTTTTTTTTTAAAAGATTTGTTTATTTATTTGAAATCAGAGTTACACAGAGAGTGGAGAAGAAGAGAGAAAGAAGTCTTCCATTTGCTAGTTCACTCCCCATTGGCTGCAATGGCTGGAGCTGCGCCTATCCAAAGTCAGGAGCCAGGAGCTTCCTCCCGGTCCCCCATGTGGGCACAGGGGCCCAAGGACGTGGGCCATCTTCTACTGCTTTCTCAGGCCATAGCAGAGAGCTGGATCAGAAGTGAGCAGACAGGACTTGAACTGGCTCCCATATGGGATGCCAGCATTGCAGGCAGCAGCTTTACCTGCTGTGCCACAGTTTCGACCCTTAACATTTCAATAAATATTTTCCCTTACCTGTATGAAAGTTTAAGCTCAATAATATTAATTGACAGTTACTATGCTAAGTAATTAATCTATAATTTGCATTATAAAGTTGATACTACTAAAACAGCAACCAGTCATGATGAGTAACCAGTGAGGAAACTGAGACTGAAAAAGTTTGAGTATATCTGGAGGTTACATAGTTAGGAAGTGCCAGGCTCAAGCTTGTCTCTGTATCATTTTGAGTGCTACATTCATATTCAGATGCTGAAAGAAGAATGTCCCAAACAAAAAGAAAGAGAATACACTTTTGCATATTTGGAACACATTTACTATTGCTTATGTATATCGTGAGTGAGAGAGAAGCTGGAGATGGGCTTGGAAAAGTGAGCAAGGCAAGCAGTATGTGTGTCTGTATGTGTGGGGGGTGGGGGTGGGGGGGTATGTGCAAGCATGTGTGTGATGGGAGTAATTGGATAACATTATAAATAAAATGAAAAGCTACTGAAGACTTACAAAGGAGAATGCCATGTAAAATTGTGTGACTCTCAAATGCTGCTCTGACTACAAAGTAGAAAATGGATTTGAGGCGAGCAACACCAGCGATAAGGAGACCAATTAGGAGGGTATTGTAGAGCTCTGGGGGAAATTATGTTGCCTTGAATGACAGTGCTGACAGCAACAATGGAAAGAAGTAGATAAATTTGAGAGATTTATGAGGTGTGTTCCATGGAATTCAGTTATTGATTGGATGTAGGGGGTGACAGAGTGAGTGGAGCCAAGGATAACAACTAAACATCAGCCTTGAGCAATTATTGGGATAGTGATAAGTGAACTGAATTTGTTAGATGAGAAGATTTTATCTTTGGACATGCTCATTTTCAGAATCTCCTCTATGTATGCATCTAGTTAGATAATTCGATATTCATGCCTAGGACTCAGGAGATGTGTGTGTGTGTATGTGTGTGCATGCATGCTAATCATCTGCATGTATTTGCCAACTGATGCCATTGGACTAGGAGAGGCTGTTCTGTGAAGTGTCATAGAGTGAGAAACAATGAAGAACAAGCTGCAAGGTTTTGAGAAACATTGATATTTAATGGAAAAGCACAGGAAGCAAGGCATGTTTATATCAAGAAGAGCTGCCAGACTGGCTGATGCCATGGAAACAGGAAGCAGGGGTGGTTCAAGCTCAGTCAGAAAGCCAAATAAGAATGCAGGATGCCATTGGAGTTGGTCCAGACACTGAAAGGTGTTGAAACATCTTCCTTTTCTTTTACTTTTTCCATGAAATCAAGGGGAATCTAAAGTTTTTTCATAGATCTCCTTCCCTTTTCCTACTTCATCATATTTTCCTCAGTCATTTGTTTTTATTTCCTGTTCTGCCAATATGCTGGTGCCATCCAAGAGAATTCACCCCAATTTCTTTCAGACCTGGAAGCCAGTGGCAAAGATTTATTGTGTATCTCTGATAGATTTCATTTGTATGTGTATATTATATATATAAATATACAATGTAGATTATATGTGTGTGTATAAATACATGCATATGGGGAGAAATGGAGAGAGGGAGAGGGAGGGAGAGAGAGAGAGAGAGAATGAATGAATGAATGAGTTTGTTTCCATCTACTTTAAAGCCAGGGAAACAGAGAGAGACACAGAGATCTTTCAGTCTGCTGGTTCATTCCCCAGGTGTACACAGCAGCCAGGGCTGACAGAAGCAGACTAGCCATAATGTCAAATGGTACTCTGATAGAGGATGTGGGCATCACAATTGGGAACTTAACCTATGCAAATACAATGACCCTGGTAGATGTTTCTGAAAGATCAAATCTTCACTATAAAAAAATGTAGCTTTGGGGCTGCTGTTGTGGTACAGTGGGTTAAACCACTGTCTGCCAAGCCTGCATCCTATATGAGCCCCAGTTTGAGTCCTGGCTGTTCAACTTCCAATCTAGCTCTCTGCTGATATGCCTGGGAAAGCAGCAGGAAGATCCAAGGACTTGGGTCCCTGCCACCCATGTGGGAGACCCAGGTGGAGTTTCTGGCTACTAACTTTGGCCTGGACCAGCCCTAAATTTGCAGTTTTGGGGGAGTGAACCAGTAGAAGGAAGACCTCCCACCCACCCCTCGGTCTGTCTTCCTTTCCATCTCCCTCTTTACCTCCCTGTCTGTCCCTCTGTCTGTTACTCATCCTTTCAAATATATAAAATTTTTTAAAATGCATCTTTCTCTTGTTAATATTGGCCAAATTATGCAGTATTACTTCAATGAGTTTATATGCTAAAAACTTGTATCTTTTACTCTGTCTTACCAATGATACTTTCCTCACTAAAGACAAAGTAGACAGAAGGAAAAAAAAGAGAAAGCTGTCTTGCCACTCTGTATACATAAGTATATGGAGAGATTGGAGAGGACATGGACATTACGGGTAGAGAAGCCTGTTTCTTTGGCACATAGCAGTATACTGCCCAGATGTTATCCCATATTCCTATCTAATCCCATGAAATTTCCAAGTACGTATTTCAAATGCTGCTTTCAAATAAATATTCAATCTATGTTTCATTTCAGGTTAAGAAAATGTATTATTACTTAATTTGCATTGCAAAATTTTGTTCCCAAAAGGCAGATTATCTAACTTCTAGTTTAACTTTGTAAGCACTCAAGTTTAACAAACATTCTACACAGTGATGATTTTTAATAAAAACAAGGGGACTATTGATACTGTTGTCTTTCCAGACCTATGCTCCCTCCTTTTTTTCCTTTTGCTTTATCTAAACTCATGTTCCTTAGTCAATCTGAAAGCTTGTGTATAGAAGGAGGCAGGATTACTTCTCATTTTATTTTTCCACCTCATTTCCATATTTTTCCTCTACCTACTCAGTGTCAAGAGCAAAGAAAGAAAAAAAAACAGAGAACTTTTTTATGTATTTAAAAAAAAACCTTAGAAATGATACCATCTCTATCATTTCACTTCTCACTTTTTAAATTATAAACTAAAATAAAAGTTGTCATGTTGATAAAAAGCTTCCATGGCTGCTGCGTGCTGCTTCCTGGTGATTAGGTGTGAGAAGGTGGCCTTTCTCAGTTTAGATAAAAAATATGCAAATGATGATATTTAAATCAGAAGTGACAGTGTTGTAGAGGAGGAAGGGGCGCATTTATTCTCTCCCCTCCCCACTTTTCTCTTTTGCGTGGATATCTATGGACAAGTTTGCAACTTCTTGGAAGAGGAGTTGAAGACAGGCAGAATTTATATACACCTACACACCAATTCTCTGCCTTGGAAAGAAAACTTTCCTGACCTGGTTCAAATATTCTAAATTGTCCCTTCTTTATTCGGTTGATCCATTAGGCTTTGTGACTTTTCTGACCTGTTTTGAGAACTGGTTATCAGCCAACCTTTATGTTAGGTATTTAAATATACATTCCCATTTAATCCTTAAATTTCCATTTAATCCAACAATAACCCTCCAAAGGAAGTATCATTATCCTCATTTTCACACATGTAAAAACAGAAATGTGGTAATAGAACATATCCCTTCCTAACATATCCAAGATCACTGACTAAAGAGTGAGACATGTAGGACTGGATTTGATTCTAAATTAGGTATGATTGTTGCCAAGAAGGAAAGTGATAGATATGCCCAGAGGCAAAACTAAACAATGTCCAAAGTCTTTGTGCATGAACCTGTGTGTGAGCGTAGCTGAAGACTAAAAACCATCATCATGTTTCTTTTGATGACTCCCAATGATCAGTGTGGCTATTATCCTGAAGTAGGGCCCCGCTGGTTAGAGACTGGAGATAACTTGCACACAAAGAGACACTGCAGTCACTCATGAACTTGGTTCTGAACTTAGAATTCCCATCATGTCCTCTGACGTATTTGATGTCACAGTCAATGTAATTTGTCACCCAGTAAACTGATGCAATCATAAATTCGGATATGTATATGGACCAGGAATTGGGGGTTTCTTTGTGTAAATAGGAATCTAGGAGCTGTGCCTTTACAAATACTATGAATGTTTTGAAATGTGATGGGTAAGGGAGGAGAGTGTGAATGTGGTTTACTGCAGACCTTGGCTGGATGTGATGTGTGAATTTGTCTGCATATATCCAGAAGAGTGTTTCTCCGCATGAAAAGAGGCTGAAGGAAGAACTGGAAAATTGGAATGGATAAATTTTTCTAAATAGCTGTACTTGTTGAGTGAAAGTCAGCCAGACTACTCAAATTCTAAAGTCACGTTTTAGGATGCATTTAGTCTTAAAGCAACACAGAATGGAATTCTAAGAACAGTTCAGCCCCAGAATACAAATAATATCCCTGAGAAATGCTAGGGTCAAATTCCATCCCTGCTGGACTCAGAAGCTTAGGCATACTAACTCATTTCCTCACTAGGAAAACGAATACAGGCTGAGCTTCCCTAATACAAAATTGCAGGACCCAAAGTGCTCCAACATCTAAAACGTTGAGCATGAAGCAACACAGATAGAAAATTCCACACCTGACTTCATGTGACAGGTCACAGCCCTAATTTAGGCACAACAAAAATAGGGTATAAAATTATCTTTAGGCTATGTACATATAAAGTATATGTCAAACATCATTGAGTTCTGTGTTCAAACTTGAGTCCTGTCCCCAAGATAACTGATTGTACATATGCAAACATTCCAAAATGCAGAAAATCTTAAATGCTTCTGGTCCCAAGCATTTTGAACACAAGATATTCACCTGTACTGTATGACTGGGATTTATTTCACTAAGCTCCTGATACTTCAAAATGAAATAGTAAGTTCAAAATTTAGGAAAAAGAAACATGTGTAGCCGAAGATTCTGGTGTTTGTTTCCTTGAGCAAGTGGCTGAATAACTGCAACATGGATCCTTTTGGTGGCTCCTGAGAAGGCTACCTGTCCTGCTCATATTTCATGGCCTTATTATGCAGCAGCTTCTGATGCAACTGTCTTTTGTGACTTTTTTTCTTATAAATATGTTTAATCCTTCAAATGGAGAAAGGTAGCCGTCTACCTCTGTAGTTTAAAGGAAAATATTTGAGGAGGATTGGACATCTGTGCCTTTCATTTTAGCCATGTGGAATAGACAAAACAAGGAAGAGACAGGAGATACGGGGAGCTGGCCCGATGCCTACTGTGAAGACCATGGGAACCCCAGCAGCTTCCTCTAGAGACAACACATCTCTTTATTCTTTCATCAAAGAGAATTCATCATGTTGAAAGTCTAAACTCCTTTACTGAGAAAGAGACCTGATGGCATTTTTTTTTGTCTCTCATCACTCACTACTGTTTGATCTATGAGCTTTTTGAGAGGTATGTAGCATGAGACCAAGAACCTGGTATCACGTTCACCCCTACCTCCCCCTTCCTCTCCCTCCACCCAAACTCGATGGGAAGAATAAGAATGAGGCCTTGTGAATTTGGAATATGATTCAGCAGCTTTTATATGCTGGAGAAATTGGTAGTAGTCATCGCATAGTAAGTACAGTTTCATGTTACAGGCCTTAGCTGCTCTGCAAGATACAAATGAGATGTTATATTGGACAAGCGCTGACCCAGAAGCTACTCAGCATATCTCTAAGGCTTGTCCAAACAACAGGTAATCATTCTGAAGACTCCTGGGGCAACAGGGTTACACAGCTGCTCTGGAACTTGTTTTCCTTAAAATTCATTTGAGTACAAATAAAAAAAAATTTCTAGATTCATAAATAGACTTACCCTTAACCCAAAGTTGTTAGGAATCACCAGTCTTGTAATTCCTCGGGCACCTAAGTCTCGACCACATCTTCCCTTGGCTGTGGTATATCTCACCCTGCATAAGCAAATGTTTATTCTGACAACAATAGATATACTTCCATGTTATTCTGGCACCCAACACTCAGAGTTGTTATCAGTTCCATAGGTTTAAGGCCATGGTTCCCAGTAGGAATGTTTTCCCTTCAGGTGCCAGAGACCCCATGGGAGTCCCCTGGCTTCTTGCACTTCTGACTGGCTACACCTCTAAGGGATCCCAGGGCTCCTCAGATTTGGTAATCACTATAACAACATAGAGACCTCAGGAAAGCACTACAGTTAAAACTAGAGTGTTGTTATGAAGGCTACAAATCAGAATCAGCAAAATAAAGAGATACACAGGGCCATGTTTGGGAGCAGCTGGAACACAGTGTTTCTGTGCCCACTCCTTGTGGCATCAGGGCATGTCACCCTGGTGGCCCTTCAGTGTGTCCACCAGGAAGCTCTGCTGGGCCTCAGGGTCTGGAGTCTAGCCTGATTTTGTTATATAATATAACGAATTGAACCCGATCACCAGTCCACTTTCTATTTCCCAGGGCCCCTGCTCACTCCTTTGCTCTTTTTATTTTTTATTTTTTTTAAGATTTACTTATTTATTTATTTGAAAGTCAAATTACAGAGAGGCAGAGGCAGAAGCAGAGAGGTCTTCCATCTGCTGGTTCACTCCCCAAATGGTTGTAATGGCAAGAGCTGGGCCAATCTGAAGCCAAGAGCCAGGAGTTTCTTCTGGGTCTCCCACACAGATGCAGGGGCCCAAGCACTTGGGCCATCTTCTACTGCTTTCTCAGGCTATAGCAGAGAGCTGATCAGAAGTGGAGCAGGTGGGACTCAAACTGGTGCCCACGTAGAATGCCGGCAGTGCAGGTGACGGCTTTACTTGCAAGCTGTGGGGCTGGCCCTGGCCCCTGCTCTCTTGATGGTTGGTGTTTTGGTCCCCATGCTGAAAGCATGCAGGAGCTCATCATGAATCTCATCAGTGTAAAACTCAGGGTTCTCATCCAAGTGTATTCTCTCAGGATTTTCCAAGAGTTTTAGAAGCTTGTGCCAGGAACACAGGAGAAATATCAAATTTTTTCACATATAACAATGTTGGATCTGAGTGAATCACAAATACTGTGTTGTGATAAGAACATTGTTATTTTACATGAGAACCTGTAGTCCTAGATGGACTACACACTTTCATCTTGGTCACCAATCCCATGTGGCAGGAATGGGGAGCGTGGCTGGCTGCTGTGTCCTGACTCCTCATGTCTCTCACTGTGTTAGCTTCCTGGGAAGCATCTCTCTGAAGCGTTCTCTCTCCTGTGTATTTGGAGATGGCTAACTTTGGAACTTAACGTAAGAAAATTCAACATGGGATGGGGCTGTCTCTTCCTTTCTGCCTTCCTGTGCGGTAGCCTGAAGCTCCTTTATGGAGAGATGGCTTCTTAAGGGTAAACATTTTGAGAGGAGTAGGGATTCTGACACCTATGTGATAATGTGTTTTAGAAAAGGATATCCCAGCTATTTTGTGAGACAAGTTAAATTTTTGAATGACTCTTGATAGTTGTTGTAATTTCCCATTATGCACGATTCTTATTCAAACCAGGAATTCCTATAGGTAACACTACATAAGGGTTTTATTTTTAAGTGGATGTATAGAAAATGGCTGGCCCTTGATATGTACCTTTCAGAGTCATTTCATCTTTTCCTTCATTTCAAGGGTAAAAGATCCACATTTGCATTTTCTGAGAATCTTTCAATCTATATTCCAAATGCCTAGAAGAAAATGGCAGTCAGCTTACCCATTCTAGAGTAATCTCTGGTCCTAAATAAGAAAACCATCTTGCTCTCTGTGCTGATTCAACTGCAGGAGACACTTAGCCAGCCTCGGTGTTTGTGTTCACAAACACATGTGGCCATATTTACACATTGGCAGGATTCGAAGTTCCGAGTGATCATTTGTGCTTGAAGATAATTGTGGCTTGTATTCAAGGTCTATTTTGGCTTGATTTCAATTGTTTCTACTTGCCTGCCCTCATTCAGACACTAAGTCTTCTTAGTTCTCCTCATTACCCATTCATTTTTCCCTCTAGTTTCCATCATATTTAAAGTAAAGAAGAGATTTTAGCTTTTAATATTATTAAAACATCAAAATCTTGGCTCTTGGTCATTCTACATAATACTATTTTTGCTTTGTTTCATGTCACAAATTATATCATTACTTCACAAATATCTTTCTTGATCTCCTATTGACCTTCATTTTTCGTTTGATATTTACAGTCTCTCATAGCACAATTTCTTTCTAATATTATAGTATTCCTTCCATAGATACTTAGTCTGCTTCCGAATAGTCCTATAAAATGTCTCCCCCTGTATCCTTATCTTCGTTTTGCCAGTTGCCTTTGTTATTTCCACTGTTGAAAGTTACATCTCTTCATTGATAAAGCTTCACCATCGTCAGGATACAGCTCAAATGCCACCTCTGCCATCAAACCATTCACTCTGTCCACATGATCTTCCTTTCTCCTTTTCATGGTCAACAGACTTTGCTGGTGAACCAGCACACATTAGGCACAGCGTTAGTTGCTGGGAACACAATGATGAATAATATAGCTGTGGGAACCTACTGCCTTGAAGGATGGTAAGGCCCGTGGAGAGAAGATAAGAGGTACAGCAAAGCATGAGGAACGCTGCAAAGGAGGAAGCTCCGGGTTCTGTGGGGTTGCATTAAAACAGGAACTTGGCCAAGTCTTGAGCAATGAAGGAAAATTCTAAGAAAAAGAGCCATCTGTGCCAGAATTGGATTACAGTTTCCCACACTTTAGGATGAAGAATGAGGAAGAAGGAAGAAAGCTTTGTATAGTTGGAAATCATATATTGAGGCACAATGAGAAGCACAGTCACATTATATATGGGAAATTTACAGAATTTCCAAATAATCTGGGTATAGAATGAATCATAGAATTGATAAAGGCTGATAATGGGGATGGGTTAATTTCAGTTGTTATCAAACTCCAGTAGGGAAAATTATCCAATAGAAAATTGAATTTGCAGGCCAAGAAGAAGAGAGGTTAAAAACTTTAGATTTGAGAATCTTTAGTATATTCTTACTCATTAACAGAATATCACTCAAGAGGAATATGAGCAAGTGAGGAAGGATTTAAAAAAAAAAAAAACAAAACCTTAAAGAATATACCAGTGTTTAAGGAATGGTCAGGTAGACTAAGTAAGAATGATCAGAGAGTGTAAAGAAAAAAATTATAATATTATGATAATAAACCAGCAAGAAATCAAGCAAGATTGATCAACAGAGAAGTCATAAATAAAGAATGAGATGTGCCCAGAGAATGTAGCCAAAATGAAAGCATTTTTGGTAGACCGATGGGGACAGAGCATGCTTGTCTTGTGTTGAGATGTGAGTGGGATGTTTGATGGTAAGAACTCTTTCTAGATGAATGGTTATGAAGGGGTGAAAGGAGGGCATTGGTAGCTTAAGGTAACTGTGGCTTGAGAGAAGGGTGTTTTAAATTATGAAATAGATAATACACTGACATAGTACCAATAAAGTTCCAGAGAAGGATTAAAAATTAAAAATACAGAAAAGAGGGAAAATTATTATTAAGTTAGTCCATGAGAAGAAAACAAAGTATAGCAAGGGATTAACCTTAGACAAGAGACTAATTACTAATTTGTAGTAACAGGAGACTCGGAAAGTTAGATATGGATTTCCAATAATGTACAGGTTTGCAGGGCAGCCAGTTGGAGAATTCCTGCCTTATAAGTACACATCTCCATTATATTTTACTTGTGACAGTTTTTGAAGTACTTATCACATCATCTCATAGAAATTGATGAGTTTTTATTTCAACCAGACATATATATATATATGCACATGTATGTATGTATATATCAGTGCTATTTATTCAAAACATAATTAAGCCACAATGTGATCCCCAAATATAATTCTGTTTTTCTAATAGCCACATTAAGTGAAAAAAAGAAAAGTAAAATGATACGTAGTATTTATAATATGTAATATATTTCATTTAAGCAATATATAATCAAAACAAAAATTATTGACATATTTCACATTCTTTTTACTTACACTGAGTCTTTGAAACTTAATGTGTCTATAACACTTGTAGTACATCTCAACATATGCCAGTAACATTTCAAGAACTCAGTAACCACATTTGACTAGTGACCCTATATTGGACAGTACAGAAACAGATGGTAAGTACCGCAAGAGCAGATATTACTTTTCTCCACTTTTTAAAAAGAAGACTTATTTATTTACTTATTTATTTACTTGAAAGAGAGAGAGAAAGAAAGAGAGATCTTCCATCCTATAATTCACTCTCCAAATGCCAACAACATTGGCACTAGGATAGTCAAAGCCAAGAACTCAGAACTCCATCCAGGTGTCCCACATGGAAGACAGGGACCCAGGGACTTGGGCCATCAGCCATTGCCATCCCAGGCACATTAGCATGAAACTGGATCAGAAACAGAGGAGCCAGGACTTGAACCAGCACTCTGATATGGGATGAAGGCATCCCCAGAGATGGTTTGACCTGCTGTGCCACAGGCTGGACCTGTCTCTTTTGTTCACTCACTGGTTATTATAGAAATTCCATAGGACATTTAATAATTTAAGAAATATATTTAATTGATCTAAAAATGCAAATCAGAAATATCTATGCAGTGTTTATCAGCTTTGGTGCTGGAAAATCCTCTTTTTTGTCTGCAAAGACATTTAGAAAACTGAGCTTTTTTTTTTTTACAAACAAAATGATACTATTTTATTAGAGTAGCATAGACAGGATTTGGAAGCACCTAACCCTAATGCAGTTAATTGCTCCAGCCCAGGCTTTTCTGTTTCTGCCTTTGCAGAAGAGATTCTGATTTGATGAGCATAAATTAATACAGACATCATCTGATTTGGTAGTAGAGCAGTTTGTCTTCTACCATCTCCCTGGTAGGCAGATATTCTGGTCTAGTGAAAGATATGGGGGACAGCAGCATCCTCATCCTTGCCTAACCACACTCAGGAAGCAAATAAACACAAGCGAGCCCTCTCTGAATAGTCCTTGTATAGACAGTAGCCTACTTTTGTCTAGAGTCATATCCCAGGTAGAGTCAATGTGCTACAAGAGGGGAGGTATCATGAAAGCATAAATGTCAGCAGTGACAGGGACCTTAGGGATCATCTTCTTGGCACTTCTACACTCTGCTCACCCACATTCATATGTTGCAAGTGAGGGAGTAGACATACTACTGCATCTTTTCTGATACTAAAAGCAGAACTGAGACCTGGCATGAGACTTTCCCTAGGACACCTTTCCCTAAAAAGCATAGTCAGACCAGAATGAATGCATGCTATACCCCACAGAATGGTTCTTGTATGTGTGGCCTGTATATTTTCAGGTAATAATAAAATCACTCTTCACAGATTCTCTTCCTCTGAATAGTTAAGTTTGATGTATTCTTGAAATTGAATGTGTCCCTTTAAATGGATTCTCCCATTTATTTTAAATTTCCTAAAATAAAAAAAGATCCCCGCTATGTATGGACTTCTTTGTCAGTTCCTGCCACTATACTCCCAGCTGTGGCTACTGAAGAGCTCCCAGCAGATTGCTCTGCTTTGCCTAATTCCTGAATCATTAAGATTCAGGCATGGTGGTATATTAGAAACCAATTCTCTACCAGCAGGAATAAGAAAATTAGTCTGTAGCCCTATGCCAGGTGTCCCTTTTCTCCCAAGGACTGCATCAGCACCAAGCTGAGCTTTTTTCCTCTAACCACACGCATCTTTCTTAACTCTGCATTTCCATTCCATTCTACTGAACTGCCTAATCCCAAGCCTTGTTGTCTAAAGCTCGGACCATCCTTATAACTCTTGCAGGTCTCCTTCTCCAGGATCTATACCTTGCTCCCTACATTGTCAGTCACTGGCTACTGCTTTCCTTAAATGCAGTGGAACCACTGGCAGCATGGCTTAGTTGCCTACTTAATTTAGCTAACAGTTCCATCCTTCGTTGGCATCTCAACTTTCTCTTCCTTAAATCATATCTTTTGGAAAACCACTGCAGGCCTACAGAATCACTGTGTCACTCTAGATTCAGTCGTTTGGTCTTTAGATCAACTTCCTCCAGGAGTTATCACGTGTTCTCTAAGATTATTCTTCTGAAACTTTGTGTCAAGATAGCTTCCTCCTCCCCAATACTCTGCTAAAGGGCACAGCATGGCCCATACTCATGTTATGCAGAACAGCAGATTCTGACTGTATTTCAGAAGTAGAATAAGAAGTACTTGTTTGTGCTATAGTATAGTATCTCATGTCACTAGTCCCTAGGAGTTGTATCTATGGTCCCTCGAGGTTCTACAAGGTTAAGACACTTTTAGTATCTTAGATGACTGCATTCAAAAAAAAAAAAAAAAAAAGAAACATCCTGTTTCATTTAAATATCCAGTTTAAAAGGTACTATCAAAACTCTGGCTATGGTATAGAGTCGAGTAAAGATGGGAGAAGAGGTTCTAATATTTTAAGTTGTATTTATGCAGAGAATCACAGACACTTGAGTTAGCTGAGTAAAAATGGAAACACATTCCACATAGAACCATTGACTGTTTTCTTCCTTTGCCTCCAAAATATGTTTTTGCATTTTTTTGATGCTAAGAAGAAACTTACTATACAAAGCCAAGTTAGATTTTTTTTTAGTTATAGAAATCTCTATTATCAGGACTGTGTGCTGAAGAACACTCCCTAGCTCCATATATTAGCCTGTGGAGACTTCATAATATATTAAACTGCAGCAAAAAAAGTGTTTATATAGCCATCTTGAAAATTGTCAGACAATATATCACTTGAAGGCTGTCATATGAAGTAAAACATTAAGAAGAATATTTATGGGGTTTTTGTGCTGTCCTGGCATTACAATCCCTATAAATCATTCTGTAGCATGTACCCCCTTTTCCTTTCTGTCTTTTTTAGAAGTTGTGCAGCCTGCTAGGCATTTAGAACTCAGAAAGTCACAAGACTGATAAAATCCTGCAGTGGAGCATAGTGACTCACCATCCTGTGGGGTGTTCCTCCCCAGCCTCTGAGCACCACCCTGCACATGTCCCCTGTGCACTCTTCTTGCATGAAATTAAAACTAGCTTGTTATGGGAAAATGGCTATGTAATTTTAAAGGGCATTCCAGTTCCTAAATAGCATTAGGAAACTACAAATTAAAATGATATCAAGTCACAGCAGTCATTTTGACAGTGGACTCACATGCAGCAGTTATAGACATCCAACTAGCAGCGTGAGTTTAAGTTCTCTTAAGTAAGTACAATGCTTATCTTCCAGCAGCTGGGATACTCTCCTGACCGTTCTGGAGCTTTCCAGGTCTGTGTTGAGTCCCGTGTCATGCTCAGTACTGCCCTTTGTGAATGGAAGGAAGTCTAAGCAAAAATCAGAAGCTTCCATTCTGGCAAATGCTACATTTAAAGGAGAATGAAATAGGGAATTCTAATATATGGCCGACATTACTGATTCACCATTCAAAGGCCCATTTTCGTGTTTTAATTTTTTTTTAATTTATTTGACAGGTAGAGTTAGACAGTGAGAGAGAGAGAGAGAGAGAGAGAGAGAGAAAGGTCTTCCTTCCGTTGGTTCATTCCCCCTCCCCGAAATGGCTGCCACGGCCAGAGCTACACCATTCCGAAGCCAGGAGCCAGGTGCTTCCTTCTGGTCTCCCACACAGATGTAGGGGCCCAAGCACCTGGGCCATCCTCTACTGCACTCCCAGGCCACAGCAGAGAGCTGCACTGGAAGAGCAGCAACCAGGACTAGAAAACGGCACCCATATGGGTGCTGCAGGCGGAGGATTAACCAAGTGAGCCACTGCGTCGGCTCCCCGTGTTTTAATTTTTGCCATAGATATAGTCATTATGCAATTGCTGCTGGATATGGAGTCAGCTGGTGGTGCTGCTGAATTCACAACCTAGAAGGAAAAGAAAGGGAACGGTCTCGGGTCCTGAGCACCATTCATATTCAGTCCATGATTCTCACAATGGGGACCCGTGACCAACATGACAGACAGATGTGAGGGGGCAGCTACAAATTCAGGAGGGGAGGGTACTGCCCAGGTCCCCAAATTCATTTATATTTCATCTCAGTGCATTAGGCCTTGCAAAAGAGAAAATGGCGAGTACCCTTAGGCTTTTATTTTCTTCTTCCCTGTTTAGTTTGTCATTTATACAGAGGTGGTAACGGATGTCCTTCTCTGATTTGAAACTCTCACATCTCAGGATTGCTAAGCTAGCAGGTATAAAATGGGAGAGCTAGAGATAGTGAGCAGGCCACCACAAATCTAAAAGAAAGATATTAGCAACACATGTAAAATGTGGTTAAATGTGACACAAAAATTCATTCCTTCAATTGTACTCTATTGCTTTGGGAAGATGCACTGGATTGCATAGCTTTTTTTTCCCCTGTAATGCTATGAAAATTGTGAAATCCAAGTTATAGATTTGCAATGCAAACCTCTTCTGACAAATTCATGATTCAGTGTAGTGAGCATGATTCAAATTGCCATGACCCTGAGAGAAAATTGTGTGACTATTCCTAATAGCTAGTTAGTATGCTTATTTCCTCATGTAAAACACGTTCTTTGGATTTCTAAATTTTTCTTAATGATTTTTTTAAGTGGCCATGTGCTTCAAACCAGCTTCCTTAGATAAAGCTGCAAATTTACATAAGTACCTGTTAATATAAAGTTTATCAATATTTGTCATACAAAAGAAAACGGCACAGCAGAATTTACATATGTAAATATGTATATATGTATATATATGAAATACAAACCTAGTCAAGTAACCTAGGTTTCTATGTGTTTACTAATGTGTGTGTTATTCACACATGACACAGAAATGGAACATGCGTGTTTGTCATCTAAAATAGAACGAAACATAAAAGATTATAATTTTGGGACTCCCAATCCAGACTTAGATTTGTAAGTACTTATAAGATCTGATGATTACATAAATCATGAATTATCATAAGACAATTTTGTAAAGAACTGAGCTAAATTACTGCACCTAATATTTCATAGTATTACAGTCACGTCTCTTCCACTGGTCTGTGGAGTTCTTGAAGATAAAACTATGGTTATACAAGGATTCCTCAAAAACCTCATGGAAAATTTATTTCAAGAGGGGACAACGCTGTGGCATAGTGGGTGGGGCTGCTGCCTGCAATGCCAGTATATCCCATATGAGCATTGATTTGAGTCCTGGCTACTCCACTTCCAGTCTAGCTCCCTGCTAATGTGCCTGAGAAAGCAGTGGAAGATGGCCCAAGTCCTTGGGCCCCTTAACCCATGTGGGAGACCCGGAAGAAGATCCTGTCTTGGGGCTTCATACTGGCCCAGTTCTGGCAGTTGCAGCAATTTAGGGAGTGAACCAACAGATTGAAAATCAATCTCTCTCTCTCTCTCTCTCTCTCTCTCTGTTTCCAACTCCACTCTGACTCTACCTTTAAAATAATTAAATGGATAATTTTTAAAAATTGAATTAAAGTTAATTTTGATATGAAAATTTTTGAAAACCATGCATAGTTTTTCATAATGTGAATTTCCTTAAGCCTGTGCATATACAGTGGATTAAAATTGTGGCTTCACAAAAATTGATGAAAGGAAGATAAGGTAGAGAGGGAGATTGGGGGGAGTAAGGGAATTGTGATTGTCTTCTTGGAGCTGTGCCTATGGAATTCATGAAATCTGTTCTCTTTATATTAATAAAAAAACCAAATTTCCATAAAATGTTGAAAGACCCTGGTTTAGTTCCTGGATATAGCATAGTGGTTGGCATATAACAGATACCTGACAAGGATTATTGGGTTAGTAAATGGAAGCTGTTTGATTTTGTGGCCATTTATAGCTAATATCAGAAACTGGCCATGCCATGGATGAACTGGATGATCATAGGTTGCTTAGCCTCAGTATCCCTTGGTTTTGGAGAGAGAGAGAGATGGAGAAAGAGAGAAAAAGGGAGGAAGGGAGGGAGAGAGGGAGGGAGGGAGAAAGAGAGAAAGAAAGAAGAAAAAAGAAAAGAAAGGGGAGAAAAGGAGAGAAAGGGAGAAGAAGGAATGGAGGGAAGAAGCAAGGAACAGAGGAAGGAAGCCAGCAAGCATTATGGCACAGAAAAGAGCCACTAGTTGGAATGGCTGCATCCTGTGTCAAACTGCCTGGAACAGAGTCCTGCCTCCACTTCTGACCCAGATTTCTGCTACTGCACACCATGGGAAGCAGCAGATGAGACTCAAGTATTTAGGTCCATATTTCTCACTAGGGAGACCTGGGTGGAGTTCCTGGATTTTCAATCCTAGCTGTTGTAGGTGTTTGGGGAGTGAACTAGCAGATGGAAGATCTTTCACTTCCCTTGCACACAACCTTTCAAATTAAAAAAAAAAAAAAGACAACAAATAAGGTTTTAAAATTAAGAGTAAAAAAGCTACTTTTAATTTAGGGTAATTGTGAACTTCAAATGAAAGCAACTTACATTAAAAGTGTTTACATTAAAAGGGTTAGCACATGTTCAGAGTTCAAAACGTGTAATTTCTCTCCACACACCCCAGCTGCTACCTTGATACTGTAGAATTAAAATTTAAGTACTAGAATAAACTTACTAATGGATTGCTCTCCTATCCTTCCTGCAAGTGATCTTTCTTTGTATGTAGAGGAGTAAAAGAGAATTCACGGCCGGCGCTGAGGCTCACTAGGCTAATCCTTCACCTAGCGGCGCCGGCACACCGGGTTCTAGTCCCGGTCTGGGCGATGGATTCTTTCCCAGTTGCCCCTCTTCCAGGCCAGCTCTCTGCTGTGGCCAGGGAGTGCAATGGAGGATGGCCCAAGTGCTTGGGCCTTGCACCCCATGGGAGACCAGGAGAAGCACCTGGCTCCTGCCTTCGGATCAGCGCTGTGCGCTGGTCGCAGCGCGCCAGCTGTTGCGCCATTGGAGGGTGAACCAACGGCAAAAGGAAGACCTTTCTCTCTGTCTCTCTCTCTCACTACCCACTCTGCCTGTCAAAAAAAAAAAAAAAAAAAAAAAAAGAGAGAGAGAGAGAGAGAGAAAATTCGTGTGGGAATAGCAAAGGTGAATAATCAGAATAGAGAGGAGGAGCCGGTGCTGGGGCTCAATAGGCTAATCCTCCACCTGCGGCGCCAGCACCCCAGGTTCTAGTCCTGTTTGGGGCATCGGATTCTGTCCTGGTTGTTCCTCTTCCATTCCAGCTCTCTGCTATGGCCTGGGAGTGCAGTGGAGGATGGCCCAAGTGCTTGGGCCCTGCACCAGCATGGGAGACCAGGAGAAGCACCTGGCTCTTGGCTTCGGATCAGCGCAGTGTGCTGGCCGCAGCGCGCCAGCCGCAGTGGCCATTGTGGGGTGAACCAATGGAAAAAGCAAGACCTTTCTCTCTGTCTGTCTCTCTCTCTCTCACTGTCCACTCTGCCTGTCAAAAAATAAAAAAAAAAAATAAATGAATAAAGAATAAAGAGGAGGAAAAAGAAGGGAAAATGTTGACTTTGAAAATTGCGTGCATTGTGGGAGATTCTTGCTTTAATACCAGTGTTAAGTCTTTGGTAAGCCTTTGGAAATTCCATGTATTGTGGGAGGTACATGCTTTAATACCAGTGTTAAGCATCATGGATGTTGGGCAAAGCTGTGAGAAATGCAATATTGGTACCTGCAAGACTGATTCTGGCTCCCCTAGTTATTTAATTTATTGTTCTAGTTCTTGAATTCCTAAAGGAACTGCAGGATATTTCCAGTGTACACAGCTGGGGCTCACCCTTCCTTTTTCCTATTTCCTTTGAAGACCCTTGAGGGTTTCAAAATTCAGGGGTGGTGGGGTAGGAGGGTTGAGTCACTTCTAAGATGCTTATCCACTGGTGACATTGTGGAATGTACACTTTTTCAGTACTTTTGCTTGCTGATGTGTAAAACTGGATCATATGATACTCTTTTTTTCAATTTACAATATATTATGGAGAGGTTTCAATGTCCACACAGGTAGAGCTACATAATCACTTTTAATGGCTGCATAGAATTCTATTACATGTTCTCCTACTCTGTTCACACTGCTATAACAAATCCCATGAGCTAGGTGACTTTTTTTTGACAGGCAGAGTGGACAGTGAGGGAGAGAAACAGAAAAAGGTCTTCCTTTTGCCGTTGGTTCACCCTCCAATGGCCGCCGCGGCCTGCGCACTGCGCTGATCCGATGGCAGGAGCCAGGTGCTTCTCCTGGTCTCCCATGGGGTGCAGGGCCCAAGCACCTGGGCCATCCTCCACTGCACTCCCGGGCCACAGCAGAGAGCTGGCCTGGAAGAGGGGCAACCAGGACAGAATCCGGTGCCCCTGTGCTGGCGCCGCAAGGCGGAGGATTAGCCTAGTGAGCTGCAGCGCCAGCCGCTAGGTGACTTTTAAACAACTGAAATTTATATCTCATAGTCCTGGAATATAAGAAGTCCAAGATCAAGGTAATGGCAGACTCATTGTTGGGAGTGCTTGCTTTCTGGCTCATCGACAACCTCTTCTTGCTGTGTCCTCACATGGTAGAAGGAGTGGGCGGGGGTCTTTTCCTCTCCCCATCTTATGAGGGTACTACTTCTTCCCCATGATGTAATCACCCCTCAAAGTCTATCATTGAGAGCGTTAGGGTTTCAACATATGAATTTTGAAGAGACACTGACATTTGAACCATAGCACATACTCATAACATAATTTGTTTTTTTTTCTTTTGTTTTATCTTTTATTTAGTAAATATAAATTTTCAAAGTACAGTTAATGGATTACAATGGCTTCCCCCCCCCATAATTTCCCTCCCACTCACACCCCTCCCATCTCCCGCTCCCTCTCCCATTCCATTCACATCAAGATTCATTTTCAATTATCTTTATATACAGAAGATCATTCAGTATATATTAAGTAAAGATTTCATCAGTTTGCACCCACACAGAAACACAAAATATAAAATACAAGAACAGCTATTTATTTCTTACAGTCACAGGGTTAGGAATTCAGGTGTTGGTGTTTAGTGAGAGCTATCTGACTACACCATCCCATGACAGAGATGAAAGGAGAAGAGAGAGGGTGAAAAAAGGAGTAAAAGTGATCAAATCTCCCTTTTTATAATGAATCAAGTTCTGCAGTAATTCATCCATCCTGAGAAAATGGTGTTTATCTATTCACTCTTCTTTCATGGTCTAATCACCTCTCATTGGATCTTACCTCTCAACACTTGCATTGGGTATTCATTTTCTAATTTTTTTTTGGCTGAAAAATTCAGACCATTGGGCCGGCACCGCGGCACACTAGGCTAATCCTCCGCCTTGCGGCGCCAGCACACCGAGTTCTAGTCCCGGTCGGGGCGCCGGATTCTGTCCCGGTTGCCCCTCTTCCAGGCCAGCTCTCTGCTGTGGCCCGGGAAGGCAGTGGAGGATGGCCCAAGTGCTTGGGCCCTGCACCCCATGGGAGACCAGGATAAGTACCTGGCTCCTGCCATCGGCAGCGTGGTGTGCCGGCCGCAGCGCGCTGGCCACGGCAGCCATTGGAGGGTGAACCAACGGCAAAAGGAGACCTTTCTCTCTGTCTCTCTCTCTCACTACCCACTCTGCCTGTCAAAAAAAAAAAAAAAATTCAGACCATTGCATGGATATATGATAGTTAATTATTTTTATAATTTATATCTGCTATTTTAAATATCTCAAGGCTCTGCTAAAAGAAAACAAAAGTAACAGTTAGCCTTTCATTCACATAGAATTTGCATCCAGTTCCTTGAATGTCATGTATTGAAATCCTCTTGGCCCATTATTAGAAAAAGCCACTTTTTTTGGTAAATACAACACTCTTCAGTGCTATTCTGCCTCTGAGGGCTACTTCTCCATGGATTTTCTTTTTAATAATGCTGCTATTTTAACAATACTCATGAGATTTGATTTCTTTTTTGATTCCTTTGTAATAACCAATATAAATTGCCCTTCACTTAACACCTATATATAGCATGGTGAAGCCAAATATGGAAGATTTAAGTGACACACTATTAAAGGGAAATTAACAGAGTGCGCATGTCATGTATTTATACTGTTGCAGACACTGGAGACTAATAGAATCATGCATTCCCTTACATAAACACTCATGCAAAAAGGTTTTGAATATTAGTAAAATTCCTGGGCTCCCTAGAGTCCACATAGTGACCATAAATGTTAATCTTAAAAATCTCTGGTGGAGATAAATATGGTTTGAAAATATATATCTGAATTATTGGCCTTTTGTTGACTTAAAAATTTTTTTTTCTTTCTTGAAATTTTTCTCATCTTGGTAGTTGGCATCCAACACTACATTCCTATATACTTAGACACTCTAGAGTATAGATCAAGAGAGGCCAACTCTTATTATTACCGAAACTTAGGCCCCTTTCCCAACAGAATAGTTTAGGTTCTTCCCTGACCTCACCTGTTACCTATTACCAGTAAAAAAATAGCTCTGTTTCTATATAACACAGCCATCACAGCACATATACAACAAAACGAGATAAAACCAAACAGAGTTATGGTAGGAAGACCTTCCATCCTCTTGTTTTATGTTTCCCTCAACCCCTTTCTAATGTTTGATGTTGTTTCCTTTTTGTTTGCTGAAAGAAAGAATTTAAAGTTCTATATTATATTGTGTTCTCAGAGATTCTATAGCTTGAAAAACTCTCTTTCTCTGTATCTTAGAACAGTTGCTAGGAGACACTGGCTAAACAACTATAAATCAATAAGCCTGTGATCTATGTTCCCTCGAAGCAGAGGGATAGTGTGTCCTTTTGCTGCAGACAATATACGAGAGAGAACTGAGCAAACGACCCAGGGACAAGATCTCCTAGTTCTTGGCAGAGTATAAGGGAGAATTGCAGAGAACAGAATAACAAAGATGATTTCCTCAAAAAGGAACTTCTGAGATGATATTGAAAACTGAAATTTATGCGGAACTTAAAATGAGGGTTGATGTTAAAAGAAAAGGATGGTTTTCTGTAAAACCAGGTAAAAATTTCACAAATGAGTAAGCAAGGTGTTCTCTGTAGGGTATTTTGCCACGATGCTTTGCTATCCAAACTGTAGTGCTGAATGAAACAAATGCCTCTGTTTCATTCTTTAATAGAGCGGTTATCCTCAATTTCCCCATATTTAAATGCAATAAATGTTGTTCATTTTCCTCTACCACCACCATAAACATAAACAAACAAACCAGTTGTTCAGTGGGGCTTGGAGTGTGGCCTCTTCTCCTAGTGCCCAATGTTAGAAGGCTTTACCCTCATTTTGTGATTCCTGGAGCAATAAAATGATTATGTTGTATCTCTGTTGTTATTGTTCTTCACTAATTCTATCTATTCCAGAATTTCACCAATTAGAGATTTATTTCCTTGTCTATTAAAATAAATGACATGTTAAACATGCATCATTTGGAAGGAAGAAAGGAATGAAGGAAGGAATGGGGGAGGAATGAGGGCAAAGGGCCAGACCCTGGTGAAGAGTAATACTCTATTCTTATCAGCAAATACTTTAGAGGAATTAGCTGCTGCAACCTGAGCAGAGCCTGGGCAGGATGGATGCTTGAGAATGGATTGAGATCCTGAGAGGGGAAATAGGTTACTTAGTTCAGCAGTTTTGCCAGAGGGAAGGCCAGACCTCTAAGGATCATATAAACTCTGAGAGGCAAAAAAAGAAAATTAAAATATCCAACATGGGAGGCCAATTTGGGCCATTCACTTATTCCAATACAGGATCAGTGCTCTGTGTCTCTGTTCTGCACAGGCACCTTGCAGCTCTTTGATCCCTGTTTACCAGTGTTTTTAATACTCTGTGCTTTTTTGGTCCTTTAGGATCTTGAATAGCATCTCCTCCAAATGTACACCAAAGAAAATCCCACCGCCATACTAATAGTAACGGCCAAAGGCTTTTTCATCTTGATACAAAGGGTGACTGCTTTGCTTTCCATGCACATTTAATGTCGGTTTATAAAACCTGCCTGGTCTTAGGACTCCCAATGACCTCGGCCCCAGGAAATATCCATATGGGTTAAACAACCAAGTGTAGTGCTAACTGTTTTAGACTTGAGAGAAAGCAAGATTCTGGTTGTGACCGTGCTCTAACCTTTTAGCTTTGGCAGGTCACTCTCTCTGTTTGGGGCTTAGTTGCTCCATCTGTACAAAGAGGATTCATTTGCTCTTATCAAGTGGTTGCTTACTAAGAACCTACTGTGCACGGGGCACTATGAGTCTAGATAATTCTTAACTCTCCTTTTTATCCATAATCCTTCACCTTTGATTTTCACCCCAGTCCAGAGCAAGGTTCATCACTGAATCCGATTTGCAGCTGATTATCATGATAGGGTGCCTGGATCCAGTCAAAAGATTCCTTATTTCTCAGTAAGTAGTATAGCCTCTACCTCAAATCCTTTAAGAGACTGTGTTTTCTCTATGTGATTTCCAGTCCTTCCATGACCATTACTACCTATATCCTTGCCCTTGCTTATTAACTGCTGTTGGAAATTCTATTTCTTTTTGTCCTTTTTCCTCCTTGAAAAGACATTTTGACCTGGTCTCTGACCCTCAGTTCTTGAGATCTGTATCCTGATTTCCTTTAGGTTGATCAAGGTCTTGATTTCTGAATGGCCCCCATTCCAATAATCCACCCACTGAGCAAGCACACTTGGTGCTGGTTTTCCCTCTAGAGAATGACTCTGACACATTCTAATCCCATTTTTGACAGAACTCTGATTAAATACACTAACCAAAGGATGAAATATGCTTATGCAAATCTTCAGGCAAATATACTATACTTGGTTTGGTTTGATTTTGCTCCTTCCCTAAGTAGAAATCAGAAACAGAAAGTACACTCTATGCTAGCCAGTAACATACTAAAAGGGAGCTAAGTGCCACATTTCTGTTGCCTCTCATCCTCCAACTCTGTTATATTTTATTCTTGATTCTGTGTCAAGTATCTGTGTGTGCATTGCCCTCATGACTCCCAAGCATCGGCTCCCTTCGGAGCTTTGATTTTAGAAACATGCGCACATATATATGCAATTAAATGCAGGCTTTGACTTTCCGCCTGGGAATTGGAAGGATAAGGTGAGCTAAGCTTTTAATTACAAGTACCCATTTTGGGAGGCAGGGAGTTGGAGCTTCCGACAGCTACCGCTGCTCAGGCTAATCCCATCTTTCAGGGAAGAAAAGAAAAAGCCGACATGTATCTATCTACGAAAATGTTGACTTAATGTGTTTGACATTTTTTTCTATATATTTACTAAAGCAAATCCTGCTTTAAAACCAGAAAAAAATACAGTGTTTTTGTTAAGGTGAAAGCTATGTGTGCCTATGTGCTTTTGATTTCTCTTAGGTTGTTCTGTCTCTGTTTTGTTTAAGGTTGAATTTTAATAAACAGAAACACTAGTATTCTGTACTTCTATAACTGCTTCTATCCAGAATCCCAAATCTCTTTACAAATACTAATTACTGTGGTCTTGTGTCACTGAAAATTGTTAAATATGCTCCAAAGAGATTGAATGCTTTAAATCCTGATTTACAAATTAAAAGCTAGAATGTGGAAAAACTGAGCTACATTTGGGGATTAAAATAGGCTTTTGGTTGAAACAAGTAGAAATGACAGCTGTCAGCCCAGTCCCCTATTCCTTGAATTCATGTGATATCCTACATTTCTTGAATTATTAGACATGTGGAATGCAGGTTGCCATTGTGAACTGAGACACTGAAGATCTCTTTTCCTCCAAACAATATAGAGCACCTAAAAATACTGCTGTAGGATGATAGCATTTTTCCAGGTCAAACTTTGAAATTTTTTTTCTTATGGAATTCATTCTTTAAAACCAGGGATTGTAGTCATTCTGCCTTTCTTCAGCAATTTCTAAATGTCCACCAGCCAGTTTCTGTTTCATAGATTAAAAAAGAGAGATGTACATAAGTATCTTATGTATAGATATGTATATGTTCTTACAAATATCATATACACATGAGGGTACTTCCAGAAGTTTGTAAAACTGGAATCAAAAGATGAGTTTTATTTTGGTACAAAAAATTTTTTTTAAACCCTTGCATATAAGAAATTCTCAAAAAGTTCATGAAAAATGCAGTATTATGGAAAAAGTATGCATGGATTTAAAAATTCTTGCATTGAATTATACTCTACTTTTAATTTTATTTTTTCATAAACTTCTTGAAGTATTCTTATAGTAGATACCATATATATCATATACGAATGTGAGTATGCAAACACAAAATATACAACAAAAAATTGGCCTCACTTAAGATCTCGATATGAGTACCAAGAAAATGAGAGTCCCATGTGTATCATGCAAATATGTGTCAAAATGTTTTTAGCATTGCCTTCTTATGTCTAAAGGCTTCTCTGTTTTTTGAGATTTTGTGAAGCAACAGAACATAACATTTATATACAGGAGCTCATAGTATGATTTCATCTGTGTATTACTTTATTATATTCTCCTTTGAAAAACTGTTGAGTCAGAGATGCCCCAGAAGCTAAATTGAAAGTAGGCATACATAGACTAGAAAATGTCTCTAAAGAATGACAATGATCTTAAATAGGTGATAGGTGGCCAAGAGTGTTAATAGGATCTTGGTTGGCATGAAGTAAATCAACATGACTTCAGGAGATATCAGAGTACCCCTTTGATGGGAGACAGTAAAAATATGCAAGATGATCTCTTGTGTATAGTTGGGAAATTTAAAATGCCTGCTATTGTCACAAATGGATTTTTATTGGGATTGCATACAGACCTCACTGGGCTATATTTTGGAATATTAGGCCCTTTGTGTCTGAATTTAAAGAATGTATTTTCCTACCTGAATATGAATGAAATAGTATCTTTAGATGGCTCCCTTGGAAGTGAAGGATATTAGGAGAAAGAGAAATTGGTTGGTGAATGGATGAGAGGCCAATAAGATATGAAATTTAGCTGCCGGAATATTCTTCATGCTTGTCAGATGATTGTAGCGATTTATTTCCTATTCCAAACCCATTTATTAGAATCTTAATTTAAAAACACCTCCAAGTATCTTTCCTGATTAAAGTGGTGATTGTAACTTGATATGTTTCTACCAATTAATTTCCCTTAAAATTACTTCTGATTAAAAGATGATCTTGGATTTTATGATCTCAAATTCTTTTTGTGGAATAACATTCTCTAAGTTGAATTGATTCCTACAGTAGTTCAACACTGGGAAAATGCTAAAAGATTTAACTCCAGTTCCACACTAGATTTTTTTTTTTTTTGACAGGCAGAGTGGACAATGAGAGAGAGACAGAGAGAAAGGTCTTCCTTTGCTGTTGGTTCACCCTCCAGTGGCCGCCGCTGCTGGTGTGCTGCGGCCGGCGCACCGCGCTGATCCAAAGCCAGGAGCCAGGTGCTTCTCCTGGTCTCCCATGGGGTGCAGGGCCCGAGCACTTGGGCCATCCTCCACTGCACTCCCTGGCCACAGCAGAGAGCTGGACTGGAAAGGGGCAACCAGGACAGATTCTGGCGCCCCGACCGGGACTAGAACCCAGTGTGCTGGCACCGCAAGGTGGAGGATTAGCCTAGTGAGCCGCGGCGCCGGCTCCACACTAGATTTTGAAACATGAGTGTGAGCATAAACTTTCCTAAACCTGGAACCTGTAGACTGTTGCTTCCAGTTTCCTTAATTTTATCTGATAATTGGACAATTTGGACATAAAAGATAATGTGAAGATTAAGGGGAATTGGCACTCCGTATGGTTTATACCTGTATTTATATATCTACTTCTCTACATAGTATTTATATTACATGAGTTTACTGACGTAAAGCATATATGGTAGTATTCACTTTCCCTTTTTTTTAAAAAAAAAGATTTGTTTATTTATTTGAAAAGCAGAGTAACAGAGGGAGAAAGAAAGAGAGAGAGGCAAAGACAGAAAGAGAGAGAGCTTCCATCTGCTGGTTCACTCCCCAAATGGCTGCAACAGCGGGGGTGGGCCAGGCCAAAGCCAGGAGCTTGGAGATTCTTCTGGGTCCCCATTGTGAGTGCAGGGGCCTAAATACTTGGCCCATTTTCTAATGCTTTCCCAGGCTCATTAGCAGGGAGCTAGAGCTGTCAGGACTTAAACCAGTGCCCATATTGCATACAGGCACTGCAGATGGCAGCTTAACCTGCTGCACCACAGCACTGGCCCCAGTATCCACTTTTTCATTGCTTTATTTTTGGTGTTTTCAGTTACCAAAGTCAACAGTGGTATGAACATATTAAATGGAAAATCCCAGAGATAAAAAATTCATTAATTTTAAATGGCCTATTGTTCTGAGTAGCATGATGAAATTTCATTCTATCCTGCTCTCCCTCCACAGGACATGGATCATCCCTTTGTATGGAGAACCCATAGTCCACATTCTTTGCTACCTACTTGTTAATTACTTAGGGGCCATCTAAGTTATAAGATTGACTGTTACAGTATAGCAGTACTTGTGTTCAAGAAACCTTTATTTTACCCAATAATGGCCTTAAAGCACACGAGTAGTGAAGCTGGCAACTCAGATATGCCAAAAGAGAAGCCAAAAAGTGCTTCCTTTAAGTGAAAAGGTAAACATGCTTCACTTGAGGGAGAAAAATCTTATGCTGAGATTGCTCAGGTCTACTGTAAGAATGAGTCTTCTATCCATAAAATTGTCAAGAAGGAAAAAGAAATTCATGCTGCTTTTGCTGTCATATCTCAAACTGAAAAGTTATAGCCATAGTACATAAGTGCTTATTGAAAATTAAAAAGCATGAAGTTGTGTGTGGAAACATGAACAGTAAACACGTTCCAATTGATGCAAAAGTTTGTACCAGAAAGCACTGAGCCTATAAAAAGCTAGTGCAAGGTATCTACTGAGCTGAATGAGAGGAAGCTTTGTTTTGCAAGCAAGGGATGATTATACAAATTCATGAATACGGGAACAGGTTTGGGCCCTGTAGAAACTGCATCTGCCAATGAAGAAACTACTGCTACTTTTCCAACAGAGATGAAATTGATTAAAGAGAAAAGAAATCTTCCCCAAAAGTCTTTGATTGCAATTAAACTGGGCTTCTGTTTAAAGAATATGCCTACTAGAACCTTTACGCATAAAGGTACAAGGGAGGCATAAAGGATACATGAATTCTGCTACTGTGGGACAATGCTGGAGGGCACGTGATAAACCCTGGTACAGTTTACAGATGAAAAGCCTGTGTACTTTCGAAAAACAAAAACAAAAATTATCAGAAAACATGGGTGACAGCCATTTTGTTTATGGAATGGCTCCACTGGTGCTTGGAAGCAAAATGCTTGGAAGAGGAAAAGTTGGAATTTAAAGTCCTACTAAAAATAGACATTGTGCCTTCCATTCTGAATCTGTTTGCTATAAAATGCCAAGATTTTAATTTTTCAATTTTCATTTATTTATTTGAAAGAGAGCCAGACACATAGAAAGGCGGGTGGAGAGGACCAGAGAAACTGTCTCCATCCACTGTGTCACTGCCCAAACACCTGTAACAGCTATGGCTGGGCCAGGCCAAAGCTGGGAGTCAGGAACCCAAACTGGATCTTTCATATGTCTGGAAGAGACCCCACCACTGGGTCATATCTTCTGCCTCTGAAGGTGAACATTAACGTGAAGCTGAAATGGGAAGCAGAGTCAGGACTCAGAACTAGGCACTCCAATATGGGATGTGTGCATCCCAAATCAGAATCTTAACTGCTAGGTCAGATACTTCCTTCAAGATTGTATTTTTACCTCCAAATAAAACCTCAACACTCTCCCTTGCCCAGGACATTATTCTGTTTGTCAAGGCCACATACATCCTCCTGGTGCTTTACAGCATTTCATCAGCAAAGCCCTAATCTGAACATAATGCACTACTGGAAATCATTTACTATTTCTGACGGAATAACATTCATCAAAGCTGCAATGGATGAATCAAAAGCAGAAATTTTAAATGCCTGCTGTAAGTACTTTGGAGCAAAGTCATGAATGATTTTAAAGGCTTCTGGAGATCAATGGGTATATTAGGAAAATTATTTACACAGCAATACAACTCAGTGGAGAAGGATTGACTGACATGCTTAATGAAGAAGTGGAAGAATATATTGAAGACCACCAAGATGTGTTCACAATGAAGAATTGAAAGAACTTGTCGAGTCATGTACAGAGAAAGATGGAGGTAAAGTAGAAACTGAAGCAGAACCCGCAACATTGACACTACCAAATTTTGCTGAATTGTTTCAAATCACAGAACATTAAGAAGAAAATTATAGAACACAGTCCTCAGAAAAAAATGCTGTATTAAAGAAACTCATATGCTCATTGAAGGTTTACAACCTCTGTAGCAATGCTTTGATGGGTTAAAGAGAAAGAGGTAACAATATCTGATTCTGAAATTCTCCAAAGCATTCAGTGAAAAAGCATTCAACTATTAAGGGCACCAAACCATTGATATTGTCTACTATTGACATCAAACCATCACCATCATAGTTCAGTGATTCAGAATCACCTGAAACAGATAATCTTCCTTCCTATCTACCTTCCTTCCTACAGCTATGCAGTGCTCTCATTGGAATACAGAGAAAGTGAAATTATATCTTATTTGGAACTAAGCATCGTACCAAAATGAACTTTGAATCATACCCCATAAGCCCAGGGTTATTATCCATTATCACACATGTGAATAACCTCTCTATCTTGTCACTGCCTCTGCAGTATTTTCTTCAATACTTCTCATCACTGCAATTCATCTCTCTAGTCTCCAGGCAAGGTAGTTTATCCTACCTGCTACCATCATCATCTATACTAAGAGCATGTATTGCTAACAGTCAGATAATATCTGCCAAATTCCTCAAATCTCTACAAACTAATAGTGCTGTGTTGCTCTTTAGATCCATGGATTTGAAATCAGTCTGATTTGGCTTTATGTCTTTTTTCTAACTTATGGATGAGTGACCTGATGCAGGCTATTTAATCTCTCTGAATCTTCCCTTTATTGTCCATAAAGCAGTGACATTAATAACTAAATTTAAGAAATTGCTATGATGACGAAAAATAGGATATGTAAGGTGTTTGAAACATAGCAGGAATTGCTTAAATGAGAAGAACACCCAAAACACTTACAATTATATTTTGGCATGGATGAACATTCAGTACAACTCAGTTATTATTAATATTTGCTTCTTTTGGCCCTTATTTTTCTGTAAGTGTCTTCTTCAATCTTTCCCTACCTACTTTTTCTAGGTCTTTTGGGAGAGAATAATAGGATAATGAACCATCTCTGACCTCTTTCACTCTCTGAATTAGGGGTAGAAAGAAGAGAAATATTAACAAAGAGTTACAGGCATTGTTAGTAGGGAGAAATTGGTTCTGACTAGAGAAGGGGGTGACAACCAGGATTCATCAATAGGTGTTGAGCTGAGCCTTGAATGACTGAAACTGATTATTCATTGATAAAGAGTAGGAATGAGAGAAGGCCATGAAATGTGATCCAAGTCAGACATGTTTGATCTACCATAACTTGGCAGGTGATAGGAGTGGGGTGAGCAAAGTGGCAACTATGTCCTGAGACGTTGGCTCTAAGAGAAGCATTTCTTCAGAATAATTTGACTAAATACTCATTTACTGTTTTCTCTTGACTCTATAAAAGGCTCCACAGCAAGAAAGAGGGCTATCCACTAAATTCTTAATTTTGTTGTTGCTTTAAAACATTTATAAGATGTAATGAATTTAATTTTTCTCCCAAGAGACACATTTATTCTGAGTCAGAGATAAGGTGTTTTGTTTTGACGTTCTCCCCACTTCCCAGCCACTCACCACACAGGCAAATCTATGAACATCTAATACATCTGTTTAATCATAAATAAACTAACAATGAAAGTGTAAACATTCCTCTTTTCAAATTCTAATCACGACTTACCAAAAGTTGTCTTGGTTTTTTAAAGACATCAAAAAGAAAATCCTTCTTGACAGTATAGTTGCTTGTGCTCACACACATATCTTTGCAAAGAGCATTATAGGAGCCAGAGCAGTTGGTATTAGACTTAGAGGAGAGATTAGCAGGGCTCCATACCAGGAAAATCATTCTGGGGATCACTTGTCACTTGTCATTATGCAGAAGTCCTGTTGGTCTTCTGGCTTCAGTTTCAGCTTGGACTTAACTTAAACTTGAGAAATCACTCTTGATCTTCCTCTCTTCTTGTATTATTCACTGTATTCATCTGACTGACTGCCAATTTACCCCAACTATTCTATTGCTCACCTTCAGGCTCTCTTTTATTCTCCTTCCTAAAGCCAAAATAAATAACTTTTTGTATTTGTATATGAGAATCAATAGCACATAAGCTGCTGTGTTGAGCAGGATTACTCAAAAGATGCAAAGCCTAAACAAGATACTCAGCACAGGATGGACAGAATACTATTAGATCACTCCCAATCATGTTTGGATGATATTTAGAAATTCCATAGTCAATCATGGTCAAATCCATCCTTCCTCATTTATAAACTTGGATTTTGGAATAAAATTAAGCCAGATATTTTCCTAGGAAATAGATGCTTTTCTGAATTAGGGTTCTCCAGAGAAACAGAACCTTATTATGTGTAGAAATATGTGTGTATATATATGTATATATATACACATATATATGGTTTATCATGAAGGATTAGCTCATGTGATAATAGAGGCTGAGAACTCCCATGATATGCTGTCTATAAACCTGAAACCCAGGAAAGCTGGTGCTGTAGTTCCAGTACAAAGCCAAAGACCTGAGATCCAGTGAAGCCAAGGGTGTGGCTCCTAATCCAGGGGAGATGCAAGCAGTTTAAGAAGAGAGAGTTTGCCCTGCTCCCACTTTTTTCTTCTGTTTGGGTCCTCAATGGATTGGATGATGCCCCTCCATATTGGTGAGGGCAATCTGCTGTATTCAATCTACCAATTAAAATAACTATATATTCTGGAGACATTCTCGCAGACACACCTGGAAATGGTAAATTACTAGCTTCTGGGCAGCCTTTAGCTCAGTCAAGTTGGTACATAAAATTAATCATCACTTGACCTTCCCCTTTTTAATATTATTTTCTTAATCCATAATTTTCATTTCTTTTAAAATATATATATGTATATATATATATTTCTGTTATTAAAACATGGTCATTTTTTTTTTGGTTATCATGTAGTAACTCCTCTCCCATATGAGTATTTTACTAACCCCATGAACACATTCACCCTTTAATGGAACTTTGGTCTTAAGCTGTAGTAGCAAAAACCTCCATATTCAGTACGAGCTCTCTGCTCATTGGACATATAATGATGTTTCAGTGTCCATTGAGTGAATAATCGAATGAATGAAAATCACTAGGGATGCCAAATATAAGATAAGGCAGAATTACAATAGATTTTTCAAACTTGACAGATCCTTTATGCATACAGCAGATCAGTAATTTTTGTGGTGTGTGGGTATCAATGAATAAACTGCAAAAAAATATTTTCACTAATTCCTTATGAAGTCAACTTGTCCCAACATAGAAGAGATCCAGTATTTCAGGATTAAGATGGCTAAATGCTAATGACTTTTGATTTTAGTTTCAAATTGGATATAGAATGCAACTTCACATTGAACTCCAACTACTGTTGCCTTCACTGCTCTTTTACAACCAGGTCATGCTTGGTATTTATAACTAAATTCTCATTTCCTTTGAGAAACCCACAGCTTTCTTGGTACCCTCTTTAAGAAAGATCATATTTTGTCATAGTGTTTTGCAAATGAATTGTTTTTTGCACTAGTTTGGCACAGTCAGCTGTAATTCCGCCTTTTAGTTCAAAAATTATTTCTTGACCAAAATATTAAGATGTTAGAGGTAGGCATTGTAATACCCTGGGTTAAGCCACCATTTGGAAGGCTAGCATCCCATATTGGAGTGCTGGTTCAAGTCCTGGCTATTCCATGCTTCCAGTCTAGTTTCCTGCTAATTGCCTAGGAGGCAGTAGATGATGGCCCAAGTATTTCAGTTGCTTCATGTACATGGGAGACCCTAATGGAGTTTCTGGCTCCTGGCTTCAGCCTGGTCTTGCCATGACTGTTGTAGACATTTGATAAATGAATCAACAGATAGATGATCTCTTTCTCCTTTCTCTGTCTCTCTCTCACCCTGCCTTCCAAATAAATAAGTACTTAAAAAAAAGATAATAGCAAGAGTGAAGGTACTATCTTGCATTATCAGATCTTAACAACTTGGCCTACATGTAATTGTTATAACCTGGGATTTCCATACTACCAAGGAAAAAGGAGACATAAACTTTCCTGGCTTGACCTGTAAAAAGGTGTATTAGAAGTTATGTATTTGAGTACAAATTGGTTGAGGTGTTAGACGAGGAGACATGCTTGATTATGGAAATGCAAGCTCAGAGTTGATTAGAGCAGGATATAGGAGTTTGGTGACCAGAAGAGTAAAGAAGTCACCAAAATAGAATAGGGGTGCTGAGAATACACATTTTTGTTGAGGACAGGATATAAACACTTCAGTAAGGTGAATTATACTTGTACTGTACATATTAATAAGATAAATATGTTCTCACCTGCAATTGATAGCTTGTTGAAAATGAATAATATCTTCTTCTTGGCAGTAATTTCTACTGATTTACTATTAAGATAGTATTCCTGAGTGGGCATGATTTGTATCCTACATGACAGATAATCTTTTCTTTCTGTCTCTAAGAATATACTTAGAACTCTTTAAACGATGGCATCAAATAGAGCAGGACTGACTTCTGAGATTTTTGGGCTTTCTGCTGATATTTAGTACTTCCCTAATTGGCATAAACTTTGCAATTTCTTTCAACTCAGATGAATTTTCTTAGCATGTTCTATCTACTTGGGGAAAAAAAGCCCTTTGAATTGTGATAGTAAGAACAACTTTACTGTATTATGCAACTTCTATCATAACTTAGATGTCAAATGACAGGTATTTTTTGAACAATTAGTAAATATTTAGGCATTTGAAAAACCTCAAGACTTTGTAATTTACCAACTTTAGGCAAAAGTGAAGACCAGAGATTAGTCTATTTCTGTTATAGTACTTAATTATATGATATTTACAGTAGCAAAGAGCTCTATTAAACAACTCCTCTTTGAGGTATGACAGTGGTGTGTAATGGTGCTGTGACTCCAGTTTGACTATTCAGAAAATATTAAGGGTAATTTTAATTCCTGCACAATTATACATATAGGTGATTTATGCTTATTAATTCTACAGTCACATTCTACTCTTATCCTAAGCATTTTCTTAGCCTGTTTTTTTTTTTTCACTATCCTGAATACATGTACTTCTTTAAACATAGACCATTTCTGCCCTGTCTTTTCACAACCATTCTTTCCTTTTTACCACCTGTACTGCCCAGTGCAAACACATGTTTCTGCTTTGTGCCTATTCACATCATTCTGGACTAATTTTCCCAGGGCTCTAGCCTTTGACTAATGATATCTAAGTTCGAGATTAAAAAGCCCATGAAGTCAGAAGTTTCTATTTCACATATTTCCCCATTGCTTTTTCATCAGATTGGGCTGTGCTTTTTTTCACTTGTTCTAAATTAAACTTCTCTCAGGAGTAGATTTTACATGAATTCCTAGGCTTCCTAAATCCCTAACTCTATCTGCTCTCCCTCTCTCAAATCTGTAAGCCAAGTGTTACTTGTCAGTTCATTGATTCTAGCTTGAAACTCAGGAAAAGCAAAAGCTCCCGACCAGATGACTTACTTGTTCTGCATTCCCATTTTATGATAAAAAACAAACCCTGTGTCATATTTTTTTAAAATTTATTTTATCCTGGAAGGAGAGAGAGAGAGGAAGAGGGCTTATCAAATAGTTCACTCCCCAAATGACCGCAATGGATCGTGGCCAGAATTGAAGCTCAGATCCAGGAAACCAATCCAGCTTTCCCATGTGGATAGCAGGGACCCGAGTAATTGAGCCATCAACTCTTGCCTCCTATCAATAACAGGATCTTGAACTCAGACAGTCCATGACATGAGATGTCAGTATCTCAACAGGCAGCTTAACTACTATGCCTATCACCTGACCTGAGGGAAATATTTTTTAATTCTTATTAATAAAAAGAGAACTGATTTCATCTATTTCATAAGTACAATTCTAAGAATATAATCTTACTTCCCTCCCTCAATACCCTTCCTTCCTTCCTTCCTTTCCTCTTTTTTCTTTAATTTTTGCAAAAACATCATTTCAGTCCACTCTGTAATCACAGGCTTAATGTACCACTAACCATAATGTTTAATAAGTGAATAGTAGAAAGACCACAGTTCCCCGGGAATATAAACAAGGGCTAACAGCAGCAATCAAATCACAAGATGTCCATTTAATTCCTATACATTTTTTGTATTCTTTATTAACTACTACATGTAAGAGAAAACATATGATATTTGTCTTTTTGTGATTGATTTATTCCACTAAGCATAATAGTTTGCAGATGCATCCATTTTGTTACAATAGACAGGATTTCTTTCTTCTTTATGGCTGAGAAGTAGTCCACAGTACATATATAACATATTTTCTTTATCCAGTTAACAGTTGATGGACATCCGTGTTGATTCCCTATCTTAGTTACTGTGAAATGAGTTGCAATAAACATGGGAATGCAAACAGCCCTTTCATATGCTGATTTCATTTAGTCTGGGTAAATTTCTAGGACTGGATCATATTTTTGTTATAGAGTACTATTCATAAGGATAAAGGCTGATCAGTCATTTGAACTGCTTAAAATTATGCCTCCTCAGAAGGTGCCATCAAGAGCATTTTTTTTAAAGATTTATCTATTTATTTGAAAGGCAGAAAGAGAGAGAGTGAGTGAGAGAGAGAGAGAGAGAGCTAGAGCTAGATGGGAAATAGAGCAGCCACTATCTGAACCTACACTCCAATACAGGATGCTGGTGTCTCAAGGGGCAGCTTAATCCATTATGCCACAACACTCAACCCTACTGTTTTGTTTTTATAACATGCATGAATTATAACTTTTTCTAATCACAGTTCACACTAAAAATAATTTAGCATTAAAGATAAAATTTATGACTCTAGTTATAAAAAAGGTCAAAAGTAACACTAAGAAAGATTTCTTAACTATAAGGAATTTTCATGGCCTAGATCCCAAGGATAGCCTTAGGTTTCATCATCATGTTACCAGCGAATGGCAGGGTTCTTGTGCAAGAAAGAATTCAGGCGTGAGACAGAGATTAGTAGAAAGTAAAATAGCAAGGTTTGTTAGGGCAGGGACATCCATAAGAACAGACGGGTGCCTCTCCAGACAGAACCTGAGAGAGAGTGCCCAGTTGCTCGGACTGGGGGAAGAGCGAGGTTACATGGTTGAGTGGAGAAATCACATTACCAGGCCAGGCGGGCGGTTCAGCAGAGAAGCAGAGGGCTGAGTGTGCAGTCTGGTTGAGGGTCTTTGTCTTCACACATCTCATCCTGAAACAAAAGACTTTATGGATGTAAATAGAAAAACTCCTATCTGAGTTTTCTCCCTGAAGTTATCAGACAGGGGGAAGTCTGGCTGGCACTGCCCCCATTAAAGGAAGGGCAGGGAGGGCATTTGAAGTGCAGACACTGGGCTGCACCTGGAAGGTTATCAGGCAGAAGGGCCGGGGACCCCCACCTGGCAGGTTATTGGGTAGGAGGGGGCAGGGCAGGATGCAAACACCAGGCTGCCCCGGAAACATTATCGGGATGATTTTGAGATGCATATGCTGGATATAGATGGCTTTTCTTTAGGCCTTTGTCACACACACATAAGCTCATATCTGACTTCCTACCTAACAGTTATATTCATCAAATGAGATAATGCAGGTATAAGTTAGAAGGACATGGGGCACACAGAAGACACTAAGTACATGTTCATCTCCTCTCTCATTTTATTACCTGTGGCTTTTCTATACGATTCTCTCACACTCTTCCCTATACACATGCTCTCTCTCACTGGATGCCTAAAGTATTTATATATACCTGAGTATTTTAATATAAAGGATCATAAATCTTTCTCTTTGAAATCGGAGAACATTTAATGACTGCTATATGGGATATGGTATGGCTTTGTGAATTTCAACCTTGGAAGTGAGAATTAGATTGTCTCCTAGATTATGTGGTAGCAGAAAGTTTCATGCATTTAGACACTATAATACACAATAAACTCCAGTAACAATAATGACCCCAGAAGTAGTGGATATTGACCTCTTGTTTACATGCTTTTTGACTTCACAATCAAGGACAGCCACACAGAGAGCTTATGTTAGTCTAACAGCTGGCAGGTCATACACCCTTCTTTTTCATAAGCTTCCTTCTATTTTCAACTGTTGAAAATAATGTGTTGCCTCCTACTATATCTACAGAGTTTCTAATTCAATCCTTACCATTTCTGGGCTAGCTTTTATTTTTGGTTGTTGAATAAACTAGCAGAATGTGAGAGTATTACTTTTGTGGAAGTGCTTTCACAGCATGTTCTGAAAATGTTTTGCAGTACCCTTTTACCTTCTTCATTGAATTTTAGTTTCATACCTTTAGTATCTATCACATACCGGGGAACTTTTCTATTAATCCTTTTCTTTGCTTTGTCCAATTTTGCCCATTATGAAGTACAACTGAGGTGAAAGGAGTACACATATTGCTAACTTCTCAAATAAAAAAAAAAGATTAGCTACAGTCTAATAGTCATAATTTGTATAATTAAAATAATAACTAATTATTTAGAAAGTGAAGTTCTAATGAACTTAAATGTACTTTCTATTCAGCTCTAAAATGTTTTATTTCCCTGGAATTAGCATTATTACTTTATCATTTTATGAATATGAATAAAACTTGGATGGATTAAAAAATAAAGCACCTTCTCTCAGTAGCCCTGCATGCTTTACAACTTCTTCATTCATTAACATGCAATTAATGGGTCTTTCAATAACACTGAACACGATTCCATGCAAGGTTACAATGAAGTAATGTGTTTCCCCAACTGAGATGGTTGTAAATGTGTGTGAGTTTAGCTTATTCCAACTTTTAGCCTGTGACCCCTCACCAGAATCACTAAGTTTAGAATTATTCTAGCAGTCTCATTATGAATTTCACTTTTGAATAGTTTCTTATAGTTTAATTTGTCCATTTTGTTCCTTGATCACACATTCTATTTTTTTTCAGAATTTATAACTTTCTTAAGGTATAAAATAATTATCAATATCAAAATAATACTCATTCAACAAATACTTATTGACGACTAATTCCTCCCCAGGCTGAGATTGCCCCCTGTTATCAGGTCAGGTAACCCTTTCCTGAGGGAAGGGCTGGGGCCACCAGGAAGGTCATCAGGATCCGGGCAGCACTTTGAAGTGCAAGATGCTGGGCTTCTGGAGCTTCCACAGTAGGTGCTGGTCTTCAGGCCCTTCTCACACACACACAGAGGCTAGTTTCTGACTTCCTACCTAATATACCCTTCACAAGGGCTCTTTCCTCATGACAAAATTACTGCCGAAGTAATCATCTTCCTAGTACCATCACAAAGGGGATTAGTAGTTTAATAAAGGAATTTTAAAGGAACACAGTTATCCAGTCCATAGCAATGCAACACTGATCTGGATACTGGAAAATCAGAACCATAAACATGAAGTCCTTGCCCTCATAAGCACCCACTCTACTTAAAGGAGATAGTTGGTCAAACAAAAATAGGTGAATATTTTAGCAAGTGGGATGATGTGAATGGTTAAGGGAAATAAAGCGGTTAAGGGAATGGGGGTTCCACTGATGTAGGAGATTGTTGTGTATGTTATTATTTATGTGTCTATGCATGCGTGTGGGTGTGATGTTGCATACTTATTTGTGTGTGTTTGTGTATTTAATTTTAATAGGGTTGACAGGGTAAGTTTCTTAATATCACACTGGGGGGAGGTGACATTGTGACGAAATGAGTTTAGCAGCAGCCTGCAGCTCTGACATCTCATACGGATGCCGGTTTGAGCCCCGGCTGCTCCACTTATATCCAGCTCCCTGTTAATATACCTGGGAAAGCAGCAGCAGATCACCCGAGTCCTTGGATCCTTGCACTCACGCGGGAGACCCCAGTGAAGCTCCTTGCTCCTGGCTTCTGCTTGGCACAATCCTGGCCATTACAGCCATTTGGGGAGTGAACCAGTGGATGAAAGACCTTTCTCTCTCTCTGTTTCTCTCTCTCTCTCCCTCACTCTCCCTCACTCTCCCTCTTTCTCCTCTTCTCCTCTCTCTCCCTCTCCCTCCATCCCTCCCTCCCTCCCTCCTTCACTGCTTCTCTTTCTTCTCCATCTCTCTCTGTAACTCTGCCAGTCAAACAAACAGACTACATCTTTTAAACAAAAAAAAAAAAAAAAAAAAAAAAAAGGAAGAAGACGACATGCAAGCAGACACAGATACTAAGGAAGTAGTAAGGAAATTGTGTGTCTCTGGGGAAGAGCTTTGCAGTTGGGAAGAGAAGAGCGGATATGAAGGGCCCAAGGGATGACTTTGTTGTTTTCAAAAAACATCAAAGCTAGTTTGGGTGGAATAGAATGATGGAAAGGAGTGTGGTAGATGAGATCAGAAAGTGCCAGTGAGGATGAGGTAAAGCAGATCACGCTCCAGATTTGAAAGCCCTTGTGAAAAATGTTGTCTCTATTACAAGACTGACAAGATCTGGCTTGCATTTTTTAAATTGTATTTCTTTGAGATGGAATTGATAAACAATGAAATGTACTGGCCTTATCTTTCCAACTCTAAGAGACTTGACTATTATTTATTTTTTTTAAAGATTTTTATTTATTTATTTGACAGGTAGAATTACATACAGTGAGACAGACAGATAGAAAGGTCTTCCTTTCATTGGTTCACTCCAAATGGCTGCAACCAACCGAGCTGTGCCGATCCAAAGCCAGGAGTCAGGTGCCTCTTCCTGGTCTCCCATGCGGGTGCAAGGGTCCAAGCACCTGGGCCACCCTCCACTGCTTTCCCAGGCCACAGCAGAGAGCTGGATTGGAAGAGGAGCAACCAGGACTAGAACTGGTATCTACATGAGATGCCAGCGCCGTAGGCGGAGGATTAACCTAGTGTGCCATGGCACCAGGCCCGACTATTAAATATTTATATAGACCCATGTCACCACCAGCCCAAACAAGATCCAGAACATTCCCATCATACGACAGCATTCCATCTTATATTTTCCATTCAATTCTTCCCTTTTTCTGTTCTTAAACTTTATGTAAACTGAACTATGTAGCATGTACTTTTTTGTGTCTGGCATCTATCCTTATTACACAAAGTAATCCATTTCTTATTGCAGTGCATTTGCAATGTGTATTTGTGTAAATTATTTATGTACCCAGGTTTTTGTTGATGGGTAGTCAGTTTGTTTCCAGTTTGGAGCTGTTATGAATAAGACTTCCATGAGGTATTTGTGAGGACATAGGTTTTTTTAAAGTTTTTGAGTATTTACTTGGCAGTCATGTTGGCTCATGGGGTAGATGTGTGTTTAATTTCATATCAAAAGCTTCAAAACAATTCTCCAAAGCAGTTGTATTATTTTATACATCCACCAGCTTCCCTAAGAGTTGTGACTGCTTTCCGTTGGGACTGCTGGTCTTTTTCTATTCTGGCCATACCAGTGGGCAAGAAATGGACTATTTGTTTTCCTTTGCAATTTTCTGATGACTCATAATGCTGAGCACCTTTCCTGGACTTAATGGCCACTTGAATATATTCTTTCTGATGTGCCTCCTCAAATATTTTGCCTATTTTGAAAATGGGTCACTTGTCTTTGCAGTATTCATCTCTGTGAAAGTTCTTCATATAATCCGCATCTATAAAGAATACAGCTATATTTCTAGAGGTACATATTACAGACTTCCTCTCGGAGTTCACTAACTTCCTTTCCTAAATGGAGCTTCTGATAAGCAGAAACATTTGCTTTTAATGAAATCAGTCTATCTTTCTTTATTCTTTTCAGGCCAGTGCTTTATGTGTCCTGTTTAACACATTTTCACAAATTGCCAAAGGTTTTTGCTGAACAACACCCAAAATTGGGTTGGAGGCATTGCTGTGAAACCCCCATGTTGGGTCCACTGGCCCAATGTACAGAAAATCAATCACTGACTTCAGGGTGGAGGAAGAAAGTAGGCATTTATTGCAAAGTGCAGAGCAAGGATTTGGCAACTATTGCTTAATAGCTGTCTGAGGAGTTAAGGGTGAAAGTTGTTATATATTGAAATTGGGGCTGAAAGATACTTGTTCAGCTCTTGTCCAGCTTCCTGGTTGGTCAATGGAACTCGTGACCTTCCTTTGATTGGCCAATGATGTTGTGCCATCTAGGGAATTTGTGATGGCCAGATGGGCTCCAGTTGGTCTAGGGGTTGAATGTGCAGTAACATTCTGCCCAGACCTGGAATTCCCCCACACAAATTACACCAAGATACCAGTAACCATCAAGGTTCTTGTCTATTATAGAAGCAAATGGCTCCTTGAGTCTAGTGATTAGAATGTTGCAAGGTCAGCTGGAACACTCCTTAATCAGTGAATTTGTTTTGATAAAGGACAGGCAAGACACCTTGGGCTAAGGGAGACAGACAAGAGGCTGGGTCCAGCTTTATGTTACCGAGATTCAGTTTCTATTTTCTTCTAGTGATTTTATACTATTTGCTTTTACATATGTTTATAATCTGTCTCAAGTAATTTTTTGTTTATTGTTAGGTAGAGAGAAAAGAGTGGTTTTTCCATGTAGATATAAACATTATTAAAAAGATTCTCTTTTCCCCATCACATTGACTTACTAATTTGGGTGAACATTAACTGACCATGTATCGCTGTGAATGTTATAAAGATCACTGGCTCCCGTGTTCATAATATACTTTGGTAAGTATATCAAGAAAAGAAGTAGAACCATCTAAAGGCTATTAAAATAACTACAGGCTTGGATAACAGCGGCAGTAGGTTTAATTTTGGACACATTTTGGAGTTAAATCAAGATATTCCCATCAGCTGGATACATATTTTTGGTTTTGTTTTTAATTTTTATTCATTTATTTGAGAAGCACAGAGATGAAGAGACTGAGAATGACAGCAAGATAACAAATGATTGGTAGATAAAGGATAGAGAGGATAGATGGATTGAGCTCCAATCTGCTAGTGTTCTCTTCAAATGCCTGCAAAAGCCAGAGCGTACTGAAGCTGGTAGATGGGAATTTGCATACAGGATCTCACAATTTGGGTATTTCACATTGGTGACAGGAACTCGACTTCTTAAACCATCACCACTGCCTCACAGGATCATCATCAGTAAGAAATGGGAGTCAGAATCTACTGTTGGGAATCAGCCCCAGATACTTTAATGTGAGACAGAGGTACCCTAATCAGCATCATAACTGCTTGACCAAACACCTGTGGATATGGTTTTGAGGGAAGACATGATATAGATGGTATAGGTCAAGAATGGAGCCAAGTTTTCTGGTTTGAATACAAAGTAAAAAATAAAGTTACTATTCACTAAGATGAGGAAATAACATTGAGGATGAGATCTATATAATATATATCTGTATATATTTAGTATATATTTATTTGCATCTATGTATATACCTATGTATTTGATTTCCAGATATGAACAAAAGTCTTAATATCCTCTCCATTTAGAAGCCATGTGTGACTTGGCCATTAGGTAACTTTATTTATATTTACTCAGGAATATTTATGGAAATCAAGATTCATATATCCAATTTTCTATCCATGATGCACTTAAGTATATCAAGATTACTGTTTATAAAACTAAATGACTCACCCCAAAAGCAACTGTTCTATCACTTTTATTCTTTATAATTCTTTTAAAGTCAATGTGATATTCCTAAACATTAACAGTGGAGTCAAACTAGATGCACCTCTTCTCTTCTTATTGTATATAAGTCATATCATTTACCAGTCCTTACCAACCTACATATTACAAATATCCAAAGGAGTGGGCATTTGGCCTAGTGGTTAAGACACAAGTTAAATGCCCATATCCCATATCAGAGGGCCTACTTTAGAATTCTAGCTCCACACCTGATTCCAAATTGCTGCTAATGTGCAGTGGGAGAGGCAGTGGGAGATAGGTCAAGTAGTTGGATCTCTGTCACCTAAATGGAAAACTGGGACCTGAGTTCCTGGCTCCTGGCTATGGCTTGGTCCAGCTCCAGCTGTTGTAGGCATTTGGGGGCTAGACCAGGTTGAGTGTGCATCCCCTCTGTCTCTCTCTCTCAAATAACAACAACAATACAGAAGACCAAAAAAGACCTTTCATTTATGTTGCCTTTATAGGTCTCACCTAAGATTTTTTGAGAAAACATTTGTAAAAGTTGCCATGAACTTTGACCCTCATAGATTGTTGTTTAAGAAAATCTGGCTCAGTTGTAGAGTAGTTAGTACAACACATGTTTGGTGGTTTGGGTTAGGATCAAGTCTGTATTAGAATCATGATTCTGCCTCTTCCTAGCTGTATGACCTCAGGCAAATTAGAAAACATCTCTGTAAAATAAAAATAAACTTCGGTTGATAAAATCATTAATAAGTCTAAAGTTTTTAGTGCCTAGCACGTGGCATTCAATGAAAGCTGGCTCTCCTTCTCTTCGTATCTTTATTATTTCTAACCATAAATGCCTCCTTTAGATTCAGACTCATCATCTCTCATTGGATTCCTCATTACACTAGCCTCCTACCTGGCATCCTTAACATGGAAGGCAAACTCTGTTAGTGATTTTCCCCCGCTAAAATGAGAGCTTGTTCAATTGATTCAATGAGCTAAAATCCTGCAGTGACTCCCACACTCTCTTTACAATAATTCCGTACTCAGTATGTGGCATCTGTAATGTTATCTTGCATCCTTCCTCCTTCCAGTCTCCTTTCCTGTTGCTTCTTTCAGTGATAGATTCCTTCAAAGTTCTTCTTCTTCTTCTTTTTAAGATTTATTTATTTATTTGAAAGTCAAAGTTACACATTGAAAGGACAGGCAGAGAGAGAGAGAGAGGGAGGTCTTTTATCCGATGGTCCACTCCCAAGATAGCCACAACGGTTGGAGCTGTGCCAATCCAAAGCCAGGAGCCAGGAGCTTCTTGTTGGTCTCCCACGTGGGTGCAGGGATCCAAGGACTTGGGCCATCTTCCACTGCCTTCCTGGGCCATAGCAGAGAGCTGGACAGGAAGTGGAGCAGCTGGGTCTCGAACCAGCTCCCATATGGGACGCCGACGCTTCAGCCCAGGGCATTGACCCACTGCACCACAACACTGGCCCCTCAAGGTTCTTCTTAAAGTCTCTGCAAAGCCCTTCTCTTTGTAAAACAACTTTGCTAACTTCCCTTCATGTTTTCCTTCATTGCACCTTTCAGATCACTCCAAAATGGCATAACAAGGCAACGTCTCTATTGTCTGAAGGGTTAACATCACATTTAGCTCAAGAACTTTATTTGGAAAAAAACAATTTTAGTAATCTGCCCACAGTAGAAGGAGGAACATGAAGTGTGTACAAGTCAGTAGGAACCCAGGCCTCAAGGCATAAGTAAAGCTGTTCTTTATGAAATACTGAGGGAAACGTGTTTTGTTTGTAGTCGGGTCCTGAGAATAAGAGAGAAAAGGGTAGCTAGTGTGAGATGAGGGACTTTATAGGAGAATAGATACTTGTTTATGGGATCTAAAAAAGATTTATTAACAGATTAACTAAATGCTCAACTTGAAGGTGTTTGCATTTCCTGAAATTCTCTTCTGCATCCTCCTTACATCTTCAGGAAAGTTTGCTACATGTGCTAGGTACATGGGGTGTGTGTATACGTGTGTGGCGGGGTGAGGGTTAAGAACAATCAAGGAACATCTGAATTTCACAGAAGGGATAATTCAGTGTGAATAAGAGACAACAGACAGAGGAGCCTGGATGAGACATAGGAAAATGTGTCAGAGACCAGATTTCAGGATCGCTTTATTCAGCCCAGCCACTGTGGTCTTTATTCCTTTTAGACCCTCCTGTTACTATATCACCTAATTAGATGTATCATAGTGAGTTTTCAACCTAAATATCTCCTCAGGACATCTGGCACTGTCTCTCCAGGGGCTCAGTTAAATTCCTTGATTCCATGATTTCTGACACAGCTGTAAAGTTCTTAAACATCTCCCATGGGCATTTAGCAAAGTTGGAACTATTTTTGATTGTTCTGTTGTAGGGAAAGGGGGTTGGCTATGTTACTGGCATCCAGTAGGTGTAGAGGTTGAGCATAGTACTAAAAATCCTCTAATGCGCATATTATTATTCAGTACAGAGTGTCAGTAGTGTTAATATTGTGAAGACCTGGTGTGGGTTCTAGTATGATTACTTGTTTTTTATGTATGTGTATATTTTCTTCACTAGACAATAACCTCTTAAGGAAAAACTGAATCAGTTTTGTTAACCAACAGATTCCTATTGCCTAAGCTACAGCTTTGGCACATAGTGGATGCTTTATAGAAAGTTAATTGAATGACAGATTGCCACTATATTTATATTTGTTTATTTGCATATTTCTTTCTCCACTGGATTGCAAACTCCTTGAAGGCAGACCAAGTATCTTTCCATAGATGGGCTGACAGCATGAAACACAGTGCCTGACAATGGTTCATGAACCATAATACCTTTTTCAGTAAATGAAAAATTATACAGATACTGTGATTTTCAAGAGCATGAACTGCAAGGTAAACACACACTTTCATAGATCTTCCAAAACTTTCTACAAAACCAATGTTTTCTACACTCCCAGGCCAAGAAAAATTATCTCCAGGAATAATTTGTCTGGGGTGATAATTAGTCCAAGACTAAATCTTTTTGTTGTAAGGCAGAAAGAAAAATAATTTGGATTCTTTCTAAAATAATGATTTTTTTCTTCCTGATTATTTCATTTCTAAACAATAAAAAGGGTGGTACTTTAATTGTCAGAGAAGGAAGCTGTCTCACTTGGTGTCCTTTCATGCTCTTTTTTTTTTTCATAAAATTTGAATTTTATTTTATTTTTGACAGGCAGAATGGACAGTGAGAGAGAGAGAGAGAGAGAGAGAGAGAAAGGTCTTCCTTTTCCGTTGGTTCACCCTCCAATGGCCGCTGCCGCCGGCGCACTGCGCTGATCTGAAGCCAGGAACCAGGTGCTTCCTCCTGGTCTCCCATGCAGGTGCAGGGCCCAAGCACTTGGGCCATCCTCCACTGCACTCCCGGGGGGCCACAGCAGAGAGCTGGACTGGAAGAGGAGCAGTCGGGACAGAATCCGGCGCCCCAACTGGGACTAGAACCCCGGGTGCCGGCGCTGCAGGTGGAGGATTAGCCTAGTGAGCTATGGCGGCACTGGCCTTTCATGCTCTTTTTAAGAACTCATAACCTAGCAGGAAAGTAGGAGCAGAGACAGACAGACATGGCTTATATGATTCTGGGTGCTGACAAGGCTGAAATCTGTAGGTCAGGAAGACTTGCTGGGAACTCTCAGGCAAGAGTGGGTGTTGTAGCCTAGATCTCAGAGGTGGTATTTCTCTTAGATAATCTCACTTTTTCCCCCGAGGCCCTTCAAGTGATGGGGCGAGCTCACCCAGATTATCAAGAATAATCTCCTGTAAAGCCAACTGATGGTAGATGTTGGCCACATCTACAAAATACCATTACAGCAACACCTATATTAATGTTTACTTGAATAATCAGATACCATGGCTTAATCAAGTAAACATATAGAAGTAACCATCACAGTCTCTTCTGTCTCATTTATGGAGTCAGTTATTTAAGTCAGCATGAACTTGTTGGTCTTTATTTTTTACTCTAGGATGTAATCCAACATTATTTAATTCCTCACTTTATTCCAGCTTTTGCCTTAAGAACTTTCTCATTTGGCGACTATGTCTCTTTGACACAGTCCCACCTCCTCTGTGTGTTTGTATCCTTGTATATGTGTATGTTCGTACATGTTTGACACTTCCTCACTTTCAAGCACTGGAAAATGCTCTAAGTTCATTTTACGTACTCCCTGGTCTAGTGCAAGGATTAGCTGTTTATCCAAGGAGCCTGATTCCTTTTATTGAAGAATGATTTAGAAACCAAGATCTGAGTGCTAGATGTGCCTATTGTTATCAGAGTTCAATTACTTCTAACCCTCTGGACTTACTGAACCAATAAATATATATGTGTCTATTAATTCCCATAACCTGAAAATATTTCTGTTTACTTCCAACTCTAATCTGTTACTATGTGGATCATCCTAGCCTCTTAGCCATGCCTATCTACATATCCCCAATCAAGAATAAGAAACTTGACATACACTGCCTGCCATCCATTTACTTAATTTTAATTCCACTGTATATATAGTGGTTTGAGAATTGTTAACCTGTACCACTATGGGAAACAACTTTATCAACTTGCAAGATATTTAGATCATTACCCACCCACTTCAGTGAAATTGTTTCATATAATGAGGTTGTAATGAAGTTAGATTTTTTTCGCATTCTATATTCCAACATAGCATTTTTCACCACATAAATGATTTCTATTTTTAATTTGCACGCATTAAGGTAAACATTTTGTGCTGTGAAGTTCTCTAATTTTTAACAAAGTCATAGCATCATGTATTCACCATTACTATATCATACAGAATAGTTTCTTTTATACTTTCAAATATCTTTAGATACAGAAGGTCAATTTAGAATATACTAAATAAAGATTTCAACAGTTTGCACCCACACAGAAACACAAAGTATAAAGTACTGTTTGAGTACTAGTTATACCGTTAATTCACATAGTACAACACATTAAGGACAGAGATCCTACATGGGGAGTAAGTGCGCAGTGACTCCTGTTGTTGATTTAACAATTGACACTCCTATTTATGACGTCAGTAATCACCCGACTTCCATAGCCTTGGCAGCTCATGACAGAATAGTTTCACTACCTGAAAACAAAGCAGAAGAAACCATTCTTTATCTATTCACATTCCCCTGATTCCCTAGAGAACATTTCTAAAGTTTATTTATATGTTATTTGAAAAGGCAGAGCTAGAGAGAGAGAGAGAGAGAGAGAGAGGTCTTCCATCCACTGGGTCATTCCTCAAATCCCTCAATAGCCAGGACTGGGAGATGCCAAAGCCAGGAGCTAGGAACTACATACAGGTCTCTGAAGTGGGTGACAGGGACCCAAGTACTTTAGCCATCTTCTGTTTCCTTTCAGGGTGAACATAACAGGAAGCTGGACTGTAAGTGTAGGCTGTATTCTGTCTCAGGCATCCTGATATAGAGTGTGGGTATCCCAAGCAGAAGCTCAACCCATTGCTCAACCACACCCTCCCAACCACTGATCTTTTTATGTCTCTGTCTTTACCTTTTCCAGAATATCATATAATTTAAATAATACAATAAGTAGACTTTTCTATTGGTTTCTTTCATCAAGCAACATGCCTTTAAAACCATCCATGTCTTTCCACTTATTTCCTTCTCTCAATAAATAATATTTCATTATTTATTTACTATTGAAATGGCATCTTTCTGCCTCAGGTTTAGGGCACAGTAATTTCTTTTTAATGATTTATTTATTTATTATTTGAGAGGCAGAGTTAAAGAGAGGTGGAGGCAGAGAGAGAGAGAGAGAAGTCTTCCATTTGTTGGTTCACTCCCCAAATGGCCTCAACAGTTATAACTGGGCTGATCTGAAGCTCGGAGTCAGGAACTTCTTCCAGTTCTCCTACACGGTTACAGGGGCCCAAGGAGTTGGGCCACCTTCTAGTGCTTTCCCTGGCCTAGCAGAGAGCTGGATCAGAAGTGGAGCAGCTGGGACTAGAACCGGGGCACATATGGGATGTCGGCACTGCAGGTGACAGCTTTACCCACCAAGCCACAATGCCTGCCCCACAGTGATTTTTTGATTGGTAAAAGGATGCAGTGTGGGACTAGTGAGCAGAACATTCGTTTCAGTCTTGAAACTAAGAAAAAGATTCCAAGCTTCCTTCATTTATCTTAACTCTTACTTCTCTAATGGTTCATTTTTTTTGTCCATCCCATGCCCACTTGACTGGGAATTCATTTCCATGGCTAATCAGTGAAGAATATAGATTTCAAAGAAAAAATACAATTTTTCATTACTATTGTGCATAGTTTAAATTCAGTCACGAATTTAAGAAGAAAGGCTGCAATGGCATCCTCTTTATTTTGACGAATATATGGATAAAACCTATTAGACACAAAATGTAAAAACAAACCAAACATACAGCTATCAGGAATAATCACAAACAGACTACAAATATCATATTTTTAATTCAGGTGCTACATTTAAAATTCTCTATTTCTTGGCTCTCATGTACCTATATGTAAGTTTTAAAATTTGATGGACAGGAGATAAAATACCTGAAGATCATAATTTTATGTAAACATTGAACTCTCATAGCATATTAACAGAAAATGTAGATCCAAATTCTGTCTTTACTTTTTTATTTCTTTTTTTTTAAATTCTCTACTCAGAGAGCCTCAAAATCTCTCCAGATTGGAATGCAACACCCTGTATCTTGGAAGGAAAATTTGTATTGGGGCACCACGTCTGAAGCAGGAAACAAAATACGCGATCCTCACTGAAGCATGCCAATTCCATGGCTGATTCAAATTCCAAATGGAGTTGTTTTGCCTTTCTTAGCTTTCCTTTGAATCTGTTTCCAAGCTATAATCTGTAGACAACTGTTCGCCCACGTACCTGTGGTTAGGGCATTGTGAGACAGCTTTGCCTTTATTCCATATTAAATGCAGAAATTACTTTAATGCAGTACAGAAGTAAAATGCTGTAGGCATTCTAGAAAATAAAAGCTAGAAATTTCTAATTTAATGGTCCTGCAGAAGAAAAATCTAAGCTTCATTGTGCATCGTATGCATATCACAATGTACTTTTGACATAAAGCTGAAAGATAGATAAGATAAACCACTTTCATCTTACTTGTTATTATGAAAGATTAGAAAGAGATATGCAAGAAAAGTTGAGGTCTTTGTTTTGTTTTTCTGTAAATCTCTGAGCAGGGAGTTCTTAAGTCAGATTTCTACAATGAGCAGATGACTTGAGAAGAGAACTTGACTCAAATATAACAGCAAGCTAAACTTATGTCCTTTCAATAATATAAACTATCAGTCTGTTTTTGCACTAAATAGTTTATTGTTTTTTAACTTGTGGAAGGATCATTCATTTAATTAACAAACATTTTGGGACCGGCACCATGGCTCACTTGGTTAATCCTCCACCTGCACCTGCGGCGCCGGCATCCCATACGGGCGCTGGGTTCTAGTCACGGCTGCTCCTCTTCCAGTTCAGCTCTCTGCTGTGGCCCGGGAGTGCAGTGGAGGATGGCCCAGGTGCTTGGGCCCCTGCATCCGTGTGGGAGACCAGAAGGAAGCACCTGGATCCTGGCTTCGGATCGGTGCAGCACCAGCCATGGTGGCCATTTGGGGAATGAAGTAACAGAAGGAAGACCTTTCTCTCTGTCTCTCTCTCACTGTCTATAACTCTACCTGTCAAATAAATTAATTTAAAAAAATTTTTAAAAATATTTCTTGAAAATCTACTTTGGCCATGTATTGATGATAAATTTTGAAGAAATACCATAAATTTAGGGAAACAGATCTGAATTTTTATCTATTTGAAGAAGAAAGACTAATAAGACATTAACAACAAGACTATATTGTTACATGTCTAGTAAGTGATATAGACCATTGATCTAGTGGTATTAGATGATAAAATAAGAAGATCTGTTGGAGCTAATGGTACAGTCAGAATGGCTACAAGAATTTAGAAGACAGAGGAAGAGAGGAAGAGAGAGAGAGAGAGAGAGAGGATATGAATGAACATTATAGAATAAGAATATTTTTAAAAGATGTTAGAAAGCAGATAAGAAAATTATAAGGATCTACTAGTTTTTTCTGCATAACAAACCATGCCAAAACTTGGTGGTTTAAACCAACTAATTTATTTAGTTAGTGATTTTGTGGATACTTGCAGGTGGTTCTGGTCCAGGATGATTCTGCCTGTTCCTATGGGGATCACTTCTACATGGATGGGCAGCTAATAGCTGGCTGGTGAATGGTAATTCAGTATGGTGTCATTCACCATAGTTTTCTGCTGTCTTCCAGAACACCATACATCCTACTAATTAAGGCTGCTTATCATGGTATTCTTAAGGTTTCAAGTGCAGTAAGTGTGAGAAATCCTAATTCAAAACCACTATTCAAATCTCTACTTGAGTCACATTTGCTATTATTCCAACAGAAAATGGATCACAAGCCATAGTACAGACTGGAGGAGCTACAGATTCAAATTGCAAAGTGGCATTCATGTGAGGTTCAGAAGTCTATGGCACATTTTTTCAAAGTACCATTATTGTAAATCAGTGACCAAAATTGTAGGTGAATATTGAAAAGATGTGGAGAAATGTAGTTGGATTTCTTGGATAAACCACTAGAGGGATATTGCCCAGGAAGTGAAGAGTGGCTATCAACATTTTACAAATACTAATCTGAAAGTTGGGTTGAGGATAGCTTGGAAGAAAGAATCTAGAGAAAAAAATTTAATATTTGTGTATTAGTCAGCCTTGAGTTACTGTTAGGAAATATCTGAGGCAAATAACTTTATAAAGAGAAAATGCTTATTTATCTTACAGTATTATAGGCTGAAGTCCAAGACTGGGGACCCCATTTGTCTGGCATTTGTTGAGGACCAGAATGCAATCATGAAAGCATCTATTTGAATGAGTGGTCACATATAGAGCTAAGTACAGAAAGAGAAGATAGCCCAATCCAGGCCTTTATAACAACCTTGTGTGAAAACTGAAGTGATAACCTGAGAACTACTTTCTGAGGACATGACTGCAAATGACTCGAGGGTCTCCCACTAGACCTCATTATCTAAAGGTTCCACTACCTCCTCAAAGTACCACCCTGTGGACCAAGTCTTTGAAACATGGAACTTGGGGGATAACCAAACTAAAATATACATTTTTCCCCAAAAGCCCAAAAGGTCCATGTTCCTCTCATGGTGCAAATTGTATGCATCCTCTCCCCAAGAAACCCAAATTCTTAATGTTTCAGCATTGCTCATAAGTCCAAGTTCAAAGTCTTAATTGAGAATCAAGGAAAACTCAGCTGTGAACTCCTGCAAAATGAAAAACAATATACTGAAAGAACGATGTAGAATCAGCGCAGGGTAAACACTCCTATTCCAAAAGGAGAACATAGGGAAATAAAAAAAGTTGAGTCACCCCAAAGAAAGACTGAAACCCAGCAGGGAAAACATTAAATCCTAAAGCTTCACAGTGGCAGAGGACGATCCCCCATTGGCTTGGGCAGCCATGCCCCAATGGCTTTGTTGATTGAAACTCACATGGCTGCTCTCTAGGGCTGCCTGCACATGTCTATGGCTTTCCAGTGCTTAAGTTGCATATAGCTAGTCACTCTACATTCCTGGGGTTTCTACATCAGCTTCAGTCCCATAACTTCACTAAGCATCACCCCATCAAAGGATCCATGCAGGGACCCAGCATGGCAGAGTATTGCTTACCTTAAAATCTTGGTGGAAGCCACTATGACACTATTGTGCACTTGCAAGACCAGCATCACCTGAACAAGGCCAAGGTCTGTGTCCAGCATGGGCCTATCTGAGCCATGGCTGTAGCTATAGAATTCTTTACTAGCAAGCTAGAATCTGGAGCTGTCCCTGGTGAGCAAGGGACCCTGGTGAGCAGGGATCCCTGGGGCTCTTTCCTAAAAGGATTGTGTTCCAGAAGATTGACACAAACATGCTTTTCCAGGCTTCAGAGGTGCCCTTGAGGTGTCATTCCTATTGCTCCAAGGCAAACCATTTGGCTTTTCTTTATTGGCTGTCAATTTCTCAAATGTTTCTACTCTGTTCCTGGGTCTCCAGATTCACACTGTGCAACTGACTGAAATTCCCTCCCTAATCTGAATGTTTTGCTGTTTTGAAATCTCTTCCAAATTAACTACCCCATCATGCATGATCTCGGCGTCCCACAAAGTCTCAGAACACAGACACAGTATAGCCAGGTTGTCTGTGATGCTGCAACCACAGTGGCCTTTAAACCTTTTTCTTAAGAATCCTCATTCCATTTGAAACCTCATCAGCCTGGCTTTTACAGGCCACATGTACATCAGCATCTTACTCTTCTGAGCCCTCATCAGGATCACCCATAATGCTCTGCTTACAGCATTCTAGGCTTTCTCTAGACTTCTTGTTTATATTCTTCCAAATTCCCTCTGTAAACCATTCCCAAAGCAATTTAACATCCTCAGGTATCTTTATAGCAGCAGCCCCATGCCTTGGTACCAATTTTCTGTATTCCTCAGCCTTTTGTTAGTAAAACAAATACCTGAGGCAGCCTAACATTATAAAGAAGGAAGGTTTATTTTGACTCATTTCTCTGGGGTGAGGGTGTGGTCTAGGTGTCTTCTTGCTGGGAGGCTGCCAAGGCAGCATACAGTATCACATGGCAAGAGATAGGGAGTACACATGTATATCTACATCTCTGTTACCTCGTACAAGCCAGCAGGATTCAGTCATGGGAGTGCCTCCTTAATGACCTAATCAAATCTCATCACCTAACAAATATGCCACCTCTAACTAAATGCTGTAAGTGATTAATTTTCCAATCCTCATTATTATTATCAGAGGACTTTGGGGTTTGAGCACCTGAGTTTAGGAAGACAAATATGCAACCGACAGCAGTTTGTGAAAGCAGCTAGTAGTTTTGGCACTTAGATGGTACTCACTAAAGGAATCCAAATGTACGATAAGAAGAACATGTACTGTAGCAATGGCATGGATGTGACAACAACCACCAAATGTGCCAGACGGGAGAAGGAATTAAGAGTGAATTATTGCTATGCCTTGATTACTGATGGATTCGAGGGTTAGGGTGAATAAGTCAAGAGAAATAAAGAAGATAGCTTTCAGTTTTCAATCCTTGGTGAGAGGAAGACTGGTAATACATTAGCACATAGAGAGAAGGAAGAAAGAATTCGCTCATAACAAACGTGAATGGATGGCAGCATATCCCATTAATCATGTTCAGTGTGGCATTGGAACTGTGGGTGCAAAGCTTGAGGAAATGCCAGGAATATATGAATAAATAGATATTCTTGTCCACATTCCTCATAGAGATGATAAGAATAATAATAGTTGGATGGATTATCCAAGACAGAGTATAAAGAGAGAAACATAGGGTAGAGATAAGAACTTTAAGCTCTGATCACTAGAAGAACAAAGAGGAGAGGCATGAGAAAGGAATAAGTACAAAGAGTGATGGAAGAATTGGAGGATAAGGGAAGGCATTGTTACACAGTGTTAAGACATGAATGTTAGGAAAGTGTTTCAAAACAACTCTATGAGTTTTTTTTTTTTTTATCAAGAGAATTGGAAAGAGAAGTCATATTGTGTTATTTCATAGGAACAATAACAAACAAGAGGCTAGCAGGGGGTTGTCAGAAATGCTAAAGATCAATCTAGAACCATGAAGGAAATGATGGAATAATTTCAGTGGGAGGTGATTGCGGCTGAACTCTCGGTTACTATACCCTTACTGGGAGAAGTGCACAAACCTTCCGGGATCACTGTTGACATTGTGGTCATTATGGACAGAGCACCCTAGAGCTGTGTAGTGTGAAAAGTGTTTGACAATTTGCAGTGCTTTTGGGTGCAAAGAGATCATCTCTAGATTATTTACACCCTGATATGGGGGAGCCATAATTAGAAAGAAAAAAACACTGCCACGGGCAAATACAAAAATAATTATTTTATGGAAAAATAAGGCAAAGGAATAGGTGACTAGAGTGGGTTGTGCAGAGGTTCTGAGAAGTTTTTATTTTATAAGAGAAATACATAGACCAGATCTTATCAAAGACAGCACATGTTGGGGAGAAGTAGATGACAAGGTGGGAAAATGAGATACAAGTATGTGGGTCTCCAAATGCCAAATAAAATAATTTGGATATCATCCACAGGCTATAAAGAAACTTGAGAGATAGAAACATGGTTAAAGAATTTACAAGAGTGAAGGGAAGCAGTTAGGGAATGCTTTCAGGCAATTACCTTTACTTTTTATTTTAAATGCTCTGTACATGTAAAAGAGCATAAGCTTATCTGATCTGCTTAGCCAAAGTAAATATCCTGAGAGAAAGCTAACTTCTGCCCTTCAGATTTATTTTACGATTTATTTCTGATTCCCTAGAAACATTTTATAAATTGAGTACTTTTCATGTGATCCTGATTCCTCAACCGTGATGTAAGAAAACTTAAATACACACATTTTATACGAACTCTAACCACTAATTAAAAATGAATTTACAAGGCTCAATGCCAAGCATATTGTCCTAGTATATTCTTATTCTTCCATTTGAAATTAAATGATGTAAGTTAACACTGTCATAATCTTGTAGGCTTATTTAATTTGAGAAGCAGAGTTGTCATTGAATTGATATGAACAAATCAATGGCTAATCAGTTTAAATAGCAATCACTACTGAATATATTTATGGGAGCTTAATTACTGTACAGTAGTACCATGTCAAGTGTGAAAAAGCATTAAAATATACCAGGATGTGTCAACTGGCAATGTCAGGAAGTGTAATGGACTATGAACCCATTAAACTTTTATATTTTTAAGCACTTTACTTGGGCAAATCATCAAATCTCAGTGATAACTTGCAAAATATGCAAATTAGTAATTTTGCACTTCTAAGTAAGCCACGACACATTCTTGGCCTATTTGATCAATTGCTGTGTTCAGCACAACACAACTTAATGTCAGGGTTGTTGTTGTTCAGTAGATCCCATAATCTGTTGTCTAAAAGTTTGGTGATGATCTGGGCAGGTGGTGAAAACTACATTGTCTTTGTCAGCATTTTAATCTAAAACTATCTCATGTCCTTGCAGTGTTTTGTACTTTATAATCTAGCTTAGTTTATCAGTCAAGCTTGTCTTAAACAATAGAGACATCATGCATGGAAACAGTAGAAATGGAATTTTAGCACAATGGTTGAGAACTCTGTGTGGTTTTTAACTTGGCCAGGAAAAATTCCTTCAGAGTTAGGAGCTAAAGTGAGGGCTCTCTGGTGATGTGAGGAAGAAGGAAGTGACTGGGGGGCGGGGGGAGGGGCGTGGGTAGTACTAGGAACAAACTTGCCTATTTCAGATTTCTGAAAGATTCCTAGATTCAGAGATGAGCATTGTATTGATGGTAGGAAGGCAACACCTACTGAGGGATGTTCCAACAACTGCCAGTTCTACCCATCTCTCTTGCCATTTCTCAGATATAAATACACATATACCACACACATGTGTGCACAAACACACGCCCTTTTATTTTCACAGAGACAATAAAATAGACACTGTTGCTATGCTTTTCTCTGCACTACTCCTCTCCCCAGATTCCTCTGCTGAGATGTTATTACAAACTCCATTCCAAAATTAGCTGATCAGTCTGCTATTCAATGGATGCTTTTGACTCCAATTTTGAATCAAAAGTGAAGTGAATAAATGAAATCTGTTTCTTTAACTCATTTTTTCTCTATAGTTTCCAACTTCTTGACAAGATAACTTGTGTCTTGAGGGCTTTGCTTTTGCATCTCTTCTTTCCATAGTTTCTATATAAGAGATATGATGTCTCCCTATATTTCCACCTTAATATAAAGGGTACCTGGAAAATAAGAGGGAAGTAAATAAAAGGTAATAAGAGGTCATTTTTGTCCAAGAATAAATAAAAAAGAATGACAAACAGACTTGGAAGCAGAAGTAAAACCAGAACACATGGTGACTGAGAAAGCCAGAAGGAAATAAAATACAAAAGTATGTAAGCTTGGTCAAAAGTAACAAGAAACATCTGACTGATATGAGTTTTGTGTTTCTTAGAAGTCACAGCTGCCCTCGCACTCACTCAGAAGCTTTCAAAACCTTTTCTACTCCCCTGACAGAAAACAGCAGCCTCTAGATAGATTATTGCTGTGCTAATTGCACCCCAAATACAAGGCTCTTCTTTCCTAAGTTATGGCGGTAGGGCCATGGCCTTGCAAATGGCTTCAAGATTGCTGGCTCCTGTCAAAGTCAAACTCATTTTTCAGTCTCTTGAAAAGTGAAATTTACACAGTCTTGTCTGTACACACATTTCTTTAAGAAAGACACAGTTCTATGTCTGTGTGGTCGTGGGACCTGTTCCCAAAGAGTTTGGCTTATCGTAGGTTTCCTCCTTCAACTTGGAATCATTTCTAAGATCCAGATTACAGTAAGACTATCAGGGAAGATGGTATATAATCAATTCTATTAAACTACATACAAAAAAACAAGGAAGGAGCGATAAGAATGAAATCACAAAAGTTGGGGAGTACAAAGGGTCATGACTTTGTGTTGCCAAACACAAAAAGTAATGATTGTTCGCACATACAGATTTTTTTCATCAAATAGATATGATATTCATATGAATATTTTTTGCTGAAATATGTGATCAGACAGGTGAAGAGAATGTTTTCTGTAAAAGACAGGCATTCTATTAAGTTCAAGGAAAATATGTTCTGGAAACAGGAGGATATTATAAGTGATATTTCTTCCAATATTTTATACAGACAATGTTATGAGAAGAGCTGAAGCAGCTGGTGATTGAAAGCTGTTGATGAAAAAGCTCTGAATTATCCATGTTAACTCTGTACTAAATCAAAGTTCCTAGAAAATTTTTCTTTTTTCCTTTCTACTTTAAACCTCAGGCCTGGATTCTTGTGCTTTGTCCATTTAATGAGAGTCCCATCCAAAAGGAAACAAGCTGACCTTAGAATTTGAGGCATGTTGGAATCAATCTCCTTTGAAATGAGCTACTACTGTTTCTCAGACCAAAAGTAGAACATGAAATCCATACTGGCTCATTAAAATCCTACACTTCTTCAGACCATCTGTAATCATGACATGTAGTAATCAATGTGATTGCAATATGCACTTAATGCTTTCATATATCAACACATGCATGCTTGTCGCATGGCTTGGAGTTGTTGGAAATACTTCAAGATGGTTTTGAGTGCTAAGATTTCAGGCTGCATCATGGCTTCTATTATATATTGGAATTGAAATGGGTGATGATCCAGCTAGGAGAGGAGAAGCTGGTAATGTGACTTTTTCCCCCATTGTGGGCTTTGTGGGTTTCAGCAGCCCAACACTCTCAGTCCTCGGTGTGATACCAAGATACTGAAGAGAAGCCACGCCCGTATCTAGTGTTAGCACTCAGAGATGATACAACCAGCAAACGTTTCCTTTGGGGAAGCCTCTGAGGATCCCAATTACTCTGAATCAAGAGAGAAGTCAGTCAGGCTTGAAGTAAGGGGTTTTCATTTAAAATCAGCAGTGAGGGAAGAGTGTGATGAACGGATGAAGTTTCTTGGCTTGTCAGAGCTGCTGAAAACCATTACTGTCAAATGCACCTCCCTCCTTCAGCCCCTCCTGCTCCTTTACAGTATCGATAGGAAATGCAATAAGATCCATTCCTCTTCGTCTCCCTGCAACAGCGTGAGGCTACGTATTGACATTCTCTGAATTTCCATCCAAGAAGTCATTTTTCAGAACAGGATCCTGGAGGAGCCTCTACATGTCTCCTCATTCAGAACTGATACCCATGGAGTGCTTCTCAGGGAGCAGAAAAGAAGAAATGTCTACAGTTGTGTTTGTTGCCAAAGGACTTAATGAAAGATTGCAGGTGCCATATCCGCTTTAATTGAGTTTCAGCTTGCTTCACACATGGTAGTCCGGTTGCCACAAGGGAATAATAAACAGACACATTGCCCTTCATGGCTATGGAGGCCACTGGAGTGGAGGATGAGAAGAGCATTATTCACGGAGATTGTCCATGCCTCCTTAGAAGGGATCTGATCACAGCAGTTCTTGAACAGGGGCAGGCAGGAGTTACGCTTCCAGGATGCTTTTGACAGTGTACCCAGCCAAATACTACCAACTCTTTAAATATCACCCCCCCACACTGGTTGTACTGAGAAAGTGTACAAATATACGGAGTAAATTTCTAAAACCAGCAGTCTGAATCCTCAGCAGACTTAGATTCCTTTGGTCAAGTAGTTTTATTATAGATTATGCTCTGCATCTTCATTAATAATTAATTTTTTTCAATTCAGTAAAAAATGCATAGCCTAGAATTTACCATCCTAAATGTTTTTAAGTATATAGGTCAGAAGTGTTGAGTTGTTGTGCAATGGATCCCCAGAACTTCTTCCTCTTACAAAACAAACTCTATACCCATTGAGCAACAGTCAACCCCTGGCACTCATCATTCTTCCTATTGTTCTAAGTTTGATTACTTTAGATGCATCATGCAAGTAAAATCATACAGTGTTTGTATATCTTATGTTTTCATGTAAGTAGCTGAAAAGTAGCTACTAATGACTTAGCACTAATTCCACAAAAATGGAATTATTATATCCTAGCAACTAAAGTAAGTCCTGGGACACATTTGAACCCTTATGCCACATGAGGTCTAGTGGGAAAAATGGTGCCATATATAGACAATAACAGTTATGTGCCTGCTCAGCAATATCATTTTCATTAACAAGCATGACTGTTTTTGTGCACAAATGCTTTATGGCACGTTTCTAGTATCAGGTCAGAAATTTTCTTTTGCATTTCCATCTTCTTGCCAGCGTTGTTATTCCCTAAAGACTAAGATCATGTTTGAATCCTCGTATTAAACATCAAAGATCACATTCTATTTTCTATGCTTGTGCATTGATTCATAGTATGTTAAGTCATGTAAGCACTGTCACTTTTTCTTTTTAGAGAATTATAGTTAAAAGTCTCCTCCTCTCCTTTTTTCTCCTTCATCTGTCAGTTCCATTGTTATCCATCTGATGTATGAGCATTTTTCTCCATCCTCTTAAGATTTCAGGGTCAAGACCCCTCAATCATCTTGAAATGCTTCTGCCATGTGTTCTTCTAAACTCTGTGAGAAGCTCTGTATCCTTTCTTGAAATCCACGTTTTTGGTATTAAAAGATGCCCTTGATTTAAAAAAAAAAAAAAACACACAGAGTAACTTGACTTTGAAGATCTGTATTCAAAAGTTTCTTCCAAAACAATGATCTTTAAATTGTGATGAAAATTCTAGTTGCACCTATAATTTCTATGCAGTTTTTAAAAATAATAGAATTGTTCTTAATGGACCATAAATACTATGGGCATCAATGCTTCTATTTTGAAAACAAAGAAAATAAAGTTTATAAATAGGAAGTGACATTTCTAAGATCAAAGTCTTTAAAGATATATTTTGAGGCTTCTTCTGGCTCACACATTTATTCTCATTTGAATTAACAGAAGTGGGTAACAAATAGTGTGTTGTATGAGTTTGGGAGTCTCAGCATCACCCTTGGGTAAGTGTTAGGAAGATAACAAAACTCTCAATCAGCCTTGTCAATCTGTATGAAGGCACCTCTATAAGTAACTGCTGCATATCTTCCTCATAAGACTTGTGATAAAATGCCTTGAATTTATTAGTACCTATAAATTCTCCTTAATATAAAGTGGCTCATGGGAAATAGCTGCTTCTTCAACTATTATAAGAAGAGATACATAACAGCTTTATATTAGGAAAGACAAAGTTTTTTTCCTCCCCTGTTGTCTGCATCATGTCCTTCCTCTAAAATACTCCAAAGCTCCATTACCCATTCATGCATTTTTTCCACAGTGGCCATTGAGCTCCTAATGTATTTCAGCCACTGTTATGTGGCACTGGTCATAAATGGTGAATAAGATGAACTGGGTCTCGGCCTTCAACTCTTTGCTCTCAGAACTATCTCATATGGCTATTGTATTTTCCATCTGTATGTTTTCTTCTAGTTAGTCAAGGAATACTTTGTTGTTAAAGCAAGTGTGAGGGTAGAGAAATATCATTTTTTTACTAGATCCACAAATCATCAGCACATCTTATAGAAGGAAACCAATGTGAGAGAGACCCTCTTCTATGACACCAAAATAACTGATTCCTTGACCGTTTTCCAAACTGCAAATGGAAACACATTTCTCTACCTTATATGAAAATACCAGTGTGAATTTTGAAGGTTTACTGGTTTTGAGGGTGGGAATTTTCCCTCTCTAGACCTGTACAGCTGTGGCATGTGCATACATTCAATAGCCTAAAAGCTGTTAACATAGTCATGGGCAGTAACATGTCTATCTAGTTAACCAATACGTAGTCATTGTTCCGAAAACAGTAACAGCAGCGAGAATATAATAAAGAGTCAATACATGTAGAATATGTGCAAGGGAAAATGAATGAATGAGTTTTAGAAACTTAAATGCTTGTATGCTGGCTTGTCATTTTTCTTCTTTATTCCTCAGTCCTAGAAACTACCATTAATCTGAAAGGGGTTAGTACTTGGAATTAATTTGCATGAACCTTACTGTGATTAGAGCCTTGTTAAGGAAAAATGGCTTTCAGGAGTCTTTCTAAAAAATTCAATACTGCTGCCCCTACATCTTCTACTTTGTTCACCCCCTTTTCTCCTAGGACCTGCTATCCTTAGAACACTGACATGTACCCCATCAGACTGAGCCTATCTGGAGTTATCTCAGCAAGGCTTGCTCTGGGGCAAGGGCTGAAATAGTGAGGTCTGTTGTTAGCAAGACACTTTTCCGGTATAGCCATCACCCACAATTTAGAACAGATTCTTGCTTTGTGCTTCTATTCTCTGCCTGTGTGATGGACTACTTTAGAAGAAGTATGAGGCAGAATAAAAAAAATATATATAGGCTTAATTTCTTTTTCATTTAGTAATTACTTCACTGCAGCAAACTGAACTGGGTCTGAGTGATTGTTGACATCTAATTTTCAGGTTTTGAATTACTAGGAGAAAAAAGCATACCCCTCGGTTTTCATCTACTAACTTTTCACTGTGAAGCTATTATGCAGAACAGAGTATGATCTTCAGCAATGTTTAACACAGGTCATAACTGGAAATAAAATAAACCCTTGCTTTTAGGATGAGAAAATGATTAAAGACCCATAATCTTGGCAGAACCATGGTGCTGTCAGTTAAGACATATACACTTGCAAGGCATTTCAATGACTGCTTCAAGACATTCATAAACTGGCAACATTATTTGGAAGCCAGCCATCCTTATCTCTTTGCCCCATTGTTGGGAGCACATTCCATTTCCATGAACAAGATTGTATTTATTTATTTTCTATAAATTTTGTTTATTTGGAAATGCATGTATGTATGTATGTGCAAGTTGTCTTCAATAATTCTTAGAAAATGGAAATAATGTTGTTTATTGGATGCAAAAACATTTTGAATTCCATGCATTTGGGAGGTTTTCAGAAAGCTGATGAGTTGATGATGGGCAAAGTTTTTGGATTAGCAATTAAGACACCCATGTACCATTCAGAATACCTGGGTTTGATTCCTGATTCTGAATCTTGATTCTAGCTTCTTAACAATGAAGACCCTGTAAGGCAAAAGGTGATGGTTCAAGTAATTGAGACCCTGCTATCCATGTGATCTGCCTGGATTGAGTTCCTGGCTCCTAGCTATAGCTCTGGCTGTTGCATATATTTGAGAAGTAAACCATCAGAACTTTCTCTCTCTCTCTCTCAATTATCTGTCTCTCTCTGTGTCTATCTGTCCCCAACCCCCAAAACCCATGGAAGTGATATTAAGAAAAAAAAAATCTATGGATGGATTTCAGTTTTTTGCACCAAAATAAACATCTCTTTTTAAAAAGATTTGGTTATTTGAAAGGCAGAGTCACAGAGTAAGAGGGAGAAACAGTGAGAGAGAGAGAGAGAGAGAGAGAGAGAGAGAGAGAAAGAATCTTCCATCCATGGTTCATTCCCACAATAGTTTGCAACAGCCATGGCTGGGGCAGGCCAAAGGCAGTAGCCTAGAACTCCATCTGGGTCTCTCAAGTGGGTGACAAGGGCCCGAGCACTTGAGCCATCCTCCATTGCTTTCCCAGATGCTTTAGCAGGGAGCTAGATCAGATGTGGAGCTTCAAGGGTTTGAACCAACACTCTTAGGGGATGCCTAACCTGCTGTGCCACAACACCAGCCCCAAAATTATCTTTCAATTTCTTTTTTTCCACAAATTTTTGAAGTATTTTCCTCAGGTTCCAAATGAACCATGAAACTGGGGAAATGGAACTCTAAATAGAAATTCACAAAGAACTTAAATTTTAGGACTACTGTTATCTAAAATGATCATATTTTAATTCATTTTAATATTTGTCTAAGAGTTAGACAAACTGTACAACTGAGGCAACAATCCCCACTATACTTACCTTATGTAAGATACCAGTTGCAAACCCTTATGTCCTCAGGGTCACTTTCACTTCACATCTCACTACAAGTTCAAGGATTCCCATGACCTATCTGCAATCTGATAAATTATGAGAATGAATCACAGAACTCAGTGAAATGCTGATTCATAACAGCAGTTTTATTATACTAGAATGATTTAACTTAGACCACTCAAGTAAAAAAGACAAATCAAGCAGAACCTGGAAGGATTCAAAGGACAAAGTTTACATTGTCCTCATGGGTATGCTATCTTCCAGCACTGAGACTTAGAAGCCACCTGAGCTTTGATCTACAGAGTTATCATTGGGTCTTTTTTTTTTTTTTTTTTTTTTGACAGGCAGAGTTAGACAGTGAGAGAGAGAGAGAGACAGAGAGAGAGTTATAGACAGTGAGAGACAGACAGAGAGATAGGTCTTCCTTCCATTGGTTCACTCCCCTGATGGCCACCACGGCCAGTGCTGTGCTGATCTGAAAAGCGGGTGCAGGGACCCAAGCACTTGGGCCATCCTCCATTGCCTTCCCAGGCCACAGCAGAGAGCTGGACTGGAAGAGGAGCAACTGGGAGTAGTACCCAGCACCCCAAATGGGACTAGAACCCAGGGTGCCGGCGCCACAGGTGAGGATTAACCAAGTGAGCCATGGTGCTGGCCCCTCATTGGGTCTTATGACATGGCATGGTTCATGCAATCACTCCCTACATGGTGAAACTCAATCTCCAGTTCCCTCATACCTGAGTCAAACCCTGTAATCAAGAAGTGGTCTTTCTTTTTTTTTTTAAGATTTATTTTATTTTTTTGAAAGACAGTTACAGAGAGAGGTAGAGACAGAGAGAGAGGTCTTCCATCCGCTGGTTCACCCCTTAGATGGCCACAACAGCCAGAGCTGCGCCGATCCAAAGCCAGGATCCAGGAGCTTCCTCCAGGTCTCCCATGTGGGTGCAGGGCCCAAGGTCTTGGGCCATCTTTTATTGCTTTCCCAGGTCACAGTAGAGAGCTGGATTAGAAGAGGAGCAGCTGGGACTAGAACCCACGCCCATA